>NC_135534.1:84188269-85388269 GCF_045843805.1 Urocitellus parryii | reverse complement strand
ACTTTAATTGAAGTCATTTAAAAACCAAGTCTTTAAATATCTGTTCAAAAAAGAAGACACTTTTTAAAAATGAGTCCTGCCATATTGCCCAGGCTGGCCTTGAACTTGCGATCCTCCTGCCTCATTCTCCCAAGTAGCTGGGATTACGGGTGTGCACCACCATGATGGCATTGAAAGAACACATTTTGAAAGTTCTGCAAAGCCCTCTCCCAGTCTTTAAAAACGTCTAGAGGCACCCTCCTTCCTTTATAGAATACCAACATCACTGGCTCAGATTTTCTGTGCTAATTTGTAAATATAAATAAATGATTTGTTTTGTAAACTTTTGTAAAGAATATTTTGGTAGAAATACTTAAAACATATACTTTGGGTTATATTTATACATATGTGAAATAAATATACTATCAAAAGGTTATATTTTATACAAAAAGTAAATTGTTACCTTTTGTATGCTAATATACAAAGTTTTGTACAATAATATGGTTTATTTTTAGCTCTACACTTAAACCATAGGTGGTCAAGTGGGAACCTTTGAAAATTATCAAGAGGCTTGTTAGACAAACATATATTCTGAAACCTTAATAAGAAAGCATTCCAGGTTTCAATTCTTTCCTTTTTTTCTGCTCTCAAATTCTTTATTAAACCCATAGTTCTTCCGTCTCATTTTATTACTCTACTGTGTACATTGTATTTGTCCTTGTTGCATGTGGTCTACTGTGTGTTTTCTCATTTTATAAAACAGTGTTTCTCCATGCAAAAAGAAAGGAAAAATAATGTACATATGAACGCTTTTATTTCATTGCTCCTCCATGTTTCTGTATATATCTGCCAGCACTTCCCAGTTACACTCTGTGATTCAGTTTATTTTTACCCTAACATAAATAGTATGTTTTGTAGTAGCTATCAAATTTAAGAGATAAAGCAATCAGAATGTTTGGATTTTCTTCTATCTTAATGTGAATTTCATAATTAATGTCTATTTATTCAGCTATTCATTAAAATACAGGATTCTTTGGAACAAATGGTGTAATCTATAGTTTCTGTTTGTTGGCAGCCTATTACCAAAGATGACGCAATTTTCCTGAAAGCTGAGATAATGACAATTTGATAGACATATTTAGTGAGAACCTTAGGATTTACAACTTAAGAGCTGTTGGAATACAATCTTCCATTTGTAGAAATACCAGACTACTTAATTGTTGGCATTGTTTATCATTTTGATATATTATACAAGCAGTAGAAGTAATTTTTCATCCTTTTTTCAAGTTCAAAGACTAGAAAGCAATTTAAGCAAATAATTCATTCTTGGTTTTGTGTTAAGCCCTGAAGATAAATAACTCCGCTCTAAGTGAATGCACTAATATTACCTACATTACTGTAACTTAACCCATAACTGTAAAGATTTCTACTTGTAAAGTAAATATTTGTATTGTATGCAATTCCATGTGTAAAAAATAGTTTTAAAAAATTCAGAGGTGGTTTTCTTGTATGAAGTCATACTTTCCATTCACCAATGATATTGTTACTACATCCCAGAAAGTTCTGAGAACTATTAATAGTAATGGATACTTACAGTCAAATTTATTCTGTAGGAAGCTTTTAGTACTAGCTAAATGCTGAGTCATGTCATTTTAATGTTCTTTAATTCACTTAGAAAGTTTGTATTAAAATTTTATCTGCACAGCACCTATTAATTACTGCCTAATTCTCAGGCATTGTGGGGATTTGTCTGACTTGCTTTGTGGCATTTGGTCAGACTGGGCTGAGGGAACATAGGACCCCCAAACCACAGCCTGCCTGAGCACCTTTACTCAGCCCTTCTTGAGAAGCAAGGAGGCTGAGAGAAATCTGGGCCTCTCGGAAAAGAAGAACCTTTCTGCATTCTCTTGCCCCACTGTTGTATATGTTGGTAGGGTTCCATTGTCCCTTTCCCCTCTGCCAAAATATGTATGCAATTCTCTGTTTTACTAGCATTATTAATGGAATAATAATAAAATTGATATTTTATATACTCCTTGTCCCAAAGAACTTGAAAGATTGGATAGTAAACACATAAAGCCAACACCAACAAAGATAAGTATTATACACCATACATGAAGAGAAAGAAGTATGTAATTCCAAAATTATCTCTGAACCTCAATATGTAGCCAGGGAAAGAATTTGAGAAAGGTGATGGGAGAATAAATGTTAGTACAAAAGAGAGAACAGCTCAAACTCCTTCTATACTATGGTTGCTAAAGGCAGTTCAAATTTTTAATTATTTTATCCACAATTTCCATTTTTTATTTCCATAAGTGTTTTCTCATGGTTTTTTTTTTAAATCACTCCAAAAAAGGAGGTTTGGGGCTGAACTATCTACTTTCCTTTCCAACTCTAGAACTCTGTAATATTTTTTTTCCCAAAAATTAAGTTAAAAAGTTAACTGAAAAGACTCAACAACATCCTGTTTAAAAATTTAAAAAAAGGCATTAGACCCTCAATATTTCAAAAGCTTCCACTTTGTTGGTGAACTTTATTTAACAAAACTGCCATCTCCTTAAACCATAAATAAGATTTATAAGTGGTCAGAACTGGACTCCTAACAAGTAGAAAGTTAGTAATGCAGATGCCTGCTGCCTAACATCAAGCCCTGAAGATCACAAAGGGGATGTGACATTAAATGCTCATTTTCCTGTAAGATCACAGAATCTTATAAAGAAAATATTTGCCTACTGCGGAGGAGAAAACCATAACTTAAGTAGTCAATAAACTCTATTGGGCGTATGTGGATGAAATTTTGTGAGATGTAAATACCTATGTAACATCTTCTTAAGTTCCTCCATTAGGCAAAGTGCATATTCAGCCCTGGAATCTATTTCATTGGCAGTAACAATATAACTAAAACCCTGTACTATGATAGTTGGGAAACACATTTTCTCTTAAATTTTTTAAACCAAATGCTGTTGTCCCTGATTATATTAATAGAAAGCTTTTGTTTATTTATATAAACAGCATTTTAAATTCCCTTTCACCAAATTTAAGTGCTCTTTAGCTCCAGCATGTGCATGAGTATACAGATGCTTTTTTAATTGTTAAGATACTTTTGGCAAAAGGAAAGAAGGATGGAAGGAAGGGAGGGATAAAGAAGAAGAATATGTAAATGACTACATACATATAGAGAAGCTTCTTATAGGGTTCTTTCAGCAAAAAGAGGGAAGGAGAAATAAAGAAAGGAAGGAAGGAAGGAAGGAAGGAAGGAAGGAAGGAAGGAAGGAAGGAAGGAAGGAAGGAATGAATCATATCCCAACCACCTGGACTGGCTAACACAACTTCTACTCATAGCAGCTGGTTCTGGGTTTAGGCATAGTTGACTCCAGCAGCCCAACAATATCATCACACCGTGGATCCTTATAATCTCTCATTGTTACTTCCCTATGTCTTGGCTCAGGCATGCATGTCCTCTCATGGTGGCAAAGTGGTTGCTAGAAGCTCCAAACCTATATCCTTACAATTCCAAGTCCAACATAAACATGCAAGAATGATTCCCTTTCAGAAGATCTAACTTTGCCTCTCACTGACTTTGACTAGTATGTGTCCCTTCAGTGAACATTCACATTGGTCAGTCCTGAGTCAATGCTTATCCCTGTAGGTAGTGGAAGTATTGATATTGACCAAATCATCTGGACTGAGGGTGGGAAAACATATGATTTCACAAAGAAAAAATAATTGCAATTATAAGAAACAATAGACATAAAATTAAATTTAAAAATGTCTTCTGGCTGCCCTATTTCCATATACACTGTTTTCCCCACAACTTTAATTTCAAAATCTGATAATCCACATGTATTCACCTCCTTCCCAGAAGCAATTCAAACCTTGTCTACTTATTGCATCATCCTATTCCATCACAACTAGATAAAGTAAACTATTTTCTGCCAGGCTAACATGGACCAGCAATCTTAGACAAAAAGATGTAAGCAATGAACACAGAGTTATGAATTTAGAGTGATACAACAGTAATAATGAGTTCTCTTTGGAAGAGAAACTAATGTGTTAGCTTGCTTTTTGTCACTATAACCAAAATAACCTGACAAGAACAACTTATAGGAGGAAAAGTTTCTTTTCATTCAAGTTTCAGAGCTTTAGTCCATGGTTGGCCAACTCCACTGCTTCTGGGCCCAAGACGAGGCAGAACATCATGGTGGAAGTGGGCATAGTGGAGGAGTATTGCTCTATTCACAGCAGCCAGGAAGCAGAAAGAGAGAGGGGAAGGAAGGGCATGGAACATGCACCCTTCAACAGGCACCCCCCTCCTCTAGTCATGTCCCATCTGCTACAGTTACCACCCAGTTAGTCCATTCAAACTAGGATGGACCAGTCAGGTTACAGTTCTCATGATCTAATCATTTCATCTCTGAATATTCTTTCATTAACAAAGGAGCTTTTGGGGGACATCTCATATTAAATTATAACAATATATACAGATCACATTCTTATTAACAAGAAGAGTAAAGAATTCTGCTTGAGCATTCAAATTAATGACTGGAGGAGAGTCATTAAAAACTCCTCTCTTTCCTCAGGATGCACACCACTACATTTTCTAGTGGAATCATTTTGTCCTTACTCAGGGAGGATATTATATTGCATGCTTAGAAGTAACCAGAGAATCAGACCTCTCATATCCCAGTCAGATCTCCTACTGGATCCCATCTCTCTCGTTTAGTGTGCAATAACTTTAACTTAAAGCAGCAGATTAAACTTTTTAAAAAGAATAAGCTTATCAAGGAAACAAAACTAGTTTAAATATTCCAAAAGCCAAAGAGTCTTTAATGCAAGGAATTGGTTACACAGGTGATGGACAAATTGAAAAGTACAATGGGAGTCATTAAATCTTCCAGGATGAAAAGACAAACAGATAAGGGGTCAGGGTCACTAAGCAGATGCTACAATATTGGCTGATCTGTCTGGTAGGAGCTGGATCCAGTTCGAGATTCAGCTACTAATGGAGATGTCACTAATGCAGAGGGAAAAGAAGAAACACAATCTCCCCCACCAGCACCTAGTCATCTTCCACTCTCCAGTAAATGCATTTCATTTGCTGAACTCAGCTAGAATATAGTCTGGGGGAAGGTATTGTAAATCAGAGCAGAAAGGAGCTAAGGAATAACCTGCCAATAAACAGGATCATGTCTAGCATAGCAAACTTGCATATTACTGAACTCTCAGCTTTTTTGAATTGCAGACCTAGAGCAAAAGGCAGCTTTCTTAGCAAAGACTAATTTTTCTCCTTCTCTGTCTTCAGATACATTAATTTAATGTAATTTTCTCTGTTTATTATAGAATGGTATCAATTAGGAACCTATTTTGTTGCAAGTATATGAACCTCAACTAATGATGTTTTAAATAGAAAAGGGTTTTAAAAATATTCTATTGACTTTAAGAATCATATGTTTTTCATGAGCTCTTATCTGTAAAATTAGGTCATCATGTACAATTGATGTGAAGAAAAAGTATTATGTCATTGTTTAATGCCCGCAATTTTGTTGTTTTTTTTTTTCATTTTTAGTGGTAGGTAGAATAATGGTGTGTCTTACAATCAACAGCATCTTGATTTGATGAAGTGCAGTATTTGTTTGAAGAAACAGGGATTCTACAAGGGCAGCCCAGCATAGAACAATGATCAAATAATGCTATCAGGTACCCAGACTGTTTTCACCTTTCATCTCTGTCCTGAGGATGTGTAGAAACTTTCTTCCTCATTCTTGTCATTTTCTGGTGACAACACAGTTATCTCTGCCTCATGTTTAAGTTCCAAGCTACAAAATTGAAATGGAAAAATATGGAAGTCCAAATATACTGCTACAGCAAGTCTTTTACTTTTCATTTGGAAAAGGCATCTAATTCAGAGACTTAAGTAAATATACCTCTTTAGTCATGTCCATGTTATGGCCTTTCAGATCTTCATGCAAGGCTGACTATCAAGTACTTAGAGTTACAGATTCTATAGTAGAAGGAGGATGGCAAGGGAGCAGATGGTGAGAAATGACAACAAGTAAAAGTCTAAAAGCAATCATGGTAATGATAAACATACATTTGAGATACTGATTATCTTTGAAGGAATTTAGAGAAATATGATTGGAAAGTATACATGGGATCCTTAATTGTAATTGCATCATGTTATTTTCTAAGTTGGATGAAACTAAGTGTTTTTACATATATATATATTTTAGTATATTATTAGGAATGAAAAGAAAGCTAAGTCAAATTATTTGGAATTATCACTAATGGCATTCAGTTGTAAATAAATGAAGAATTGAATCATGATTGATTTGGATTTACAGTATGCAGATGAGATACTCTCCTAGTTGAAATAATTAAAATGATACATTTAATTTTAAAATTTACTAAAAAATTACAGAAATAAGAACCATGTGGCACTGGTATAGATATAAACATAAAGACCCATGGATAGAACTAAAAGCCCAAAAATAAACCCTTATGGTTTTGGTCAATTGATTACTGATAAGGTGCCAAGGCAATTCAAGGGAACAAAACAATATTTAAAAAAATGTTTCAGGGACAACTGGATTGTTGTTCACATGCAAAAGAATGAAATTGGACCTCTACCTCACACCATATATAAAGGTGAACTAAAACGCCTGAGTGGGGATGTACACCTATAATCCCAACTAGTAAGGAGGCAGAGACAGGAGGATTACAATTTTGAGGCCATTCCCAGCAAGTTGGCAAGAAATGGTCTCAAAATAAAAATATAAAAAGGACTGGGGTGTAGCTTGGTGGTTAAGTACCTCTGGATTCAATTCCCAGAAAAAAAAATGAAGAAGAAGACGGAGGAAAAAGAGTAAGCCCATAGAATGGAAGAAAATTTTTACAAATAATATATCTGATAAGAGATAAAAAGTGTCTAAATAATCTTACATCTTAACAACAACAAAAGATGATCCAATTGATAAACGGACAAAGTATTTGAAAAGGATTTTCACCAAAAAAAGATATACAAATGATCCATAAACAATGAAAAGATTAATAGTCACTAGGGAAATAAATATTAAAACCACAATGAGGTACTACTTTACATCCATTGCATAGCTAAAATCAAAAAGACAATTGCAATTGTGTACAAAATGTGGACAAATCCAAACCCTCATACACTGTTGGTGGGAAGGCAAAATGACATGACAACTTTGGAAAAGGATCTAGTAGTTTCTCAAAATCTTAAACATAGAGTTACCATATAAACCAGCAATTCTATTCTAAAATATACACCCAAGAAAAATTTAAACATATGCACTACAAACTTCATTATAAATATTCATAGCAGCATTATTCATACTTGCCAAATGGGACAATCCAGTGCCCATCAACTGATTAGTAGATAAACAAAATGTAGTTTATTCTTGTAGAGGAGTATCATTTGGTGTTAAAAAGTGATGAAATACTGTTTCATGCTATAACATAGAAGAAATGTGAAAACATTATAGTCAGTGAAAGCACACAATCACAAAACATCAATGCTATATGATTGTATTTATAGGAAATGTCCAGAATATGCAAATCCACAGAGGAAATAAAATAAATCAGTAATTGTGAGGGTTGTGAGATGGGGTAGAGAATGATTGCTAATGGATGTTTCTTTTAGGGGTGAAGAAAATGTCATAATATTTTATAGTGGTAATGGTTGCACAACTCTGAATATACTAAAAAAATAACAACACTGGATTGTACACTTTAAAAGAGTAAGTTTTATGATAAATGATTTATATCTCAATAAAGTTTCTTTAAAAAGCAAGAACAAAAAGGCATTTAAAAGCTAGACCACTGGGCTATCCCCAAAGTAACATAAATGCCACGCCCAGAAATAAAGTAAAATCAAGAATTCTTGTATATAAGCAAATGTCAATGATGGCATTTGTCCTGACATTTTTTATTGAACTCTGAAGACCTTGAACTTGCATTTTGGCAATTGCAGAGCATACATGGGACAGGATATACAGGTTAGAGCCTGTCCAAGATGAGAATTACGATAAAAAGATTCACTATGGAAAGTTGGTACTTTCATCATTAAAAAAAGAAAGAAAGAAAGCAGGTACTTTAAGATTCCAAGCATAGGGGAAGGGTGAAAATGAAATAAACCCTGCAGTGTCACAAGAGGGTAATTTTCTCCCTTGAAAATACATAATCACAAGATACAATTCACTTGAGTTTGAGTTTGCATTCACAAAATGTATGTGTTAAAAGAAACCTAGGTGCAAAATTTAATTTGAAGCATGTTCTCAGGAAACAGAAACAAATATGAGTCCTCTTAGGAGGCTTTAAAAAATCCTACAATGTTTTAAAGAAAGAACCATTATGAAAAAAATCATAAAACACATATGCAAACAAAGCATCATGAATGAACACCTATGTAACAAACACGCTGCTGAGGAGTCACAAAAGCTTCAGACTTTGGAAATAACATGTATGAAAATCTATGTTTAAGAAATTTTTAAAAATAATGTAAGAACTTGAGATATCAGAATAAATTGAATATTTCCCTTAGTCATTAAAGAATAAACATTCTTTAAAGTATAAAATATATGAATATTCATTCTTTTAACACAAAAATATTAATGAAAACAGATAAAATTATAGGTAAATTCCAAATGATCAATATTTTACTGATGACATTTCCCTTTCACAATTCGCTTGTTAGAAACAAAGTTTAAAATAATAATTTGGAAGCCTCATTCATTTGAAATTTAAAAAAAAAAATCTCTTCTAGACAATTCATGAGTCAATATAAAAATAAAATATAGAAACTCTTGTAATTAAACTATAAAACAATATGTAAGCATCTTAAGTAGCTGTTGGAGAGAAATCTATTCCCTATTGCTTTAATTAGCAACAAAAACCCAAGATAAACTTTGAAAATCCAACTCAAGGTGTTGAGGGCCACAGCCAAGTCGGGATGACGCATGGTATTTTTGACAGAAGTAGTGGCAGAAGTAGTGGTTGAGAGGTGACGCCAGTGAGTTCTCGCGGAATTCCTGTTGAGTTCCAGTTGAGTTCTCGAGGGGATTCTCGGAGAGTTCCCGTTGGTTGGGGAAGTGCTGGAGGAGGGATATTTCCGGCTGCTGGTTCCTGGAGGAGCCGCGTGGCATCCGGAAGGATTCCCTGGGAGCGTGTGTGGAGTGTGCTGGTGGAGTTCAGAAATAAAGTTTGTTCCTGCTTCAGTGGCTCGTGATTTGTGCCCAGCCAGACTGCGGCACAAGGAGTAAGAACAAGCAGGTAGGATAAACCCAAAGAAAGTAGGAGAAATAATACTAATAAGAAAAATTTAATTAATAAAAATAAAGACAAAGAAACAAATACACAATAGAGAAGATTAGTAGTGCCGAAAATTCATTCTTTAAAAATAGTCATAAAATTGACAAAATACTGGAAAGATAATCAGTGAACAAAGAAAGACTGATCTCTTCCCAAAGAGTAAAAAAAATATATTAAGAATTAAAAAGGAATATAAATGTTGAATTACAGGGATTAAACAGATAATAATTGAACAAACTATTCTTTACAAATTTATGGCAAAAATTGAAAATTTAGAGGTAATGGATTATCTACTACATAATACAGTATGCCAAAATTGATATAAGAAAAAGGAAAAACTGGATAACCTGATAAGTATTAAATTAATTGGGATAGTTGTTCAAAATCTTACCACAAGAAAACAGCAAGACAAAGCAACTTATCAGAAGGACATCACCAAGAGCTAAGAAATAATTAAGGCTAGAATTTTTCCAGATAAATGAAAAAGAAGATATACTTGCAAATTCACTATTTAAAGTGAGCATAACTTTGACACCAACCATGGCTGGCACATGAAAGAAAAATTATAAAGTAGCCACATTCGTGAACATTGTTTCAAAATCCTAAATGAAATTTTAGCCAACACAATCTGATAGTGTAAAATGACATATTATGAGTAAGTTGATTTTGTCCCAGGGGTACAAAGTTGGATTTAAGAATTGATAGGAACAGGGGCTGGGATGTGGCTCAAGCTGTAGCGTGCTCGCCTGGCATGCATGGAGCCCGGGTTCTATCCTCAGCACCACATACAAACAAAGATGCTGTGTCCGCCGAAAACTAAAAAAATGAATATTAAAATTCTCTCTCTCTCTCTCTCTCTCTCTCTCTCTCTCTTTTAAAAAAAGAATTGATAGGAACAAAACAAAGATATCCATTATTATCACTTCTATGCAGTCTTCTATTGGAAGTACTACTAATTACACTAAAGCAAGGAAAAGAAATAAAACTCATAAAAATTGCACAGGATGAAACAAAACAATCATTATTTGGCTAATCATAAGTGGATATGATTACTTAGCTAAAAAATCCCAAAGAATCTAACAAGCTTTCTAAAAAGGAAACTAACACACAAAAGCAATTTCTTTATATCACCAACTACAACAAAGAGTAAATCAAAAAACAAGTTATTCATGATAAATCAAAATCTGAAATATATATGTGTATCTATCCCTACATACATAAAATTATCGAGTTCTAATAAAAACATTTGAAAAGACCATAAATGGAAATGATGCCATTGACAGGAGGAGTCTATATGATAAAGTCATTGATCTTCTCCAATTCAAAAGAATTTATTAGATTTGCCTATTGGTGCTTCCATGCCCAGAAATGGTGGCACATAGAAAATTACAGTAACCTATTCATGAATAAGACAAGATAACCAAGAATTTATTTTTCTTAACAATGAAGGACTGGGTCAACCCACCAAAGGAAGAATCCAAGAGATCAACCCCCCACCAAAATCTACAGTTAGTGGTAAAGGGTGGAAATGATTAGTGTCAATCAGTGGACTCAGAACTAACTAAATCAACAGGGATGTACTTAATCCACCCATGACAAACTTTTTATTCTTCTTCTGTTTTCCTTTTATTTTTTATGCTCTATAAACCTTGAAGAATCAGTGACAGGATAGAGTGAACCTAGTGTGAGGCTTGAGTGGATTTGAATGGTAAAGAGGTTCACCATAACATATCCTAAAAATGTTGCACCCATATCCCCTCAACCTAACTGGGATATCTCTTGTCCAAGATAGTTGCTTCCTACATACCTCTGTCTAGGGGCATCCTCCTGAGCAGCAAACTCAGAACAAGCCTTAAGTAGGAGGGACTTGATGTTCCCAGACATGCCCTTCAGCCAATTTAGGACAGAAGTTGTATAAATGACCCTAGTTCCTCCCTTGATAGTCTCATATGTTTCACATTTGTCAGGGTTCTCAGCAAGAATGAGCCCCAGTTGCTCATAGTAGCAAACTGCTCAAAACACACTGTATGAAGTTTTCTTATTTTCGTAACTCACTTCCTTACTCCTTTACAGGACTTCCCAGTATCATGTCCCAAATAAACTCCTTATACCCAATTCTATGACGTATGATCCACTTTGGGGAGAATTAAACTAAAATATCCAAATGATATCAAGTATAATGGGTAAGTGAAGCTATTATCATACAATGGAATGCTATGTTGTATTAAAGGGGGATGAACTATACACATCAATATAATACCAAGTGAAAGAAGCAAACTGTAGGAAAAATACCTACAGTTTATCCTTTTTACTTAAAGGCAAAACTAAACAAATAGTTATTTAAGTGTACATACAAGATGAAAAAAACTATAAAGAAAAGCAAGAGAATGACTATTATAATCAGCTTAATGGTGTCTTCTGGTGTATAGAAGAGAAAGAACTTTTGAGAAGATAGGTCAAGATGACTGTCATGTATATTTAAAAACAATTTTTTTAAAAGCTCATTAATTCATTTTAAAATTTTATTTATTTATTTTTGCATTATAATTCTTAATACACCATTATATCATAATTTATCATATCTCTAATTATATATAAGGTATGTTGACAACCCTCATCCCCATACAAAATACATGTATGAAGATGTGAATTTGTTGTTAAAAGCTCATTAATTCAAACCTCATATATATATATGATGGCTTGTCATCTCCTCAAGGCCAAACAAGTTGAACAGCTACTCAGATATCAAATAACCTAAGAAAATTAAGGAAATCAATTAAGAGACTATAGTGCCTTCTTTTGGTATAACAAAATGAAAAAACATCCTAAAGAAAGCAGATAGAAAAGAGTTGCTGGCATCACCCCGACCCCAACACCAAACAGTCCAGCGTGGAAAGAGATGCCTTGGAGGAAAAAGACAGAATTAAGTCTAGACCTTAGAGTTGAAACTGAGTTCTAGGACTCTTTTCAGTGAAAACAGTGCTGGATAAAGTTCCATGACCCCTACCATCTTACAAATGATTGCACATTTCCAGCCTTGGAGTGGGCCTCAGCACACCTACCATCCTCCTGAGACTGCATAGGTGCCTTCAGCTGTGTGACTTAGGTGGGACACAGGTTAGCATTAGCCTTGGTAAAACTACCTTACGCCAGGTGGCTGACTGCTTCCATCAACCCTACTCCAACTTCAGAGAGCAGAGCAGCAGGCAGAACTTCAACTACGGGGAGCAAGGCTTAAAAGCTAGCATAGGGCTTTTTCTTGGAGTCTAGCACTAGGAATGCCACAGTGAGACCTAGCTCCTCATAGAAACCCCATAGCAGGCTAGAGCTCACATAGAGGCTGTAGACCCAGCCTTGGCATCAGCAGAGATTTATACACCAGTGGGTTAAACTCAAGTTTCCACCTTGTTGCTTCTATCCTTGAAGACCTGGGGAAGACCTGCCCTCCTACCAAGCCTGTGTAGACTCCTGCAGCTGTGAGACTCAGGTGCAACTTGGTTTAGTATCGGCCTTGGTGGCCAAGGGACTGTCACCACCACCTCTATTCCCCAACCTTGGGGAGAACAGCGCTAAGGAAGTGATAACATACAGGACTCTAGAACTGCCCCCAATACCAGGAAAAGACCTGTGCCTTAGTGGGACATACCTGTTTGTCAGCCAACATCACCTTCAGCTATGGCACGAGTCTTGGAGTACCTCTTAGAGTGTGCACATACTTGCTGCTGTGAGAATTGGGGACAATCCAGGTTAGCTTCAGCCTGGGTGGCAAAGGTACTGCTTTCACAAACACTACCTCAACACTACCTAGGTGGTATAGCATGACACAAAACCCCATTCACTATAGGTAGGACAGGGTGGTGAGCACAACACTTTGCCCTGGAATTTAGTGTTGGGCTCATGAAACCTAACACAGGATGGATCCAAACAGTGCCCCATCCCCCAGGTCTCCCTGTAGTGGGTCCTCTGGGATAACTTCAGGATCAGGGGAGTATATGTAGCCCTATTCTATTAAATTTTCATTCCAGCTAGCATCACCTGTAACTAGTTGCCCTAGTCTTGAGCAATCAGTCCA
This sequence comes from Urocitellus parryii, assembly GCF_045843805.1. Taxonomy (NCBI): domain Eukaryota; kingdom Metazoa; phylum Chordata; class Mammalia; order Rodentia; family Sciuridae; genus Urocitellus; species Urocitellus parryii. The sequence continues at coordinate 85,374,891 of NC_135534.1, read as the reverse complement.
TCTCAGCAATAGCACATAGGATTGTCAGCCTTGGTCCTATCCCAGTATCATGCTGGTCTTGGTGGGTTGTGGTCTCAGGGTGTGATATAGCTTGATTATATTGGTGGCCATAGATGCAACATAGGAGCCTGCAACTAGTCTATCCATGGTGACTCTGCCAAGACCCAAGCAAAATCCTGCAGCACCTGACATTAGATCAGTAACTGTGGAGAGGTTTATGGAGACAGATTACTGTTTCTATATTCTCCTGGTTCTTTCTGGAAAACACACCAACAGTGTATTGGAGACAATCCTGGGCTTGGATTGCCTTCTATTACTGAAGTAGTGTCAAGATACCACCAATAGACTCTGGACCTGGGTACCACTGAGTGTTGAAATAGAAGTGAACACAGCCCAGAGAAAATAAGCAGCAGCCTACTTAGAATTTCCAGAAAGGCACAAACAAAGCCAGACTCTGGACCTGGGTGCCACTGAGTGTTGAAATAGAAGTGAACATAGCCCAGAAAATAAGCAGCAGCCTACTTAGAATTTCCAGAAAGACAGGCACAAACAAAGCTAGATTAGGAAGTCTGGAATAAATATCTAATCTTTCATTCCCAGAGAACAATGCATACCAACAAGCTCCAAGAGATTTCAGAAAACCATGACCCCATCTCATACTTAGAACAGGAGCCAGAAATTGACCAGGTAGTAATCAGTATGGAAGAACTCTCAGAGAGAATTCAAAACAGCGTTTTTAAGAAAACTCAATGAGCATGAAAAATACACAGAATAATGTTTCAATACACTAAAAGAAAAAGAGATGGAAGCAATTTTTAAAAATCAAACATTCTTGAGCTCAAAAATACACTAGAAAAATTAAAAATGCAATAGCAGGATAGATCAAACAGAAGAAAGAATCAGTAAGCTCGGGCTGGGGATGTGGCTCAGCGGTAGCGCGCTCGCCTGGCATGCGTGTGGCCCGGGTTCGATCCTCAGCACCACATACCAACAAAGATGTTGTGTCCGCCGAGAACTAAAAAATAAATATTAAAAAAATTCTCTCTCTCTCCTCTCTCACTCTCTCTTTAAAAAAAAAAAAAAAAAAAAAAAAAAAAAAAAAAAAAAAAAGAATCAGTAAGCTCAAAGGGAAGCTATTTTAGAAACACAATTGGAAAAGAAAAAGAACAAAGTATGAAAAGGAATGAAAACATTGAGACAATCTTGAAAGAGCAAATATTTGGGGTATTGGATTTCAAGAAGGACTTGAGAATGCCAAAGGGGTAGGAAATGTGCTCAAAGAAATAATATATGAAACTCCTCAAACCTAAAGAAGAATACAAATACCCAGGTACAGGAAGATCAAAAGTCACTGGTTAGATTTTACTCAACCATGTACCCTAAGAAATCTTATAATCAAGCTCTCGAAGATGAGAGATACAGAAGATTCTCCAGACTGCAAGAGAAAAGGAATAACATGCAGGTGTATCCCAATTTGCCTGTCAGCAAACTTCTCAGTAGAAACCTTATAACCAGGATAGAATAGCATGAGACTTCCACAGTACTGAAAATAAACACTGTCAACTAGGATTACTATACCCAGAAAAGCTGTCCCTTAGAGATAAAGGAGTGATAAAAATATTACCAGACAAAATCTGAGAAAACATATTTACACCAGACCTGGTCTACAAGAAATGCTAAAAGAAATTCTTCAAACTGAAAGAGAGATTAATAAGGCATAAAGCTCACTGGTAAGAGTAGTTATACAAACAAATTCAGAATGCTCTAATATTGTCTGCATGGAGTATAAAACATTTATATCTTTAGTATGAAGGCTAAAAAACTATATTAAAAGGTTAAGAAATTAACAATATAGATATCTATAAAAATGGGATATCACAAATTCAAACTGTGGGGAGGAACAGAATGCAACTGGAGGGTTTTCTTATTAGTGTGTTCTCTCTTGTTTGTTTCTCTTCTTATCTTTACAATCATGTTTAGTGGGTGTCATTTCAAAATGGCTTGTTATAATCAACAAAAATGTTTCTTGTAAGCCTCATGGTAACCACAAAGGAAAAATCTATCGGAGACAAACCAAAATAAGAAGCCAAGGGATTAATAGACACTACCAGAATAATTAACTACAAAGGAAGACTGTAAAGGAGGGGAAAAGAAAGAAGGGAACTATAACACAACTAGAAAACAAGTTACATAATGGTTGTTGTAAGACCTCACCTATCACTAATGTGAAGGATTAAATTACCCAATTAAAAGACATAAAATAGCCGAATGGATATAAAAACAAGTCCCAACCATGTGTTGCTTACAAGAAATTCTCTTCACACTTAAGGACACACATTGACTGAAAGTGAAGAGATGGAATAAGATATAACATGCAAATGGAATCCAAAGGAAAGCAAGGGTGACCACACTTGTATCAGATATAATAAATCAAAAGCTGTTTCTAGAGACAAAGAAGGTTATTATATAATGATAAACGACTAAATTTGGGAAGAGAAAATGATAATTCTAAATATATATTCCCCCAATATCAGAGCATCCACATTTATAAAGCAAATATTAATAGACCTAAAAGGAAAGAAACACCCATAGAATAACAGTTGGGGACTTTCATATTCCAATTTCAGCAATGGACAGAACATCCAAATGGAAAATCAACAAAGAAACAGCAGGGTTAAGTTGTACCTTAGACCAGGTGCTTAGTTTGTAGATATCTACAGAACATTCCATCCAACAGCTGCCAAATACACACTTCTCTCATAAGTATAGGGAACATTCTCCAGAACAGATCATATGATAGGCCACAAAACAAGTGTCAATGTGTGTTCAAAAATAAAAACTGAAATCATTTCTGGCCACAATAAAGCTAGAAACCAATAACAAGAGTTTAGAAAATATACAAACAGGTAGAGACTAAACAACTTACTTTTGAACAACATATGGATTAAGGAAAAATTAAGAAGGAATTTTAAAAATTTAATAAAACAAATGACAATGATACACAACATACCAAAAATCTATGGGATACAGCAAAAGCACTATTAAGAGGGAAATTTGTAGTAATTCATGCCCACATCAAAAAAGTAAAAAGACGCAATTAGAGAAATGCAAATTAAAACTACATTGAGATTCCATCTCGCTTCAGTCAGAATGGCAATTAGCGAAAATACAAGCAACAATAAATGATGCTGTGGATGTGGGGAAAAGGTACACTCATACATTGCTGGTGGGACTGCAAATTGGTGTAACCATTCTGGAAAGCAGTTTGGAGATTCCTCAAAAAACCTGAAATGGAACCACTATTTAACTTAGTTATATATACACAATGGAATACTACTCATCCATAAAAAAGAATGATTTTGTGACTTTTGCTGATAAATTGATGGAACTGGAGACTATTATGGTAACAGAAATAAACCAATCCCCCAAATCCAAAGGCTGATGTTCTTTATGATATATGGATACAAACACATAACAAGGGAAGAGGGAGAATAGAAGTTCCTTGGATTAGAAAAAGGGGAATGAAGGGAAGGGAGAGAGATGGGAATAGGAAAGACATTAGAATGAACTGGACATAACTCTTCTATGTTCATGTATGAATATACCACCAATGAAACTTCACATCATGTACAACCATAAGAATGGAATCCTTTAGAATAAGTTATATTCCATGTATGTATTATATGTCAAAATATACTCTACTGTCATGTATATCTAAAACGAACAAATAAAAAATTTTTTAAATTCAAAAGTCTAAAAAGTAGAAAGAAGTCAGATGTTGTCATGGACTTTACAACTGGTACCATAGAAATATAAAAGATCATTAGAGATTATTATGAACAACTATATGCCAATGTATTTGATAAAAGAAGTGCAAAAATTTATATATATATATATATATATATATATATATATATATATATATATCTTACCAAAACTGATTCATAAAGAAATAGAAAATTTGAACAGAACTATTGGTAATAGGTAACAAGTTTGAATCAGTAATAAAAGCCTACCACCAGAGAAAAGCACAGAATCAGGTGGCTTCATTACGGAATCTACCAAACATTTATGGAAAAACTCATGTGAATCATACTTAAGGTAGTCCAAAAAAAAAAAAATAGAAAAGGAAGGAATTCTTCCAAGCATTCTACAAGGCCAACACTACCCTGATACCAAAACTAGATAAGGATACAACATAAACAGGAAACCACAGGCCAATATCCTTTGTGAACTGACACAAAAATTCTGAACAAAACATGAACAAACTGAATATAATGGCATATTAAAAAGATTACTCACCATAACCAAGTGGAATTCATCCCATAAATGCATTTGATATACAAATCAATACACTTGATACACCTCATTAAGAGAATGAAAGAAAAAGAACACATGGTCACCTCAATAGATGCAGAAAAAGCATTTGATAAAATTAAATGTCCCTTCATAAGAAAAACACTGAATAAATTAGAAATAGAAGGAATATACCTCAACATAATAATATTCATATATAAACAAAAGCTACTAATATCCAGACTGGGGAAAAACTGAAAACTTTATCTGTAAGATCTGATATGGTTTGATCTAAAATGTCCCCAAGACTCATGTGTTGAAGCATTGGTCCCCATTGTAATAGTGTTCAGAAGTTGGGCCTTTGGAAAAGTAATTGAATCATGAATTCTAACCTCATTACAAGATTAACCCATTGAGAAATATCATTATCTGGAGGCAGTGGAAGCTGTAGGAGGTGGGATCTTGTTGGAGGAAGTAGGTCACTGGGTATGTGCCCTAGGGAGGGTATATCTTGTCCTCAATCTCTTCTTCTCTCTTTCTCTTTCCCACCACGCTTTTCTCTCTCTGCTTCCTGACTGCCATGAAGTGAACAGCTTTCCTCCACTATGCCCTCTGCAATGATGTTCTGTCTTTGCTTAGGCCAAAAGCAATGAAGCTGACCAACCATGGATTGCAATCTTTGAAGCTGTGAGCCAAAACAAAAGGCAAACAAAAAAAACAAAACCCTTTAACCCTTTGTTCTTTTGAGTTGTTTTTCTCTGGTATTTTGCCACAGCAATGAAAAGCTGACAAACACAACCTGGAACAGGACAAATATGCCCACATACACTTTTTTTTTTCCCAGCATAGTGTTATAAGTCCTAGCCAAAACAATCAGGCAAGAGAAAGAAATAAAGGGCATCGAAATTGGAATGGAAGAAATCAAATTGTTGTTGTTTGCAGATGACATGATCCTATGTATAAGAACCCACCCCCCCAAAAAAAACTATTAGAATTAATTAATAAACTCAGCAAAGTTGCAGGATACAAAATCAACATACACAAATCAGTAGCACTGATATATGCCAATAGCAGATTATCTGAAATAGAAATCAAGAAAGCAATCCTATTTACAATAGCTACAAAAATAAAGTATTTATAAATAAATTTAACCAAAAAGATAAAAGTTACAAAAAATCGATAAAGAAAATTGAAGAGGACAAAAATAAATGGAAAGATATCCTGTGTTCATAAATCTGAAAAATCAATATTATTATTATTATGTTCAAACTATTCAAAGCTATTTACTCATTCAGTGCAATCCCTATCAAAATGCCAGTGATGATCTTCACAGAACTAGAAAAAAACCCTAAAATTTATTTGGAATCACAATAGAACTCTAATAGCTCAAGCAATATTGAAGAAAAAGAACAAATAAAACTTTATACTACCTGACTTCAAAATATACTGCAAAGCTGCAATAATAAAAAACAGCTTAGTACTGGCATAAAAACAGACACATAAATCAATAGAACAGAATATATAGCCTATCACTTGGTAGCCAACTGATTTCCAACAAAGGAACCAAGAAAGAACCTGCAATGGAGAAAAGAATGTCTTTTCAACAAATGATATTGGGAAAACTGGATTTTCTCAGGATGTTGAAATGGGCAAAGAGTTTTTGGACAAGACCTCAAGAGCACAGGAAATGGAAACAAGAACAGATGAGGGGTGACTACAACAAAATAAGAAAGCTTCTGCATTGCAAAGGAAATAATTGACAGAGTGGAGGCAGCTTACAAATTCAGAGAAAATATTTGCAAACTACACATGTGACAAGGGGTTGATATTCAGAATAGATAAAGAACTCCAAAACTCCATAACAAAAAAGGCAAATAAGACAATCAAAACATGGACAATAGATCTAAACAAAGAGTACCTGGAAAAAATGTTCAACATCAGTAATGATCAGGAAAATGCAAATCAAAACCACAATAAGCTATTACCTCACCTCACTAAGAATGGATATCATCAAAAAAACTAATGATAACAAGTACTAGGGTGAATGTGGAGGAAAAGGAACTTTTGCACACTGTTAGGGGGATGTAAATTAATATAACAATCATGGAAAACAATATGGGGTTCCTAAAAAGTGAAAAAAGAGTACTACCTTATGGTTCAGCTATCCCACTACTGGGATGGATGGAGATATACATATATCTCCAAGGGAAATGGAATCAGTATGTCAAAGAGGCATCTCCTCTCCTGTGTTCCTTGCAGCACTATTCACAATACCTGAGAAATGGAAACAACATAAGTGTCCATCGACTGATGAATGGGTAAAGAAATGTGGTACATACATACAATGAAATACTCTCTAACCGTAAAAGAGAATGAAACACTACTACTTGCAACAACGTGGATGGAATTAGAGAAGGTTATCTTAAGTGAAACAAGCCAGGCATAGAAAGACAAGTACTACGTGATTTAATTCATATGAGGAATCCAAAAATGTTGATCTCAGAAAAGTAGAGACTACTTTTCTGGGAGAGTATCGGGGAGGGAGGGGTGGAGAGAGGCTGATCAATGGGTGCCAAGTCACAGAGAGGAGTGAGAAGTTCTGGTGTGCCATCGCACAGAAGGATGACTGTAGAAAACGATTATGTACTGTATATTTCAAAAAGCTAGAAGAGAGGATTGTGAATGTCCTCACCATAAAGAAATGGTAAATGTTGGAGGTAAATATGCTCAGACTGATTTAAACATAATTCGATGTATGTGTGTGTTGAAACATTACATGGCACCCCATTAAGGTGTACATTTTTAAATGTTTTTATGTATCAGTTAAAATAAATTTATTGGAGCTGGGGTTGTGGTTCAGCAGTAGAGTGCTCGCATTGCACAAGCAAGACCCTGGTTTCAATCCTCAGCCACATTAAAAAAACATAAACAAGTGAAATAAAGGTATTGTGTCCAACTACAACAAAAAATAAATATTTTTTAAAATAAATACATAAATAAAAGCAATCAAAATATACAAATAAAATATAACTGATTTCAAGAAAGAGGGACTTTTAGTGTATGGTAATATTTTATTTCTTAACTTGCTTGTGTGTCTATCAATGTTGTTATATTATTATTCCTTAAATTATGCACATATTTTTATTTATGCTTTATGTATTTAACATATTTTGCAATAAATAATTTTTAAATTAAGCATGTGAAAAAATGGATGCTGGATTGTAATCAACTAATCAGTGATTAAATAAAAATATTTTTGCACTCAGGCTGCATTGTAAGTCTCTTTAGGTTTTATTCCATTTTAATGAAGCCAAAATTTGAAATAATAGAAATTGCTTTATGTATGTGACTCACATAAGAAAGACTTCAGAGAGGAAAACCATACCAAAAAGAAAGGCCTTAGCCCTAGTAACAAAATATTTGTGAATGATAGCACTTCATAAGCTTTAAATTAAAAAGAAAATTTAAAATTGTATTAAGTTAAAACATTTAATTTATGTAAATATGTATATAATGCATATATTATTATATGTTTAATCCAATTTTTTAATTTCTTAAAGCAACCAACTTCTAGTTCTATTCACCTCATATAAGAAGACATATACTCCATTGAACATCATGTAAATGAACTAAATAAAGGTGGCATAAGGCTTTAAGGACTAATGGGGGGTGAGGATACAATGGCACAGGTTATGGGCATTTAAAAAATAAGTTTGGTCCTTACATTTATTCCCCCCAAGTATAAAACTTAAATATTATGAAAGATTATCTCCAATATAAATTAATATATCAATCCAGAATTTTCAAAGTTGTTTTTGCTCAGAACTCATTCATATACTAACCTGAAAGCAGCATGTTATTTTTTCAAAGCACTGTAGAAAAAGTTAAGTATATATGAATAGTGAGAGAGGAAAGATCTTATGTATAAATATAAACTAAATATATACATGTAATGTGTGTCTCTATTTGTATAATTCTGCCTTTCATCGCTTTTGGAAAAATAGAAGATCATTCTACATCTGGTCTTTTGGTTAAAGTTAGCAGGGTGTTTTTCTTAATCTTTGGAATGGCTGGAAGATTTGAAGGATATCTTAATCCTGCTCTGAGTGGGTCAGAGTAGATGTCTTTGTTCATTTCATAAACTCAAATGAGAATGGTATTGTGAGGATTAGATTTTGACAATTCAATTCCGACAACTACTTTATTATGAAAAAATATTCATTGTTCTCTATCTAATCCAGAAAGTGTATTAATACAGAAATCAGTATAGCTACACTATAATGCAGTTGCAAATATTAAAATTAAAGGTTATAAGAAGAAATGCAGCTGTTAAAGGAGTGACAATGAATGTATTTGAGTTATGATGATGTGGATTATTCAATATTTTTTCCAAAACTCATTTTTTAAAAGCTCTCATTTTAGCATTTCAAAGGTAGTGGAAAATATTTGAAAAAGAAGTTTCGCTTCTTTTAAATATGATAATCATAGAGTTTGAAAGCTAAATCTGAAAAGGCTTGTAAAATAATGCTTACCAGGGTGTTCTGAATGTCAGTTGTGTGCACAGATGCCTCAGGACATGAAATATTGGCCATTTCATAGTCATTTTTCTTTCTAAAGAAGTTATTTGTAGTTGTGTAGTGACATAAACTTTTTATGTGACAAAGAAAAAGCAACAATATAAAAAAATGGATGATGGTTTGGATCTCCGAATTTAACCGACTCTGGAAGTGAGTTATTAAACAAACATAACATTACACATATGTGCTTATTTCCTTTTATTTCAAAGATTTAAAATACTCTAAGGCCTATTTCACCTCAGAGAAGTATGCTCAAAATATTTTGAGTTTTGAAGTTAAAGCATATAGTTTCCATTCAGAAATAAAGGTTTTAAAGAGAAATTTTATTTCACTCCATCATCTTTCCAAATTAATGATGCTTCTCTTCCTATTTCATTGCAGAGTCAGTGACCTTTTTATGAATTTCTCCTGTTAGTTATTTAATAACACAGCTGGACTCAGCCATTGTAGAGACTTGATTAGGGAATTATGTCTCGACACATGACTAAACTGGTTAGGGTCACTCCAAGTGAATTTTGGCTGACTAAAAAAAAGACACAGACACAGAAAGTACCCTTTTGGGTTCAGTGACCACCCCTCAGCCACAGCTCCCACAACGGTGGCAAGGCAGGCAAGAAAGAGAAGGAGCACACCTCGAACCCAGGTTTTACTGGGGAGAAGCCATTCAAATGAGGCAAGGGGTAGGGTTATAACAAACAAGTGGGTGTAATCCAACCCCACAGGGTGATGCCCACTCCTGGAGCTGCACCTCTCTTATCCCAGTGGAGGTAAGGTCCGATTGCATTGCAATGTTCAGTACCTCTTTTTCTCAGAACGTGAAGGTGTGTACATAGCTCCTGTCCAGAGTAGCTCCGAACAGAATTATATTTCTACTGTGGAGTTCTTGAAACTGTGCTTCCAAAAGTGTATTTTATGAAATATGACTTCGGGCTTTGCAACATACTTCAAACAAAGGGATTCTATTATTAAATTAGTGTGAGAAGTGCTAGAGACCATTTATAGAAATGTATAAGACATCAGTTTGAGAAATTCTCTTTAGAAAACAAACTGTTTAACTTATCATAAAATCAGAATTTCCTAAGCTTATTTGGCCATTTTCACACAGGACACATTGCCATGCTATGGCATTGTTAGGCAAAGGCTGTCTGGTGTTATTTAACCTAAGAGTACCCTCTGGTTGACTTTTTCTTGTTGTTTTGTACTGGGGATTGAATACAGGTACATATTGTTATTGAGTTGCATCCTCAATCCTTTTTATTTTTTATTTTGAGACAGCGTGTCACTAAATTGCTTAGGGCTTGCTGCTTTGCTAAGGCTGACCTTGAACTTGCATTTCTTCTGTCTCAGCCTCCTGACCCACTGGGATTATGCCATCGCACCCAGCTTGGGCTGACCTTCAAAAGAATGTTAATTTTTATAGCATACAAACATTTCCATGTTTGTATTTGCAGTGAAACAACATTTTGTACATAGAGTTAAAAAACTAAAATTTTACTTAATCAATCTCCAAGATCAACACTAGTATTTCCAGAGATGACTTCATTTGTTAGCTTTGCCTAAAACCAGTAAAGAGAGGAAAGAAACTGGAGAAGCACTGCTACACACAACACGAGAGACGTCAGGTAAGAATGATATCAAGAAACTTAAGCTTTAAAATGAGAGGGCCAGAATGGGGAAGCTATCTGACATTTTGCTGTTTTGGAAAAAAGAATTTGGAGCAGCTTTCATCTATATCTTCAACTGTTATAGATGAAAAAAGGCTGATTCGATGCTTAAGGCATAAAACAGGGTAAGGGAAGTTGGTCTGTGTTCTAAAGGCATGAGCCTGAGCAATTGTTGAGGAAAACTTAGGACAGAAGTGCTAAGATTTTCCTGAACAGTTTATGTACTTTTGTTTAAAACCTCTGATTGCCCTTTTAACTGTAAGTAAAGATTTATTTCCTTCTTTTTAGCTAAATGGTTCTTATCTCTGTACCAGCTATATGTTACACAGTAAAAATAGCATATTCATACTATTTTTATTTGATTTTACTTTTGTTTTATTACTTTAACTTTCATAGTGTAGTCCTCTAGTTGTGATCAATAATTATCAATAATTATGCCAATAATTCTTAATCTTGGTTCTTCTTTTTCTATTCATGTAGTTTGAATTCCACAGGGCACTAGTTTGATTCCATAACTTAGTTATTGAGAATTGAGCTGCTATAAACTTTGGTGTGGCCGCATTACTATAGTATGCTGATTTTAAGTCCTTTAGGTAAATACTGAGGAGTGCCATAATTGGGTCAAATGGTGGTTCCATTCCAAGTCTTATGAGGAATCTCCATACTACTTTCCATAATGGTTGCACCATTTTGCAGTCTCACCAGCAATACATTAGTGTACCTTTTCCCCATATCTGCACCAAAATTCATTGTTGCTTGTATTCTTGTTTATTCCTATTCAGGGACTAAAGTGAGATGGAATCTCAGTGTATTTTTGATTTGCATTTCTCTAATTGCTAGAGATGTTGAACATTTTTTCACATATTTGTTGACCATTTGTATTTCTTCTTCTATGAAGCATCTGTTCAGTTCCTTTGTCCATTCATTCATTGGGTTATTTGGGTTTTTTGGTGTTAAGTTTTTTGAGTTCTTCAGGATGGTATATTTTGTCTTCATTGTCTGAGGTTCTGTCTTCCAAGTGATCTAGTCTGTTGGTGATGTTTTCTATTGAATTTTTAATTTGGTACGTTGTTTTCTTCATTTCAAGGACTTTTTTTCAGAATCTCTCTTTCTTGAAGTAATCATTTGCTACCTATATTTGTTCTCTTATTTCTTTGTTGGAGTGATTCATTGTTGCCTGTATTTGCTCTCTTATCTCTTTTGGAGTGATAATTTTTTTGCCTTAATTTGCTTTCTTATGTCATTCTTCGATGTGCAGATCATTTTAATTATGTACATTCTGAAATCCTTCTCTGATATTTCACCTACTGTGTTGTCAAAGGAGCCTAGAGTCTTGGTTTGTTTGGGGCACTTTTTCCCCTCGTTTTTTCATGTTGTCCATGTGTCTTCCTTTCTTGCAGTACAGTTCTGAGGTATTACAGCTTCTACCCTATAATCTTGTAGTGCCCTGCTGGTTACCAATACCTCACCTTTAAGGGAGAAATCAATATTTACAGCACCCAAAGCAAACAATATGTAACCTTAAATCAAATAGCTCCTATTTAAACAATTAGAGTTTTGTCACTATAAACATAAATAATGTGTTCCATATCCTCTATGATATAGACAGTCAGTTTGCATAAGAGTTTACATTTTCTGATGGTGGACACAGAGAAAGGGGGTTTGTGGAATGTGATGTTTATGAGGTAGGATGTGAGAATATAGAGATATTAGATTACAGGAAGAGTGAAAGAAATAAATAAAAGTTGGCTGTTATTAGGAGAAAAAGAAAAAGAGGCAACCCCCATACAAGGCTCTCTTTTGCTTCTGCAACAAGATGATGTCTATTAGCACACCTAGTAGGGATATCTCTGATGTAACCCAGCCCACAGGAACCTTTGTGATAGTCTTCCAGATCCTGTTTTGTTGTCCCTAAATGGCAGCAGCCACGTCCCTAGTTTGAGGCAGTAGTAGCATCAAACCCGTAGGTACCTTGATGTTGGGCTTCCAGGCCCAAGTCAATGTCCCAAGATGGAAGCTTCACCAGCAAAATATGGAGGAGGCAGCAGCTTAGGTGACTCAAGATGGTGGCAGATGCATCTTAAGATAAAGGTGACCACTTTCAGAGATCGGGCTGAAAGGGTGGGCCATGCAATGGGCAGCCCTTTCCATTATCCAATGGTGGAGGCTACCACATGGGGAGGGCTATGGTGGTGGCTGCAGCATCCCAAGATGGAGGTTGTCTGAGGGGATCCGCACACTGATACATGGGGAGAAGCAGGGCAGAGCCGTCATCCTCTCCCTTGAGGCAGGACATGGTTGTCCTCTCTTCCAAGATCAGGTGCTCCCTGGGGTGGGCCCTGAGGTCTCCTTCAGGTCATTGAGTTCTTTATAGATCCTGGAGATTAATTTTCTATCTGAGGTTCAGGTGGCAAAGATTTTTCTCCCATTCTGTAGGTTCTCTTCACATTCTTGGTTATTTCCTTTACTGTGAAGAAGCTTTATAGTTTGATAACATCCCATTTATTAATTCTTGATTTTACTTCTTGTGCTTCAGGACTCTTGTTGAAGAATTTGGTTCCTAAATCAACATAATGGAGATTTGGGTCTACTTTTTCTTCTAGTAGGTGCAGGGTCTCTGGTCTAATGCCTAGGTCTTTGATCCACTTTGAATTCACTTTTGAGCCTGGCAAGAGACAAGATTTAATGTCATTTTGCTACATACGGATTTCCAGTTTTCCCAGCACCATTTATTGAAGAGGCTGTCTTTTCTCCAATGTATGTTTATTATAGCACCATTGTCTAGAATAATATAACTGTATTTAGTAGATTGTCTCTGTGTCTACTACTCTGTACCATTGGTCTTCATGGTTTTTTTTGCTTCTAATACCATACCCTTTTTGTTACTACAGCTCTGAGGTATAATTTAAAGTTTGATATTATGATGCCTCCTGTATTAGTTTTCTCACTGAGGATGGCTTTGGCTATTCTGAGCCTTTTATTTTTCGAAATGAATTTTATGACTGATTTTTCTGTTTCTATGAAGAACATTATTGGAATTTTAATAGAAATTTTATTAAATCTGTATAGCTTTTTTTTGGTAGTGTGACCATTTTGAGAATATTAATTCTGCCTATCCAAGAACATGGGAGATTTTCCATCTTCTAAGGTCTTCTTCAGTTTCTTTCTTTAGTGGTCAGGTGGGGTTATGTAGCATTCTATTTCCCCCTTTTTTATTTTTTAAAATTGTAGGAAAAAAGTTAATATAAGCTGGAGCACCATCAGCCTTAAAATGTAGAGAATGGCTCCGCACTGTACAAGTATTTAAACAGTAAGAAGTGACTTAATAAATATTTTTATTTGGCCACAAAAAAATTAGCAAAAGTTATCTTTTAGGCATGTGAGGATTGCTAAAGTCAATGTTATTGAGCTGACAAGGGCATTGCAGTAAAAGAAGGCATATTTACCAAATATATGCTTTGAATTGTCTCTAATAATGGGCTGAGCAACAATATTATGAAATGGGGTCAGTGTAGATATTGAAAGCCAGCTTTATAACTTGATTGTCCTATAGGTAATGGTTTTATTATCATAAATTAACTTGTTATATTAGAATTGGCACTTGTATAAGGAATTAACAAACAATAGTTGTAAAGTTTGTAAGGAAAATACAATATAAAATTAAAAAGAGTAAAAACATTTAATTTTTATAGTAGCTATGAATTAAGGAATATAATTTCTATAATTTTAAATCTTTATATATATAATTTTTAATTTTAGGAATATAATAATTTTTATAACAAAAGGCTATTTTTTGAGTTTAACTAAATTTGAATGATTATCTTAACCTGGAATGAGATGAGAGGCAGAGTCTTAATTTAAGTGAAGTGACCTCCTGACAAAATTTATGTAAATTGTTTTAATTGTGAAGCTAATCTTAGTTTCTTACTTGAATTTTATTGTATAAAATTTATATATATAATTTTTTAATCGATATGAATTAGTTAACATGATTTAATATTTTATCTGAAGTATGAAACAGGTAAGTTGAGAGATTTAAACCCCCTTGTGAGGGAAGGTGGCAAAGCATTTTTATATCTTATACTGTTAACCTTTAAATAAACTATTGTCTTTTAGAAATATAGTTTAGTTCTTAATGTAGAGGACAATATAAAATTTTATAACATATTTATTTGATTACAAAATATTAAATGAGATAATTAAATTCCCAACTAATTTGTTATTAAGTTTATAAGAGAGCATTGTAGAAAACTTTAGTTTGGAAAGCATTAGCTAAAAATGTTCTTATATATCTTATATTTTAAAGACTTCTATACTGGGGAGACAAAGATTCGATTAATATGTAGCAAGTTAGTTAACAATTATCATAATTACATTGATGCTTTTATATTAACCAAGTTCAGATTTGAGAGAAAAAATTGAAATCTGGAATATAATGTGGTACTTTAAAATAACAGTTATTGGGCTTGGGCTGTGGCTCAGCCGTAAAGCACTCGCCTAGCATGTGTCTTAATTTACTTAGACATATATAGCCTTTACTAGAGAAAGAAGCTCTTAGACAGTTTGCATGTAGATCACATCTGATAAAAAATCAGCACCACATAAAAAAATAAATAAATTAATTAATTAATTAAAGATATTGTGTCCAACTACAACTAAAAAAATCTTTTAAAAAAATAACAGTTATTGTTTAACCAAAATTTTACAAAACCTAATTACTTTAAAACAAGTTTTCTAAATAATAAAACTCAACATAGAAATTATTTTATTGCAATGAGAGTAGATTGTTTTAAGCATTTTTTTTTCTTCTTTTCTTCTTTACCTAGAAGGCTCAATTAACAGTGGTCTGTGAAAAGATCTTGTAAATAGACCTCATGTCTGAAATTTAGGATAAAAGTAAGCAGTTTTTTTTTAAGAGTAAAAAGTCCTAAATAGGAGCTGGGGTTGTGGCTCAAGTGGTGGAGTGCTCGCTTAGCACCTGTGGGGCACTGGGTTCGATCCTCAGCACCACATAAAAATAAAATAAAGATATTGTGTCCACCTAAAACTAAAAAATAAATATTTTTTTAAAGTCCTAAATAATTTTAGCTAATTGTGTTAATTATATATAACCAATTTAGTTACATATAAACTTTTTGAAATTTATCTTGTATAAATTTTGTTTTAATTTACTTAGACATTCATAGCCTTTACTAGAGAAAGAAGCTCTTAGGCAGTTTGCATGTAGATCACATCTGAGAGACTCTTATTCCCAGTAACTTTGTTCTCAGTGAGAACAAAGAGAATAAAGGACTTTTAGACCTTCTTTATATTAACCAAATTACGAAAACGCCTAATGTTTACATATATTTTATTTAAGAGTGCCTGATGTTTTTATATTTAGTAGATGATATTTCAGCACTTTAACTTTGTAAATTAATAAGTATCTCCTTTAATAAAGACTTATATAACTAATCCCCTTTATCTTAAATTTAATTTACTTATTCTTAACTGTAAAAGTCAAGACATCAAACAAATGTAGATAACAGTATTAATCACCTATTTCCTGTTGAATAAAATTATTAAAAGCAAATGGAAACAAATTTTAAATATTATAGGGATGAGCAATTTTATTAATTATCTGACCAGCCAGGAAAATTTGATTTAATAATTTTAAAGATATTTTTATTTTCATCTGTTTGCCCAATTCAAATTGAACCTTTTTAAGTCACATGAATTAAAGGTATTTGGGTCCATTTTTCATTTTAATTTTAAATTATGAGCATGCTCATTAATTTATGAGTCAATTTTGATATCACATAATGCAGACATAACAAAAATACAAGACATTGTGTGCATATATTTACAAATCAGACAAATAAAAAAAAGTTTTATGACTTCTTATAAGTGGACCGCCAAAGGTTGGAAGTAATGGTATAAATACTTACCAAAGCTTTTATTTGATTTAACCTGTTTAGAAATTAATATAGAGCCACTCAGACTTTTATATGGTTTAATTATATGGCAGGCCTGCTTTGATGGATAAGCCAGGTTTGAAATCTGACAATTATGAAAAAACTGAAAACATATCAAGTGGCTGTCTTTTTGTCTTGATAATTGCCGGATTTACCTTTAGCATTATCCCTAAAAAATTAAAATTAAAAAAATCAATTAAAAAGTATAATTAGAACACCTTTCATCAACTTTAGAATTTTTCATTTAACTTTGGTTATAGACAGTTTAGTTATTGAGAGAATGAGAGAGAATGAGTGAGTTCCTATGTTATAGGATGAGGATGAAGCTGTTGATAAAGCAGTGAATTTACAGCTTGTTAGATTTAAAGGGATTGAGGTATTTGTTGTGGGGCAAGTCACTCAGAAAACACACCAAGTCCCAGTTTTGTCCAAATTAAAGAGTCTTTATTTAGCCGGCCAGCTGGCCACTGCTCCCCTCAGGACCCATAGCTATCTCTGCAAGGAACAGCCCCAAGCCTGGGCACTTTAGGATATTTAAAGGCAAAAACCACATCTGGGTTGATGTAGCTGCAAGCAAGCAGGCACAGAAGCTGAATTGGGCAGTTAGCAAGACAATGCAATGGGTACACTGGTATTTCCCACGGGACTTTCCAGGTTGGCATAGTAGCAAGCAAGCAGAAAGGAAGTGGGTCAAAATGACCCTAGTCCAATACAAGTTAGAGAATGGTTACTAACATCTAGACAATCCATCTCTGACAAGGTACATTGCCTAAGAAAAATGGAAACCAAAGAGAACAGTTTTACATTGTATAAGAATTGCTATTTTGTGTTGCCAAGTATGCTATGCCAGGTAACTATTAATGGGTACAGAGACAGGGCTTTCCCATGGGAGAAGCATTTCTTACATGATATGGAGTATCAGGGTAAAATGGAGTCTGTTTGGTCATTGCTCATATAACCTGGCCCATAACATTATTAAGTAGAGAACTGCCACAGTGTAATTGTTACCATGTTCTCCTCTTATGCATGAGAGTTTGCTGGTTCAAAATCAGCTTGGGAAGATACCTTTTTTTCCAGCAAGTTTTTAATCGAGGAAGCAAAAAAAAAAAAAAAAAAAAATCACAGCTGGGATTTTAATTTTCTCTCTCTCCCTAACCCCCTGCCTGCTCTTAAAAGATGGAGGCTGCAGCTGAGTAGAGTGAGAGGCTCGAAAAAAGCCCATGAAAACTTAATTTCTTTGTTAAGATTTTAACGCCATGAGCCAGGTCAAAAGCTGAAATTTTTTCGTTATTACAGGGGGGATTTAATTTCTTATAAAAGATCATAAGAAAAAAAATTCCTATAGGAATTTTGTTTGGTCTTTTGGTGGGAGAATTAACACACAGCTGTTTAGTTAAAATCTCAGTCATTTGGATCACTAATTATATGGTTTGTGGCTTGGAATACACACCATGAAATCTGGATACATTTTTTTTTTTTTGGTCCCTGTTTGGGTGCCAATTATGCCAGGATTACCAGCACCCTAGTAAAGCAGATTGCTGCCTGGAGATGTGAGTTGCCTAGGAAAATAAAAGGCTGAAATAATCAGTAAGGAATAAAAACAAAGCCAGAAAATAGATTTTAAAGGGGGAGCCTGATGGGTCTTTCAGCACTGATAGGAACTAGAACTGAACAAATAAAAAAAGGCCCCAAACCTTTATTTAAGGGGAAATACATCAAAGGTTTCAGTGTGGCAGGGGTCTTGAAGTAAACAGGTTGTTTGGTGCTTGGCAGGTGATGCCCATCTCCAGGCAGTTGTTTTGATTCTAAGTCTGTTTGTTAAGGCAGAGCACCAGCATGACCTGGGCTTTCTCAAACCAGGGAATTTCACCTAGGAGTTCCCAGTAAAGCAGCTTCTCTGCCTTATGTTGGCTCAAACGAACCCATAATTTATACATGGCTTCCCACAGTGATCAGTAGTTTTCATTGGAGAGGGATTTTACCTCTTCTCTTAGGTGGATTCCTAAATATTTTATTTTTTCAAGACTTGTGAATGGGATAGTTTTCCTAATTTCTCTTTCAGTTGATTCATCACTGATCTTAGGAATGCAATTGATTTATGGGTGTTAATTTTATATCTTGGTACGTTGCTGAATTCACTTATGAGTTCAAGAAGATTTCTAGTGGAGTTTTTTGGGGCTTCTAGATATTAAATCATGTCATCAACAAATAGGGATAATTTGAGTTCTTCTTTTCCTATTCTTATCCCATTAATTTCTTTCTTCTATCTAATTGCTTTGGCTATTAGGACATTCAAGGACAACGTTGAATAGAAGTGGTAAGAAGTGTCTTGTTCCAGTTTTTAGAGGGAATGCTTTAATTTTTTTTTCTCCATTTAGAATGATGTTGGGTTTAACAACATTAAGGTATGTTCCAACTATCCCTGGTTTTTCTAGTGTTTTGCACATGATTGGACACCATATTTTGTTAAGTGTTTTTTCTGCATCTATTGAGATAATCATGTGATTCTTGTATTTAAGTGCATTGATGTGATGTATTACATTTATTGATTTCCATATGTTGAACCCACCTGCATCCCTGGAATGAACCCCACTTGATCATGGTGCAGTATTTTTTAATATGTTTTAGTATGTGATTTGCCATAATTTTATTAAGAATTTTTGAACCTATATTCATCAGGGATATTGGACTGAAGTATTTTTTCCTTGATGTGTCTTTGTCTGGTTTTGGTATCAGGGTGATACTAGCTTCATAGAATGAGTTTGGAAGGGTTCCTTCCTTTTCTATTTCATGGAATAATTTGAGGAGGATTGATGTTAGTTCTTCTTTGAAGGTTTGGTAGAACTGGGCTGATAATCCTTCTGGTCATGTGCTTTGCTTTGTTAGTAGGCTTTTGATAGTATCTTCAATTTCGTTGCTCAATATTGAACTGTTTAAATTTTCTATATCTTCCTGATTCAATTTGGATAATTCATATGTCTCTAGAAATTTGTCAATGTCTTCAAGATTCTCTATTTTATTAGAGTATACATTTTC
Source organism: Urocitellus parryii (assembly GCF_045843805.1). Taxonomy (NCBI): domain Eukaryota; kingdom Metazoa; phylum Chordata; class Mammalia; order Rodentia; family Sciuridae; genus Urocitellus; species Urocitellus parryii. The sequence goes on along the minus strand of NC_135534.1, from coordinate 85,355,364 downwards.
AAAATAGTTTCTGATTATCATCCGTATTTCAGATGGTGGTGGTATTTTCTCATCATGAATTTAATTTTATTTTTTTATTTTTTAATTTTTTTTAAAGAAAGAGAGAGAGAGAGAGAGAATTTTTTAATATTTATTTTTTAGTATTCGGCGGACACAACATCTTTGTTTGTATGTGGTGCTGAGGATTGAACCCGGGCCGCACGCATGCCAGGCGAGCTCACTACCGCTTGAGCCACATCTCCAGCCCTCATCGTGAATTTTAGTAATTTGAATTTTATCTCTTTCTCTTCATTAGCTTGGCTAAGAATTTATCAATTTTATTTATTTTTTCAAAGAACAAACTTTTGTTTTGTTGTTGTTTTGTTTCACCTTCATTTTTCATTTTAATTATTTCCTATCTTCTACTGCTTTGGGTGTTGATTTCTTCTTTTTCTATGGCTTTGAGTTGTAAGGTTATTTATGTGGTGAGTTTCTATCCTTTTAATAAATGAGCTCAATGAAATGAACTTTTCTCTTAGAACTACCTTCATAGTGTCCCAGAGATTTTGATATGTTCTATCACTATTCTCATTTACCTCTAAGAATTTTTTTTTATTTCATCCCTGATTTCTTCTGCTATTCATTGGTCATTCAATAGCATATTATTTAGTCTCCAGGTGTTAGAGTAGCTTCTACTTTTTATTATTGATTTCTAATTTTATTCCATAATGATTGGACAGAATGCAAGACATTATCTCTATTGCTTTGTGGCCTAAGTTATGGTCTATTTTAGAGAAAGGTCTGTGTGTTCCTGAGAAGAAAGAGTATTCAGTCCTTGTTGTATAAAATATTCTATAGATGTCTGTTAAGTCTAAATTATTGATTGTATTCATGAGTTCTATAGCTTCTTTACTTAGTTTTTGTTTGATTTATAAAGTGATTAGAGGGGTGTGTTAAAGTCACCTAGTATTATTGTGTTGTGATCTATTTGATTCTTGAAATTGAGAAGGTGTTTGATTTATGTAAGATGCTCCATTGTTTGGGGCATAAATATTTATGATTGGTATGACTACTTGTTGTATATTTCTGTTAAGCAGTATGAAATTCACTTCTTTGTCCCTTCTAATTAATTTTTGCTTGAAGTCCATTTTATCTGATGTGAGGATAGAAACCCTTGCTTGTTTATCAGTTGCATGTGAATGATATAATTATTTTCCATCCATTTACCTTCAGTCTGTGGATGTCTTTGCCTATGAGGTGAGATATTTGGAGATAGCACATTGTTGGGCCTTGTCTGTTAATCCAATCAGCCATTCTATATCTTTTGGTTGATGAATTTAGACCTATTGCATTCAATGTTATTATTGAGAAATGATTGATTTTCTTGGTCATTTTGATTTAGTTCTGTTTTTTAATTTTAATTAGTCTTTTCTTTGATTGACTCTACTCTTAGCGTATTTCCTTCCTTTGTTGGTTTTCACTTTTATTTCTCATTTTTCTTCATAAAATATTTTATTAAGTATGTTTTGTAGTGCAGGCTTTCTAGTTGTGAATTCTTTTAACTATTGTTTATCATGGAAGGTTTTTATTTCATCATCAATTCTGAAGTTTAATTTTTCTGTGTATAGTATTCTTGGCTGGCATCCATTTTCTTTCAGAGCTTGGTATATATTATTCAAAGACCTCCTAGCTTTGAGGGTCTGGGTTGAAAATTCAGCTGAGGTCTAGATTGGTTCACCTCTAAATGTGACCTGTTGATGTTTTATGGAAGACTTTAAAATTCTGTCCTTATTCTGTATATTGGGCATTTTCATAATAATATGCTTTGGTGTGGGTCTCTTGTAATTTTGTATTATATTGGGGGGTCCTGTAAGCCTCTTGCATCTGATTTCTATTTCATTCTTTAGGCTTAGAAATTTTTCTGATATTATTTCATTGAAAAGATTATGCATTCCTTTGGTTTATATCTCTGAGCCTTCATCTATCCCAATAAATATTAAATTTGGTCTTTTGGGGTTATCCCATGTTTACTGGAAGTTATGTTCATGCTCTCTTAACATCTTTTCTCCATGGTCATCTTTATTTTCAAGATTATATATTTTGCCTTCATTGCCTGAAATGCTGCCTTCCAAGTGATCTCATCTGTTGGTGAGGCTTTCCATTGAACTTTTAATTTGGCTTATTGATTCCTTCATTTTGAGGATTTCTGATTTTTTTTTCAGAATTTCTCTTTATTGAAGAGATACTTCACTTCCTGTATTTTTTCTCTGATATCCCTTCCTACATCGTCCTTTACCTCACAAATTAGTTTAACTATTTACATTATAAACTCCTTCTCTGGCATTTCTTCCACTGTGGTGGTGATAGATTCTGCTATTGAAGAATCTTGGTTTGTTTGGGGTGACTTGTTCCCTTGCTTTGTCATGTTGTTTGTGTTTCTACCCATCTAATTATGGATCTGAGGTAGTAGAGTTTCTACCCTGTATATTTATAGTGTCCCTGAAAATTTCCAGTACTTCACCATTTAAGGGGAGGCAAATAATAACAACAACTGATACAAACAATGTACAACATTGAACCAAATAGTTGCTGCTATGGCACCTACAATGTTGCCACAATAAACAGAAATGATATGATCAGTTATTACCTATAATCAAAACAGTAAGTTTGCAAAAGGATTTACAACTTCAAATGGTGGATAGGGAGAGAACAGAAGTAATATAGGATGTGATGATTACAAGGGAGGAAATGAAAAGATAGAAGTAAAAAATATGGAAAAATACAAGACAACTATAGAGATTGGCTGTTAGCAGGAAAAAAAAACAGAGAGAGGATCAAGGGAAATAAACATAAAATAAAAATTTTAGAAATGAAAAATTTAAAAAGAATATAAAACAAAACTGAAATATACTAATCAAACATCTTAGACCTCAAAAAACTGATCCATGAAAAATAACTGGTTTCAAAAATGCTAGATATGAGAACAAAAATATGAATATGTATAAACATCCATGAACCATTAAGGTCACAATTAAACAGAGAAAAGGAAAAACAGGGAAAAAAAGATCTCAATGAAAAGTTAAAGAATTCTTTCTGTTGAAGTTCAAAAGATTCTCAGCTTTCCTTCTCAGCAGTGTTAGGTGGGGTTATCTGGAATATGATGCTTGCTCCACCCTCAGGCTGGGTTGCTAGAGGGAGGTAATACAGAAGACAGAAATCCTGGAGGCAGGGTTTAGGTTTAGGTAGGCTTCAGGCTGTTTCCTGAGTGCAAATTAGTCTGGAGATTTAAATCAGTACACCTCCAGAGCCCAGCAGTTCATAGGGCAAGCTGGAAGTCATCACCCCAGGAATTTCCCTTGGATTCCATTTGTGTGTTGGAGGAGCCAGTTCTTAGTCCATTATATCACCTTCAGACCCCATGTTTCCTGATCTTGGATTCAGTCTCCAAACTCAACCTCTCCCACCTCAACCCTTTTGAATTCCCAGGTCCTATAAGAAGCAGGGATGAAGGAGAAAGGGGAAAGCTGGGTGGAGTTTCACAACCAGTATTCCCCTGTGTGTCACATGGGTTGCATGTGGGTCACCGTACATCAAAGCCTAGTGGATAGAAATGTCTGGTGTCTGGGACTGACCAGCGGACATTTTCTCTGGTCAATTGCCCAGAAACATTTTGAATTTCTATCCTGCTCGGCCATGTTCCACATAGCACCTGAGATGGTTGTGATCTGCCAAGATGCCAATCAACCTGCTGACTGCAAGACATCACAAAGCAAGACTCTGCCTTGAAACCTTATCCCTGCCTTTGATGTACCTCCTTAAATAAATCACTAGAGCCATCTTTTCTTCATCTAGTTTCAGATCTTGTGTGGGCTCCGCTTTTGTAAATATATTTCTGACTCTTTGTATTTTGTTCTTCACTAATTATTTTGGACTTTAAGTTTTCAGGTGGCTTACACGCTCCTTAGCAGGAAGAAGAACCCCCTAATGAGACACTGGCTATCACCCCCATTACCTGTGTAAACCTCTATTCACATTTGATTTTCTCCTGGTCATTAAGCATACTCTATGTCAGGCAGTGTGAGTTTGCCAGGCCTGTATTTCATGCCAAATTTGGGTTTGCCAGGAGTCAGATCTCTCAGCTACCAGCCCCTGTGCTATGACTGCAAAATGGTTCCTTTCTCTGTCCTCCACATGCCACCAGGAGAGATGAGCTTTCTTTCCTGTACAAGGATATTGTGCAGCCCATCTTTCAGTTTAGTCAAGCAGCGTCTTTGATCTCTAAACTCTCCATTCCTAGGCACACTTCAGGCCTTCCAGTTTCCTTTAATTAATTCCCCTATCCCTCCAGTTTGCTCATGGGGGGACAGCTCTGGCTGGTTCCTCTATCTGTGGCAACAGCTGTGGCACTGGGGATTTCATCCTTAATTTATTATATCCAACCTCCTAAGTCCCTGATCTGCCTTGAGTGTCCAGTGTTAAATTCCAGTTAAATACCCACATCTTTTTTTTGTTCACCCACCTTGCTGAAAAGCTGCCTGTCTGCTTTCTTGATTTTACACCATAGAGCAACCAGGAAAGGGAACTTCTATATTCCACCATCTTGAAAACACTGCTCTAAGATTCTTTTAACAATGGCATATTTATACAGTCTATTTTTTAAATATTCTTTTGTTTTTAATTTGGGTCTTCTGTTATAAGATACCTCAACATGTTTGTGTGAAAGACAGGAGTTTCAATAAATATTTATAAAAATAAAATGCAGAGGAAGAGGGCAACCTCCTAAAAATTCCTTTGTTCTAGAGCAAAAATGAGCTATTAAGTCAAAATTTCTGCTTTTGTTTTCTTTCTTAAGTTTGTGTTTTTGTTTTCTAAATCATTTTTGACAGTTTGTATCTATTGGAATAATCCTAATGAAACTGCATTCAGTAAGGGATTAATTTATTAAACCTCAAGTCATATCATGAGGGTTTAATTAAAAATGTTTGGCTTTGTATAAATGCTTAAACAATCCTTCATAATCAACATCCTTCTACTTCTTTTTTCCTACTTACCTTTATAAGTTTCCTTTATGTGAACCACACTGACTCAACAACACACATATGTATATACATTTTGAAACTAAAGCCCTTAAATGGGTGAGAGGTAGAGGTTTTTTTTTTTTTTTTTTTTTTTTGCTATTTAATTACTGCTAAACAGGTCACTACTTTTTGAATTTTCTGTTAATTCTTAATTAAAAAATGAGTAATTTGCTTTAAGAGCTTGAGAATACATACATAACATATACAGCACAGCATAGTGATTTTATAATCCAGGCTTTGAAATGTAAACACAGACCCAGAGATCTCTATTCAAATAATACAAAGAATCTTGCTAGTTTTTCATCTTTATTCTACTACCCAGATGTTGTATCTTGAACTTTTCAAGTCTTAAAATTATCATGAATAATGTGAAAGCATTATAAATAATGAACATGCATTTTTTAACTAAACCTAGTCATGGATAGATTGCCTGGAAGGCAATACACAAGAATAAATGCATGTGTTCTACCAATACAACATCCTCTCAGAAAGTCATCACTCACCCAAAATATGGTCTGCATAGCTACCATTTTCCCCTTGAAATGAGGTGGGGTTCTCATGAGCATTATCACATCAGATTAATAATTTTATAAAATCATCTATGCAATATATTCATTCAGTCATTTTAATATATATTCATCGAATGCCTATTTTGTGCCAAGCCCTCTTCTAGATGCTTGGGATATATCAGTGGGCAAAACATAACAGATTCCTTTACAGAATTTACATACTAACTAAAGGTCACAGATAATGAATAATAAGCATAATTCTTAAGCTCATTACATGACAAACAGAAGGTAATAAATGGCATGGAAAAAATAATTAGAGGAAAATATAGAAAATGTGAGTGCAGTGTGTATGTAAAATTTTGAATGGGATATTCAGGTAGGACTGAAGAAGGAGGCATTTGAACAGAGATTTGGAGGTGGGAGAACATTAATATAAGGATGGAAAAGTTGTAAGCACATACATGTCAAACTTATTTCATTGTGGAAAGAAAGAAGCAAAAGGAAAGCATTAGGTCATTTTTGACTCAATCTTGACTTTAATTCTAAATATTTAAAAAGGATTGCAACTCTAAATGAAAACATTGGGTTTTGATTAGTTTTCAGCTCAAACACAAATTTCATTTAAAGTGTCAAGGAGAGGTGATTTTCTTGTATACTCATATTGGTTGTCATGAATTGGAGCAAAAATGCAGTAGATGACCTTGAAACTATAAGTAACCCACACCACATAAATGTGATATACATTAGATACCCCACATTTGACACTGAAAACAGGTACCAGCCAGAGCTTGACAGTTCATACAACAATTTCCAGGAGATTCAATAACAATATATCAAGATATACTCTCCAGGACAAATTCATCCTTCCCAAGATGCCAGAAGTCTTTTATCTATTTCCCAGGGCTTGAAGCAATATATCAAGCAGTCATGAAAATGCCATGAATGTGAATTTAAAAAAAGGCAACATATCCATAGATACATCATTTAGGAACTGTAATCAAACTGAGACAAATAAATTTACTCAAAGCAAAAGTGACAGTTAGTTGCTGGATTAAATCACAATCATACAGATAATATTACCTGGAAAGATTAAATTAATTGTTTTAAATACTAAAACAGATTAAAAAAAATGTATTTCAAATTGTTATATCTGTTGATATTGTTTAACATCCCTTCGATCACTAGAAAAAAGTTGGCATTGGGGACTTCAGTTGCCACCAAAATTTCAGCAAATGCTATATGGACTGTTCTTTTTTGGTTTGGTCTATTCTTCATGTCTTTCTTATGGGTTTAGTTAATTTGATAGAGAACTATCATTTGTAGAACATGGATAACTTGCCAGGCATTTTACAAGATGCCTTACATGTATCATTTCACTTAATTCCCACATTCCTATACTCATGTATATGTAGTTATGTGCACATCATGTAAGAGGATGAAGATGAAGAAGGAATATTAGAGAAATATTAGCCACATTTATTGAAACACAGATAGGTATGATGGCCTAAATTCACATACAATACTTAGGAAATTCTAAAGCCATAATTCTTCTCAGGCTTTCTAACTATATTAAGCCATCTGCTACTCTAGAGAGGCCACTGTAATAACTACTAATTTGCATAGCATTTTATTGTTTATAAAGCATATTCATATTTTGATTATATCATAATCCTAAGACAGTTATAGTCAACTTACTTTTCTTCATAATTATCAATCTACAGTATTGTTATAACTCTGCAAATTCTTTGAATTGGGCTACAGTTGTGTGACTGTCTTTCATGTATGAACTTTCACATACTATGCTTATGAGACAACTCATCCATTTGCCTGTATCTCCTGAAGTCATCCATGAAATTTTCAGCAAATACAATTATACATAATATGGAACATTACTTAACTTCTGTAAGAGTATTTCATGAACTATAAAATAAGGATAATAATATATAACTACTTCTTCACCTCAAAGATTGTTTTAAAGATAAAATGTGATAATACTGTGTCTATTAAAGAGACTTAAAATTGTATATGTGATACTAATGCTTCTTATTATTTAACCATCTTTAAATATAATTTATACCTTTATAAAGCATTTTCTTTTTGGCTTCTATTTCATTGCTTTGCAACTTACATAAATATGTGCTTGATATTGAAAGTTTAAAAAGTCCCAAAATGTATAAAGTTAAAATTCCATTTCATATTTGCCCTTCTCAATCCAACTTACTTTCAAAAAAAGATATTATCATAATTACTATCTTCTGGATACTCCATTGTATATAACAAAAAGATTTTTCATTGCTGCTTATAATTTCTATCTTTGACTTTAGGAAATTTGAAAATAATGTATCTTGGGTGATTCTCTTTAAACTTCTTAAATCTGTGTGTTCATTGTTCTCTTCAGATTTGAGAAAATTTCAGCCAACATTCTTTCAAGTAATTTCCCTGCCTCTTTCTATCTTCTCCTCTATTTTCCATAATGGATATATTTGTTCGGTTAATAGTGTCCCTTAAGTCATTCAGGCTTAATTGAAAAAAAAAAAAAACTTTTTTGTTCCCCTGACTCAATGATTTCAAACGACCTATCTTAAAGTTCACTGATTATTTCTTCTACCTGATCAAACTTACTACTAAATCCCTCTAATGAGTTTTCAGTGCATTTACTGTATTTTATTACTTAATTCCAATTTGTTTTGGTTCTTTTTTATAGTTTTGATTTCATTGTCAATATTTATAGTTTGTTAATGCATTGTTTTCCTGATGTTTTTGTTTAGTTATCTATCCGTGTTCTCTTTTAGCTTATCTTTATAGCAGTTGTTTAAAATTGTCATGTAGGGCAGTTTATGGTCTTTATTTCTTTGGGGTGGTTTTTTAGAGTTTTATTTTGTTCCTCTTATTTGGCCATGTTTTATGTTTATTTTTATTACTTGTAATTTTTTTGTATAATTAAAAAGTAAAACCCACCTCTTAGTATTGCATACTGATTTTATATAGAAGAAGAATTTTACCAATCAGCTGGGCTGGAAGTTCTTGGATTTCTCAAACCTTTTCTGATTGTTTGCTTTCTTGGCTTTTGCATGCAAAACTACTGCTCCAATGTTTGCTTGCCTCTGTTTTGGGCTCCAAATTCTGGTGTCAGTCCCATAAATGGTCAGAGTCAGGCAAGGACAAAACTGATTCCATAGCCAACATCCAGATGACCCAGAACATTGAATGCACAATCCACTCTTTCCTTTCTCTCCTAATGGAAAAATTCTGATAAGAGAGAATGTCTTCCTTATAGTTCCATGTTATTTCCTCTAAGGGGAGGGCCATGACCAGATACAGCAAGGGTCACAAATTTTCCTACTGCTTCACTGGAGTCCTTGCTGCCTTTAGATTGGCCTGGGTTTTAAAGCTTTTCAACAGATCTCTCGAGTTCTTACAAAGATAGTCTAGTCTATACCTTGATATTAACTGAAAATCTTAGTTGGGGAACAAAGGCCTATCATGTCCTAGTCTGTCTTTCTGCTGATATCACCATATATTAACTATTATTTCACTTAGGAATTCACTTGAGTTTACATGTGTTCACAAATGAAAGGTTCATATGTGAAATGTGTCAGGCAACTTTGTTTTTCTACACAATGATTACTTGAATATTTGTTAGACTCGACTGATAAAAATATTTTTAGGAGAGGTATTTGCTTCCTATTGTAATTTATGTTTTATAATTTCTTTACCCGTTGTAGGTTCAAGGCTGAGGTCCATATTCAAAAGAGATTAACAAGGTAAATCCAAATTTATTTAACAAATTTTTATTATATTCTAGGCTCATAAAAATGTGAGACCCAAATAAATAATTCCACTTGTATATATTCATGCTAGGTTTGATGAAGAGTGGGTAATTGTGGGGAAATAAGATAGGGTAAAAAGGGTACTATCTCATAGTAATATATTGGGGGGATTTAATAAGTTCTGTTTGTTCAAATTCTTTTCTGTAACCATTCATCTTCAGATGTAAGGATTTTCCTTCAGACACAAGGAGTGCATCTCTCACACAAAGATCTTAGGACCTATTTCAGAGAAATGTCAGAAAATTCTTCCTAGGTTATATGCTCTACTTTAGGAAAGAAGGATGGGAGAAGGGTGTGAGAGACTTTCTTGTTTTTGCAGTTTTATCAAATTCCTTCAGCTTAGTCACTATGCCAATATATGATATTTTGGGTAGTGTGTCTTGAATCCCATCATGTTCTTGCAACCGAGAGAGGTTTGCTGTCAATCTGATCCTTACTTTGTTTTCTTTGTGTAGCACTGATGATTGAACCCAGGGGTGCTCGATCACTGAGCTTTGCCCACAGCCCTTTTTTCATTTTTTAATTTTGAGACAAGTCTCACTAAGTTGCTGAGATTGGCACCAAAATATGATCCTCCTGCCTTACCTCACAAATAGCTGAGATTACAGGAGTATGCCACCATACCCAGGCATTTGTAGATGCTGCTTTTCCTTTTAGAAATTTTAGTTTTATCTTTATGTTTAATGTTTTTAATTCCCTTAGGATGTGTGAAGCATGAAATTTATACACACACTATTCAACACTGAGAGCTCTTTTAATCTCTAGTCTCTTGTCTTTTTCTGGGAGAACACTTAAAAATCATTCTTCAAATATTACCCTTGCTTCCATATTGAATCTTATTCTATCTTGATATTGACATTTTTTGGTCCTCTCTCCACATCTCTTAATTTTTCTTTTGTGTTTTTCCATTTTTTTCCTGTGCTTTACCAGAGGGTTGTTTTATTTTAACTTCAAGCTCACTAATTCTTCTTTGACTAAATACATTCTAACATTTAACTCATCTATTGAATTCTTCATTTCAGACACTATGTATTTAAAATACAGTCTTTATAATAGGTCCTTCCTTTTATGCTTTTATTAGTGCATTATAGTGGCACATAATGTTGGGTTCATTTTGACATAATCATATATGCATGGAATTCAATTTGCTCCATTTCAGTCCCCAGTGTCTCTTCTTTTTCTTTTCTTCCCCTTTCCTCCTAATTCCCTTTCCTCTATTTATTTATTTATTTTTATTTTCAATTAGTGATTAATTGGTGTAAAAGAGAAATTCACTTTGGTATTTTTATACATGCACATAATGTAATTTTGTTACATTCGTTCTGCATTTCCTCCTATCCCTTCTCCTTTCCCTTCAATCTCCTTATACTCCACTGATCTTCCCTCTATCCTTGTGATATCTGACCCTACCTTTATTCCCCTTATTTTGCTCTGACTTCTTCATGTAAAATAAAACATTCAACCCTTGATTTTTTGAGTCTGGCTTATTTCATTTAGTATAATGTTCTCCAGTTCCATTCATTTACTGGCAAATGCCATAATTTCATTACTCTTTATGGATATAAATAAAACTACACTATGTACATATACCACGTTTTCCTAATTCATTCATCTAATGATGAGCACCTGTGCTGGTTCTAACTTGGCTCTTTTGAGTTGTGCTACTATAAACATTGACGTGGCTGTATCACTATAGTATGCTAATTTTAGTCCTTTTGGATAAATACCAAAGTCCTTCTTGATAACTTGTTTTTCCTGCTTCATGTAGCAATAGCCTTCTATTTCCTTAAGATATTTTAAAATTGTTATTTGTCCCCTACCGTGTGTATGTTTATAGTCATTGTTTTCTTCACATTTATTATGTTTTTTTCCCCTCAGAGCTCATATTCTCCTAGATAATGTATTTTGGAGGAGAAAAATCCAAGCTTGTGTTTTTCTTAGAGACTTTAGGGAAAGCTCATGCTCCCTTTGCCACTACAAACTGGACTTGAGGACTCTCCACTTGCAACCCTTCCAGCAATCAGGCAACACTGATCCTTAAGGAATTCTATTGTGCTTCTATCAAGGAAATAGCCCTTGTATAAGAGTTGTTTCTCTGGGTTATTTCCATAAAGCCCTCTGAGCTTATAAGGTAAGCTGACGAGATGGAAATGCTTGAGACCTGGCTAGTTTTCCAGTATCTATTATTATAGTTTCCTACTCCAGCTGGCTATAGCACCACATTGTGGTTGCCCTTCCATTCCTTGATATGGGGCTGGCATCTTTATTTTACTGGCATTTTTTTCTGCTTTGCAGAAGAAACAAGAAGATAAAGATCTAATCATGGTAATATGCAAAAAAGAAAAATATTTACATTTTTTTTCACGTTTTATATGGGCTGCTATTCTCCACTGTTCACTAGACTCTAGCCATTTTCTGCCTCTCAAAAGTCTTCTCACAGTATTTATGTTATGTTCTCAGCTGCACCAGTTTCCCTCCAGCTGTAAGTGTTGCATTGGGGAGGAAGACAGAGCCCACATCATTTCATCATATTGTCAGGAGCTGGAAATTCTGACCTTTTTCTATTATTGTATCTGTGGGGAACTTAATAGAATCTAATCATAACTTCACAGAGGGGATCAATATGCAACAATCTCTGATTTTTGCAAGCGATATTTAATAATGATCAAGAATGTTTACAGAGAGATTTCCTACAAAAATTTTGTAGGTGTATTATATTGTTAAAATACATTTATAAAACTAATACATTTTGGAAAAATACGGATTGCAGCATGATTTACTTAAGTATATCAGCATAATTTGCTAATCCCCTTCGTTTTCAAAAGCATGGTGTAGTGAAAATATGGAAATTATAGGAATTTAACCAAGAAACTTATAGAAGTACATGTTAGCAAAGGAAATTTTATTGTTCATCTTCAATGATTTTAACTCCAAAGACTGTAAGAATTGCGTAAATTATTTGTGAAGATGAACAGTATAAATATTAAGAAGATGGGCAGTACAGTTAAAGTCTACACTTTGGTCCCTTATGTCGCTTCATGTTACCACAGGATATTTAAACTGCCAATGCCACAGGACTTTTATTTCTAATCTCTAAAAATAATAACAATAATAATAAAAGAACATACCTTACCATAAAACAACTTTAGAGTATATTGTACAAGTTTACATAAAATATAGCAACTTTGCAAATATGTAGGCCCATTTACCAACAACCTTAACAATCTTTATTTTCACATAGATTATGTATACATGTATTAGAAAGTCCATAAGAAAATGCTATAATTTTTGTTTTAAACAGATGTATGTATTTTAAAGAAATTTAGAGGAAAAAATAATTGCTTACATTTATCCAGGTTTTCCCATTCCTAATCTTCATCCTGAATGTCTGAGTTTCCTTCAGTATCATTTCTCTTAAACCTGAAGAATTTCCTTTAGAATTCATTTCTTGTAGTTGTGTGTCTGCTGGTAATAAATTATCTTAATTGTTCTTGATCTAAAATCATCTTTATTTTACTCTTTTGGGGATGGTACTAGGGATTGAACCAAGGGCCTCACACATGCTAGGTCAGCACTATCACTGAGCAATAACCTGCATCCCTATTATACCTTTTTGAAAAACGTTTTGCTGTATATATAGAATTCTTTCATCCTCCCTTGCCAGCCTTTTAGTACTTTCAAGAAGTTATTCTACTATTTTCTACTATCAGTACTTGCTAGGTATTTTGTGCTCTTTAGAATTGTGGTTCTTCCTTTTGGGACCATAAGTGCCAAATCCCCTCTCCTCAGTTTCTCTTTATTTTTCAGTGTTTGATCATAATACATTAAGTCATGATTTTCTTTGTTCTTTTTATTCTTTGTATTTATCATATTTTATGTGTTTAACATCTTAAATATGTAAATTTATGTTGTTGGCCAAAATCAGTAAGTTTTTGGCTACTCAGTTTCTTTTTCCTAATTCTTTCTTTTCTTTTGAAACTCTTAATTACCTGTATATTACACAATTTGATATTGTCCCACATGTGTCTCAGATTCTGTTAACATTTTCTGAAAAGTTTTTTAGATTGGATAAATTATACTGATTTGTCTTCCAAGTTCCTTATATTCTTCTCTATCAAGTCCATTCTTGCCATTAGGTCCAGCCACTGAATGTTTTTATTGAATTTATTTAATGAATTTCCTAAAATTCTATTTATATCTCTTTTTTAAAAATTCAATTTCTGTGCTGAGATTTAGTGTCTTTTCATTTAGAACAGTATATTGTTCTTTACTTCATTGAATGTATTAATATTAGATGCTTTAAACCATTGTAGAATAATTCCAACATGTCCTCTTGAGTTTAGCATCTTTTGATAATCTTTTGAGAATTTGTGTGATTTTCTTGGTACTTTTGAATTATGTAATTGGCACTTACAGTAATTTTCGATCATGCCCTAGATATTTTGAAAATTATCTTTTGGAATCTCTGAATTTTTGTTATATTCCTCTGGAAAGTATGGATACTTTGGTAGAAAATTAATTTGGTTCAACACAAACTGTCTTGCTTATATAGGTAACAACTTAAATCTCATTTCAGTTCTTTCATCTGGACAATTAAGAGGGATAGCTTACTTTTGGTTCTGTATCTGGATCGCTTGCATTGTTCTTATGTTGTTCAAATCGAATTAGGACTTAAATCAAGAAATAAGTTCATATACAGTTTAGAGTCCTCCTTTCTGGTTTGCTCCTTTTGAAATTCCTGCCTCACTTTCCAGCTTCCCTGGGCTCCCTTTTCTTGGTTCCTTTTTTTTTTTTTTTGGTATTGGGGATTAAACTCAGGGACACTTAACCACTGAACCCCATCTCCAGCCCTTTTTGTATTTTTTTAAATTTAGAGACATGGTTTCACTGAGTTGCTTGGTGCCTAGCTAAGTTGCTGAGGCTAGCTTTGAACTCTTTGTTTTCCTGACTCACCTGAGGATCCACTGGGATTACAGGTTTGTGCCCCAAGGAACTGGGGTTCCTTACTGTTAGAAAGATAGCACACTTTCTACTGGAGTTTTTACCATTCTGTGCTGCTTCACAGTTTTTGGCTGTCCATTAACTAAAGCCACCAAAAAAAAAAAAAAAAAAAAAAAAAAAAGGAAATTCATTCTGTTGGTCATGTACTCCAAGTTTTTACTCTGCCTGCTTCTCTTTACTCTCCTGACCCCTCTGGTAGTTTTTTGTTATCTAGAGTTTTTAATTGCTTTTTGTAGAAAGGTCAGTCTTTGGACCCTGATTATCCACACATGAGGTGACTGAGATTCAGTCTCAATTTGAAAAATTCCTTTATGGTGTCCTTTCTATGTTCTTCCTGAATCCTTTGTAACAGAAAATTACACACAGAAACATTTCCCCTTTACCCAGTTCCTGTTCTCTTATCACAGTTTTATCTTTCCTCACTCACTTCCTGCTTTGCAGGGGGAATTTGAAAGGGTAAGGAATCACTAAAAGTTGGTTCCGTGTTCAAAACCAAGACATTCAGTAGTACATATATATTTAATTCTTTTTGTGTGTTTATCAGTTCCCCCTCCAAACCCTCTTCCATACTTCTTTCTGTGGACAATGGATTAATGTCAAAGTGCGTTTCCTTTACAGACACTTCCAAATCACACAAATCCATAAATCCAAGCCACAGTCGACCCAGACCCAGTGCTTGTTCTACAATGCTGGCCAGAGGTGGAAAGAAAACAATTTCGAGCATTCCATACTCCCTCACCTATATTTTCTGCTACCCTTTCCTTACCAGCCCCTTCTTTCTGTTCTGCCACCCTTCCTATAGCTCCTCTTCATAACATCTACCATTTATTGAATTTGTTAGTTTATGTCCAATCCATCCTACACACCCTTCTTAAGTAGGACTACTAATGGCTAATACTTGTGTGCTTATTACTTGCCATGCACTTATAAATACATCTCTGTGAGAGTATTCTTCCTTTTGTTTTTAAAGATAAGGAAGCTGTTGATCAGTGCCTTGGGTTACACTGCAGGTAAATAGCAGAGCTAGACTCTCAATCCATGTCTTCATGGCTCCAAGCAGCCTTTACATAAACCATTCTCATCCCACAATCAATATTTTCAGCCCCTTGTTCTGATGAACACTTTGTCATCTCTGGTCCCCCATTCTTTAAATACCCCCATTCTCCTCTTTCCCTGCTCCCCACCCCCCACGTTCCTTCTGCCTCTAGATCCGACAGCCTACCCACGTTCCTCTCTATTCCTCTCATTTTCATTGTCATCACACCCCTGTCTCAATCCTTCCCACGCCTTCAGCTCCTGGTTTCTTTCTTCCCTTGAGATCCTCCCTTTTCCCCTCATCTCCAGAATTTCCTCCCTCCAGGCCTCACGCCTCTCCGCCCCAGCCCGCCGGCGTGCGTGGGGCGGGGCAGAGGTACGCAGGGAGCGCCGCGCTTCAGGCTCGGCGTCCGAGGGGCGCCGCGGGGTCCTCCCGAGGCCGCAGACCCCGGGCGCGGTGCAGTCTGGGGGAACATGGCCGCTTCCGGTCTTCCTCCCGGGCCGGCGCTGGCTTGACCGCGGCCCCTGCCTGGTGCACTCCGCCCTCCGCTCCCTGCCTGGCAGTCGCGGAGGTCCCTTCAGCCTTTTGCTCCCGTTGCCCCTGCTGGGCCATGGAGAAGAGCTCGAGCTGCGAGAGTCTGGGCTCCCAGCCCGCAGCGGCTCGGCCGCCCAGCGTGGACTCCCTGTCCAGGTAACCGGGACTCCCAGGGCCCCGCCCAGCGTCCGAGGGGGATGGAGAGGGGCCGGGAACTCGCTGGATGGTGCCCCAACTCACGGATTCTGGTTCCTGAAGGTTGCTCCGGAATTTCTTCTTTGAGACTTGGAAATTACTTCTTCCACTCTCTCTGGGGTATAGAGGGTGAGGAAAAGGAGGTGGAAAACTCGCTGTTTCTTTTTGGGTCCCTTCACCTTTCTTATTCAGTCTCGTTTTTTCCCGGGTATTCATAGCTCCAGTTCATTATTTTTTCTTATCTTTGATTCTCAATTTTTTCTTTGGACAGCCCTTCCCCCAACTTCTTACCCCTTCGTTTCTTGCTTTTTGTCTTTAGCACTCTTTCCAAAACCATCCGTCACTTTTTCCTCCATCCATTCTTACGTCTTTAGTTTTTGTGTTCATATTCAGCTCCGCCTTTTTTTCTTTTTCATCGCTTCTCTTTCACGCTTTGCCCAACACTTTCATTTCTCTCCCCATTCCCCAGTTTTGCTTAAATATGTAAATAAGAATGTCCCCTGTGCTTTGGGTTCTCGGTCTTCCGGCTGAAAGTCAGTATCTGAATAGTCTTTATCCTTACTGGTTTAAGAAAGCAAAGTGAATGTTTGTTTTCATCCCTCTTGGACTGCTGGTTCTACAGGTTGTCATTTCTCTGGTAACATATGGGTATTTTGTTCTAGATTTTTGAGGAGGATTGTATACATCTTTGTAGACAGCTGTTGTTAATATTAACTGGACATGTTTTAGATACAGTCTTTTTAGAATGGTAATTTAAAATTTTATTAAGAAATAGTGTTTGTTATAAAGCTACAATGAAATCAGGTCTTTTCCACTAAAACAGAGTGTTATTAGATACTAAATTGCTGTGTGAGAGCACACAATTTTCATTTTTTTTTCTTTGAATAAGTTGAAATTGCTCTGTCTTTTAATTCGTTTTGGATTCTACTGCTCTAGGTGGTACTGCTATTTTTCCCCCCATGGATATTCAGTACCTCATTGAGGAACCTTTGACTGATCTCATCATTCCAAATTAGATTCTTTCTATTATAAGCAGTATAGTTCAGACCCACTCCATTTTCAGTTCTTAACAACTACACTCTTGATTGTTGGTTTAATTCTTTTCTAATAGGTTATAGGATATTTGAAGGCAAAGACCATATGAATCATCTTCATATCTCTAGCATTTAACATAGACCCAGCATGTCGTAGGTGTTCAATGATATATTGAATTTGTGCATTAAATTATCAAGAGATATGAATTTTTCTCTTCCTCTCATTATATATATTATACGTTTGTTTCAAAATTTTAAAATTAAATTTAGAAAGTTGAGGATTTACATGCTCAACAGTAAAACCTTTCATTAAAAAAGTTGGAAAATTATAGTTTTATGGGAAAGTTACAAATGACAATGTTCAGAATAATAAAATACAATGAAAACAGATGACACAGCTAGTATTCTAATGCAGGAGAGAGCAGTTAGAGGAGGCCTTACAGTATGTTAGAAGAAAGTACTGAAAGTCAGGAACTGCATGCTGAAGTCTGCTAGCTATTTGTCCTGTATCATTTAATTTTTCTAGTCTTCAGTTTTCTAATCTTTTAAAATATAGGATTGATGTAGAAAATCTAGGTATCTTGACACTCTAAAATTCTTTTTTTTTTTTTGCTTTTAATGACATTACTTAGGTGAATGTATATTTACTAATTATTAAGGCATTACCTTTGCAAACAACTTCTGTTTTGGATTTTGAAATTAGACTAAATAAATATTATCTGTTATTAAAAACTAATGTTTCTAACTATTGCACTGTAACACATTAGTTTCCTGAAAAGAAACAAAGTTCAGCAGGTTTAAAGTTTATATATCTATCTTTATTTCTTAATAAAAAATGCGTTAACTGATACATGAATTCGAGAAAATAAGAACAACTAGATAGAATTTTGACTATAGTAAATTAGTCCTTTCTGGTCAGAAGTATAATTTCATATTTTCCAGAAGAGAAAACCAGCTTTCTTTCCTAGGTAAGATAGAAAAATAACATTTATTGACTATCTACATATAGAAGTTACCCAACCACACTTTCACATTTTAAATTTCATTAATCATAATGTTCATTTGTGGCACTCTTTCTAATCAACATGTATAATAGCTTCATCATATATATTTGTTAGAAAGCTTACTTTTAGATTCTAAACTTCATTTAGGCTAACAGTCACAGATGATGTAAAACGCAAGCAGGATAGTTTTAAAAGCTGTTAAATGTCTATCTAGTTTTATGTTTTTACTTTTTGTTAACCTGTGACAAAGCAAAATATCAGTGTTTTGACTGTGTTATCTCAGTTTTTTGCAATACTGTCACCCATTAAGTGTAGTTTATTTTAGGTTTTTGTTTTTATGGAGGCTCAATTAGAAAATTTTCTTGTGCATTTGTTTTGATATATTGATAAAGCTATATAATATAGTTATATAATAGTTAAGACTGTTAAATGTGTCACAGAATGTCTTTTACACAATAGAGTTGACAAATTTCTGCTGAATTTAGCTATGTGGAAAAATTATTTATGCAAAAAAAGAGTGCTATTAGGTTGTTAGAAAATAGAAACTATGTGACTTTCTCTTCAGCTTAGCAAGATACTTAGATCAAATATATAATTGAAGCTGGTAATGTATTTAGCTCTAGTTTCTTTAGATACTTCTACCATGAGATGAACTGAATGGAAATATTATCTTATGTTTAAATGTTTATTGATAGATGTGTTGAGTCCTTCCGGGAAGAAGGATGGACATAAATCTGAAAAATAGTACAGCAACCTATTTGGTGGCCCATTGATTTTTGAAAATGACACACATTGTTGAAGTTTTTGGCCATTGTACAGTGTATTAAACTCAATAGGTTGAGTCTTCATATTCATTTGTAATTGTTTCAGAGTTGCTGTTGCCTTTAACTTTTCTAGACCATGGAATTGATGCCTTTGATCATAAAAGAGTAGTTTTACTCTTTATATGATAATTCAGATAGCTGTTCTCTAACCAATTGTGGTTTTGTCATCTAGCATCCTTAAAAAAAGTAGTATTCTTTGTTGAGTGTTGCTTGGTATTGCTTGACTTCTGCAAACTGTTTATCAACTCTTGTGTATTCTACTGTTGACTAGTCTTTGCATGTGTCCAGCCTCTCAGAGAGAGTTGTGAAAAAATTCACTTAGCATACTGATAATCTTGCTGTAGTCCCTAATTTTATTCTTATTGGTCTTGTTGGTTCTTGATATAAATGGAACTGTATGGAATATAAATAAAACAAGATTGTAAGTTGGATGCTAGGATAGGCCTGACACTCAGAACTATACATTTTGCCCTCGTAGTCTAATTTTTCATTTTTCAGTTTGTACAGTATTATTTCCATTTTTCAGTCCGTGCTTGAGTAGGTTTCTTTCATTATTTTACTTTCTATTATGTGTAATCAAATAGTAAGATATCAAGTGCCAAACATGTGCTCTGTGAACATCTAAATAAAAGAATGTTATCTGAATTCTCACCACTAATCCTATTTATAGTTCCCATTCAAGGGATTGAAAAGGTTTTCTTCTTTTGGTCTGACCAATTACTATTTTAGGTTGAAGCTGAAGTTAATTTTATGTGGATTTTACTGAGTGCATTATCTTTTCAGTTCCAAGTCTTATCTATATTAATATTATTATGGTCCCTTTCACTTATCTGTTTTACCTTTTGCTACTCTTGATTACTTTGGCTCCCTTTTCTCTTGTCATTCATTTTATTAAATTGTTTTTTCTTTTATCCATCATATAACTTTATGGTTTCATTATTCTATTCTGGCCACTACCGTTTTGTCCCAGTCTTTTTTTTAATCACATGATTTTTAGATGATAAGTTCAGTAGTATTTTTGAGCAATCCATATTTACATTTAATTCACATTAAAAAAAAAAAACAAAGGGCGAGTACACATACTCAAAGTAGACCCCAACTAATTGCATTTTTAAATTGCTATTCCTTAAGATTACCATCGTTTTAAAATAGCAAATCCTGGATTTCTGTTTTCATGAATTTTTATTATATTTATAGTCTGAAGAGGTAGAAGAGTTTCCGAGATTTCTAAAACATTTTATTGGAAGGTGTTCTCTTTAGTTTCAGCTTCAAGGTCTCTTAAAGGTGATATGTTGGTAGGAAGTATGCTTTTGACATATTAATTCAGTAGTGGTGATGGATTTTTGTACTATCACATTTTTGCTCACATTGTGACTCTTGGAATTTCTTTTGAGGCACCTGGCCAGAATTAGCGTTGCAAACTATAGATGTAGGGCAAAGTGAAGCTACCAGGTTGAACCTACAAACTTAATATTGTTATTAGAAATTTGCATCAGCTATTGAACATGTTGGTAATCTAAAAATTACTTAGTTTTGATTTTATTTTTCCAGGACTCTAAAAGAACATTAAAGTTCTCTTAGATAAGACCCAGTATTATTGTGAATTAATCAGTAATTATCATTTAAATTTTTAAAGAAAGGACTTTTAACAAGATTAATTGCCACTTAAAAGTATATGCAGTTTCATATTGAAGCTGAGATTGGATCCTGTACACTTTTTCTTCTTTGCTTCTTATGCCATCATTAGTGGTTTTCTTTAATGTAAATTAGTAGTTCCCATAGTATAGTTCCTGTTTAGTAGTATCAGTATCTCTTGGAAGTTTATTAAAAATGCATTTTTTTTTCAGTCCTGGGGATTGAAGGTAGGGGTGCTTTACCACTGAGCAACATATCTCAGATCTAACTGAATCTAAAACCCTGAGGGTTGGAACCACCTGTTTATGTTTTAATATGCCCTCCAGGTGATCCTGATGCTTGCGGAAGTTTGAGAGCCACTCACTGCCTTGGATCTTTTGCTGATTAGTGCCTCAGAGCTTCATCTACATTAGTTGAAACATACTAAATTAGGGTTTATATTAGCCAGAAGTGTGATGAGCCCATTATTTGAGAGCATATTTATAAACATGTTAACTGAAGGAGTGAAAGGTAAAAGTCGTCTCTTGTTGATTTACTATATTTCTGACTTTTTCTCAGTCATGAGTAACAAATCAAAAGTACAAGTTGTAGGCTTTTAATTCTTTTTAAAAGATACTTATTGTGATATATTAGTGGTAACAAGAATTTTAAAAAGAAGAAATTCCAGGAAGTTATCAATGACTTGAGTGAAATCTGGATTGTGTCCAAGAGAAGGAAATAACCTGGATATAGATGTCCAGAAAGCAGTAAGTTTATTTTACAAAGTTGCCAAGTTAATACTATTGTATTCAAAATCACTGGAGCCAAAGACTGCATGTGAGTAAGGATTTGAGTAATGGAAATTCTCCAGATTTTAGTGTGGAATATTTTCCCTTTTAAGGCAAATGGTTTTGAATATGTAAAGCACTTGCTATCTTTGTGTCTTATGATTTAGTTAAATAAGTAGAGTATTAAAAACTCTTCAAGTGGTGATATTTGAGGATAGGAAATGATTTTACAAACCTGCCTTGCACAGGAAATCAGGTTATAAATGGAACGCTATAAAAAGGTTGGTACAAGGCTATTAAAATAAAAAGGACTATGGCAGATGCCCTCCTAATGAAAATAATAACTTCAGTTCCCTTTCCTGTGACTTTATTACACACAACTAATTGTGCTTATCTCTAGGACTCACAGTATTAACTACTGAAGCATTTTCTTTTCTTTCTTTCATTTTCATTCTTTAAAAACTCTTAGGCTTCTTAAATACTTTATAATTTATATTAATTAAGGGCATCTACTGTGTTTTAAACATAATTAAATAAACTCCAAAATATGTTTTAATATATAAACTTCAAAAAATCTAAATACTAATATTTGGCAAATTCTTGATTCATTTTCTTGAGGTTGTATTTTATTATTTATTTATTTGCAGTGCTGGGGATTGAACCCAGAGCATCATGCTTGCTAGGCAAGTGCTCCATCTCTGAGCTACATCCCCAGCCCTACAGTTAGGTTTTAGATTTGGCAGAATATAATAGAAAATTCAGGCTAGCAGTGATTTAAAACTAGATATAATTTTTTAGCCACTTGAAAGCCTAGAGATAGTCAATACAGATCTGATATGGTAGTACTGAGGATCAAGGACCCAGATCCTTTATGTATCTTATATCCATATTTATCTCATAAACCAAAATTGTTATTGGAGCTCTAGCCACTACAACTTCAGAAGAAAAGGAAGAAGCAGGACATAATTCCTCTCTTTAAAAGACTCTTGGCAGTCATATGTAGTTGTTGAGCTTACATCCTATTAGTCATTACCTGTTCCCATGACCATGGTTAACCAGGTTAGGGGGAGGGTTGTATATGCAGTCTTTTCTTAAAGGCCTTGTGCTGAGCTAAAAATGGAGGTTCTGTCACTAAGGAATAAGAGAGGATGGGTATTGAAGATAATCAACTACTTCTCCATGGGATACAAAGTACTCCTAGATTTGCAAATGCAATGATCAAAAAATAGAAAATAAATTGAAAGAGAGAGATGGCATATTGTAGCCACCTGGGGGAAAAAACCCATATCTTAGAACACTTTGAACTTTAATTTTGTACTTTTTTGTGTATTTGGACCATATTTTTACAATCCTAACTGAGGACCATAACATGAAAGTGATACATTTAATAATTGCTAGATCATTACCTGACAGGCAAGTAGAAATCAAATGAAGAATAAACAACTATGCTGTTTCATTTGAAGAACTCAAGGAATTCCATGATAAAGTAGTGGTGGTAATGAGATTTATACTCTGTTTACTCCTTCTCCAGTTTTGTGTCAATTCCTAAACCATTTATCCCTGATTTATGTCTTACTAGAATGTTGCATCAAGTTCTACTTAGGTATTTTCTATTGTTTCAGTTTTAAGCATGTTGTCTTCATATGGGAAATAAAATTAGTCATCTTATGCCATATTAGTTTATGAAAGCTTTTGCCAGTAGTTTGTGTTTGTTTTATATCCTTGACCTAAAAATTTTATTGAAAAATCGGAGAAATCTGTTCTTTATGTTTTCTTGTATTGCTTAATCTAAATATTTACATTTTAGTTGTGACCTTTCAAACATAAGGAGTGTAATCATTTTGGAGCAAGTAGAGGAGAGTAGATAAGTCTCCCTGGATTGATAGGACCTTTATTCATCAGGCTTTGAAGGTTTAATAGGCGTAAGTCACAACTATAGCCATCTTACTTCTTAGCAGGATTGCTTTTCCTGATAGAAGCAAGTGAGCAGTTGTTGAAGTAGCTTTTTGTCAGGAGTTTGTGTATTAGTAAGGGAAAATAACTGCCTCAGAGTAATTTTCATAGTAATTATTATTTCATAATAATATTCTTGAGCTGGGCCAAGATGCCTTCAAAGGTCAAAAACAAAGTTTTGTATGGTTCAGATGTTTTCTTTTATTGATATTAGAAAACATTCTTTCATTACAACAAAGGCAGAAAGCTAAAAACAGAAACACCTGAGATAACCTATGCTTTCCAAATGGTAGAGAGTTGTAGTAATTGATTAATAAAATTAATATTAATAAATACAATGTAATATAAGTAATAGCATTTAACATTTATGTGTTGTTTGTGTGCTTACCATGTGCTGAGTATGGTGCTAAATCCTTTATGCATTTACTCATATAATCCTCATAACTGTGTAAAGACTATTAATTTTTCCATCTTATAGATTTTTTAAGAAAACTGAAGATTAGAGAGAATAGTTTGACATTTGAATCCAAATCTGCTGGACTTTAGGGTCTGTGAGTGCTTCAAAGAACTGCAGAACTGCTCATGCCTGAAGATCTGGTGTACTTGGTCCAAGCCAGATTTTTTTTAGTTAGAGGGCAGTCCCAGGGCAGGTTTGTTGGGTGTTAGTGATGAGGATGTGCATTTTCTTAACATGTTGCCCTATTAGAGAAGGATAAAGTTACCTAGTACATTAACAAATTTGGAGTAGACATATTTGGAGAGAATTTTTTTTTTAGCTTTGAATGTTTTTTTCTTCAGATAGAAAATAGGATGATTTTTCTTCTTTGCCCTATGATTAAATGGGCCATGTATTTTTTGTTTAAAAGAAGTCTTATGTTTTGAAGATCAGATAAATTATGAGTCAGATAAATAATACCAAAGCCTTCCCCCACCCCCAACAACCTTTACACAGTGATTTAGAATACTTAACTCTAGGCTTCCTTAAATATCTGAATTCCCCTAAGTTCCTTTGTGTTTGTTTACAGTTAATGTGTTAAGAGCCATTGACATTTGAAGATCATCAGAAGTGAAGATAAAACATCTCAAAAATTATAATGTAAGTGAATGGGAAAATGCAAAAACTGGACAGAAGTTAATGTCAACAATATTTCTGGAATCCATATATTGTCCCAAATGAATTTTGTGCATATGAGTAACCAGTAACTTCAGATTTCAATCCCAGTTTCAAGTTCTGGTCTTGAAAATTCTGTGTTCAGTCCACTTCTTCCTGTGGAAGACAGTCATTGGATTTCAGTCATCTAATAATATTCCATGAGAACTTTTTTTTTTACTTCCATGTATTATTTTCTTCCTTTTCCTGCTTAGTACTTTGCAATTTTACCTGAGAAGATAATGACAAAGGTTCATGTTATATTTAAAGTTGTATTTGTGTAGACAGAGGTCTTTGCTTTCCAGCTGCTGATGTGTGTTGTATATTTTACCTAAGTTTAATTTTGCTACTATTTTGTATGTTTCTTAGCCTAAAATAATTATCAGTTTGTTAACACCCCTTTTTTCTTTTTCCCTTTCCCTCTCTTTCTTTACCTGATCCCTTCTTCCCTTTCTTCTATTCTGTGAATGTTTGTTTAGTTATCTATTGTGTCCTGCACACTATGCTAGATATTCCAAAGAGCTGAGTCACGAGGACTCTGCATATTTCCATTACCTGTGGTGCTTGGTGAACATTTAGCTTCCTAGGTTCCAGACCAGACATTCTGAATCATTGGGAGTGGACCATTGATCCAGATGCTTTCAGGAGTCTTGTCCAGCTTTTTAAGTTTGCAAATGGGAGGATAGACTTGGAGAAGTTAAATAATTTACCTAATGGCACAATATATGTTAGAAGGTCAGGAATAGTTGATGATTTTTCTTTCAGGATCACAGAGATATTTAGTGCTAAACATGATCTCCTGGGCTGGGATTGTGGCTCAGTCACAGAGTGCTTGCCTAGCATGCTTGAGGCACTGGGTTCCATCCTCAGCACCACATAAAATAAAGGTCTCCTGATTCTCAGTTCCATACTTTACCAAGTTATGCTATAATTTTTGTTGAGCCAGACTGAGTCATTGTGTTTCTTGTCTGTAAAACTCTCCTTTAATACCATATATGAAATCATAACCAACTCACCACTGTAACTGAAAAAATAACTAAAAGTACATGTCAGTTATATACATGAAAAACATGGATTGTTTCTTTGTGTTTAGTCAGATAAGTGACTTAATTCTGATTTCGAAATCATTGAGTGATAGTCTTGGTGGAGAAGAGCCTTTGTTTTTATATCCAGGATATTATTCCTACCTTTTAAGTTTTGTACTGCCAAAAAAGGAAAATCTGATTTCATTTTTGAATGAAATAGTAGGGACAAATTTCATAGTGTTTTATAAATAGTAGGTGCTTGGTAAATTGTACTGTTTTGTACAGTTTGCTCTTAAAAAGTCCCCCCCCCCTTTGGCTTCTATTAGGAGTGGTTTTATTTGCTTGTATAGAAATTAATTTATAATACTGTATTGTCATAGTGGATATTCACAGTGTGTCTGAGTGACTAATATTTTCTAAGGTATTTTTTTAACTGTAAAAGTTCGAATTAATTTTACTAGTGTGTATATTTTATATTATATTGTGTATTTTTATAGTTCCTGAATTGTAGCTTCATATTAACAAATATAGTTACCATAATTTTTGGAAATATTTTTTTTTTAAAGAAAGAGTGGGAGAGAGAGAGAGAGAGAGAGAGAGAGAGAGAGAGAGAGAGAGAGAGAATTTTTTTAATATTTATTTTTTAGTTCTCGGCAGACACAACATCTTTGTTTGTATGTGGTGCTGAGGATCGAACCCGGGCCGCACGCATGCCAGGCGAGTGCGCTACGGCTTGAGCCACATCCCCAGCCCTTGGAAATATTTTTAATGCTTGAATTATTAGAAAGTTTAACTAAAAGGAGCTATCCTAGACAGTATCTGATACCCTAGGGCTTCAGAAAAAGTCACCAGGAGGGTGGTTATTAAAAGGCTTGATAGAGGAAGCAAAACTAGAACTGAGAGATGGGTAGAATTTGAAAGATAAAGTAGCAGAGATAAATAATTTACCAAAGTCTGGAAAGTATTAGACAGTGATGTTGTTGGCTAAGATGGAAGAACCAGTTTTGCCTTCAGAAAGTGTGTGGCTTATCATAGAGACCCTGGTGGGATGGCAGAGGGTTATTTTGTCTGAGTGTTACAAATAATTTGCTATTAAAAATAATATAAGTTATTAATAAAATTAGTTTTCAGGTAAAAAAAAAAGTTTAACTATAAACTGCTGTTACCCAATTTTTCTGAATATTTTGGGACATGATTTAATTAAATTATTTTTTAAAATATTATTTTATTTATTTGTTTTGTAGTACTAGAGATCCAACCTAGGACCTTGCACTTGCTAGGCAATTGGTCTATCATTGAGCTATACCTTCAACCCTAAAAATGTTATTTTTAACACTTATTCATTTTTGATAAGCTTATTATATCTTACCATTTTAGATATTATTTTCTTTAAATCTTTTTATAATGAAAGTATAATTTTAACTATAATAGCTCTAAAAAGGGACTTTATTAGTCCCTTTCTTTTTTCTTTCTTTTGTATGGGGTACAAATGTTAAGGGACTTTCCCAAGAGTTGAAGGTTTATACACGTTAAAATACTCTTGTGAACAAAACAGAATGATATTTATTTTATTTTTATAATGATATGTGTAAAATGTTTTGACTCTGGATGAATGACTTGACATCTGTGATCCTTGATTTTCTTACTGTGTAATGGGTTACTAATTATTACTGTATGTCCACAGTGTTTCCTTGGGACTTAATTGAATGTTTAGTATTACTTACTTAAAATTTAAAATCAGAAAGAAAAATGCATGCTCAGATTTTATTTTCATTTTTGGTACCAGGGATCGAACACAGAGATGTTTAATCACTGAACCACATCCTCAGCCCTTTTTAAATATTTTATTTAGAGACAGGGTCTTGCTGAGTGTCTAAGTGCCTTGCTAAGTTGCCAAGGCAGGATTTGAACTCGAAATCCTTCTTCCTGGCCTCCTGAGCCACTGGGATTACATGTGTGTGCCACTGCACCTGGCTCAGATTTTATGGATTCTTCTTTTATCACATGATATTAGAATAGGTACTGTGCAGGATACCTAAATTTCTCTTTCTTTGTGAAAGAGTAGCAGTGATTAATCCACATTGTCATCTTAAATAATCACACAAAATACTCAAGATAATATTATATTGGAAGACTTCTATCAGTCATTTTCTGTGGGAGAAAATGGTTACTGAATGAATAAGTGAGTATTCAATATAGTTCTCAGGGTATTCAAAATAGCTAATAGTAAAGTTAATATATTTTGGTGTAGTTTTTAGTTCCAAAGATGTTTTACAGACACAATTTTATTTCTCATAATAATCCAGTGAGATAGGTCTTAATTTGACAGATAAGTAGCTGAAGCCCAAGAAGTATCTCTGGTTATAAAAGGTGGAACTGGAAGTTTATTTTTGACTCTAAATGCCATGTTGCTTCTACTCCCAGTGTAAAAAACACAGAAGTGGTAAAATTTCATGGGGGTTTACATTTTACTGTTTAAAAGAAATTTGGAATCTTGGAAAGTTGTCAATGCATACTTTGCTTTTGAAGTCAGACTCAACTTTTCTTAAAATGTTTAAAAGAAATGCC
Organism: Urocitellus parryii; assembly: GCF_045843805.1. Lineage (NCBI taxonomy): Eukaryota > Metazoa > Chordata > Mammalia > Rodentia > Sciuridae > Urocitellus > Urocitellus parryii. The sequence goes on along the minus strand of NC_135534.1, from coordinate 85,327,242 downwards.
ACTATCTTGGATAAAAGACTCCTTCTCATGTGGCTACCAGCATGTGGTACCTAAAATTATTTGAGTGTTTAAATATCTAAAAGAGAGTGATTATGATCTTTAGAAGCATATAGAATTATATCAACAGGAAAAATTGTGTGATGTGTTATAGCTCAATGTAATGAAAAGTACTATCTTTTGTTTGTCCTTAGTTTTAAAATTCTGATTCTGCTTTTTAAGGATGACTCTAGATGAGTGACTTGACATCTCTGATCCTTGATTTTCTTACAGGAAAAGGGCAAAGTGATAATCTGCTGTCCTACCTTTACAGGATTTTTGTGGAACCCAAATATGATGATTGATGATGACAATAATTTTAAATAATACAGTAAGTTTAGGCATCATTTTAAATATTTCACTTATATGAATTTAATCCTTATAGCAGTTTTTCTGGGTATAAAAATGACCCTTATTCCAACTTTATAAATGAGTAAACCAAGGCCTAGAATGGTTAAATAACTTTCTCGAGGTCAAAGTGATAGAAGCAGAATTCAGTACTTGGCAATCTAGCTCCAGAGTTGGTAATGTATATAGAAGATAATGTGTGTGAGAGCACACAGACATTTGTAAAGGGCTATGATAATGTAAAATGTTACTAATTACATTTTTTCCTTATCCTTATTATATAAATAGAGAACAAAGCAAGCAGGAAAAAATGTCTTTATATGGTTTGATTTCTAACGGCCCCCTAATCTAGTAAATAGAGTATTGTATTTAAAGTTATGGACAGATGCCCTTGGAAGATAGGAATAACTGAATGAAGTCAGTACTTTAATTTTTAATTTAGTTTTCTGGGATAGCAAGAGAAAGGGATGTTGAATGCTCTTCTTTTTATACTGAATGTGACTGAAAGTAAAACACCTATCTTTTAAAATTTATTATTTATTCTAATTTGTTATATATGACAGCAGAATGCATTACAATTCATATTACACATATAGAACACAATTTTTCATATCTTTGGTTGTACACAAAGTATAGTCACACCATTTGTGTCTTTATACATGTACTTAGGGTAATGATGTCTATCTCATTCCACCATCTTTTCTACCCCCAATGCCCCCTCCCTTGCCCTCCCACCCCTTTGCCCTATCTAGAGTTCATCTAATCCTTTCATGCTCCCCACCCCAACACCATCCAGTTCTCCAAAACCAAATGCTGAATGTTTTCTCTGATATGAGGATGCTGATTCAATGTAAAAATATCTGTCTTAACTTCACGTGTCATTTTGAAGTTTATACAGGAAAGTGATATCTCTTCACATTGAAAGGAGAGTGACATATTATTGGTAATAATCACTTTTGCTTGTCTTAGGAAAACAGTGTCTATCGAGATAGCCAAAACAATGGATATGTAACTGATTTTAATAATGAAATCAGATTTGCATGGTGGGGTAATTTATTAATACACAAATTCCCATGTGTTCTCTGTAATTGCCCAGGTAGAAATGTTTGTTGAATAAATGTTTTTTGAATAGATTACTCTTTTTTAGTAGTTTTGCCCTTGTACTTTAGTTCGGATGAAAGTCTTTGTTTCAGAGTTTGTTTAGAGTTCTAATATCTAATAGTCTAATTTTCAGCTTATTGTGACATTTTCCCCAGTTAATTGATTATATATAAAGACCTACTAGGCTACTTGTGAAATTCATATAGAGTTTGATTTAAGCTGTCTTAGAATTTGGATCAGTGATTTTTGAACAAATTTTGAGAAGCTTTTTTAAGCTGCTGCATTGAACTGTTGGAGTTTTGTTAGATCTCAGGATCCTTCCGGCTCCCCAGTCCTAACCTACACTTCCTCATTGACACACTCATTTTGACTAGAATTCGGCTTTTACCAGTTTTACTTAAGTTTTCAGGTAGGATCTCTGAAAAAACATTAAGAGAAAAAAAGATATGCTTGCAAACTGTTGTGCAAACTGGTTGCTGGTGGCCTTATCAAATATTATGCATTGATTTTTTTAGTTTGGGAAGTAAAATGGACAGACCTGGAAATAAAGTGATTCAGAATTAACTGTATGCTGGGTCACATGGACCTTAATCCCATGGATTGTTCAAAGACTATACCAGAGCTCAGATCCTCTTTGTTTCTCTGAAGAATACAAAATGTAGTCTCATTTTTATCAATCAGATGTAGTGATGAAAAGATAAGTCATGCTATCTCTTCTATCCTATAGATTGGTTCAGTTAAATAACCCTGGGTCTGGCATAGCATTTTTGTAATAATTAAGAACTGCATTAGTTTGGATAGGTTTGTAATTTTTTTTTTTAAATTTTGGAGATACTGCAAATGTTCTGAGTTTGTTTGCTTTTTGTGTGTGTCCCAAATGCAGAAACACACTGTAGGCCTTTTGTTGTTATTTTGAAAAATAAAATTTTCAATAGAATGACTAATAGAGCATGAACAGTGCTTATGACACTGTAGTCCATTGTGTAAGTATTGAGAGCAAAATTTGCATTCCTAGAAAAGCTTGTTCACAATCAGAATATAGAAGGCATTCTGTAATGTTTTTGGGAAAACATGGTGTGTAAGTGCTCAGGACATTACTTAAAGAGGATATTTTTAAAAACGTATCTTTTCTTTCCATGGGATACTGAAGAAAAATTGGCAGCAAGAGTGAAACGGTTTAAATAAGGCAAGTGATATAAATCTTAAAGTAACGACTGAGTCAGAGGAAATAGGAAAAACGCAACCTTTCCTAAGTCATTTGGAGGTGTTTTTTACTAGGATATATGGAAAGATAGGTGACTTGTTTTCTGCTTTCTAGGTGGTTTTGAATTGAGAGTGATTAATGCTGGTATGTTTATTTGCATCTCTAATTTTTAGAAATACTTCTGATTTTCATAAGAAATGTGTTTATTTAATTTTGAAATATTTGATTAGGAGAAGTAAAAGGAATGTAAATATATTTATTGCATATTTTAGTGCTTGGATTTATTTTCTGCTCATTATTTTTAGGTATCTAGAGGTGATGGTGTGATTGACAATGAAATAGTGGTAATTCCATTAATAGTCAAGCAAACCAATGGAACCAGAGATGGTTAATTCTTTGCTATTGATTTCGTTGAAAATTATTGGTAGTGGACTTGGTTTTGTGATTGAAACTTGAGTTATTCTTCTGCTTGTATGTTTAAAGTTACATCAGATACTTATTTACATGTGTGGGTGAGTGTATTGTAAAGAATCCCCCTAATAATTTGTGTTTTGTGTTATGCTAAATTTATCAGTTTACTAAAAGTTTTATTTTGACTTTAAAAGTTTGCATATTCAATTTTCTCAGTGCTCATGAAGACATTTTACAGTTCAGAACTAACAAAAAGAACTTTTAGGACCCATTTTAGGACCCATCTAGACTGTAGGTGGGTCTACAGTCTAGATATAAATGAAAAGAACTTTTAGGATCAAGTGCTTTGCTTCATTTAAATGTAATTAATGGGTTTCTTTTTAAAAGGAGACCCCTTGGGCTGGGGATGTGGCTCAAGTGGTAGCCCGCTCGCCTAGCATGCGTGAGGTCCAGGTTCGATCCTCAGCACCACATACAAACAAAGATGTTGTGTCCGCTGAAAACTAATAAATAAATAAATATAAAAGGAGACCCCTATTTCTGATTCCATTCTATTTTTCCTTCTGATGAGATTACTCAATGTGTTTTCCACAATACTATTTGTTAAGACAGTTTCTACCATTTCAGTATTTAACACTAAGTACTTTCTATATATTATGCTTTCTGATCATTGTTACAGTCTTATAAGGTATCATTATTTTTATAAAGAAAGAACTTAGATTTAAGTAACTTGTTTTACTTATTTATTTTTTGCTAAATGGTGAAATTAAATCTGTGTGACTCTAAAGTTCATGTTTTTAACCACTAAACACTTTGCCTGTGTTTGGAGGCAAAGGATCTCAGTTTCCATCTTTCTAAGGAAACTGAGTAGTGTTTTGAGGTATGGGGATATTTGGAGATGATTTGTAAATCCTTGTTAGTTGGTGACAGATTTCTCCGCTTTGCAGCAAGCGTCTTAAGCATCTTAACAGGATGCTTGTAAGCCAATATACTCATAGATACCAAAATTCATTTGTTTAGATATATTTGTTGTTGTTGTTTTTCAATATTAGGATTGAACGCAGAGCATTATGCATGCTAGGCAAGTGGTCTACCACTGAACTGCATCCCTAGCCCTAGATGTAATTTCCTTAATTTGTAAATTTTTATCCTTATCAGCAATATATAAGTAAGAAAAAAAAACTCCCCAATGAAACAAAAGGGGAGAGTGCTTTATTTATTGATACTATTTTGAAAAGCATATAGAGGATAGTTCCTATCTTTCCTACCAATGATTAGTTTGTATAACTCTGTTCACTTAAATGCCACACTTTGAAATAGGAGAACTTTTGAGACCGAAAGTGTGGTATATTGCTTTTATTATAGCAAAGGAAAATGACATTCTGGTATAACAGTAGACCAGTTAATATGTGGCAATGACTAAGAGTCAGATGATGGGATTTCTGTTTTGTTCTTGTAGTGGAAAGAAAGCTGTCACTCTGGCTGAGAAAGTGGCATGGTTATTTTAAAACAAAGAATGACTAGTGCTCTATTATATTTTGCCTCTTTTACTCCAAACCCAAGTTCTGTTATTTCATAAGTATATGTGTATGTATATCTTCATTTGGTTATTTTCTGGAACCAGCATTTAGTATTTAAATAATATTGACAGTTCTTTTTGCTTAGGAGTTGAGAATAATATAATTTTGGATAGAATGAGTGGGTCAGAGAGAGGAGATTTTAGAATGACTTCCATTTATAAGAATCATGGCTCATTGAATTTGAATAAATACATTTATGAATATGAATTGTATGTTCATGTAATCTTTAACTGCTCTGAAGGGTTAATAATCAGAATTAGTACATTAGAATATAATTATAGTTTTAGTTTTAGAGGTATTTTGAATCTCTTGGGAAAAGGAAATCTATCAATAAGTATGAATACTAATTAATAGTATTCCAGAATGTTGGTTATATTCTGATCAGTTTTGTTGTTCTTGGAAAATAAATTTCTCTCTGTAACTGTCTCATTAATTTCTAAAAGTATGTTTTGTTTATAAATATTTTTTGATGTAACATACTTGACTTATATGAATAAGATGTTAATGCTTTTGGGGGTAGAAATTATGTTTTTTGCCTACCTTTTGATGTTATGTTTGTTTCTATTAAAAATTATACATAACTCTTCATTATTTTTAATCTTGGTAGTTATTTGCAGGCCATCCAGGGCCTGGGAGTTTTAATTTACTTATGGCTTAGATATTTGAGCCCTGTCAGTTTTTAAAATTCTTCAATAAAGGATTTATAGGAACAAAAAGGAATTATGATTATAATTATTTATAAAAAAATAGTTATTTCTTTTTTTAATTTATAACGAACATAAATTTATTTCTGTATTACAGTTCTGGAAGCTGGAAATCCAAAATCAAGGCACTGGCATGTTTGATGTTTGGTGAGGGCTGCTTCGCTGCTTCCAAGATGTCACTTTGAGTATTGTTCCTCTGAGATCCTAGGGTCTTTGAAGGGTCCTTTTTTCCTTGGCCAACTTTGTGTGAGAATCATTGTCCCTCAGGTCCTTTCAAGTACCTCTAGTCTTGCTCAGCCTCTTGGCCTCTGCAGCAGTGGCAACATTTATGACCAGAAAATGTCTTCAGAAGAAAATATACTAGATGCCAGGCTGCCCATTCTGGGCTCCCTGTCTGTAGTTCTGGAGCTTAGGAAGTCCAAAAACATATTCTTGGCATCTGGCCCCCCCCCCCCAAAAGGGTCTTTTTGCTGTGTCATAACATGGCAAGACAGAACAAGCATATCTAGTGTTATTTCTTTTTTTTCCCCAGGTGTCCATAATATTTTGTGTGTTTTATTGTAATATTATAAATTACAGTTAAATTGCTTCATCAACTTTTGAACAAATGTTTTATGTTCTTGAAGTTCTCTTCTGATTCTTTGAAAATAATTTTAATTTAATTTTTTTTACTTATTATTAATTTATTTTTTTTACACAAATGGAGCACAACTTTTCATTTCTCTGGTTGTACACAAAGTAGAGTCACACCATCCATGCAATAATACCCATACATAGGGATAATAATGTAAGTTTCATTCTAACATTGACCCCCCATCCCCTCCTTTCTCTCTCCTCCACTCAATCCAGAGTTCTTCTATTCTTCCCTTGCCCCCCACCCATTATGGATCAGCATTCACTTATCCTAGAAAATATTTGACCCTTGGGTTTTTGGGATTGGCTTACATTGCTTAACATGATATTCTCCACTTCCATCCATTCACCTGACATAATTTCATTCTTCTTTAAGGTTGAGTAGTATTCCGTAGTGTATATACACCATAGTTTCTTTATCCATTCATCTATTGAAGGACATCTAGGCTGTTTCCATAGTTTAGCCATTCTTAATTGAGCTGTAAATATTGAGGTGAGTGCATGGTTGTAGTGTGCTGCTTTTAAGTCCTTTGGGTATAGACCTAGGAGTAAGATAGCTGCTTAACATGATGGTTCCATTCCAAGTTTTCTAAGGTATCTCCATACTGCTTTCCAAAGTGGTTGTACCATTTTGCAATCCCACCAGCATTTAATTGGTGTACCTTTTCCCCCACACCCTTGCCAGCACTTATTGTTGCTTGATTTTTTGATATTTGCCATTCTGACTGAAGTGACATGAAATATTAAGAGTAATTTTAATTTGCATTTCTCTAATTGCTAGAAATGTTGAATATTTTATCATAAGTTTGTTGATCGATTGTATATCTTCTTCTGTGAAGTGTTTGCTCATTTCCTTAGCCCATTTATTTATGGGCTTATTTGTTTTTCTGGTGTTAAGTTTTTTGAGTTCTTTATATATTCTGGAGATTAGTACTGTATCTGATGTATGTATGGTAAAAACTTGCTCCCATTGTGTAGGCTCTCTCTTCTCCAGTGTTATTTCTTAACAGCGCTGGTTAATGGTTTAGACAGAAATATCCACAGTTATTGGGAATGAGAAACAAATTTTTATGATGCTACAACTGTGTGAGAGGGCCTTTGGATGGGGAAAGTTTATGTAGTATAATTAAAAAATGATGTTGAAGGATAAGTCTTCGAGTCACATTTTCAGATGGGACAATAGTTTGTATGTATAAGTGCTTGTATGAGGGAAGAACGAAGGTATTTGCCTGTTAAGAAGTGAAGAGATACTAAAAATGGTAAAATCTATTTTAGCAGAAATTTCCAATATTAGAACTATCCAGTTTTAGAACTCTTCATCTGTGATTCTAGAATTTTGTGCCTATGCTCGAAATCTTAGAATTTTGGATTTCATGACTACCTTGTAGTAAGTAGTACCCCTACCCACCTAGTCTTCCTTATGGCTTGTGAACGTCATAATTGACAAGACCTTTATTTTTCAAACACTTCCTAACCCATTTTGGAGCCTCATTTTTGATGACAAGGTGTTGTAGTACACAAGAAATGGAATTTTATGTAGCTTATTAATTAAATGGAAAATAGGAAATGCAGAATGATTGCTCATTGGAAGCATAGCTTTCTTTTTCAATTAAACAGACATTGAAAAAATCTGGTTTTTGGAGGGACAGAAAGGCAGTGATTACAACAGGTACTGCGAAGGATTGATTAAAATTTGAAGAGGAGCATTGACACTTTTAAAATGTTGACTACTTGAAATCTTTGTGAAATCCTTCTGAGATGAAAAAAAAGTATATTTGGGCCATGAGCTTAAATGTGTTCTCAAATTTTGTCTAATTAGGCTTTTGTCAAAAGTGACAGTGATTCTTTTTTGACGTTTGTTAACTTTTGCTCAAATCTTGTAGTCTTTGTTATGATAGTTTTGACTTCTCAAAAATTTATTTAATATTATAAGTCAGTTAACTCTTTCTTTTAATTAGGATACCTCTGGCCTACCATTTTATTGCCATAGTGAAATATATATCTTGTTTAACCTATTTCTAAAAGAATTCTGATTTTTATTTAGAAGTTTTCTTGAGTTGTGCATTTATTGAGTTTATGCATTTTAAAACTTAACCAGGAAACAAACTGGCTCAAAAAACTTCAGAAACCAGTTAGAGAGATAGCTGTGAATTAAAGATGTATGTCCTTATAGCAGCATATATTCAAGAGAAATAGTATTAACCTAGAAGTCTTCCTGAGAAGATGGTTTTTGTTTCTCAGCCCCATACATAAGTATTTTTTCTTTAAATTTAAAGTCTTAAACATTTTAACAGTAACTTCATTTTTCATATTTGACACCATTGTCAGTTGCAGGTTGCTGTCTGCTCATTTTCCAATTCTTTTTCAATAGTTGTGTGTGTTTGTGTTTGTGTGTGTGTATGTGTTTATATATATGTGTGTGTATACATATATGTATACACACACGTACACTACTTATTTTATATGTATATACACACACATATATATCTCCACATACATAATGTATATAAAAACAGGATTGTTTAAATGGAGTTTTCAGTTCATTTCTACTTGGTCTTTATAAGAACATATAAGTACATAGTGAAATAAGTAGAACAGGTGTTTTCATTCCTACTTTGGGTATGAAACTGAGGTTCTGAGAGGCTAAATGACTTTCCATGATTTATGACACCCAGTTTTTCATAAGTGGTCCTTATTGGAATGGAAAAAATAGTTTGTGTTGGCATTTGCTAAAATTTCCTATGCTTAATTAATAATTGAATTAATAATTAATAATAAATTAATTAAAATTTCCTGTGCTGAATTAATAATTAATAACTGTTTACTAAATGGGAAATGTGAAATTTTCTTTTCCAGAGATTATTTTCAGTTGAGTAAATTGTCTTAATTTTCCTCTGGCAGAGACAATGACTAGGGCTAACTCCTTTAAAGATAATGTTGTTAGAGTTTTATTCATTTTGATTTTTCAATTCATGTCTAGCTTCATTCTGCTAAACCAGGATTCTTTGATGGCAAAGAGGTGTCCTATTCAAGCCTTCATTAGGTAAAAATAATAGTTTACATAACTTTGTTACTGTTTGTCAGATGATGTGCTAAACTCTTTGCATTTATTTATTTCATCTTTATAAGTATGTGAATAGTTCCTAGCATATGGTAAGCACTCAGTAAGTATTAATTACTTGATTTAATACAGTTCAATAAAATTAAACTTTTGAGCCCCTTCTGTGTTGCAGGTATTAGTCTACAGCTAGACAGTGTTTCTCAATCCTTTTTATTACTCTATGGAGTAGTTTTAGATGCCCTCTACTCAACTGTCCTCTCCATGTATGAAAATATGGTAGCATAGATATAATACATATAATTTTATGTACTTTTTACTTTAAAAAATTAAGAATTTGTCTCCTTGCCTTCAAAGAACCTTTTTTTTTTTTTTTTTCCCTTGGGGGCGATATTCTTATTGAATGTTCTAGATACTTAGGATACAGAAGTGAATAAAACAAAGCTTGGAACCCTCAAAGAGATTACATTTTAAGGGAGATGAGGTAGAAGGAAATGTGGGAAAGAAAAAACAAGGAAGTAAGTAAATCAAAAAGAATGTCAAGTGAGAACTAGTTCTCTGGGGAAAATTAAGGTAGGGGATAGAAAATGGGTGGGTGGGTTTGTGGTAGTTTGTCTTCTTAAATAAATGTCTAGAAAAGTTTCAATAAGAAGACAGTATGTGAACAAAGATGCTGAAGGAGGTGAAAGAAAAAGGTATATTTAGAAGAAGAGTTTTGAATGAGAAAATCAAAGCTTTTGAGTATATTAGATGCCATTGGAAGTATTTAAATAAGTAGGTTATTGGAATCTGGAATTCAAGGGGGAAGTTTGAAAATGAGCTATAAGCTGTGAGTCTGGATGAGATTATTAAGGGGAGAGAGGTTATACAGAAGATTACATGATCAAGGACTGAGAGTTAAGGGACATTACAGTGTTTTGAGGTTAAGGAGATAAGAAGGAACCATTAAGGAGATGTGAGAATAGTGGCTACCAGCTAGGAGAAAAGTTGTAAGGGTGTAATGTTCTGGAACACAAATGGAGGAAAGTATTTCAAATTATCTAAGTTAATGCTGCTCAGTGGGTTTAGTAAAGTAGAGGCTATTGATGCCCTCAACAAGGGCATTTGTGTTGGTGTGATGGAGGCAAAGGCCTGACTGAAGTGGGTTTAAGAGAGAATGAGATGTGAAGAATTAGAAGTGGTGAGTATAGGCATCTCTTTTAACAAGTTTTACTCAAAGAAGCTCAGAGAAATCAAGTATCTGAAGGGATTGAGGGAAATAATAGCGTGTTTCAATGTTGGTTGGAATGATTGGATAGCAAGGGAGTATTTTATGATGCAGGAACCAGAGAAGAGAAAAACTGGGCAGGTTTTTCTTGTGTACACAAGAGGAAATAGTATAGGAGGGGCTTAAATGGGCCTGGTTGAGGTAAGTGGTCATGAATTTAAGGTGAGGTTGGGTCATATGGTTGGCAAATTTTCTCTAGACTCATTTCGTTTTGTGAGTATTACAGGTCTGGAGTAATAATAGGGAGCTGGCTTTTAAAAAATTATAGAACTTTGTAGTATTGTAAAGAACCAGGTGATTCTGAAGCTAAATCTTCAAAGAATGAAGGATAGTGACTTAGAGATTGGTAGGTGACTTGAAAAAGGAGCGGTAGTATGTGCATGGTATATCCTGATGACATGAAATTTAATACTTGGGATCTTTTTAAAAAAGTTTTGGAGAAGAATAATCTGAAAGTGGCAATGAGGAACGAATTCCAGTTTCCAGGCCCAGACTGGGGAGAGAGGTATAGGAGGGAATATAAAGGGGCTGATTTCTTCATTTGAGAGGGCTATTGGGAAACTGTGTCCATAGGCAGGGAAAAAGGATTTAATAGGCATAAAAGATGAAGTAAATACAGTTTTTAGGAAGACAGAATAAATACAGACAGAATTTTTGTGATAGAAATAAAGATTTTTTTTTTGGGGGGGGGCATACATGCTGTACCTCCCAAGGGAGAGAAAAAGCATCTTAAGATATTTCTCCTTTTAGTTCTGTACACTATATCAGAAGCAATGTAAGTTGGTCAAAAGGAGACCTGAATCTATGTCAGATTTTATCTGCATATTTCTATCTACCTATCTGTGTGTATATGTGTTTATGTACATATATCTCTTTCTGGCTCTAATTTGTTATATTCAAAACCATGCATTTCACTTCTCTGAGCTGTGCTTTATATACAAATGAAGGGGCTTTTGCTAGAATGATCTCAGAGGTCCTTTATATTTCTGATACTCTATTAATTCGCTCATTAGCTATCAGAATAGTTGGCTAACTGATATCTGGACTTATATTAAAAAAAATTTAAAAAGGCATTATTTGATATAATTCTGGCTACTCTGTGGCTTAATGTTGTTATAAGGTGTAGGTGAAGGATTGGAGTAAGAAATAAGGCTGGAGAGAGAGGGTAAAGCCAGACAGCAGAATGATTAGACTTACAGAGGATATATGTGAATGAATGTGAATATGAGATATAAATTTGATAGTTATTTGTACAGAAGTGATAAAAAGTACATTTTAATGACAACAGAAACCTAGAGAGAAAACATTTCCAAGAGGCAGTGAAAGTAATATTAAATATTGCCAAGAGTTTAAGGAGAGTGAGAAATGAGGAGACAGGGCTCCTGGATTTGTTCCCGAGGTTGTTAATGACATCTAGAAAGCATTATCAGTAAACTAATTGAGCCTAGAGTTCAAGTTGAGTGTTATTAAGTCTCACGTAGGTTTAGGTAATCACTATTGAGTTCTTAGTAAATGTTCACTGTTGTTTAAATTATGCACCCCCACCTTCCAAACCCCCCCCCCCCCAAGAGGAGACTGTGTGGGCCAGAATGAAGAGCACAGAATGAAGGACTGGCCTTGAATCAGAGAAAGTACATGTCACTAAGATTCGTGAGAAGGAAGAATGGATTTGGGTGTAGACAAGTTTACTGGAGAGGCAAGAAGTTAAGGAGTCCATGCTTTAGTACCTCTGTTTTTGTTTTTTTTTAAAGAGAGGGAGAGAGGGGAGAGAGAGAGAGAGAGAGAGAGAGAGAGAGAGAGAGAGAGAGAGAGAGAGAGAGAGAGAGAGAACTTTTTAATATTTATTTTTTAGTTTTCGGCGGACACAACATCTTTGTTTGTATGTGGTGCTGAGGTTTGAACCCGGGCTGCACGCATGCCAGGCGAGTGCGCTACCGCTTGAGCCACATGTTTTTTTAAAATTCATATCAGGTTAATTTTTTTAAAACACAATGGAGGCCATCTTGACTTAGTAACTGGTTTAACATTTTTTTTTAAAAACTAATAAATTCAGTGGACTTTTCTCCTATTTTTCTTGACTGCTCTGTCGTGTTAGATACTATGAAGTACTTATTTTGAAACACATTTTGGCTTTCATAACTTTTTTTTTTTTTGGTCCCACATTTCTACCTCCAGTATCAAATCTCTGATTCTGGGGTTAAATAATCCAATGTTATAGATTCGATTTAGCTATCACTTCCATGTAACCACTCCAGGAAATCAAAACTGTTTGTTTTTCTACTTGCATAATGAATAGTTCAACTGGAATATTTTGCAGGATCTCAAATTCAGTGACAATTTTTTTGCATTATTTTCATAGACTATATATCATTGAAACCTGATATTTCTTCTGATTCCCATCTTTGTCACAGTGTGGCCTATTCCATTTATTTATTAAGTGATCTAGCTGCCTCTTGTAACCTGTTAAATAATCTAACTTCCTGTAGAATATTTTCTATAGTTGGTGCTTTATAAACTGAACAGAATATCCCTCTTTACATAGAAGTAATTATTTGAACTTTTTCTCAGAAAGCTTTGCTGTCTTCCTATCATCTACAGACTATAATCTGTCTGAACTCTTAGGGTGGTACCCATTTTTTTTTTTTCATAAAACATAGCCTCAACCTTTCTTATTTTCTTCCCATTGAGATCCACAGAGTCCAGTCATGTAGATTTCTATATGAGTCAGGGTTCTTTAGAGGAACAGAACCAATTGGAGGTATGATTATAAAAAGGGGATTTATTAGAGTGGTTTACACAAGAGAATCTGGATAGTCCACAGTGGTCATCTGTAGGCTGGAAAACTGTAGGAACCAGTAGCTTCGCAGTCCAAGATGCTGAAGCCTCAGAGCAAGGGGGATCAATGATGCTACCCCAGTTAGAGATCAAAGGCTTCTGTAAACTCCCTGGAGAATCACTGGTGAAGTCCTCTTTGGAAAAGTGAAGGAGTGAGAGTGTGATGTCCTCAGGCGATCACAGCAGTAATCAAGAACCTATTCAAAGAGCGTGGTGGCACATGCCTGTAATCCCAGCTGCTTGGGAGGCTGAGGAGGAGGATCACAAGTTCAAAGCCAGCCTCAGCAAAAACAAGGCTCTAAGCAACTCAGTGAGACCCTGTCTCTAAATAAAATACAAAATAGGGCTGGGGATGTAGATTAGTGGTTGAGTGCCCCTGAGTTCAGTCCCCCAGTACAGGAAAAAAAAAAAAAAAAGAACCCATTCAAGAAGAATCAGGCTTACATCTGCTGCTGCTTCCTTGTTGTTCCAATATTTATTCCATCCAACTCCAACCTATTGGATGGTGTTTCCCTAAATGCTCCCTAAGTGTTTAGGGAGATTCTCCACTTCAGTTTTCCACATGGCAGGCATTTGCAAACACACCCTCATTAACATATCCAGAAGCCTCTTAATATTGGGCATCTCTTAATGTAATCGAGTTGACAATTCAGATTAACCATTACAGCTTCCCCATATAATCTGTTTATTTAGGCTGTTCTCTTTCAAAAGTTTTTATTCTAATGTTTCACTGTCAATTTCTAGTAACAGGATAGAGATGCCTGAATTTTTCTGTTATATTTAATCTTTTCTTTCTTTATGCTCCTATAGCGTTTTTTTTAAACCATGAATAGCATTCTTTGTAATCAGATTCATAGTTAAATAGGAGTATACTCTTCTTTGACTATTATTTGGAAGCACAGCTAATATTGTTGTGTTGCATGTATCTTCACAGTGCACCTATCTAACAGTAAATGAATATTGCCTGAATGAATGAAATGCACGATTAGGTAAAATCTAAAATCCAAAATCCCTTAGCTTATTAGTATACCTGGTGCAATGGATTTTCCTATGGAATTCTTTGCTTCCACCTCCCTTTGAAAAATTTGAAGATGAAATTCATCAGCTCCTCAAATGATCCACTTTTCTTCTTTACTCTCTAATTTGGCACAGTGGTTTCTTAGTCAGCAGATTAGGATCATATTTTGACTCTCCTCTCCCTTGATTGTCATGCCAAGCCATTTTCTAAGTTCTATTGATTCCGATTCTAATAATGCTTGTATCCACTCCTATTTTATTTGGGTTGCTAGTTTAGGATTTCAGTACCTCTGACCTAAGGCCTCCTAATAGTCTCCAACAGGTTTTTCCACTTTTAAAATTCATTCTTTGACCTATTGCTAAAACAATCTTCCTAAAGCACAGAAACTTTAGTGGTTTCTCATTGCTTACAGAACTAAATGTCAGCATGGTTTTCAATACCTTCTATAATCTGATCCAAATCTATCTTTTCATGCTTATCTTTGTGCTATTTGGTACTTGTACTCACAACAAAAATGGTTAATCTTTTAGAGTTGCTTTAACATGCCTGGAATTCCTCCTCCTCCTCTTCATCCTCCATGCTGTTTATTTGCTTAGTGAAATTGTCAAGGTTTGAACCTCTTCTTGCTAACCTCAAGTGCTACTTTTTTCTTAGAGCCTTTCTTGAGCCTCTAAATTTAAACTGTATATGAGTTTGTCCCCAAACCCCCAAGTTCTTCATTTCTCCCAATCATTTATCATACTATATTTTTTAAGTACTAAGTATACTGGAATGAAACCTCACTAAAGGCAGCAACCTTGTCATATTTATCTCTTCATCTCTAGGAGTTCCTAGAAGAGTAGTATTTTGCATGTAGTAGGGGTATAGTAGCATTGATTAAATTAAACTGAGAGGTAGGATAACCAAAGTAACGTGATAGTGAAGGGAGATGAGATTTATAGATTCAGAACTGAGGAAAGAACAATATTGTTTATAATTGAGTCATTAGTAATTATAGAAAGAGATTTTTCGGGCATTGTTTGATAAAGGCAGAACCTAGATTGTAAGAAATTAAGGAGTGAGTATGTACTGAGAAAAGGGAGACAATGAGGCTTAACAGTTTGCTGAAATGTGGAAAGTGGCTGAACTCTTAAGAAATGGAATATGGTCTGCAGATTTGGAAAAGATTTGTAAAGGAAAATCACATGTGGTGTTTGGAAGGAAAATGAATATGCTGTCAGAAATGCAAGTACCACCGTTACTTTAAGTCATGCATTTCCATTTTTCACCCTGGCAGAAAAGTACTCCAAATAAGTCAAGCCACTGAAGCTAATAAGCAGCTCCAGAGTACTGAGATTACAGGGCAGAGTAAGTATTACTCTGAATCACAGAATATTAAGGCTTATAAACAATGCTGCTGAGCACTGGTAAAGCTGATATTTTGGAGTCAATTGAATATATAGTTCTCTGTTCTAGGTCTGTCTGATTAAATTATTAATTTAGAGTTATTGAGCCAACCAGTATGTATGTATTTATTTTTATAGAGTTCTCCTTCTCCTTTGAATTATTATAGGTACAATTTAAAATGAGGTATATTTTGAAATTGCATATACATTTGAAGTGGGATTACTGCTTAGCCAAATTAGAATTTTTGGAAATATATCTTAAAAGATAGGTGTAATTCCTGGTAAAATCACTTATTGTAAAGAATAAAAATATTTAAAGAAACTGTGGCTTATGTTTTGTTTGTTTGTTTGGTACCGGGAATTGAACACAAGGGTTCAATTCAACTTAACCAGTGAGTCACATCTCCAGTCCCTTTTTGTATTTTATTAGAGACAGCGTCTTGCTGAGTTGCTTAGGGTCTTGATAAATTCTGAGGCTGGCTTTGAACTTGAGGTACTCTTGCCTCGGCCTCTGGCCTCCTGGGATTACAGGCATGTGCCACTGTGCCTGGGGCTTATGTTTCTTAATAGTATTCCATTTCTATTTATAGATAAACAAAGGTATTGAATTTACATGGTGATAGCACAGAGCTGGATAAATGTAGAATTTGATTTAGTTTCCCTCTATTATGTGTAAATGTTCTCTTAAACTTTTTATCATAAAAACACAATTTTGGAATAATTCTATTTAGTTTGTCTTAACTTGATTTTCAAGTCTAAAACTGATTACATAATATAATATTTAAAAATATTAATAATTTAAAAAACATTTAAAAGGAAACTTTCAAATATGAAGCTGTTTTAGTGTATGCATGCATGTATATGTAAACTTTTAGTCAATTTTTTAGTATTCATCTAGGTATTGTGGGGATGTTACAAAAGGTGGACTACTCATTTCAGAAGCCCTAGACTACATTAGAAGTAGCAATAATCATCCTGGCCAACATTATTTTTTTAAAAAAATATTTATTTTTTAGTTTTAGGTGAAACTAGTTGTAATTAGTCAAGGTTGTTGCTGTTAGCTTGATGAGACTAAGATCCTGATTTCTCCATTCCCAACTACTTTCTCTTTACCACCCTAGTGAAAATAACAATACTCAATAACCAGGTCCCATCAGTTGTTTAAGGATTATTTGTCATTCTCTTAAAACATATAGCATCTTTAAAGAAATGTTTGCCTTAGTATCCTAAGGAACCTTTTGATGAGTATGGACACTATTTGGGTATATAAAATAGTATACACAAAAGGACTCCAGAAGGCCAAAAACTTGGTTTATTCTTCCCCTACTCTTTTTTTTTTTTTACTTCTCTCTCTATACCTTTACCAAGTTTCTTTTTCATTATATCTTGCATGTTTTTATCATAATCTCTGATGAGTTTGATTAGAATACTCCAATCTTTTGACCATTAATTTACTCAACAAGTATTTCTTGAGTGTCTGCTCTATGCCAGGTGTCATACTAGATTCTAGGAATGGAATGGTGAGCAAATCCAACATTCTTCTTTCTTCTTGACATTCCCCTTCCTTCTTGAAGTTTCATGTCTTAGGGAGTATAGGCATTAATCAGAAAATTTCCAAGACATGTGAGAACAGACTGTGGACATGTAAAGAAAGAAAACACAAAGTGCTGTGAAAGTGATTACTGGGATCACTACATCCAACTGGGGTTTCCTTGAGGAGGTGATGTTTCAGTTGTACTTTCTCAGTTGAGAATTAAAGTTCAGAAAGTGTTTGGCAGAACCACACTACCTGCAGAAGACCAACTTATTTAAGAATCTCAAAGAAGTGACATGTAGTTGGACTGGGGAGAACAAGGGGAGAGAGAGAGATGCACAAGAGGGTATCTGGAGAAGGAGTCAGGGATTAGTTTGATTATATATTGTGAGGCTGTGGTTAAGTATTGATCTTTATTCTGAGAACATTGGGGAGCCATTGAAGGATTTTAAACTGAAGAATGACACGGGTTATTTTTGCTTTTTGGCTGTTACAAATAATGGTGCTATGCATATTAGTATACATATGTTCATGTGTTTTTTTTTGTGGACATGTTTCATTTTTCTTGTGTATATAATATGTTTAGGAGTGGAATTGTTGGGTCAAATAGTGATCATGTGATGATTTATCTGTTGCGAACCTACCATAATGTTTTCCAAAGTTACTGTACCATTTTTACATTTCCATCAGGAGTTTGTGAATATTCAGATTTCTCTAGAACTTTATTAACGTTTGCTATCATGTTTTTTTTTAATTTTTATTGTTGGTTGTTCAAAACATTACATAGTTCTTGATATATCATATTTCACATTTTGATTCAAGTGGGTTATGAACTCCCATTTTTACCCCATATACAGATTGCTGTATCACATCAGTTACCCTTCCATTTATTGACATAATGCCTTTTTAGTGTCTGTTGTATTCTGCTGCCTTTCCTATCCTCTACTATCCCCCCTCCCCTCCCCTCCCCTCCCATCTTCTCTCTCTACCCCATCTACTGTAATTCATTTCTCCCCCCCTTTTTTTTCCCTTTCCCCTCACTTCCTCTTGTATGTAATTTTGTATAACCCTGAGGGTCTCCTTCCATTTCCATGCAGTTTCCCTTCTCTCTCCTTTTCCCTCCCACCTCTCATCCCTGTTTAATGTTAATCTTCTTCTCATGCTCTTCCTCCCTACTCTGTTCTTAGTTACTCTCCTTATATCAAAGAAGACATTTGGCATTTGTTTTTTAGGGATTGGCTAGCTTTACTTAGCATAATCTGCTCTAATGCCATCCATTTCCCTGCAAATTCTATGATTTTGTCATTTTTTAATGCAGAGTAATACTCCATCGTGTATAAATGCCACATTTTTTTTTTTATCCATTCGCCTATTGAAGGGCATCTGGGTTGGTTCCACAGACTTGCTATTGTGAATTGTACTGCTATGAACATCGATGTAGCAGTGTCCCTGTAGTATGCTCTTTTTAGGTCTTTAGGGAATAGACTGAGAAGGGGAATAGCTGGGTCAAATGGTGGTTCCATTCCCAGCTTTCCAAGAAATCTCCATACTGCTTTCCAAATTGGGCGCACCAATTTGCAGTCCCACCAGCAATGTACAAGTGTACCCTTTTCCCCACATCCTCGCCAGCACTTGTTGTTGTTTGACTTCATAATGGCTGCCAATCTTACTGGAGTGAGATGGTATCTTAGGGTGGTTTTGATTTGCATTTCTCTGACTGCTAGAGATGGTGAGCATTTTTTCATGTACTTGTTGATTGATTGTATGTCTTCCTCTGTCGTGTTTGTTTTTGATTGTTGTTTTGATTCATGGGTATGAAGAAGTATCCTTTCACTAGCAAGGTTTTTAAGTCCTGAGTTAAGGATTCACCAGGTTACATTTTTAGCTTTTTACTGATTTATTTCAAACAAACTGCTTATCCACCAAATATGCTGTGTACTTTCTCAACTAATTTATTATTATTTATTGATTTTTGTGTGTTTATTTGTGATTTGCAGAGCCTCAGTCTGAGTCTTGGAATCTTTAAATGCCCACGATTAATTTTTTTTCTCTTTCCTTTAATTTATCTTGAGTTGATATTTGATTATTTGATCAACAATAGTAGCAGTTTCAAATGGTTCAACTTATATTTCTTCGTTTCCTCTAGTCATAGTTACTATCATTTTCTTAAAGTTTTTTTTTTTCCTTCTCCTGTTTCTTATTTGTGTCATCAATGTGCTTATGTGGTAAAGGTCTCTTATTGGGAAGAAATGTCAAGGACAGAGGCTATTCCTTATTATTATTATTATTATCATTATTATTTTAATGTTGGAGATTTAATTGTTATTGCTTCAATCTCACTGCTTTTTATTTATCTATTAAGTTTCCAGCTTATTGGTATTTAGGTTTTCAAAATATTCCCTAATGAGCATATGAATTTTAGTGACATCTGTTGTAATATCCCCTGTTCTCATCTATAATTTTATTTTCATCTTTTGTCTCTTTCTTTTGGTTAGTTTTTTTAAAAAATATTTTTAGTTGTAGATGGACACAATACCTTTATTTCATTTATTTATTTATTTTTCATATGGTGCTGAAGACGGAACCTATTGCCTCAAGTGTGCTAGGCAAGTGCTCTACTACTGAGTTGCAACCCCAGCCCACTCTTTTGTTTAGTTTAGCTAAGAGTTGTCAATTTTGTTTCACCTTTTTAAAGAACCGAGTTCTTGTTTCAATGAGACTTGTATTTTTTTTTAAGTTTCTATTTTATTTGTTTGTCCTCTGAGCTTTAGTATTTTTTTTTTCTTCTAATGATCTTCAGTCTAGGGTTCCCCCCCCCAAGTCCTTGATACACATCATTTGGTTACATATTCTGTTTTTTAAATGTAGGCACTGAGATTTATAGAATTCCCTTTTAGTACTGCTTTCACTGTATCTCACAGATTTTGGTATACTGTGTTTCCCTTTTCACTGGATTCTAGAAATTTGCCAATTTTGCTTTTGATTTCTTTAATGACCCACTGTTCATTCAAAAGTGTACTGTTCAATCTCTATGTGTTTGTATGATTTCTGTAGTAACTCTTGTAGTTAATTTCTAGTTTCATTCTATTATGATCTGATAATATTCCAGAAATTATTTTAATTTTTTAGAATCCATCAATACTTGCTCTGTGGCTTAATATATTATTTTGAAAAAAGTTCCATATGGTGAGGAAAAGAATGTGTATTCTGCAGTTTTTAGATGGAATATTTTGTAGAAATCTGTTATGTTCATTTGATTTATAGTATGATTCTGTGATGTTTCTTTGTTGATTTTTTTGGGGGGTCTGGATAATCTATTAGAATGAGGTATTTAAGTCACCTGCTCTTCTTGTATTAGGTTAGTCTCTCCCTTAATGTCCAATAGTGTTTGTTTTGTAAAGTTGGGTGCATATTTATTTATAGTCATTTTCTTGAAGTGTTCCCTTTATCAAAATGTATTGACCTTTTTTGTCTGTTTTGATATGATTTAAAGTCTGTTTTGTCATGACTTAAAATCTGTTTTGGCAGATATGAGTGCTTGCTTTTGAATTTCATTTGCTTGTAATATCATTTTTCATTCTTTTGGTTTCAATCTGTGTATGCTTTACCAGTAGCATATTGTTGGGTCTTGTTTATTAATCTACTCAGTCTGCATCTTCTAAGTAAAGAATTAAGACTATTTATATCTGGGGTTTTTAGTGAAAGCTTGTGCTTGTTCTGTTTTGAGTTTTCTGTTTGTTTTAGATGTTTGATGGTTTACAGTATGAACAATGTTTGATTCTTTTCTAATTCTCATTTGCTTATCTACTATTCTAATGAGATTCTTTCCCATATGTTATGTTTATCTTTCTTACTCTTTTGGGTATAGGATTTCTTTGAGTATCTACTATAATGCTGGTTTAGTGGTCATGAACTCCCTTAGTTTATATGCTTATCTTAGAAGGTTTTTATTTCTGCTTTGATTCTAAAGGATAATTTTGCTGGGTAAGTAATCTGTGTTAGCAATCTTGAACTACATTTATAATTTTATAAATCATTTATAATTTTAATTATAATATGTTGTAGAAGGTTCTCTTTTGGTCAAGTCTATTTGGGGTTTGAAATACATTCTATAACTGGATGGCCATGTCTTAAAATTTGAGAAACTTCCTATTATTTTACTATTAGATTTTTCTCTGCCGTTAGCCTGTAGCTCTTCTCCCTCATCAAAAATTTGATTATTCGTAGTTTTTGCCTTTTAATGTTTTTCCAGGGTTCTTGAATGTTCTGGTTATTTTTTTCCCCATTGAGTCAGTATTATAATATGGCTGCTAGGTCCTGAAGACATTAAATTCAAGGTCCTTTGACTTCAAGAGCAGCAAGCTCATATGAGACCCTCTCAAGGTGGCTCTCCATTACAGTACCTTGTGTGTACACTGGAAAGTGTGAAAAATTTCTCCAGAGCCAGTTTGCTCTTGCATCCTAACCAGGCTCTGGTTTTTTCAGACTACATTTTTGCATGGTGCTGAATCCTGTAATAGTGGTTCTTACTTGGACTCTGCCATGTTCATGTCTACCCTTGCTGTCTGTTGTGCTGCTAGGTGATTGCTGCAGGTGTCTGTTTCATTATCCAAAGTCTCTGGCTTTTTCCAAGTCCGCCTGGCCACTCTCGAACTTTAGCATTCTCCCTCAGCCACCAATCTTGATAAATAGCTGCTCTCCACTTGTTTTGATTCTGTCTTATGGAGAAGAGGTAAATGCTAGGTGCCTCTACTCCACCATCTTGGGTCACCTCCTTATAGAGATTCACTAGATTCTATGTAAGAAACCATTAACAATAACTTAGGACTGGTTTCCTATGGGAAAATGAACTTTCAAGAAAGGTTTTATGTAGCAAACCCTTCAGTTGGAAAGAAAGGAAGAACATTTGGAGAGTAAAAAAATATTCAAATAGAAAATAAGACTGTTTCTCAGGATCAGTGTTAAGAGAAATGTTTGTCTAGATGGAGTGAAGTATAAACTTCAGCTAGAATTAGGTATGTTGCCTCGTTAGTAGATATCCTTCATCCTCTGAAAGCTAGAATTATGAAATTTGATTCAGAGGCAGTTGGTGGCTGGTATAAGCATCTTCATTCTAATGAATACAGGTTCCTATGAACCACTGAAGTGATGCTGGGAAAAAGTTATCCTTGTAGATTTGAATATAATATATTAGGAGGAACTAAGAATGACAGCTCTTAGATTTGGGTAAAGATGGTCATGTTTAAAAACTCAATGGGGACATGAAAGTATTGTGGAGCACTGTCTTAGGTCTAGCTCATATTTCTAATCATGAATGTTATGTGGTCCCATTTTGAAGATTTCCTTCACTTTAGTATGTGGGAAGGCAGATGGTTATATAAGTACAAATTTAGGGATTAGCAGGGCAGTTGTGGCCCATGGATAAGAGTATAAGAACACTGAGGATTGCCATGAGTAAGTATAAAATCTTAACACTCTATATTCCTGGTTGAATAGGAAGGAAAGTCAAATGGGTAATGGTGAACAGTAAATCACAAAGTACAGTGAAAATGGAGAAGTTGAAGGACTAGTTGTCTATAATAGCTTGAAGATTAGGTGAAGGGAAGGTTAAGAAAGTGAGATTTGAAAAGGATAAAGTCTGTGTTCAGAGATTAAAATTATATGCCTCCAGTTTAAAATAAGAGAGGCACATTAGTTCCCAGAAATGACAAGGTCCAGAGTATGACTGTACAGATGCATTGTAATGGGAAACGTGGATGAGGGATATGGGGACTTTAGGAATTTTGAGGTGACTTGTTAATAGTTTATCCTTATGAACAGTAAATTTCCTGTGATCATGGCAGCTTTGAAGTAGAATGAAATAACTGGGAAAGTGAACCAAATGAAAAAATTCTGAATGAATGAAGAGGAGTGATTAAAAGGAGGTGAGTAGTAACAGGAGATTGTATATTGAAAAGCCATGATCCTCAGAGAAAGAAGACTTTTTTATATGGAGATGGAAAAGTAACGTATTATTAAAGAAAGTGAATTGAGCTGGGAATCTGCTGGTTTCATTTTGGGCTTCATTAGATATGGGAAAAGAAGAGTGTCCTCTGTTGAAGGCTGCAGATATGTGGATTCCTGGGTGATGTTAGTTGAGGCAGAGAACTAGAGGGTAGAATTTTAAATGGTGGAATTAGATTTTACTATAAAAATTAGGAAGACAGTAGTTGAAGGAAGATTGGGACAGAGAAAGTGAGTGGATGAAGCACAATAATGTGATGAATACATCAGACAGTGAATTGACCAGAAAGTCTGACCTGTTGAAAAGAAGCTCAGGATGACAAGGATAAACAAAATGTTTGGGTTGATTGTAATTAAGTTTGGGGGCCTAGGAAATCTGAGAAGTGGCATTTATAGACAAAATCTGTGGAAGTATAAAAGATTGGGAGTTAAATTGATGGAAGTATAAAAGATTGGGAGTTTAGTTCCAGCTGTAAGGACTTGGAGAAGACTTCATGGAAAAAGCTAGATTTTTAACTGAGTCATAAGGGGTAGGTAGTATGTTAATAAATAGACTGGTATAAAGGAGCCTTCTGTTTTGGAATGGCATGAGGAATAACATGAATTTTTAGAAATACAGAACTGGTTTATGGAACAGTTCATAAAAGGTAAACAGAACTTGACCTCAAGATGAGCAGGGAGAAATGGAAAAAGTTATGGAAATATAGGATGTTTAATATCAGCAGCTGTGATTATCAGAAGCATGTATCAGTCACTGTGACAAAAAAATAACTACTTAAGGTAGAGCTCTGCATTCTAGTGTGCTTGTGGCCACATTCAGTCAGAGTAGTACTAAAGGCAATAAATACTTAATGTTTGTAACAGGAAAACTTTTAGTTAGTTTTAGTTTTAGTTTTTTAGGTGTGCTGGTATGTGTCTGTGTGTTTCTGCCACAATTCCAAGGATAGTACTATGATATATTCCCACCCTCAGTCTCCTCCAGCTCCTCATTGTTTGCCTGGAGTTTAAAATCTTTTGTAGAATGGTTATATTGAATTCTACATCAGTGCTTATTCAAACATAAATGATAGATTATTATATCTACCTGTGTTTATGCATGTCTGAAAAGATAAATTAACCCATAAAGTCTGTTTGTCACCTGCTGATTTCTTTGAAATTGCAAAGTTTTAGTTGTAGTACATGGTTTTGTTATTTTATTTCTTTTAGATTTATTTACTTTGTATTTTGACTCTGAAAAGTCATTTGGTTTCTTGGTGCTACATGCTGCAATGTTCTGTCAATATTATTTTTGTAAATAGTATACTACCTATGATTTAAATTGTTTTCTCTTTATGTTTTCTCCTGTTCTGGGAAGATCATGTGCATAGAAAGTAGTAGTATAATTTTGAACTTTCCCAAAATAGACATTATGAGGTGATGATTGCTTTATTAGTTAGAATTTTGTGGAATAGAAAACTCTTACAATTGCGTTTGTGTGGAATAGAAAACTCTTACAATGATTTAAAAAATTGAATTTCATTTGTTTTATATAACAAAAGCTGAGAGTTTTGATATGGATGTAGCTGCTCAATGATTCCATAAGCCTGTGCTCACCCTGCTGTTCAGCTTCTTGTCCTTAGCATGCCAGCAAGTTACTCATGTTTACATGGTAGTTACTGTATAACCAAGCTTTACATTATTTCATGCTAGAGAAAGCAGTAAAAGGTAAGGACTGTCTTGCCATTCCTTTTCTTTACTAAGGAAATTATAAGTTTCCTTAACCCTCCATAGATTTCCTGTTAAATATCATTGACCAAAATTGTGTCTCATGACTTTCCCAGGGGAGACAAGTCAAGCCTGTTATCTTGAGCTGTGCACAAGATTAGGGAGAAAAAGGGAACCTATGTGGAATAGGAAGCTAACAACATCTGTCAAACCTGCTGCCTTAGGTTTGATTATTTCATCTGTTGTATTAATACATTTGACATTTAGTTAGAAATTAGCTTAAAAAAAGAGAAATGATTCTTAGCTTATCAGTTTTTCTTTTCTACATTCTAAAACTAGATAGTACAATTTCTGATGACTTATATAATATTTAAGGTTCTTGGACATAAATAAGTATATCATACTTGAAAATGATAAATAAAGGAATTTTTATGTTTGAAAAAAACCTGATCAATGTTCCCACTAAAATGCCATTTTCATCCATTTAAATGAAGTGACAGTTTTCTTTTGGGAAAGATGATTTTCACATTGTATAAATAATTTGATTATTATAGATAGTTTATAATGGACAAGTTTATTTTAAAACTAAATCATGATTCTTCAATATGACCGATCAACCTCAACATAGGAAGTATTTTAAAAAAAAATCTATAATGAAAAAAATTGGCTTTTTGTTTTGGGGAAGACTTCTAATATTTTGGGAATGGAACTCTAACAAATATTTTTTAATGTGAACTTCAGTCCTTAATTCCGAATGTCTGAGTTTTTTCCATCATTGATTTTTCTTTCCTTAAATAATTTTATCTTTTACTGAGAAAAGGAAATGATAGTAATCATTCAGTTTTTTGCATATTATCATTTTTTAAAAATTTACTAGATCTAATAAATGGTAACAGTATATACAGATACCAAAGGAGATTTAGTGGAAAATAAAAATAAAGAAAGACTTAACAATTGCCCTTGGGGCACTTAAAATTTAGTTGTTGAGAAAAGAAATGTGTATACTTGGAATCAATAAACAATAAATGGTCATATGTGATCAAGTATCAAAAGTTCTAGAAGAATTTAAGAAAACACTGTACAATGTGATTACTTAAAATGATGGGAAAAGATCGGGGCTGGGGATGTGGCTCAAGGGGTAGTGCGCTCGCCTAGCATGCGTGTGGCCCGGGTTCGATCCTCAGCACCACATACAAACTAAGATGTTGTGTCTGCCAAATACTAAAAAATAAATATTAAAAAAAATGATGGGAAAAGATTATGTATGGCAGGCTTGTTAAAAGTATAGGGTATAATGTGATGGGATGGTACAAGATAACAAAGGCTCATTTTTTTTATCATCATGCTTTCCTATTCATCCAGCCTTTTTGAACTATTTATATGTCTCAAATGTTCTGTGCCCTTTGATACTTTCATACATAGCAGTATTTATTGTTTGCAGAATTCTCTTACTTGTTTTTAATCCTGACAGTTTCCTGTCTTTTAAGACTGTTTACATATCCTTTCTTTCTTCTGTGAAGTCTTCCCTGAATTTTCTGGCCAGAGATAGGGCTTTTTTTTTTTTTTTTAAATCTAATATCCACATATGGAGCATGTTTCTCTGTGTGTTTAGAGCCATTATCACATTTTATCATTTATTTACTTGTTTGTGCTACATACTCACAAGGTTTGGGAACATGAGAACTTTGCCATATTTATCTCTGGATCACTGTGCCTGGTATAGTGATTTTGCATATGGGAGCACTTAATGAATGTGAGTACTGGGAAAGTCTGCCCAGAGGGAACTTGGGTGGTAAGAATAATTAACTTTGAGAATAGAGTTTATAATTTATCTGCATTTGGATATAAAAATGAATAAAAAAGTAGAATTTGTTGGAATTGGAATAATTGTCAATAAACTATCGAAAATTGGTCTTTTAAAGCTCTCCATTTTCAAACATACTTTTTTTTTTTTTTTTTTTTTAGTGCCTCCACTTCTCATTCAGAGAATTCAGTGCATACAAAATCAGCTTCTGTTGTGTCATCAGATTCCATTTCAACTTCTGCAGAGAACTTTTCTCCTGATTTGAGGGTATGTATGCCGTTTTAAAGTTCTAATGAAGGACTTTATGTTAGTTGCTTGTTGCCAACATTAACAATAAAATTTTAGTTAAGCAGGAGAAACTAGTGGAGTGTTCTAAAACACCTCAATCTTTACAAAATATCCCAGACCAGGTCAGCATGTTATTTGTAAAAGAAAAAAATGTGTAATTTATTCTTAAGGCTGATTCTTCTAAGTTCTTTGCCAAAAGATAACTGATGGATTTCTTTGTGGTATAAAAGATTTTCATGATTACTCTTAAAGTTATGGCCAGTAATAACTAAGTACTACTTTATTGATTACTTATTGTGTGCACAACATTGTTCCACATGCTGTACATGAATTATCTCATTACCCCCACTAATTTCATTATACATATGATAATTCATAGAGAGATTGAGTAATATGTTCAAGTTATCTTTCCTAATAAATTATTTTACCAGTGTTCCAGCCCATGCAGTCTAATTGTGGAGCTATGTCACCTAAATACTATTTAATAGTATAGCAATTTGTGCATTTATGAATTCATCTATTTTTCTATAACCACTTGCTTATGATTAATGGAGAAAATGAATTTCATGTGTGGTTTTAACCCCTGACCTTTACTTCAGAATCTTTAAAGATTTTAAACAATAAACATTTATTTTTATGGTTCTGGAAGTTGGGAAGTCCAAGATCAAGTATTGGTAGATCCAGTGTTTGGTGAGGGTATGCTTCCTGATTTATCTTTTCTTTGTATCCTCACATGGTAGAGAGCACCTTTATTCTAATCAAATGATTTCTTTTTTAGTGTTATACTAATATGATTTTAAGTAAGATATTAGTTATTTTCATGAATGGAATCATTTGCTATTGAGCATATATTGAGAATATCTTTTTCATTTTCACAACAATTTTAAATATAAAAAGACAGATTGAAACATCTATAAAGACTTCTACATATTTGTTATTTCCTTTTGTGAAATTTCATAAAACACTGGGTGTAGCATGATTTCAAACATTATTAAAAATTATAAGGTATTATTTTATCTTCATAATCTGGATATGTGTTCTGCTAATTATGATGGCTTCATTATATCATTAGCTATTATCTTGAAACATGACTTAGAATTAGGGAAGGGTTCATTGTTAATAGTGAATATGAATTCATTGTTGCCTCTCCTTAACTTGATACTACTTAAAAATATATATTTTATGTATATATTTAATTTCTGCTCATTTGCTACATTAAGAAAAATCCCACAAAGGCTTTATTGGTTTCTTGATAATTTTGAAAAATTTTGTTGTACTTCTGATCAGATCTTTTTAAAAAATGATTGTTTCTAATTTCATATTGTGACTAAGAAAGGACTTATACCAGGAATGAAGAAATGTTACTTTTACCACTTGTTTTTGCTTGCATTCTTAATATTATATTCTACTTGCTGTTTCCTGAGTTATTTTAAACAATTTACATATTCTTTTAGGGTTACTTTAGTTGAACTACTTAACTAGATTCATAGGTGAACTACAGTACATGGCAAGGTGCTGAAAGTGCATGGATGCAGAAAGCCTCCAGTGTCACTTTCTCTGCATGTAGTCCTCTTTATTTCTTCAGGTCACCATATATACCACAAATAATGAGTGACTGGCTTACATCTGAACAAAATAAGGGCCATAATGTTAATCTTTTCATAAAATATTGTAATTTTTATTAAACTTTTGATTTTAGATCAGTTTTAGATTTACAGAAAAAGTATAACTACAGTTCCCATATATTTCACATCTAGATTCTTCTATTATTAACATTTTACATTAGTATGGTACATATGTCACACATAGTAAGCTCATATTGACACACTGTTATTAACTAAAGTTCATAATTTTTTAGATTTTTTTAAAAACTGGATTTGTCTTTCGTTGTAAGATTCCATCCTTACCACGTTACATTTAGTAGTATGTCTCCTAAGGCTTCTCATACCTGTGACATTTGGTCAGACATTTTTTCTTTTTGATGGTTGTCAATTGAAGACTACTGGTTAGGTATTTTGTAGAATGTGTGATTTTTTTTTTTTTTTTTTTTTTACTCATTATAAGCTGGGCTTATGTGTTTTCAGGAGGAAGACCACAGAGGTAAAGTGCCATTTTCATTACATTATATGAAGGTTATCAGCATGACTTATCACTCTTGATGTTAATCTTGATCACTTTGTTGAGGTAGTATTAGGTTTATTTACTGTAGAATACGCCCATCCCCTTAATGCTGTACTATTTACTCTTTGGAAAGAATTTGTTACACACCCTTGAGAAGTTATGCTCTGCCTCCTTGAGATGCCTCTACATGCATCTTTGGAATTCTTCTACATGGAAGATTTATTTCTTCATGCAGAAGAAATAATATTTATTGACTTATTCAACCATTTATTTCATTATGGACTTGGGGATTTTTGTGTGATACGTTTGTTACAATCAAAACCAACCTACTTTGTCATTCATTGTTTCAACTCCACATTTGGAGATCTTGTGTTCCTCTGATGTACTCTTCTGTCACTGTCACCATCATTTCTTCCTACTCCAACTCCTCTTCCTTAACACTTTTTAGCACTATAAAATGCATATCATGTATATTTTCTGCTCAATTTCTAGAATAATCATCCATTTTTTCCAAGGAATCCTATTTCCTTTTTATGGAGAATGGCATTAGAATCTAAGACTTTTTAGAATGTATATCTTAGCAATCACAAAATGGTAGTGTTTAGTTAATTATAGGTGAAATTAACTGCAGATAACTTTGTGTTACTTTTTAACTGACCATGGTTTGGCTTTCTGGAATGAGGGGTTTGGTAATATAGTCTTGAAAGTTGTCATTCTCAGATGTTTTTGAAGATGGTTAACTTCTAGACTTTGAGTTTTCTATATAACCTTATTGTTTATCCCACCTGAGCCTCAACATTTTATAAGCTCCTTGAGTAGCAGCCTTTACACAGAAGTGCAGGAAACACAATGGCCTTGAAAAAGCAATCCACTTTCATTAACAATATTACATCAAATTGTATAGGTTTTTTGCTACTGGTGCTATACAGTAGCACTCCCTGGAAAAGCATAGTAGCTATATATAAAAGCTTTTTCTATTAAGAATTTTGCATTCAAATAAGATTTTTTGTTTTTGTATCAGTAAAGCAGAACAGCAAGTTGAATGGAGAACAGAGCTACCCTAGATATCTTGAACTTTTACTTAAATTCAATTGGAATTCTATTCCTATTACTTTTAATATAGTATTTCTGAAAAATGGAGCACAAATCCATATTTTGAAAGTTGAATCCTTTTTTCCTGAGTGACATTGTTGTAGAGTGCTTTCTCTTTGCTTCCATTGCCCTTCACTTGGCAGTTGAACTTCTTTAATTCCATTTAAAAAACTTAAAAAAGTCTTTTATGTAGAACTTTTAATAACACAAAATATTTAAATTAATTTTTAATTTTTAAAATTAGGTTTTTAAAAACTAGAACATATTTTTGAAGTTTGCCAGTTAGTGAAATTAAGAATCTAGGGAAATTGTGTCTAGGTTATTTATTCACTCACTGAAAAATACAGTCATAAAATACAATATTTTAAAATTCAAATGTATATCTCCATTTATTTATGTTATAATTTGTATAGCACTGGGTTTTAATTAAAATAAGTTTCTCAAGAGAGGGTGATTGCGCTGGGCGCGGTGTTTTGCACGCCTGTAATCCCAGCAGCTCAGGAGGCTGAGACAGGAGGATAGCAAGTTCAAAGCCAGCCTCAGCAATGGTGAGGCACTAAGCAACTCAGTTGAGACCCTGTCTCTAAATAAAATACAAAATAGGGCTGGGGATGTGGCTCAGTTGCTGAGTGCCTCTGAGTTTAATCCCTAGTTCTTTTCCTCCTGACCCCCCAAAAAGAGGGTTATTGCAAGATGAGTTAGAAGTCAGACTATATAGTATTACCTTTCCTTTGTGAAGCCTGTGATATGGCCCTTAACTGGTCTACAATTCAGAATTAAATATTGAAAATGTAATTGAATTCTCTTTTATGTCTTTATTTTAAATATTTCCTTGTATATGTATAATAAATGGAATAGTATTTTGGGTTTTGTTCATAACCATCTGCCTTGTCTTGAAATATTTCATAGGCTTAAATTAGGCATATGCGATTATCTCTTCAAAATTTGTGTTATCTTTTGTATATTTTCTTTGTGACCTAAAGGCGAGATAGTTAAATTATTTATTTCCCACCTGGGTCCATGAACTTGAATGTTCTGAAAATTTGCAGATCTATTCAGAATTAGTTAAGTCTCATAGTGAAGATGTTAGTAGGCAGTGAA
The DNA here is from genome assembly GCF_045843805.1 of Urocitellus parryii. Lineage (NCBI taxonomy): Eukaryota > Metazoa > Chordata > Mammalia > Rodentia > Sciuridae > Urocitellus > Urocitellus parryii. The sequence goes on along the minus strand of NC_135534.1, from coordinate 85,296,015 downwards.
CAGTGCTATCACACATGTTAATATTGAGAGAAGAAACGATTGAGGGCTGGGGTTATAGCTCAGTGGAGAGTGCTTATCTAGCATGTGTGAGGCACTGGGTTCAATTCTCAGCACCACATATAAATAAATAAAATTAAGAAATGATTGAGGTTAACACTTATTGATGATTATTACTATGACATCTAGTGCCAGTACTTTTAAGAATCTAGGAGTTGGGCCAGGCATGGTGGTGCATGCCTGTAATCCCAGTGGTTCAGGAGGCTGAGACAGGAGGATTGCAAATTCAAAGCCAGCTTCTGCAAAAGTGAGGCACTAAGCAATTCAGTGAGACCCTGTCTCTAAATAAATACAAAATAGGACTTTCAGAAAGGAAGGATGTGGCTCAGTGGTTGAGTGCCCCTGGTACAATCCCTGGTACAAAAGAAAAAAAAATCTAGGAATTGGAAAAAACAAAACAAAACAAAACAAAACAAAAAAATAAACCTTAGCCGGATAAAGGATATTCTTTATCAAAACTTCACAATAAGCCTTATTTTTTTTTCTTTTTTGGTACCAGGGATTGGACTCAAGGGTGCCTAACCCACTGAGCCATATCCCCAGCCCTTTTTTATATTTTATTACAGACAGGGTCTCACTGAGTTGCTTAGTGCCTCACTAAGTTGCTGAGGCTGGGTTTGAATTTGCAACCCCCCTGCCTCAGCCTTCCCAGTCATTAGGATTACAGGTGTGCACCACCATGCCCGGGAAGCCTGATATTTAATGGTGAAGTGTAAGAAGCATTTTTATTAAGCTTGGGAGCATGTTGCTTACTATCACAACATTTAATTAGTATTTTTTCTAGACTTTTTAGCCAGTAAAATAAGAAAAGGATTTAGTATAAATTATATAAGAAATGAAAGGAAGAAACAAAAATTTTATTACTTACAGATGATTAATTGTCTATATGGAAAATTGAAATATAAACTATTAGAACTAACTAATTAGATAGCCCAGCACTGTTGTTAGATAACTAAAATAATCATGCTTCTGTATCTAAGCAGAAGTATTTAGGAAATGTGATTAAGAAAGAATAGTGGAAAAGCAACAAAACTATACTACTCAAGAATAAAGAAATAAAAGATATGTAAGAACTTAATGAAGAAAATTATAAAACTTTATTAAAAGCCTGAAAGAATGCCCAAGTAAATGAATGAATACATTTAATAGCCTAGAGATAGCATATATTTTAAATTTGTCTGTTAATTGAACATAATTTCAAGCAAAATTCACAAATTTGTTTTGTAGAACTTGGAAGTAATTAGAATAGGAATAGACCAGTCAAGTTTAGGAACAGACTCAAATTTGTAGGAAATCTGTATGTGATAGAAGTGCTATAATAAATCAGCAGGACAAAATGAATTATTTGATAATCAGTGCTAGGTTAACCATTATTGATAATTAAAAAAAAAAAAGTTTGGTTCTTACCTGACAGAAAAATTGACTTCATTAGGTTAAAAACCTAAAGTTGAAAATTAAAACTTCAAAGTTTTAGAAGAAAAATATTATATGTGTGCGTGTGTGTTATCTAGAAGGATACTTTAAAGAAGACTCAAAAGTATTAACCATTAAAAAGATTATTATTGCACTCTAATTTATTGACTTTATATGACAAAAATACTGCATATATGAGGACTATAAAAAAATGTCACATTTTAGGTAAGCAGATCAGTGAATACTAGATTACAACTGTGATGACAGTTTAGCTAGGGAACAGAAAGGGCAGAATATTCTAGAGCAGCCTGTATCATAAGTCAGTACATACTGTTACTTTAGAAAGTACTTACAAAGGCTGGAATGGAAATCACAAAATCAAGAATTTAGGGCCGGGCTGTAACTCAGTGGCAGATCACTTGCCTAGCATGTGTGAGGCACTGGGTTTGACTCACAGCACAGCATATAAAAAATTTAAAAAAAAAGGTCTATCAACAACTAAAAAAATACTAAACAACAACAACAACAACAACAAAAAACTAGAACAAGACAGGGATGCTGTCTTTCAGTACTTCTATTCAACATTGTTCTTGAAACTCTAGCCAGAGCAATCGAGACAGATGAAAGAAATTAAAGGGATTAATTAAGTAGGAAAAGAGGAACTCAGACTATCACTATTTGCTGATTATATGATTCTATATTTGGAAGATCCAAAAAGTTCCACCAGAAAACTTCTAGAATTAATAAATGAATTCAGCCAAGTAACAGGATATAAAATAAATACCTGTAAATCAAATGCATTTTCATACATAAGCAATGAATCCACTGCAAGAGAAATTAGGAAAACTACCCCATTCACAGTGGCCTCAAAAAAAAAAAAAAAAAAACAACTTGCAAATCCATCTAACAAAAGAGGTGAAAGACCTCTACAATGAAAACTGCAGAACACTAAAGAAAGAAATTGATGAAGACCTTAGAAAATGGAAAGATCTCCCATGCGTCTAGATAGGCAGAATTAATATTGTCAAATTGGCCATGCTACCAACTCTGCTATTCAAATTTAATTCAGTTCCTATTAAAATCCCAATGACATTCTTCATAGAATTAGAAAAAGCAATCATGAAATTCATGGAAAAGTAAGAGACCCAGAATAGCCAAAGCAATCCTTAGCAAGAAGAGTGAAACAGGAAGCATCACAATACTAGACCTTAAACTGTACTGAAAAATGCATGGTATTGGTACCAAAATAGACATGTAGACTGGTGGTTCAAAATACAAGACATAGAGACAAACCCATATAAGTTCAGTTATCTCCATCCATACTAGACAAAGGTGCCAAAAACATACCTTGAAAAAAAGATAGCCTATTCAACAAATGGTTCTGGGAAAAATGGAAATCCATATGTAGCAAAATGAAATTAAACCTCTAACTCCCACTCTGCACAAAAATCAACTCAAAGTGGAACAAAGGCACTAGAACAGAAACCCTGCCTAATAGGCCCAAATCTTCTTCAAGTTCCCTTAGGACCTAACTTCCTGAACAGTACTTCTAAAGCACAAGAAGTAAAGTCAAACATTAATATATGGGATGGATTCAAACTAAAAAGTTTCTTCTCAGCAAAGGAAATAATAATATGAAGAGAGAGCTCACAGATTGGGAAAAAATCTTTACCACATGCACCCGATAGAGCACTAATCTCCAGGACATATAAAGAACTCAAAAACTTAACACCAGGAAAAAAAAAACAATAACAATAACCAAATAACCCAGTCAATAAATGGGTAAGGAACTGAACAGACACTTCACAGAAGAAATACAGTCAATCAACAAACATATGGAAGAATGTTTATCATCTCTAGCAATTAGAGAAATGCAAATCAAAACTACTCTTAAGATTTCATCTCACTCCAGTCAGAATGGCAGTTATCAAGAATATAAGCAATAATAAGTGTTGGTGAGCATGTGAGGAAAAAGGTAAATTCATACATTGCTGGTGGGACTGCAAATTCATGCAACCATTCTAGAAAACAGTATAGAGATTCCTTAGAAAATTTGGAAGGAAACCACACACTCCTTGGTTTATACCCAAAAGACTTAAAAATGAGTGACACAGCCACCTCATTGTTTATAGCAGCTCAATTCATGATAGCTAAACTATGAAAACTACGTAGGTTCCCTTCAACAGATCAATGGATAAAGAAAATGTGGTACATACACACAATGTAATATTACTCAGCCTTAAAAATGAAATTATGGCCTTGCAGGTAAATGGGTGGAACTAGAGTAGAGTACATAATGCTAAGTGAAATAAGCCAATCCCAACAAACCAAAGGGCTGAATTAGTTGGGGGAAAAGGCTAGGGAAGAATGAAGGAACTTTGGATTGTGTAGAGGGAGTGAGGGGAGGGGTGGGCCTGTGGGGAAGAGAAGGACGGTAGAATGAGATAGGTATTATTACCCTTATTATATGTATGCTGAAACTACTGGTGTGACTCTACGCCTGAGGAATGAGAAGTTGTGCTCCATTGTGTACAGTGTGTCAAAATGTACTCTATTGTCATATATAACAAATTAGAACAAATTAAAAAATAAAAATAGAAGGGATGCCAGTAGAAAAGAAGAATTAGATCAGGGGAGGGAGGAGAGGAAAAGGGAGGTATTAGGGAATGAAATTGTTCAAATTATACTATTTTATTATATGTACATATGAATATGTTATAAAAATCCCACTATTATGTATAATTATAATATGCCAATAAAAAAGCAAAGCCACAACAATGTTAATAATAAATTCCTATACTTTGTCCTTTAGAGATTTTGAATTTTTTGATATCGATGTTTGCTGAAAAGGGAAGCAACTGGTATTTATTAGAATTTACTTTGTGCCAGGAACTATTAGATACTTAATTTATTATCTGTGTATTTTGGGAACCGCTTGTATTAAAATTAATAGACTATTATTTTAGAGCAGTTTTAGTTTTACAGAAAAACTTACTGGAAAGGACATAATTCTCACATTATTGAATATCTCTACCTACCAGTTTCCCCTGTTATTTATATCTTGATTGGTGTGTAACATTTGTTATAATTGATGACTCAATAATATGTTGTTGTTATTATTGATTTTATTATTTTGCAGTACCTGGGGAGAAAACCCAGAAGGACTGTACCATGAGCTACATCCTCAGCCCTTTATTCATTTGTTTTTATTTTTTGAGACAGGGTTTCACCTGGTTGCCCATGTTGGCATCGAACTTGGGATCCTCCTGCCTCAGCCTCCCAAATAACTGGGATTACATGTGTGTCACACCATACCTGGATGATTGATTATTATTAATTTAAGTCCATAGTTTGTGATAGGGTTTTAGCTTTGTTTTGACAATATAATGACATGTATCCACCATTGCTGTATTATTTAGTGTAATTTCAGTACCCTAAAATTTCCTTTTGCTGTCCCGTTCATCACTATCTCCTTCCCTTGACCTCTGGAAATCACTGATCTCTTTTGGTCCCTATACTTTTGCCTTTTCCAGAACATTGTGTAGTTGGAATCAGTATGCAGCTTTCCAGATTGATTTTTCTACTTTATGCAATACAGTACTGTCTTGTACGACATAATGACATTTCAATCAATGATGGGCGGTATATGCCATGGTTGTCCTGAAAGATTTTTAGGGACCTAAAAAACTTCTATTGTCTTATGAACTTACAGCCATCTTTGTATTATAGCACAACATGATACTTGAGTGTGTGATAATGCTGATGCAAACAAACCTATTGTGGCACCAGTTGTGTAAAAGTATAGCATATAAAATTATGTATAGTATACAGTATTTGATAATGATAATAAAATCTGTTACTAGTTTATGTATTTACTCTTCATTGTTATTTTAGAGTATATTCTTTCTATATATATATATATATATATATATATATATATATATATATATATATATAGAGAGAGAGAGAGAGAGAGAGAGAGGGGGAGTGTTAGTTCACTGTACAACAGCCTAAAGCAGGTCCTTCAGGAATATTGCAGAAGAGGGCATTGCTATGATAAGAGATGACAGCTCTATGCATGTTATTATCTCTGAAGACCTTCCGTTGGAACAAGATGTAGAAGTGGAAGACTGATATTAATGATCCTTTCCCTGTGTCAACATGTATGTTAAAATGTGTTTGTGTTTTAGTTTTCATCAGCATTTAAAAAGTAATAATATTAATAAGAAGGAGAATTTTAAAAATTTAAATAAATTTAGGGCAGTCTAAGTGTACAGTGTTGATGAAGGCTGTAGGTAATGTACAGCAACACCCTAGGCCTTCACATTCACTCACCATTCACTCCCTGACACATATAAAACAATTCTTCCTATAAGCTCCATTGTGGCAAGTTTCCCACACAAGTCTACCATTTAAAAAAAAATCTTTCATACCATATTTAACAGTTCCTTTTCTATATTTAGATATATTTAGAGACACAAATGCCATCGCATTAGATTTGCTTACAGCATTATGCACAGTAACAGGCTGTATCGATTTTGAAGCCTGTGAGTAAAAGGCTATACCATATAGCCCAGGGATGTAGTAGGCTCTATCAGCTAGGTTTGTGATAGTATATTTTATGATGTTTGCACAGTGACAGAATTGCCTAATGATGCATATTTCAGAGCACATTCCTGTTGTTAAGCAAAAAACTGTGTTTTTAAGGTGCTCCATATCTTTTCCTGGCTTGATATCTTATTTCTTCATATCACTAAATTATGTTCCTTTGTATGGATATATCACAGTTTGTTTATCCATTCACCTACTGAAGATTGCTTTAGAGTTTTGGCAGGAATGAGCAGTTTTTAATTTATTTTCAGATTAAATTTGAAACTCTCTTGATACTTGGTGCATTAGTTTCCTAGGTCTATTGTAACAGACTAGCTTAAAACAATATAAATTTATTGTCCTATAGTTCCAGAGGTTAGGAATCTGAGATCAAGGTGTTGGCAGGGTTGGTTCCTGCCAAAGATTGTTTTGAGGGACAGTCTGTTCCATGTCTCTTTCCCAGCTCCAGGTGAAGCTAGCAGTGTTGGCATTCTTAGGTTTGTAGGTGCATCAAGTCAGTCTCTACTTCTGTCTTTACATGGCATTCCCTCTGTGTCTTCATGTGGCTGTCTTCTGGCAAGAACAGCAGTCGTACTGAATTTGGGGTGCATCCTATGATCTCATGAGCTCATCTTAAGTATTATCTGCAGTGACACTGTTTCCAATAAAGCCACATTCTGAGGTATTGACGGTTAGGTCTTCAACATACCTATATTGGAGGGCACAAACCATAGCATAAAGTGCTGCTTTTGGGCTAGGGATGTGGCTCAAGTGGTAGCGCGCTGACCTGGCATGCGTGCGGCCTGGGTTCGATCCTCAGCACCACATACAAACAAAGATGTTATGTCCACCGAAACCTAAAGAAAATAAATATTAAAAAAAAAGTTCTCTCTCTCTCTCTCTCTCTTAAAAAAAAATAAAGTGCTGCTTTCTAGACTATTCATCTTTAAATGCTTGTCCATTTTTGTTGTTGTTATTGAATCACTAATGGTTGACGTAATGTTGTCCAGTCCTTGGTAGTTGTGGTTTCATCTGAAAAGTAAATTGCTCTGTCTGTGATACAAAAAGAAAGGGCTTCCTAGTGCTGGAATTTGGATGTATTTTCAAATGTGTAACCAATAAAATGTATCCCAGAAGCCAGTCTGTGTCTCTACCCTGTTAAGATTTTTGTTTGTGTGGTTCATATGTTCACTTTGTGGTTTGTCAGTCAAGTTGTATAAAAAGTAGAATAAAATAAAACTGATGTAAACAGTTTTTAGTGGGGTTATGCAGCTTTTTTGCTTCTCAATTTTAGCACATAAAATATGGATGATAGTTTGTAGCTTACACAGGCTCATTTTTTCCTTTTAGGTGATTATTAGTGCTTTGCCAATTTCAGAAAAATTATTTCCTGTTTTTCTACAGTCTTAGCTATTCCATGTGAAAAGTGACTCATAATCTTACTAGTTTTGAGATCAAGATTTCTCTAATAGTAATTTCTGTGTGTGTGTGTGTGTGTGTGTGTGTGTGTGTGTAAGAGAGACTGAGAGAAGTACAAAAGTGAGCGAGAGGTAGGGAGAGAAGTGAAAGGCTAAAGTCACAGAGAATATTACTCAGTAGTTTGAAAATAATTTGATAGGATGGCATGGAAGAAAATCAAGGTTGAGGAGAGAGCAAAACTAAGTGAAATTTTAAAAAATGATCAATAGAATCTTGTGATGTAACTTATCCTGAACTAAAGATACTTTCATGTGAATGCTAAAACACCTTATGAATCAGTCTGGCATTGCTCTCTTGCTTTCTCAAACACCTTTAAGAAAGGCCAGTCCCTGGTGTTTTTGAGTTCCCCTCTCGTTTTGACCTTTGTCTCTTCCTTGAATCTTCATTTCTCTCTTCTTCCATTATTGACATTGAAGATAAGATTTCTTTGAAGCAGAAATCATCAAGTATTTATATAATCACATCTGTTTTATAAGCTTAGCATCAAATTTGATCACTTTTTCTTTTTTAGTTGTAGATGGACACAATACCTTTACTTTTATTTTATTTGTATGTGGTGCTGAGGATCGAACCCAGTGCTTCACAAATGCTAAGTGAGTGCTCTACCACTGAGCCACAACCCCAGCCCTGATCACTTTTTCTAATGTAGCATATTCCTTTTTTTATTTCAGCTACCATAGAGTAACCCAGGACTTTTCTGTTTCTGTCTTAGATCATTTCACCTTTATCATTCAGTTCTGTGCATCTCCTTGACCATGCCATCTGCCTCCATCAGAGGCTTGCAGTGATTTTCTTTACATGACTGGTCAAGTCTAAAATCCTTACCCCCCATCCCAGTATTTTATTATAAAGATTCTTAAGTACTCTGCAGAGTTTACAAGGAACTTCACTAAATTTGTCATCCAAATCCTGCCATTAACATCTTACTGGACTTGTTTTTATCTCATACCCACCATCTGCACATCCCTCTATCCATCTGTTCATCAGCTTGCTTTTTGATGCATTTCAGTATAAATTGCAGATATTATTACAGTCAAAACTAAATACTTCTGCATCCAAATTAGAGTTAAACATTATATCTGGTTTTTCATTTGCTGTAAAATTTATATTGCAAGAAGTGCTAAAACCTTGACACACATTCTGTGAATTTAGAATAATGCATACTTATGTGTGCATTGACCCTTATCATGATATAGAACTTGCCAGTATCACAGCTCTTTCCTTCAGACTGCTTTCTCAGTTTGCATTACTATTCTTGCCCTCATAGCAACTATTGTTCTGAGTCCCTCTCCCACCATAGGCTACTTGTCTGTTGTAGAATTTCCTGTAAATGGACTTATACAGTATGGACATTTTTTGCTAAAGACTTCTTCAGTAAATTTCAGACTTTTTACCCTATTTATTGAAACCCTTCACTAGAATTCCCTAAACTTTCACTCTGTTTTTATTTCTCAAACAAACTCCTTTATTCTCTCAGCCAAACATTACAATTATTCTGTTAATTTTCCCAGGTCAGATTCTTGGATTATTTCTGCATTTTCCTTTCATAATCTTTCCATGTGCAACATTTTTTCCAGAGTACTGTGTGTTATTTATGTCTTTTGATGTAAATTCAACAGATATAAATGTGTTAATTTCATAATTAGAAGAAATTTTTATCAAATTTTGATAATTGGTCTGAATTATTATTATTTTACAACACTGAGTTCATATTTTAGTCCATAGAAATATTGGGGAAAAAAAGATTTGCTGCTTTCTTTAGACTAGTCAGATTCTTGCTGTTCTGTAGCTACATCTTAGATTAGTTCAGTAATCAGGAGGGGGCATTGATTGATTTATGGTTCCCTATATGGTATGTTATCTTAAATACTAATCCCTTGTGTATTTTAGAGTAGAGGAACAAGCACCATGTGAATATGCCATTGTGAGAAAACAACAGACTTCTGTTGATGCTTCTGTTAAGTGAATAAAAATATTTACATTTTAACAGTATTTTGAAATTTTGAAAATTTCTTTATGAAGCAGTTATCCTATTTGTAGTTGCAAACCTGTAAGATGGGAAACAATATTATCTCAATAATATAGTTGAATGAGTAATGATGAAACTAAAATTCAGACTTTAGTGGTGGTGAATGAGTAGTTTGCTTTGAAGAGGGAGGTAAAGGATATGAAACCTGAATCTTGAATTTTAAATATGATTTCCTTTTTTTCAATTGGATTTAGGCTTGAGGTTCTTCTTTTCCTCTCCCTTTTCAAAAAAGGATTTTCTGGGATGTATTTTCTGAGATCTGAAAATTACTTGCTGTTGCCATTAAACATCACAGAAGGAATTCAGAGCTCTGATGACATGTTCTTGTCTTCTTGAATATGGTAAATTCAGATAATTCTGAAGCTTATCTTAATTCCTTTGAAGATAATTTGTCTTATTTTTTTCTGCCTATATTTTTATAGTTTGTCTTTTGATTCTTCTAATTCAAAAAAAATTATCAAAGTTCACCTAGATATGTTTCTGTTCATTGGTTTTGTGTGGTACATAGTAAACTATTTAATCAACAAACTTAGAAAATATTTCTTTATTTCAAAAGCACATTCTTCAATTATATGTTAGATTTTTTAGTCCTATTGCTTTGATTTTTTTTGAAAATAGCATTCTTGATTCTTTATCACTTTCCCCCACAATTTTTTTCCTTCAAATTTAGAGCAATTTTCACATCTGCATTCAACATTCATGTTTTTTTTCTGAGTAATTAATTCAGTTCTTTAGCTCCATACAGACTTTTTTCTCATTACATTTTAGTGTTTTCTTGCAGTCTTTATTATTTTATTTATTTTTCTTATCCCATTTATATATATTTTATGTTATATAATAATATATATGGGATAAGAATATAATATAATATATAATATTACATATATATATTAGTTGTAGATGGACACAATACCTTTATTTTGTTCATTTATTTATTGTTTTATGTGGTGCTGAGGATCGAACCCAGTGCCTCACACAAGTGCAAGACAAGTGCTCTACCACTGAGCCACAACTCCAGCCCTCTTATTTCTTTTCTTAAAAGGCTTTATTTAGAATTATAATTTCCATGTTACCATGTGCCTTTTCCAGAACCACTCTTCTCTCTTGTATGCACACATATATTTTCTGGAAGTCAGATTAATCTGTGGAATGTGGAAAATACTACTAAGCTTTATAAGTGACATAATCTTTGAATTTCTGATTGAGATGGTAGACTGAGGGAAGGATGAAGCATTTTTTTTCTATAATCTTTTGTTTCACATGTGGAATAATTTTTTTCAGTGTATTGTGTTATTTATATCTGTTATAATGTGCTAATTTTATAATTAGAAGAAATTTTTGGCAGATTTTGATAATTGGTCTGAATTATTATTTGACAACACTAAGTACATTTTATGTGCTAACACTGATATAAATTCTTTAAATGTATTAACTCATTTAGTTTTTATAACAACCCTATTGTAAAAGTACTATAATTACCATTTAATAGACATAGAGAAGTTGCAAACTTTACCTAAGAGGACCTAGCTTAGTATGTGACCCAGTGAGGATGTGAACCCAGGAAGTTTGTGTTTTTTTTTACATATTGCAAGTTTTTATTATTATTTTTTTTAATGATTATTACAGGTTGGCCTGCCTTCCCTCCTTCCTTCTTTCCCTTTTATAACTATATGAAAGACTATATCAAGGACTGATAACTAGATAGCATTTTACAAAGGTTACCTTTAAAGATGATCTTTCTTGAGTTTTAGAATATGACATATAAAAATATAAATATTTATATGTACATTGTATTCTGGTTCTTACGTTTTGCATTAAAATGATAAGAAAATTGTTGAAGTTTTGAAAGAATGAATTTGAATTATGAGTTTGCTGAAGATATGTGAATTTGTTCTTGTAATACTTAGCTATTGGCATTGCATTATTATTGTGAACATTGGATTATGACAGTAATGTCTTAACACATTTATCTAATTCTCCCTAAGCACCTGTCATAAACTAAGGAATGACTTGATCATCAAGAAGAATTAGATTCATTACATTTGTTCTGCCCAATAAAGGGGCTACTACACCTGTAGCTACCTTGTGCCTAAAATGTGGCTGGTCTGGATTGAGATGTGCCATAAATATAGAATATACCCTGGATATATTAGTATGATAAAAAAGGAAAAGAAAGTAAAATGTCTCATTAATACTTTAAATATATCTTTTACATGTCGAAATGACAATATTTTGGAAATATTGGACTAAAGAATGTATATTCAATTTTTCTCATTTTTATTTTTGTAATGTAGCTACTAGATAATTAAAATTTATATATGTGCCTCGTGTTGTATTTCTGTTGAGTAATGAAAGGTGTCTAAGATGAGTTAGTTCTTCTCTAGGAGTCTAATAGGGAAGAAGACCAACAGGCAATTAGAATGGTATGGGAAGTGAGATAGGAGCTCAGCCATAGGAAATATCTGAACCAGTTTTGATGGTCTTCAAAAGGTAACCTAAGGGCTGGGGTTGTGGCTCAGAGGCAGAGCGCTCACCTACAATGTATGAGGCACTGGGTTCAATCCTCAGCACCACATAAAAATAAAGATATTGTGTCCACTTGTAACTAAAAAATAAATATTAAAAGAAAGGTGACCTACAACGCAATGGTAATTTTTTTCTTTTAGTTTTGAGGTGTTTAATTGAATTTTTTAGATGGAAGGAAATAAATGACAAAAGCTAAGCATTTTTTTTCAAAAAAATTTTTGTTAATTTTTTTTCCCCCTCATGGTATTGGTTCTCTGTGTAATGAAATAAATCAAGGCTGAAGAAGGATGTCTGGATTTAGTCCCAGAGGCCACCATTCTTTGTCTTCTCCCTGCTGCTTTGTACAGGCAAATGGATGGTAGTACCATTTGCTAGTTGGGACACAGATCAGTTTTAGGTCTATTAAGTTCATATTTTCTGTAGTATACCCAGATGGAGGTTAATGTTAGGTGGTTGAATGTGTGGAACCAGAGCCTAAAAAATGTCTGGGTTGGCAATATAGATGTAGGTAAACTTAAGTAAGTCATGGTAGGTATGAATCAGTAAGGGTTGAGTAACATGAATAATGAGTCTAGGGTAAACCCATGAGAAACAGGCAAGGTGAGGAAAAGGAGCATAAAAGCCACTGACAAAGAATGCCCAGAGAGGGAGGAGTTTAGCAGGTAGCTTTCAAGAAGCAGTAAGTACAGACAAATGTGTGCTTCTTTTTCTTTTTTCTTTTTAAATTATACTTTCATTTTAAGATAAATACAGATTAACATGCAGTAGTAATAAATTACATATTCAGTATATCCTTTACCCAGTTAGTTCCCCTGATGATAATATTTTGTGAAACTATAATCTAGGATTAGTATAACCAAGATATGTGTATAGAGATGGTCAAGTTCTGAACAATTTGATCACCACAGGGATTGCCCCTGATGTTATATTATAGCCATACTCACTTCTCTCTTGGTCTCCTTTCTTGTCCTTAACCCCTGGCAGCTTGTGTGTGTGTGTGTGTGTGTGTGTGTGTGTGTGTGTGTGTACACACGCTTGTGCATTTAATGGGGTTTACTGGGAAACAGCTGATTCCCTGGATGGGATTGGATTAGATTGCAAATTTAGATTGCAGAAGGCTGAAGAATTAATGAGAAATGAAGAATTGAAGACAGAAACTTGGTGTTTAGCAGTGAAAAAGATGGGGGAGAGGGAAGACATGGCAGGTATTATAGGATATAGTTAGCATATGACAAGTCGGTGTGTGTGATTGGGGACGTTCCTTGGTTGTGATTTCCTTAGCTGTTTCAGTATTTGCATTCTTGGAATGCAATGTGGCATCCCTTCACAAAGGAGCTACCCAATAACAGTTGTTGATCAGGATTTAAATTTAATATTTTTAATTCAACAAGATTCATTATCAACATCATCTCTAAAATGTCTTCTCATTAAATCTACATAAGGGCTTATTAATTTTGCCCAAGTTTAAATGTGGTATGGCCCTTCAGTGTGGCATAACAGAAAGGGAATGAACTTTTGTAATTGAAATCCAGACTTTGGTATTTTAGCTATGTGGTGTTGAACAAATTAACTACCACTCTGGCCTTTTCCCCTCTAACCTGTGGAATGAGAATTTAATACCACCTTTGTTGTTAGGCTCTTGTAAGATTCACTAAGAATCATGTAAAGGGTGTGTGTGTGTGTGTGTGTGTGTGTGTGTGTGTGTGTTTGTGTGTGTACACAACTATAACTTCACATGTTGTACAGGCCACACTGTAATTTTTGTAATTTGATTTAAAGTAGTAGTTGTGATATGATGTTATAAATTTAAGAAGAAGCATACTCACTTGAAACTTGAATGAAAAGTTAGCCTGTGAATTTAAAAAAAGTGTTTCTTTTCTTGTTCCTCCCTCCCCTGACATCCAGGTCCTGAGGGAATCTAACAAATTAGCAGAAATGGAAGAACCACCCTTGCTTCCAGGAGAAAATATTAAAGATATGGGTCTGTAATGGTATTTTTTGTTTTATTTCCTCCTCCTTTCTGACTGCAGATTATTCAGTTCTCTTGGCACGTAGAGAATAAACTGGTAATACTTATTCCCGCAGCCTTCAAACCTCTAGTTTGTGCTGCAAGCCTCTCCTTGCACCTGGTGATAGTGTTCATGTTTGGGCTACTGGAAAATAGGAAAAGTGAATTTTACCCAATTTCATCTCTGGTTTGTTTTATTTTTTATTTTTTTGAATTTAGGTGGATTTATTTTTAACTGTTGTTGAATTTCATGAAGGAAAATTTTAATTTTTGAATTACTACATTAACATGGGATTGTATATGAAAACATTGAATTGTCACTCAAGACACATTCTCTCATGCTTGCCTCCTTTATGTTTTTTTTCTTTTCTTCTCTGAATAAAGTCAAGTCAGTTTTTGGATGAAAATACTTATCTCCATTGCAAAATAAGGTATTTGTAGAAAGATGCCTTTCTCTGTTCAGCTGGAAACTCAAAATGAGCATCTAAACTGTATTTTTATCCCCATGCTCTAGCTTTATTTTTGATAATTTACACAATACTCACAGATTTTTGAGAAAGAACATGTTTATTTATTTACAGATCAAAATACTTTTTTTAGCTAAAGAAGATCAAAGTAGATATCATTTTCATTTTATTATCAATAATATTTTTTTTAAAAAAGGATTTAATGAATGCTACATTTGCCCTGGTTAGGTGTCATTTTCTTGTGTATAGATAAGCCAAAGGAAAAAACTACTACCCTCTAAATGGATGGTCATTAACTGCTAAATTTAGGTTTTTAGCCTTAGCAGGGTTTTTGTCTCTTGTTGCTCTTAACACAATTGAATAACCTTCCCCTGTCTTTTTTTTTTCTTCTTAGCATTGTGTGTACACTAAGCTCTCAATCTGTGGAATAATTTACTGAGCTATCATCATTGAATGTTATGACAATAGTCATTGTCTGCTTGCATTCTCATTTAGTCATTCTCAGAGCTAATAGTCTTAAGATATTAATCCTATTTGTTAGATGAGGTACACAAAACATAGGGGGATTACCTCAATAATAAAGTGATATCTAGCACTGTTGACAGTTTCTTTTTTCCTATTCTGAGCCTAATGTCTATGCTACCTCCACTGAAATATGTGAACTTAACAAAAGACTTTCAAGTTACCATTCAAGTCTCTTTCATTGGTTTTTCTTCTTTAATATCAATACTAAGACTAGACCTTGACCCATTTTCCTTTTCCCATTTATATACTAATTTCATATCCAAATTAATGATCTCTCATATATTGGTTGATGACTACTAGATCTGTATTTCTGTCTGAGCCTCTGTCCTAATGCATGCCTAGTAGAAATATAGGTAGAAACCCTTATATTTGTATAGTACTTTGAATAATTTTAGAGTAAAGAGGAAGGAGTCCATTATACATCTAACAAATAGGATTAATATCTTAAGACTATTAACTCTGAGAATGACTAAATGAGAATGCAAGCAGACAATAACTATTATCATAACATTCAATGATGATAGCTCAGAAATTATTCCACAGATTGAGAGCTTAGTATACACACAATGCTGAGCAAGAAGAGCATTATACCTGGACTTCTTCCTCTTTACTCTAAAATTATTCAAAGTACTATACAAATACAAGGGTGAACATATTTTATATACAGAGTTATGAAAACTTGTGCTGTAAATAGGTAATAATGAGTATAATACATTCCACTATTGTCATGTATGTAAAAAATAAACAAACAAACAAACAAATAAATAAATAAATAAGGAGTCCAAAAGGGACACATCTTGTGGTGGGTTATAGGATAAAAAGAACAATTTTACTTGTGCAAGTTAGAAAACTAATTCTTAAAGGAATCCAGAAAATATTTAGGTTTTCCTCTAAATGAAACATACTTTGGAAATAGTGGTTAAAAATGTATCTCATACTTGAGCCTTCCTTAGGGAATCATTTTAAGGTTAGAAATGATTGCTGAAAAATCAGCCCCATTTTAAATTCCATACGAAATCCTTCAAAGTGATGAATAAGAAGAAAAGGCAGGAAGTTGCATTATCCTATTAAACATATTTCATGACCCCAAGCTTTCCCAGAAGAAGCCTCTTGAAAGGTTCTTGAAAAGTTGTGGCTCCACAATATTGTACCTTCTTTAATTGGAATGATAGATAGATTCCTTTATAATGGTATCGCATGTACTTATATTTAAAGATTTAAAAGAACCCTCATATTGGTCATTATGACCTCTGCCATTTTTCAATTTTTTTTAATTCTTTAAAAAAAATTGTTCTAAGGAGTTATTCATGACAGTAGAATACTTTTCGACACATTGTACACAGATCATTGTACTATTTCTCATTCCTCTGGCTGTACATGGTGCAGAGTCACTCTGGTCATGTACTCATACATGTATATAGGGTAATAATATCCATCTCATTCCACCATACTTCCCCCCTCTTTTCCCCTCCTATCCCCTTAATGGATCAGTATCTGGTGAATATTATACTAAGCAAAATAAGCCCAAACCCAAAAAACCAAAGGCCGAATGTTTTCTTCTCTGCCATTTTTAAATAATATTTTTAGCTAGTGGTTTCTTGATTATCCTGCTTTATCAATTAATGCATGCTTTAAAAAATAAAAATGTCATATAGATTCATTGTTTATTTCTTAATAAAACATTGCTTGTGATCATTTCTCTACCAAGTTGGACATCAGTTGATTGGTCAGGAATAAAATATCCCCTTATAATTGTTTTGTGTACATTTCTTTTTACCTACAATATTTTCCCCAGGAATATAATCAGATCAGTAATTTCTGATATTATATATTTGGGGTATTATATTTTTAGAGATACATTGACAAACTGAACTGGGCAAGAAGACCAGGAGATCAGCAAAGTGGTCTAGGACCTGAAATGATAAATGCTTACTGTGTCTCGATACATTTTCCATCATTGCCATCATTACCAGTGCTCCTCTGCCCTGCTACTCCAGCCATAGCACTTGTTTTATCCAACATGAATAGCAGGCATCTCTGTTTTCTTCTGTTGTCTCAGGAGAAGACATATACTTCTACCTCTTCAGTTTTTAGGCATAAATCAGAATAATTTTACAAGATGAGGAAGCTGTTTTTAATAAGTATAGAATGTAAATTGAATGTTTTGCTTTTCAGCCAAAGATGTAACTTACATCTGTCCATTTACTGGTGCTGTAAGAGGAACTCTGACTGTCACGAATTACAGGTTATATTTCAAAAGCATGGAACGGGTAAGACTTGTTGGATTTGATTTTTGTATGTATGTATGTAAATGTGTGTGTTGTTTGCAGCCAGGTTTGTTTACTTGTGGTCATTTTTAATTAAAGCATTTCTGGCTGGATGCATCGGCATGCCTGTAATCCCAGCGGCTTGGGAGGCTAAGACAGTAGGATCACAAGTTCAAAGCTAGCTTCAGCAAAAAGCAAGGAGCCAACCAACTCAGTGAGACACTGTCTCTAAATAGAAAAATACAAAATAGGGCTGGGATATGGCTTAGTGGTTGAGTGCTCCTGAGTTTAATTCCCGGTACCAAAAAAAAAAAAAAAAAAAAAAAAAAAATCTGAAAGAAATTTCATTCTTTCTTTTTTTCTTCTTTTTTTGGTACTCGGGATAGAGAACCTCAGTGCTTTGTACATGCTAGGAAAGTCCTCTACCACTGAGAAGATATACTTCCTATCCTCTGATTAAGATTTCTATCTTTAATTATAATTGTGCTTAGTCTTTTTTTTTTTTCCTTTTAGGACCCCCCATTTGTTTTAGATGCTTCTCTTGGTGTTATAAGTAGAGTAGAAAAAATTGGTGGTGCCTCTAGTCGAGGTGAAAATTCTTATGGACTGGAAACTGTGTGCAAGGTAAATTTCATAATGTGTGTAACTATATTTGGATTAAAACATTGTCTACTAAATAGAACCTATAATTGGAAACTGGTTTTAAAAATGTTAAATGGAAATACTAGAAATATCTTTCTAGTAAAAGAAAACATTGACATTTACCAGTATGTATAGATATTTAATACCATTAACTGCTTCCCAGGTGGCTATTGTACTTATTATGGCCCAGTTAGCACCTTAGCACATTTCAATTTCAGATCACTTTGTTCCTTTAGTTTTTATTATTATTGTTGTTATTTTTTGCTGTTCTATCTGTGCTCAAAGTAAAAGAAACAACATATGTATAAATCAAAATACTTTCTTGTGATAATCGTCAAAGTTTTGTGAATCTGTTATTACATTATTTAGTAATTATTTTCATTATAGTCAGAAGGGCTCTGTGAGTTTGGTAGCTGTCAACCATGTCTCAAGCATATTGTTTCTTGATCACTTTTCTGCAGTCTAATAGTAAATAGAACATAAAATATAAGAGGATATAAAACGAACTCACTTTAAAATCTTGGTTATTTTAAATGTTTTTTTTCCTATGGAATTAAGACCATTATCCATAAACAAACATTTGTAGGGCTCCTGCTGTGATAGTTTCAGAGAACTCCTATGGTTAACAGAGTGATTCTGAGTAATTTAAATAGTTTTAAAGATATTTACTGGGGGAAAACCAAGACTCCTCAAGATCTCAGCTTCAGTTCCCACATATGGATATTTTGAAATACAGTAAATTTAGCATTCTGGTTTTGGGCAAGATTTGTAATATACATTGTTTTTTAAAAAATATCTTTTTAGTTGTAGATGGACTCAACAACTATTTAACTTATTTATTGTGTTTGTGTGTGTGTGTGTGTTTAAATGTGTGCTAAGGATGGAACCCAGTGCCTCACATGTGCTAGGCAAATGCTTTACCACTGAGCCACAATGATACCCTGGTTTGTGGGTGGAATATTATTTAGTGTCTCCATGTTTGGTATTATATTATGAGATATAATAAAGATATTTTGAATTCTTCCTAGGTTATAGCATTTACATCAAATGGATAGTTTTGAAGATATTCTTAATCTCTATTTTTTTCTAAGTACTCTTAAGAATCAATAAACCAGAACATGAATATCTGAATTCAGCCTAAGCATAAAAAATTGGAGTACAAATAATGGAAAACAGTTCTGGTCTTTAGATCTGACTATAGAGCCTGGATGGTAGCAACCTAACTATTCAGAATTTTCCTGCCAGTAGGTGGAACTTGACTTACCACTGGACAGAAGATCTTTGGCAAAGTTTGGTTCTCTTAGTTTAACAGGGGACTTATCAAGAGAAGTTCAAATGAAAGTGAGTCCTGGGAAGAAGTAGTAAAGTAGAAAAATGATTTCCAGATATCATGGAAAGTAACAACCATTAATTAGGATTTTAATGGAAGTTCATGACAGAAAGTAGGCATTCACAGGGAAGGACATATGTTGCTAGTGTGCCCTACTCATGATATTAAGCTTCAGATACAGTATGTGTAATCTCCAGTCCATATGTGAATTGCTGCCTCTAACTGACCTGTGTTGAGTTCACAAGTCCATAAGCATAGGGGAATTTTCTGCCCTCTGAATTCTGCCTTTTTTTAGAATGTCTTGTGTTTCTCATTTCTCCTGGTGAACCATTCTAATCTGCCTCCTTCCAGACATTACTATATATTTTTCTATTTCAAATTTACAGATTTTAACATTTTACAAGATAATTCCACATAAAATTATTTATTCATTAAGTAAAAAGTGATCAAACAGTGATTAATTTGTATCTAAAATATTTTCTAGGATATTAGGAATTTACGATTTGCTCATAAACCTGAGGGGCGAACAAGAAGATCCATATTTGAGAATCTAATGAAATATGCATTTCCTGTCTCTAATAACCTGGTAAAATGTTTCTTATCTTTAGAAAATCATATTATAATTACTGATATAAATAAACTTGATTAGGCTATCTAGAATTTCTGCATTTTTGTCTCTGCTTTCACATTTAACCAGATATATAGTTTAAGTTAATCTAATCTCTTGGGCCAGTTTCTTTAGATATGAAATGAGGAAGATGTACTAGTTCATTTCCAAGGTCCATTCCAGCATGAACATTCTATAATTATATGATCTTTCTATACAGAATATTTCCATGATGAAATGCTATAATTGAACTTCATTAGGATTTGAAATTTCAAATTCATAGGATTTGAAATATTTTCAGTTGAGAGCTACAGTTAAGATTAGCAATTTGGGAGGGAAGTGGGGATGAATAGTAAGTTTCTACCATGTGCTATTAGGAAGTTTTGTGACAGTGTTAGGCTCCCTCATTTATGTAATATTATTTCACTTTCATACTAGCCCTATTTATCCCTATTTTAGAGATGACCCAGGATCAAGTATGCATTTAATTCAAGGGCATAGCTAGTAGAGAATAGACTTGGGAATCAACACTGATTCTCTGACTACATTTTTAATTGTTTTTTTTTTAACATTATAGTTGTTTCTGTTATTATGTCTATAAAAATGATAAATTGAAAGCCAAAAAATAAAAAGTTTATTCTGTATAGTTTAGAAAATATAGCATAAATTTAATAGCTGTTTACTGTTATGTTATTGTCTAACTAATTCTATCAAAAGATGTGTTTTTGGAAAATGTAATATTTTAATTATTTAGACGTAAACCTACAAAGCTACTATGTATATATCTAAAGGAGATGTGATGATAAGATAGTATTTGATAAATTTTGTCAGGTGGGTCTTTGTGCTTTGTATACTTTAAAAAATATGTAAAAACCAATACTTTTAAAAATATAGAACAAAAACTAAAACAACAATATAAAAAGGTGCCAATACACAATATTCTTGCAGATAAGTAATGAAAATTTTGAGTGTAAAGATATATTCTGATTCATTACCTTCTTAAATATCTTTTAACTCTGCTTATTATTTTGTAGCCTCTTTTTGCTTTTGAATACAAAGAAGTATTCCCAGAAAATGGGTGGAAGCTATACGATTCTCTTTTAGAGTACAGAAGGCAGGTATGTACTTCTTGTTTTAGGTTTAGTATTTTATATTTTTTTCATTGTAAAGAAGATTTCATGGGTAGAAGTAAACAACTTTTTAGGATTTTGTTATTAAATGAAAGTTAATACTGATTGTTTGACTTCCTTTTATTTTCTTTGAATTGCTTTCCAGGATATGCCAGTGATCTTTTATTTATCTTATCTCAGGCTTACAAGTACTAGTTTATTTAAAAATATTTAATAGATATTAAGATAAAAATAAATACAGGCAAATTTTAATTATCTTTTATACCATCTAGTATTATTCTCTCAAATTTTTCTTTTTGGATATCCTATAATTTAATTCTAAAAACATTTCTTAATAATTTTTAGGAGCAGTTCTTATAATTTACCTCCATATACAGTTTTGAAAATTTTATACATTTTCACAGAAGTCACTGCATACTTCCTATTTTCATGTGCTAAAAGCCACCATTGATTTACTTTGGTCAGTAACCATAATAAGATTAACCCCTCCACATTTTGGCATTAATTTATCATATTTTATATTATTTTATATGCAGATCAAAATTTAACTGCTGTTTCATAGCCTTCTCATATACTTATTGTCCTACTTTGATTCAGTTTGATACTATTTACTAATGCCTGCTTGCCCCTTTTATTCTATCTACCATTTCTATGCTAAAACCACTTTCTAATTCTTCACCAATACTAGCAGCTTTTGAAGGAATAATCTCTTTTATTTCCTTGAAATTTTTCATACAACAAGAGGGAAGGCACTGCATTTGTTTTCTCATGGTGTATCCTTAGGATGTAGCAGTGCTTGGCATGTAGTAGACTATATCTCTTGAATGAATAAATGTATGAATGAAGCTTAAGAGAGTATTCTGCTTATAGTTTGTGCTCTGTAAATATTT
The DNA here is from genome assembly GCF_045843805.1 of Urocitellus parryii. Classification (NCBI taxonomy): domain Eukaryota; kingdom Metazoa; phylum Chordata; class Mammalia; order Rodentia; family Sciuridae; genus Urocitellus; species Urocitellus parryii. The sequence continues at coordinate 85,274,055 of NC_135534.1, read as the reverse complement.
AAGTAAAAAATGCTTTTATTTACCACAAAATGTGTGCATGTGTGCTGTGAGTGTATACACACACACACACACACACACACACACACACAAATATATATACATATATATATGCTAGGCTTGTCTTAGGTACTTTGTATATATTAATTAATTTCATCTTCATAATTAGGTAGTTACTAATATTATCTGCATAGCATATGAGTGAACTGAGACACAGAACATTGAGTAATCTGCCCAAAGAAACACAACTACTATGTATGGAAACCAGGATTTGAATTCAGGAAGTCTAGCTCCAGAACCATGTTCCTCACCATTATCTTTTTTTCCAATATCAAAATAACTTTTTTAAAAATTGGGTTTCTGCTGCTAAGAGACTATTACTTCTTAAAGAGAAAATTATCCAGAGTAGTTATAATAAAGATTTCACTTCTTAGAGAGAAATGTGTTTGTAGTTATCAGATAATTGGAAGAATATAATTTAAAAATTAACTCTAATTGTAACTGAGGAGGATGTTTTCATTTAGGTATGACTCAAGGAACATTTGTAGTTTATTTCTTTTATTGATACAGACACACATTATACTATATTTAATGACTTAATTAACATTAACATTTTGCTACAAAAAACACAGATCCCTACATTAGAATGCCTCATCCTAAAAGCATGGTCACCATAGGCACATTGCTCTTCTAGTAGTTTCAGAGATGGATAGTGGAAGTATGAGAGTTTGAAAATGATGGCTACTTCTGGGTTTTTTAATTAATAATTTGTGTTATATTTTATTTCATGTGTAGGGAATTCCAAATGAAAGCTGGAGAATAACTAAGATAAATGAACGATATGAACTTTGTGATACATACCCTGCCTTATTGGTTGTACCATCAAATATTCCTGATGAAGAATTAAAGAGAGTGGCATCCTTTAGGTCAAGGGGCCGCATCCCAGTAAGTATGATGCTTTTATGACACTGCAAAAGTTTTAATATTCTACCTCATGCTGAGATTGATGAATTGGGGAATTGGATGCAGAATAAAAATAGCTAATGGCTACAAGTACTTAATAGGGCTACTAGAGATGGAGTTATTTAATAAAATGAAATCTGTTAATTTAAATTTTAAATAATAAAACTGCAAAATGAAAACAATTTCGTGGTTCTTTACTTGAAAATGTTTGCTCTGGTATTACTCACTGTTTCTTTGTTATATATTCTTTAGTCACAATGATAAATGTTCTTTTCCATTAATACCAAGAAAGAAAACTTTACAAGTTTACAATGAATAACTGGGTCTAGAAAGATCATCTCAAATTATTTTAGGTTCAGAATTTTCATAGATTCTGAAGACTTCAGAGTTGGGCAGATTTACTGATTAAAAAAAAAACTTTAAAAGCAGGCTTTACTTAGTCCTGTTTTAATGTATTTTCTTATAAAGCTGCACTTCCCAATAAACTGTGACTTACATAAATCAGTATGTGATTAAGAATTAGACCAACTTTTGCACATGCCAGAGTTGGCTTGAAAGATAATAATTTTTCTGGATACTGTGAGCTGTCCTTTTATGGCGGGGCTTTGGATTCAGTTGGAAAGCAGAGCTTCAGAGAGGACTGTTTTTAAAGAAACATTAAAAACAGAAGCATATAAAGGGTGTGTTACCATTTTCACCTTTAAGGTTTTATCCTGGATTCATCCTGAAAGTCAAGCCACAATCACTCGATGTAGCCAGCCCATGGTAGGAGTGAGTGGGAAGCGAAACAAAGATGATGAAAAATACCTTCAAGCCATCATGGATTCCAATGCCCAGTCTCACAAAATCTTTATATTTGATGCCCGACCAAGTGTTAATGCTGTTGCCAATAAGGTGAGATTGTCTTTCAGTAATTAAGAATGTCATTGTGCGTTTCTTAAATCAGATGATTTTGACAGGAGCCCATGTAGTAAAAAGTAAAAAACCACCAGGCTCTTCAGTGGTAAATAGGGAGTTTCTAATCTTGGCTCTTCTATTTGATGATGTGATTTTTAGTCGTTATTTAATCTTTTTAAGATTGCAGTTTATATGCATTATAGAAGAATTGGTTAATACAGATAAGCAAAAAGAAGAAAATAGTTTTGAACACTGCCAACTCTGTAACTGAGAAACACCACTAAACTTTGCTTATACTTCCAGACCAGTGTGTATACATATGCATGTATATTTAAAACAAATTGGAATTTTAGTTCCTTTTCTTAAAAATTAACACTGTATATTTCTAGGTAGTAGAAATTAATCTATAATATCATTTTAAGCCACAATAACCAATTATACCAAACCATTGTTGGCTATTTAAGCTTTTTGCTTGCTTTTTTGCTATTAGGAACAGTGATTGGACAATCAACCCTTTAATTAAATTGTGAAAGATGTTCTTATTTCCATTCTGCTTTGCTTTTTGAGAGCATTGTGAGATCTAGCTATTCTTTAGTAAACTGTAAATATATTCCTTAAAGGAAACAAGGAAGAGCATGGCCTCATAAATCATAAATTCTTCAGTTATAGGGCATAAAAATAAAATGAGATAACATGTAAATGAAACCCTTAGTGCAAGAACTGGTATATATTCTTAGAATAATTGCTAGTCCTTTCTAAGTTTTATGCCATGGATAAACAGGAATGAGACTTAGGATCCTTCTCTAGGATCAGAGGAGAATATAGAACAGAAAAGTTGGCAGGGTGAAATGTTAAATTCCTTAATATTATCAAAAAGCATCCCTATGCATAATTCACTGTGCACAGATCCCTGTTTCAATTGATGAAAGTATAAACCCTTATTTACTAAGGTTACAACACATTTTTATTTGTAGTAGCTTAATGAATTACTATATGACAAGTTTATGTAGCCATGACCCATGTCAAGAATTAAAACTTTTTCAGCCTCATTAAGGCTTACATGAATGCTTTGCTCCAATTTCACCTTCTACTCCTGACAAAAGTAATGACTCTAATTTTTAAATAATTATTTTCATGCATTTCTTTATATTTTTATCCCAAACTATGCATCCATGGACTTTGTTTTTTAGTCTTACCTTTTAAAATATTTACTCAATAAGTTTCTTAATCTGTAGTCCTCCCTTTACCCATGTATTCCTTATATTTTATCTGTAGATTTCTCACAGCCCACACTTGGCTGGTTGCATCATAATGTGTCCATCATTCTTCTGGTCCCCTGAATTTCTGTCAAATGAATCCAGAGGTTTTTCAGATTTAGATTCAGTCCCTTTAGCAGGACTATAGGTGGTACACCATGAGGCACATCGGATATTAGCGGCTATTGATGCTCAGTGCCTAGATACATTAAAACACTGATGGTTACAAAATGGTGGTGTTCTATTATTAAAGTATCACTGTGAACTTATGTATTTATAGTTAGCATTTTCTAATCTTTTACAAATATACTTTTTTTTTAAAGAGAGAGAGTTTCAATATTTATTTTTTAGTTTTTCAGCGGACACAACATCTTTGTTCATATGTGGTACTGAGGATCGAACCCAGGCCGCAAACATGCCAGGCGAGCACGCTACCGCTTGAGCCACATCACCAGCCCCAACAAATATACTTTTTTTTTTTTTTTACCATACGATTTATTTTTATTTTTTTTAGTCATACATGACAGCAGAATGTATTTTGACATATAATACATACATGGAATGTACATACATCAATCCTATTGTCTATTCTATTTTGCTGCCCTTCCTATCCCCCCTACTCCTCCAAATATACTTTTTTGAAGTAAAAAATTTTCTCATCTTTGGTCAGAGGCAGGCTTTTCAAGTTATCTTCTGAGTTAGTAATTACTATGGTTTGGAGAAGTGTCCGTCTCCTTCTAAGGCCCATGTGTTCAGCCTTGGTCTCTAACCCAAAGCCCTTTTGGGAGGTGCTGAGGGCCTAAGTTGCGGGGCTAGCTTTAAGAAGTGGGGAGCCTACTGGCAGGTTTTCACGTAGTTGGGGGCATGTCCTTAAAGGGAATGTGTAACTGTGGCAAATGGTTTTGCTTCTCCATGTGTTCCTGCCATGATGTGTTGCCTAAGCACAGGCCTAAAAGAAGTGGAGTCAACTGATTATGAAGTCAAACCTCTAAAATTGTGAGCCAAAGTAGACTTTTTCTCTTTATAATTTAATTATCTCAAATATTTGTTATACTAACAAAAAGCTAACTGACACAAGAAGCTGTCTGGTATAATAGAATATACCAAATTCATCAGGAAATCTTGTATATGTTCTGCCCCAGATGGGAAGAATCATTTCTTCAAGAAGTACTGGTTTCTGTTGGTAGGAAATGTATTTCAAATCATGATCTGTTGCTAAGGATGCTCACTTATTAATTGGCTTGGTTCTGTTTCTAGGTCTTTTCAGTGGACAGGTACTTTGTATTAATTATATCTGTATTGTCACAATATATAGCCATTACATATTTTCACTTTTATACATAGACCTTTCCCCTCTATGTTTTGTTTCTGTAATTAGCTGTATACATTCATCTTTCTGTTTCTAATGATTTTACATCCACAGATTTGAAACTGTTTTATTATTTTGTTTTGGCTTTTGGTACTGGGGATTGAACTCACAGGTGCTTTACCACTGAGCCACATCCCCAGCCTTTTTTATTTTTTATTTTGAGACTGGGTCTTACTAACTTGCTGAGGGTCTAAGTTGCTGGGGCTGGCTTTAAACTTTTGGTCCCCCTGTTTCAGCCTCATGAGCTGCTGGGATTAAAGTTGTGTACCACTGTGCCCAGCTGAAAATATTTTTTTTTAAGTTGCATATATATCAAATAAGTACACTTTTTTCTTGTCATTATTTCCTAAATAGTACAGTATAACAACTATTTGCTTAGAATTTACATTAGGTACTAATATTTAATTAGATACTAAGTCATCTGAACAGGAGATGTGCACAGGTCATCTGCAAATACCATGCCATTTTATGTAAGACACTTGAGCATCCATGGATTTGAGGGATCCTGGGGTCAGTTCTCTACGGATATTGAGGGATAAGGATATTAAAACCAATGTAGCCACTTTTTTCTATTTATGTCTTTCTAGCCCCTCCCATTTTGGGGGGTATTCTGAAGTTTGTTCTCTAGTATTTCAGCAAGGGTGCAGAGGAACAACATTCTCTAAGCTGCTTGCTGATAGAGTTTTTTTTATTAATAATGGAAAATCACTTTTATTATATATATAGTCCACGGCTCACAGTTGATTTTCCTGAGTACCTGAAATACATTATTCCATTTTCTTTTGGCATAATGTTTTAACAAGTTTGAAAAAATTCTCTAAGTCACTGATTTTTGTGTGAATATCCAAAGGATTTTTTTTTTTCCTGCACAACATCCCCCACCCTATCCCGGATTATGTGTTAATGTTAGGTGTTTTGCGTCTGTATTCTCAGGTATACTTGTCTGCTATTTTGTTTTGTAATTTTCAATATTTAAAAATTCGCATTTTAATTATGATTCTTAATATTTATTTGGTTTTCTTGACATGGCTCTTTTCTTCAGGTATTCCTTTTAAATTTGTGTTTACTCTTACTTCATCATTTGCTACTTTCTCTTTAATTCTTTTTGTTTTTCTGATGTTTTGGGGGGTTTTAAGACTTTTCCTTTTCACTCATTTGTTTCAGCGGAGCTTATATTTCTTTTAGTCTTTATTTCTGAAGTGATACTTTATTTGTCATTTGTTCCTAAATTTCTGTAATTTATTTGAGGTTTTTCAATCCTATGTTGTTTTCTTGCCTGGTATTATTTTAAAAATGTCTTTAGCTTACATGAAGATAGATGGTTTAGTTTTATGTGGTATTGTCTGTAGGGATATTATGAATGCTGCTCAGTCTTTATATTTTTATTTTATTTTAGAGAGAGTGGGGGGGGAGAGAGAATTTTTAATATTTATCTTTTAGTTTTCAGTGGACACAACATCTTTGTTTGTATGTGGTGCTGAGGATTGAACCTGGGCCGCACGCATGCCAGGCGAACGCGCTACCGCTTGAGCCGCATCCCCAGCCTTCTTTATATTTTTTAGATATCTTATATATCAGTCATCTTCCTGCTATTCATTTTAAGGTGAAATTAATTGTCCTGAACTTTCAGAAGGGAAGTTAGATGATGATGGCACACAAAAGTGAGGCATGCCCTGAAGTCTAAAGTGCTCATTTCACTGAGCATTCTTTTGTTTTTATGCAGCATTAAAAAAAAATGTGAAATCTTACATCCTAGTATTTCTTGACTCCAATTTGTCTTTCCTACTCTTCACCTACACCTCTGCCCCTCCTAATCCTAACTGTCCTCCTGCCCACTTTTATCCAGATTTCTTTTCATTGCCTGTGTCCTACTCAATTTTCATTATGCTTTGAGCTGAAGGGATACATGGCCAGTCAGATCCAAGAGTGTATAAGGGCTAGATAGAGCTGGCCCTTAAATTTACCTCTATTGTGTTTATCAGCTGTTAAATGAACAGACTCCTCTCAATTTCAGATGCACTTGGTAAATTAACCTATTGTGTTTACCTGCAGTTCTAAAAGAAAACCAAAGCAAAGAAACAAAACAAATACTCTTAGGTTTTTCTTATCTTCCATGTGTCCACTGCTTTCTTTTGTTTACTCCTGTGTACTGATAAAGCAGCTTGACCTTGTCTGCTGTCCTTCCTTTGTTCTACCTTTTGGCGTTTTGGAGTTTGATGGGATACACTGTCACTAAGTTATCTTTAAAAAAATTTTTTTAAATTTTATTATTTAGTTATTCTTTTTTTTTAACAGTTGTATGGAGATAAAGTGAATTCTATCATACAGTGTACTCTTTTTAAGTATACTCTTTAGTGTATTGACAGTTATATAACCAAAACAACATCTGATTCCAGAATATTTTTATTCTGTATTTTTGTTATAGATTCTTTGTAGGTGCCACCACTGCCATCTTTCTAAAAATTGCTTCAAAAAATTTGATTTGAAGTCTCTCCACCTTCATCCTGTCTTATCCCCGTTTTTCAGAAGTAATCTTTGTTACCAGGTAGCCACTGAAACACTGCTAATTTTGTAATTGTGCTAATCATGAATCCAAACTGTTTCCTAGACTGTTAGCGTCAAGAAATCTGAACTTCTTTTCTTTTGGTAATATGTCGGTTAGGAATTGGTGAGTTTTGTTGTTTTCAGAGATATGAATTATGAAGTTTTAAGTCATGATCACTTAATGGCTTCTCTAGTACTTTTGTTTCTTATGGGGCTCTCAGAAGTGAAATTTTATACATGTTAGGTAGAAGATAGGATCATATTTTAGTCATAATTATTTGGTTCAGAAAAAATTAGGTTCTCCTTTCCAGTTATAGCTTATTTTGAAAAACACCAAATATTTTCTCATTCTGTTTTGTAGATGTGAATCCTATACCTTTATACTTATTTAAAAATAAGCTGTTATAATTTATCCTGCAGAGATTAAGATTAAAATAACCACACATGGGGTTGCTGCACATGGAACTTAAGTGTGGTGATTTTAGTAGGTATGAAGGAGAGTCTTCTGTAAGTAATTGTTAGGATAGAATTTGAAATATGGGTAGGAAAAGTGTTTTTAAACATTCAAATACCTAAGTTTAACATTTAATATTTATAACTTAAGGAATGGTAAGTACATATTTTTGTTTTACAAAGAACATGAGGTATAGCATGGTTGTGCTAAGTTGCATCCAGTCATTTACATTCTCCCAAGGGGTTTTCCTGGGCACCAGTAATGTGCATCTTCTTTTATGTTTTGAGGTATTTCATGGAACTTTTTCATGGCTGTCCACAGATAATGGATATATTCATTTATGATATCCTGTGATGTGTGCCTCTTTCCAGGCAAAAGGTGGAGGTTATGAAAGTGAAGATGCTTATCAAAACGCAGAACTAGTTTTTCTGGATATCCACAATATTCATGTCATGAGAGAATCATTACGAAAACTTAAAGAGATTGTGTACCCCAACATTGAGGAAACTCACTGGCTGTCTAACTTGGAATCTACTCACTGGCTAGAACATATTAAGGTATGTGATGTGTTACTATTTCTCAAACAAGGATTTTCTCTAACCTTTTGTCTGTAATAGCTTTTATAATTGAAATGAGCATAAAAATATCTTTCTGAACAGTGAGGAGTTGATAACTACTTTGATACTTTTAAATTTGATGTTTGTTGAATGAAATACATTTCCTGTCTTGTGCTTTGGGTTTTGTTGTACTTCATTTCCCTCTTTCTGATCCTATCTGAATTCTATTCATCCTTCTGATCCAGTTCATTTATCATTTCTTCCATGAAATCTTTGCAGATTATATCCATTTCCATTTTCTCTGAACTCCACATTTTCCTTTTCCTTTCCATTTAATTAGGTAATACCCTGTGTGCTTTTGTTAAGTCAAACAATAGGTGAACTAGACTGAATAAATCATATTTCCTTTTTTGTCCCCTGAGGAACTTGGACAGCAAGGAATAGGTACCTAGTAAATACTTGTTGTATGATGTGAGGTTAAAATCATCCTGCTCAGAGGAATAAGGTATAGTAGTTGAATGAAGGATACTATTTGGGCGTTAAATCCCTTGGAGAGTATCATGTGAATATTAATTTACCCAACATGCCAATTTAATATTTGCAGCACCAAACTATTTTAGTTAACATAATTATATATATTTTCAGGTATGGTGTGAATCTCAGTAACATCAGGGCCTTTCATTACCAGATACAACATTCTCTCGAAAAGGTTGGCTGTAACAGAAACAAGTTTCCCTAAGGGTTAAAGACATAACAGTCTGATTGGACTTTCTCCTCTGCCAGTCCTCACACAGGCAAGACTTACCTACCATTCACTTTCTTCAGATCTCTACTCAAATATCACCTTCTCAGAGAGGCCTTTCCCAAATACTTCATGCAAAATAACAGATCTACTAGTACTCTTTATATCCCCTTGCAGAGATTTTTCAGTTATGGATATCTGTCTTTTCTGTGCCTGTCTGGACTCCCCCAAGTAGAATTTCAGTTTCTAATATTAAACAGGTTCTTTGTTTTTTCAGTGCTTTATTTCCCACCTAGAGCAGTGCCTGAAACATAGTTAGGGATTCCATAATTGTTTATGAATAAATGAATGAGCTACTATTCTGGATAGTCCTTCCTGATCAGTCTTAACTAAGGATTTGGGTTAATGATTCTTATGTGTGCATATACATTTGAATTACAGGTGACTTATTTAAAACAGTGAATTAGAGCTATTGGAAAATTGGGCCATATACTGGTCATAAATGACTCTGATTAGTCAGGATTGAGATTGCTTTAGAGTGCCCCATTTCCAGAATATGCCTAATAATTATGATGAAAGTGATCTCATGGCATTTCCCAAGTTTAGTAAATCTGTTTTCTTTATTCTGATCTCTGTGATGCCAGATTTTTCTCTAATTATGATATTATACAGTCACTGCAAAGAATGCTGTATTATCCACTTTTAAGGATAGTTTTTGTGGCTTTCTTGGCTACATCTGATTGTTTGATTTTTCACCCAAGACTTTTCCAAGTAAATAACTTTATTTTGCAGAGAATTTCTGCATATGTATCAAAGTAAGGGCCGAAATTAGATACCAGGTAAACTAACATTAATCTGATGAGAATTTTCATGCTTACTAAAGAAAAGTAGCTTACTCTAAAGTTCATAAGTGCTAATTTTGTGTTATGTGATATATAAATCTTCATAGTCTAAGTAACAAATTCTATAGAATATTAGAAAAGATCCAGTTTTATTCCTGTTAGGTATATGGTTAAGTAAGCATTGTTTTTAAAAGAAAAGATAAGATTTTCTAGTTTTAAAATCAAATTTATGCATATTTTATTTACCATGTATAAAAATTCTGTTTAGGGTTACTTGTTCTTTTCCCCCCATGTTGATATCTGCAAGAAAACTACATTATTAGTAAAAATTTTTAGAAGTATTTTACGTTTTAAAAATTTCATGTAGAAAATATATTTTCCAGCTTATTCTTGCAGGGGCTCTTCGGATTGCTGACAAGGTAGAGTCAGGGAAGACGTCTGTGGTGGTACACTGCAGTGATGGTTGGGATCGCACAGCTCAGCTAACTTCTCTAGCCATGCTTATGTTGGATGGATACTATCGCACAATACGAGGATTTGAAGTCCTTGTGGAGAAAGAGTGGCTAAGCTTTGGACATAGATTTCAACTAGTGAGTAATGAACCTTGACTCATAATGCATCTCATGTAAGGCCTGTTAAAATAATAGTCCCAGACAGAGTATTTATCCAATGGGGCAGACTCCTTATATGCTTTGTATTAGAACAGTATTCGGAGATCTTAAGTTTGACTACAACATGGAGCCAGGGCTGTTAGTCAGGTTTCTGGCCCAGTGAGTCTTCTCTGATCTCTATCTGGAAATATCAGATACCATTGAGTCATGTCCATGGGTGATTCCCCTCCAAATTTTTGTGAATGGTAATAAAATTACAAAGCACTTCTAGCTTTTTATAGACTTATCAAAAGACAATTGTTATTCTTAAAGTACTTAGAAGTAAAGGAGAAAAAAAATTAAAGTTGGGAATAAAACACAGCTTTTTTATTATCTTTATGAGGTGCTAAAGCTACAATGATCATATATATGAAAATCATAGATACTTTTATGGAAATAACAAGATTTTGAGCCCTCTGTGTTATTCAAATTTTTTTTTTAGGTTGCTAAATTTCAGAATTGGAAGTAACTTAGGGTTGCATCCATGCATTCCCAATTGGACTAAATAGCCCCATGAATCCAAAGTATGGTACTATAAAAAAGCAAAGATCTGCTTATCAAATGACATGGTTAATGTAGGCTAACAATTATTCTCAAAACCTTCTGATTTAGTTAATACCATCACTGATTTTATCAGGAAAGTCTTTAAGCTCAGTGTGGTAGATAATAGTTTTCTAAAAACTTAAGACAGTAATTATTACTATTGTAGTTTGGCACTACTGCCTTGATTGATTCCTGTTAAGGCATTAAGTTTTATCCTTTATTACTTTTGCACCATTAGTACAAATGCCAACATACTGGAGAAAGTAAATAAAAATATCTTTCTTATTGTGAAAAGTTTTGGCCTCAAGGCCCCCATAAATTTATAGGCAACACTTTTAGAATTAATCCCTGCTTTGGAATGTGGAGCAGGGTTCTGTTTGAATCATCTGTATAAAAGGGCCTTAAAGGAGGAAAGAACTGAGAAACCATATAGATGAATGTAGGGTGGATGGCAGGTACTGTTGAAAGGTTTGATGAGATATGTACTCTTTATTTACTGGCCAAGGTATTTTTAATAGGGGTACTTTCTGAAACCAATGTACAAAGTAACTGTTCTTTATTAGAGGAAAGTAAATCTCCCAAATGAAAATCTAGCCTTGGAGGTCTGACTACTCATATTCCATTATGAATCTTTTAGGATCTAGGTTTCATTTACTAAACAAGGTGGTAATCCCTATCATAGCATTTCATGACAGAAAAAAAGTCTGGAAGTTCATATCAAAATGTTAATAAAAATATCTGCTTGGTTGGAATTAAGGTGATTTCTATTTCCTTTGCAGTGTGTTCTTTAAAAAATGTTTCTGAAGTTTAAAATATTGACCAAATATTACTTTTGTTGGAAAATAATCTCCATTAAAAATTCCTACATTTAACATTTCACTTTCTTTGCTTCAGAGAGTTGGCCATGGAGATAAGAACCATGCAGATGCAGAAAGATCACCTGTTTTCCTTCAGTTTATTGACTGTGTGTGGCAAATGACAAGACAGGTAGCTTCTCTGGGGTATCCATTCTTACATATCTCCTTTAAGCTCAGAGTCAGAGTTGGGAAATTTAGTCATCATTATCTTACAGTTCACATGAAAGAGAAATTCTTATAACCTTTTCAAGTGATAAAACTGTTACTTATTGACACATAAATGTCTTTGTTTGGGAGTAATATTAAACACTTTACAATTTTGATTCTATTGGCTATTCAGAGAGTGGCATTAGTAATTTGAGAAGTTTCCTCCTTTGCTATGAACAAAAGTGTTAAAAATAGTAGTGTGCTCACACAGAGGCTTTTCTATACATTACTAAGGAAGGTGAATAAATATGCTAGGTAGCCCAAGCAAAATAAAATCCTATTTTAGTAATTTTAACAATTTTAAGAAAAAAAAGGTTCAGATAGAAATTATTACAAGGTAGGTGTTAAGTATGAAGAGTATAGTTACTTAAATATTTTAAATCTTCTAAAAGCTTTGTAAAAACATTTAATTGAAATATTAATGTACATACACTTAATATTTTGGGAAACATATGAGAATAGTCTGAAAAAGGGTCAGTGCCGTAAAAATATGATTTAATTGTAACTCATTCATTCATTCCCAAACCCAAAAGTTGAATGCAGCTCATCAATATGCTATTTATCTGGCAGTTTGTTAGGCCTCAAACTTTTAGTTAAGACTGCTACGTGAATATAAAGTAGGGCACCCATTGGCCCTGCTTTGGAATAAATATTTTAGCTTCAATAAAATATTAAAATAGATGACTTGTCAATTGTATATTTAATAGTTTTTTTCTTAGCATTTCAGCTTGGGTGGATTATTTTGAAACCTTCTATGTTAAATGAAGCATTGTCATAGATGTGTGTGAGGGTAGGATTTTAACATAGAAAATGTGTGCAACAATTCAGTTTTGTTTCCTAAGTTATGAGCTTTGTGTCTTGAAGGTGGCTGTCTTCTTCCTAAACAATCATTAAAAGTTTATAAATAATTGAATACTACTGCAGACTTAAATAACATATTTGTTAAAGTAGGACAATTATGTTGTAATTAGGCCACATTCTATACCTTTCCTGCCTGGGATCAGAAAGCTCTTGTTGGAAGTTCCTTTATGTTTTACACATGTTTAAAAAAAACATGGGGAAATTATTGCCCAGCTATTTTGGTTTCCTTGTGATGAAATGCCCACTGAATAAGCTATCTTCTCATTACTTAGCTAATACTTCTGTCAAAAGATTGAAAAACTAATCACAGGCTTAGCTTCATGGGCTTATTTAGTGAGCCAGGATGTATTCATTTTTGCCTAGTAAATAAGGCCATTAAAAATTTTTAATAAACACAGATGGGATTTATTAAGGGAAAGAATGGGATTTACTTATAGTCAGCTAGTTTTTTGTTGATGGCATATGCTTGATCTTCTGGTTCTTTAGTTTCCCAGCCACAAAAATTACTCAGGGACTAGGAATTGTCCTCAGTTGTAGAAATCTGCCATGTTAACTTACCATTTTACATTCTGTAATCATTCATTTGATTAATTTCCCAAAATAGAATTTTGTAAAATTAGAATATCCATTGACAGGGGCTGGAGTTGTAGCTCAGTGGTAGAATGCTTGCCTGGCATGCATGAGGCACTGGGTTTGATCCTCAGCACTCTTAAAAAAGAAAGATGCTACCTAAGTACAGGGTATGAGGAGCCTTGATTCAAAAGATAAGTATTGTTGCCTTATAAATTATGTACATATATGTGAAGGATAGTTTTTGTCTAATATTGATAGTTTAATTCCTGAAAACAAAATTACGTTTTTGAAAGTTTATAGAAAAACATTATGGGAAGGGAAATTGCCCAAGTCAAAATTCAGCTTCCAGTAAGCATAGGGTTGAGAGAGATACAGAAAAGCACACCATTCTAACTTTTGCATAAGAAAAGAAGTCTCCAGAGAAATTACCTGAGAAAAGTGACAAAGGAATTTCGAATATAAAAACAAGCTAATAATGGTGTTTAAAGGCTTGTTGTTAGACTTAATTTTTAAAAAGTACTACAAAGAATCTACTCATGATGAACATGCCTAAAAAGTCTTAATCTTATGCATATGTGATGTTCAATTTACAGTTTCCTACTGCATTTGAATTCAATGAATATTTTCTCATTACCATTTTGGACCACCTATACAGCTGCTTGTTTGGAACATTCCTTTGTAATAGTGAACAGCAGAGAGGAAAAGAGGTAAAATATGAGCTGAGCTGTGGCCCACCCTTCCTTGCATTATCCCTATCTGTACTTTTCCCTACAAAAATGATTGATAGCAACCAAGCAGGGTTTTTTCTTTTTTTGAATATTACCTTTTGGTCATATTTTTATCTTGTAAGCAATAATGTAATAATTACTTTCTCCCACATATGTGGCCCTGGTCTATTTTGAAATACCCAGCACAAGGCTGATGGTGCTAGCTGTGGAAAGTAGTGTCTGCTAAAGAGAACTGAAGTATATGGGACTCTGAGGAGCATGAGTGTTCCCATTATTCCACATAGGATGGAAATCTTTCAAAGCAGGTGTAGAAAAATATAAATTAGCAGAAAGCACACCTTTGAATGGGTAGCTCAAATCCCAACATAAATTTTCATTCGAAAAAAATTTATAGAGTAGCTTCTTATTCTTTAGAAAGTATACCAGGGAAGATAGCTTTTAAAGCTCAGTTACTTGGTTGAGATCTTTGGATCTGTCACTTACATGAATAACCTTGGGCAACTTAATCTCTGCTTTTGTAAAATAGGGTTGTGTACTTATACCACAAAGAATGCTATGGATTTAAGCGTGTCTTAGACTAAAGGACTATTTGCATACCATAGAATTCCACTTAAAAAAAAAAAAACGTATATAGCAATGGTTGTATAATACCATCATTTATTTCAGGATGTTTTCATCATCCCAAGTTAAGTCCCATACCTGATAGTAGTCAATCCCCTTTCTCCCACTTCTGGCAAATACTAACCTATTTTCTTCCTCTGATTTCTCTCTTCTGAACTTCTTTTTGATGCTGGGGTTAAGTGGTATTACATATCAGCCACTTTTTTTTTTGAGGCAGGGTCTTGCTAAGTTGCTGAGGTTGTTCTTGAATGTGTGACCCTCCTGCCTCAGCTTCTTCAGTCACTGGGTTTATAGGCAATGTGCTTCCATACCTGGCCGTACATTTTTTTTTTATTTAATCACTATGTGATCTTCTCAGTGTTAAATGTTTTCAAGGTTCATCTTCATTTTAGAGTGTAATTTCTTCTTAGTACTATATATACTCATGAGTTGTTAGGATTTTGGGGTTGTTTTTTATCTTTTGGCTATTATGAATACTGTTGCTTTTAACATCTGGGACAAAGTTTTTGAATGGACTAGTGCAATTCTTTGAGGAACTGCAGACATTTTTTTATAATAGACTCACTTACATTAAAATCAAAGTGTTTAAGTCCACCCCCCTCCTTTTGTAGTCATTAAAAAGGTTTTTCAAACCAAATACGTGGGGGCATTGGAAATGGCAGTGAAAGATGTCACCGAGTTAATCTCCATTGAGAAAAAAGGTTTTTTAATGACTACAAAATATATCTTTACAAATTTCATCCAAAGCATAAATAGCTTATGTGAATGTTTACCTATTTTTCCTGATAGAATCTTCCTAAGAGGACTGTGTCACTGTGGTCTTACATAAATAGCCAGCTGGAAGACTTCACTAATCCTCTCTATGGGAGTTATTGCAATCATGTCCTTTATCCAGTAGCCAGCATGCGCCACCTAGAGCTCTGGGTGGGATATTACATAAGATGGAATCCACGGATGAAACCACAGGTATGATAAAAATGATGGGATTTTTCATCTGCACAATGTAATTCTATTAGATGTGTCCCCTTTAATTCTATATTTTTAGTTGAAATATTATCTGTGCATACTTATAACTTTCAACTATATCCATTGATAGTTATAAATGTGTATTGGAAAGAGTCCCATACTGGATAGTCAGTATACCTGTTTCTCATTTTGACTTTGGACAAATCATTTCTCTTTTTGTCTTTTTTGTCCTGTTTAATATGTTGTTGAAAACAGCTTTAGGAAAGTTAAAAGCCTAAGAAAATTCTGTTTCATAGTGAATATATTATTGAGTATTTACTATTAGGACTGAAAACCTACAATTAAATGATAGGAATCTTTTGACTACTAGGTTCTAATTGTCGATGTACCGGTTCTAGGAGCATCTCCACAGCAGGTATTGTCTGGAAATACTGCCATTTCCAATGCCCTCAAGTGAAAGATTTAGTAGTCACAGTAGTCCCTGAATTTAATCTCCAGTGATGGATAGAAAAGGTGGGACTGGTTTGGTTGGACTGGTTCCAGTTGCTAAAAACAGTGTAACACTCATGTGACCCTAGGTTTGACTAGGATTGCCTAGTTGAATAATTTTATGTTTTGCTCTTGTAGGAACCTATTCACAATAGATACAAAGAACTTCTTGCTAAACGAGCAGAGCTTCAGAAAAAAGTAGAGGAACTACAGAGAGAAATTTCCAACCGATCAACCTCATCCTCAGAGAGAGCCAGCTCTCCTGCACAATGTGTCACTCCTGTCCAGACTGTTGTGTGAAAGGATTGTGACTAAGGACATCATTGATATGAACTCTTCATTACAGTGGCAGCTTTATGAGTAGAAAGTCTCCCTATTTTGAACCCATCTCTGAGAGAAAAGTTCAGATGCTTTATTTATTTTAAGTCTCTCTAAGATGAGTTTAGAACTATAGCAATGTGGGTGGCTTAAGAGAAACAATTCCACATGTAATTACATGATTATGACACTAAACCTGTTCAGACATCTGGTAAAAGTATAAACTACTTTAGAAATACACCTCTTGATTGGAGAAAGCTCACTGCACAGAGGAACAAGTTTTCAAACCAAATCAACACTGAAGTTCTGTGGCATCATCTATTTTAGGCCTTTATGTATGACAGATCAAAATCATTTAATACCTTTTTCTCCATCATGGGCTTTTCTTCATGTAGTAATTGATTTACATTGATCACTGTTCAACCTCCATTCTTAATATAGTGAAAGGCAAAGCATAGTGTGGCAGTAGTTAAAAATTGCTGCTGACATTATTTACATACTTAATTAGGGCATTCTACTGTTCCAGAATGATGCCTTAGAAATATGCTTAGGGGACCATAAGGAGACAAAGTGGTAGCCATTTTGGAGTTCAAAGAATTCTATGACATTCAGATTAATTTTCATTTTTTTCCAATTAAAAAAAAAATTTACCCCTTTCTGTTTTGCTTAATGCTAATTGGCAAGTTTTAAAGTTTTTAAAAGGCTTTTTTGAAGACTGTATAAATAGCATATGGTGAGAAGTATAATGCTTAAATTTTACATGAAATTAAGCCTACCAAAGAACACACCACATTTAAAAATGAATTACAATCTCAATACCAGTAAAAGAAACCTTGCTTCACTGCTTGCCTGAGACTTTGGTGCTGGTATGGACATTTCACTGTCTGATGTCTATTTTACTCTATATGAGAGCCATATGTAATGTACTGTAACTAAGAAGCTTCTTGTCCCTTGGTCTTTTAATTAAAAGAAATTTCAGCTAATTTTAAAACTTTGTTCTTGTCTAAAGTTATACACGCTTGTGCGTGTGCGCACACACAGAACTATTTCTTGGAATTTTTTTTCTGTAGAGCGCTCACCTGGCAGGATCCTCAGCACCACATATAAACTATTTTTATCAGTACATTCAATATTACCCAAATCGGGATCCACTAATTTTATCATGTGAAATCTGTTACAAGAAAAATTTAACAGGTGTTTAAATGGCTAGTCAGTATTAAAGCTAATAATAGATATTCTAAATTTGATAAATCTATTTTCTCTTACTTCCCTCACTTAAGCTTTATCATCTTGGTCTGATAAAACATAATGTACTCATATTTACCAAGAGAAATTAAGTATAAAAAATTCTGTTTGCTAGGCATGGGGGCGCACACTTGTAATCCCAGCAGCCTGGGAGACTAGGCAGGTAGATCCAGAGTTCAAAGCAGCCTCAGCAAAAGCAAGGCACTAAGCAACTCAGTGAGACCCTGTTTCATTTAAATAAAATACAAAATAGGGCTGGGGATGTGGCTCAGTGTGAGTGCCTCTGAGTTCAATCTCCAGTATCCAAAAAATAAAGTCTTGTGTTCAAAACATTTCGGTGGTTTCCCTCACCCTCTACAGCAATCTCCAACCTGGAGTTTATGTGCCTGAGAAGAAGACAAAGAAGAGAGCTAAAAATACATACTTGTCTATACAAAAATATATAATAATATTTCATGGGCATTTGTTTGTTTTATGACTTTATATGTCTATGAATGAATATTAGTTGTATGGGTATACGTTTTCCTTTATGATCAGGAATGCAAAATTTAGACACCAGTATGATCAAGTTGAAGCTCTAGCCTCCTTAGACTCTGCCTACCCCTCTATTCTCATCTGCGTTCCTTTTATATACCAATATTAGTCTACTTATTCACAATTCTCCCATGTAAACCTCATATTCCTACCTGCCGCTTTTGTTTTTCTATCTTACTGACCTAGACCAACTGTTATCTCATCTCTTGTGACTCAGTCCTGTTTCTAGAAGTTATCTTTTCCTCCAGCAAGTTACTTCCATTCATCACACCTTCTCTGTCATGATCCTCCATGGCACTGTGTACCTGCCTGTTAACCACTGCATTCACTACACTGTATTCAGAAAAACAACTTGGATATCTGCCACCAGCCTGTAAAGACATCTTGATTACTCAGTTTGGTATCCTTGTTGGCACTGTAGACACAGAAGATAGTTAAGTTTGAAATGCACTGTAATAAAGCGCTAGTACACCATCAGTGGATGGATGTGTTCCCCTACTGTAAACTCTCAGGTAAGAAAACTGGAGAGGATACAGTTTGAATCCCAACCAAAGGATGGGGTGGGATTTAGCAGTATTTAATCACTCTTCTCCTAATTAGGATTTGTATTTACTACCATTCAAATGATGGCCATACAATTTAATGACCTGAAATTCAAACAAAGAGATAACAGAAGTTTAATAGCTGAAATGATGGCTGACACACAAATATTTACCATGTTACCAGAGCAATTTCTCACCTTCTATGGACTCACTGTTGTCAATTCAATGACTGCAAACCTGCTCATCAGAAAATCACATGTGTAAGCAAATGATTACATACACTCTCAGGAGGTTCACAAAATAGGTATTTAGGACACTAAATTAAGAACTCTAGCTGTAGAAAAATTAATTCAATAAGAGGCTTGACAAGGTCAATGCTCAGGTACTAGAATAAGTCATGCTGTCTAGGTATAATCCTTAACCTCCATCTCAATTCAAGGCATATGAAAAGAATTCCCTTAATATGTGGCTAACATGTTAATTAGCCCTTTTAGAGTATCTCATATACCATGAGGCAATTCAATCTTGTTGGGCTTAGTTTCTTATGAAAGCATTGAAATGGTAAACATTTAAGTACTGAATATTAATATTCTTATAATCAAGATACTAATGTCCTATTTTGAAATGCATTTTTGAGAGTTTACAATAAGTAAAGCCTTAGTTAATAGGCTGTTAAGGAAAGTTTCAGTGTTTCCTTAAAAAAGTTTACTTTATTGACATGAATGGCAAATTTATAAAAAGGTAACATGTCTTGATCTTTTCAAAATTATAACAACATTATTAAAATGAAAATTTTGTGTGTACAGTTATTTTGCTCATACTGTACAGAAAAAGGAAAGCAAATATTCACGGGGTTCTCTGGGTTTCAAGATTTAAAAAATCACAATGCCTTGACTTAATAACATGATTGCAAATGGGTATATATATAAAAACTGCAGATGTGTGTGCTTCACAACATCTCCCTTCTCTCTCATTCTCACTTTCTTCAAAAATCTCATTTATTAACAATTTGTTTACACTTTAAAAAATGCTTTCATAAATCTTACAGGTAGTTAGCTTAAAATGATTGCTTGGACCTTTAAATAAAACTAACAGTGGATTAAAAAGCAATACAAGTGCATTCAATACTGATCAATGTTTGAAATACCAAAAAAGAAGAAAAAAAAAACAATAACCCAAATCCTCTTAAATATATAAATATTTAAATATGAAAACCTCCATCAATAGTTGAAACAAAGTGTATTTAATGGTTTTAAGGGAAAAGGGAAGTGGGCACTTTATGCCAGAAGATTTAAAAAAGACTTTTCTAGCAAACCGTGCTATGGAAAAGCCTCATATTTTGAAAATTTAAACCTAATTTGAATGAAGAACTATTTTTTAAAAAAATCATACCCACAAGTTAAAAAAAAAAAAAAAAAGGGAAAAAAAAGCCACCCGGTAATTTGTGAAGGTGCAATATGTCATTGTAGCAAATTCATTTCAAAGAAACAGGGGCTTCTTAGGCCTTAAAACTCCCTTGGTTTCCATTAAAATGATTTCACAGTTGTTCTGTGTAACACAGGACTGGGTAATGAAGCTTGGGCCCCCTAACACCTGCTATTAATTAATTCTAACATAAGTGAGTATGAAACCTGGAAAGTGAATTGTCAACATCTGATTGATGAGGTACAGATTATCTGAATAAAATTTATGACCTGGCACGAGGAATCAGTAATCCCAACACAAGTTACTGCTTTGTAATGAATTCTGTATGGTTTGCATGTCCTTCAATAACTGAAGATTTTTCCTGCTTTTTTCTCCAGGTCTCTGTTTGGCAAAATCCTTCTTACTTGTGGTCCCTGTGACTCCAGAAGAACGGCTGCTGACATTTCCTTCTTCATCGAGAGTCTTTTTGTTAGCTCTTAATTCTTTCTTTTGCTTCTCTATCTTCTGTTTGTCTAGCTAAACCAAATAAGCAAGGTAGGGAAAAGAAGAATTTAAGGAAAACATTTTCTTCTGATGAGTACTTTTAAAATAACTCTCACATTAACAAAAACTCAAAAAATACATTCTAGGTATGTATTTTTAACAGCTTGAAGTCTATGGCACTTGTCATTTAATACTCAGTACTTAAAATATTTAACAGTATTAAAAATGAACAAAAGTACACACATCAATTCCAGTTCTTTATCATAAATTTAAGGCAGCACTACCCAAATCCAGAATAGGTGGGTTAGAAGGAAAGCTGAGGAAAGGACTTAGGAGGCAAAAAATGAGACACTGGGAAAGGAAAAATGAGAAAGACTTTGGCAGATGGGGGAGAAGGGCATTATAGAAACTAGTGTGAGAGGCCAAGAGGCAATCTGCAGATAGATGAAAAAATGTAGTGGTAACTTAGCAATATGAAAAGGATTTTTAATTCATTTTTTTTCAAATAATTTAAAATAAAGGAGCTTTATTTTTACTCTAGCAAAACTACTGTTTGCATGTTGGTTTTTCATTAGAAAAAGCCAAGTCTGCTGTATGAGAAACATATTAGAACAATACTCTGAAGTAATTGTATGCTTTTATTTTTTTTTTTTAACATGAACTTTGGAAATAATACTTTTTTAAAAGACCACATTTTGGATCCCATGTTTGCATTCCAGTTCTGCCATTTACCAGTGAACTAGTGGGCCAAGTGCTTTAGTTTTAAGTCCTTAGATAACATTCTTAAAGCACTTTGGCACTGTGTGTATCATATCACACCAATCAATAAGTAGTTGTCAACATCTCTCAAACCACAATCTTTCATAATAAATCTCTCTCCATACTTTATCCAGCACCAAGTAGCCCTGATATTTCTATTTCTAAAACAAACATCAAATTTGTGCACCTCTGCCCAACTCCAAATACTGTCTTGACCCTGTGACAACCATTTTTGATAAGCCTAACAGCCTAAGTGAACTCAGTCTTTTAGGGCCCTGATCTCATCCCCTTAGTCTTAGCAGTCTCAGTAATCTCTTAAATACACAAATCATTGTGTTTTTCTGTGCATAAAAACCCTGAGTATGATTTCACCACTGCACTTAGTAAATACCATGACTGGTTTATGATGAAATCCATTCTAACTAAAGATAACATTTCTTTGCTAACCCACTTAATACTAATTTTAATACTCATTGTTTAATAAACTCAATTCTTCTGTAAAGAAGTGTCTCTGGTAGTTCTTTATGACCCACTTTGTGTCATTATTAATACATTTGAAGAAAAATAACTTCAGTGAAGGACAACTGAGTTACCTGGGCTTGGTATTTTCTGACTTTAGTTATTTGGTTGGCTTTTGCTTCCATCCTTCCCACTAATGCCTCAAGTTCATACTCTAAATTATCTTTTAATTCCATGGTTGGTGACTCCTGGATAAGTTTTGCAAGCTGCTGATGATCACTATATACAAAGCAAAAGGAAGACTTATATTAAGTTTCTTGTTTTATGGTTAGGTTCATTATATCTTACCATAGAGTCACTGCTGTGTGTTAAAAAAATGACTCAGTTTAACAGACTACATATGTAGAAAGGAAATTCTAGACAAAGTTCAGATATTCATCCTAACTCATTAGTAAAGTTTAAATAAACATAAATGTATATCAAGCTCTCAAAAAAATGAAATAAAACTTCAGTAAAAACCTTGTACTTCAAAACATTTAACAGAATCAGAAAAGGAAGACTTTACTCATAAGTTATATTTGTTGAATTACTAGTAATTTTAATTAAATTAATTTAAATGTTAGATTACCTATAAATTGGCTGACATAAGATTATGTTCAGTAATATTTCTTGAACAAGCAAAACTATGATTACTAAAGTAACCAAGAAACTAAAAAACAATAAGACTTTATAACTGAATATATTTTAAAAAACAAAAATTAAAACTCACAAGCTCATTTGCCCAAATTCATCCTGCAAAGTCTGTAAGACTTCTGACAACTCTTCATTAATGGTGCCGGAGGAGGAAGGTGTTACAGACTTCTTACTTTTACTACTTCGTGAAGATACAGATACTTGTTTTGCCAAAGGAACACTGTTGACTACTCGGTCATTACACAAGGCTTTACTATGTTGTTTCATCAGATGCAAGACATGCTGAACATTGGCTACTACAGCATGGCTAGGACTGGTGGACTGGAGAGAAAATTATAAGTTAATTGAAGGTACATCCTATATTTCTGTTTTTCAATCCCAACCTAGGTAAAAGTAAATCTCCAACATAAAATTTCCTAGCCTATAGTAAATTACTTAACCAAATCTCCTGGATGCAAATTCCAAAATATCTCCAATACATTTCTCTGCCTCCAACCTACTGTTATGCACCAACCTCTAACTATTAGAAAACATCCCAATTGGTTTTACTTGCTCTCATGTCATTAACATCATAGGTGTATCAGTTATCCTCCTAAAATTATTATTGTAAGTATGCTGTTTTATTTGAAATCTTTTGATTAAACCCAATGAGAAAGTCCTCAGCATGGAAAATACCACTGATATGCAACTTAAATACTCTTTGGCTTCGTGTTGTACCACCTCCTTATTTCTATTTTGTGAACAAGTCATATCTGCAGATAACATTTCTTTTGTGTAGTAACATACCATTCTTTAAGACCCAGTTTGAATACATCACTTTTAAAGGTTTTTCTAATTGCCAGGTAATAATTGGTTCATTTCTCAGATCATTCGTAACACTTTCTACATATCCCTATTATAGCATTTACCACAATATAGTAATTTCATTTCATATATTTCATATCTACTTTACCTATTAAACAGTGTAGTTCCAGGTGGTCAAGATTTACTGTATTAATTTTTCCATCCTTGAACAGTAGGAAGCCCTAAATACTTATTTGTCACATAAACTACATGAAGAGGAAAACTGGTAAGCTTCTCAAATTTTGAACAATAAACAACAATCCAAATATTCTATTCCAGTTTATAAGTAGATGGCTGGGCTTGCTTGGCTCCACAAGCATCATTAGACAGCTGTTTTAAATGCAGATTCCAATGCAAGTTTCCAAACTTAATCAGCATGTGGTCAGGACTTGGAAATTTGTATTTTTAAGTGTTCAAAGTTGATTCTGATCAGCCAGCTGTGGTAGTCACTGTGCTTAGTTTCTGTTGTTAATCATCAAATTGAATGAAGTAGTATATAAAAAGAATTACACACCACATCCAAGTGGCATTTATTCAAGAAATGCAAATGTGGTCCAATATTTGTAAATCAATATAATCACTGTTTTGCTCATAACCTATTGTGCATATTCACTATTACTATGTACACTTTTTTTGGCTGTGTGTGTCAGGGATTGAACTCGGGGGCACATGACCACTAAGCCATATCCTCAGCCCTATTTTGTATTTTATTTAGAGACCCCAAGGGTCTCAGTGAGCTGCTTAGTACCTCGCTTTTGCTGAGGCTGGCTTTGAACTCATGATTCTCAGCCTCCCAAGCCACTGGGATTATAGGCGTTTGCCACCACACTCGGCCCCACATGAACACTTTCAATATACAACAAATAGATCTAAATTCTCTTGTTCCTTCTATTGTTCCATTTAATAATGTTACTTTGTGTTGAATCTAGTCATAACTGAGACTTGTATTTTATGTCCTTATTTTTCTAGTAATTCACTCTTATTATATTTTACAAAGACATTATCTAAGATGATATGTAACCAAAGATAAAAACTGGTCATTTTATCAGATAGACTGAGAAACTGTACAGTGACTGTATAATCTCTCTAGGAATCACCATTTGACCCAGCTACCCAACTCCTTGGTTTATACCCAAAGGACTTAAAATCAGCATACTACAGTGATGTAGCTACCTCAATGTTTATACCAGCTCATTTTACAATACTTGAACTATGGAATCAACCTAGGTGCCCTTCAAAAGATGAATGCTTAAAGAAAACGTGGCATGTATACACAATAGAATATAACTCAGGCTTAAGAAGAATGAAATTATTGAATCTGCAGGTAAATGTATGGAACTGGAGAATATCAGGTTAAGCAAAATAAACCAATCCCAGAAAAATCAAAGGCCAAATGTTTTCTCTGATACGCAGATGATGATCCATAATGGGGGGTAGGGGCTACAGAAGAATGAAGAAACTTTGAATTGGGCAGAGAAAGGGGAGGGGAGGGGATGTAGGGGTAGAAAGGATGATGGAATAAGACAAGACATTATTACCCTATATACCTGTATGATTACACAACCGGTGTCACACATGATGTGTGACTCTGCATCATGTACAGCTAGAGGAATGAGAGGCCCATGCTCCCATTGTTTACAATGTGTCAAAATGCTTTCTGCTGTCATGTATAAAAAAAGAATCCAAATAAAAACATCAAATGGAGAGAGCTCAAGTTGAAAAGCCCTTTCTTTTAATCTATCTGTTCTGCCTTTGTTATTAATGACTTCAATGAGAATTACCAATGACAGGCAATCAAATTTGGGATGGAATACTGAAACATATTTAATGTGAAATAGCATGAATCTATTTGTTCAAAGTTTGATTAAAAATTCTCAATGAAAAACAAATCCACAAGCAGAGGACCTAAAGTGTCAGATGCAATAGTTGACTCTATAATCAATGGTGAAAGGAATAATATGTCTTCCCCTAAAAAAAGTGAGGTGGTAGTTTGAATTAGTAGATAATTCAGAACATGACAATTCTGTTCTCTGGCAGCCTATCATACCACAGTTAGAAGGCTATATTCAATTTTAGAAGGAAGAGTGTGATGAAGTGGTAAAGAAATACAAAACCATAATTATGATGAAGAGCTGAAGAAAAACCTGAAGAACAGCCAAAGAAAATATTTTGTAGTCTAGAAAAAAATAAGGAGGTAAGAAGAGAAATAAAGCTATCTTTAAAAATCCAAATTTTCTGGTAATCAAAGATTCATTTTTCCTATGTATGGATGACTAATGGTAGAAAATAAGTCAGGTAGAATTTACAAAGTAATAAAATTCAATTCATTTTAAGGAGGAACTCTAAAATAATGTTGAGAAATGGTAAGGGCTGATTGGAGTGTCTTAGAAGTATTCAAACACAACCATTGGTTTGGATGTTTACGCAATTAAAATATTGGTGTGGAATGTTACTAAGTGGGTACCAAATTTAACTGACTAGAGAGCAGATTAAAAATAATTTTGGGCCCAATATGCTGATTATTTTAATTCAGTAAGTTTGTAGTAGGGCTTCATAATCTGCTTTTCAAAACTATGTTCAGTGTGATTCTGATGTAATTAGCCCATAAGAACTCAAAGATGTAATTCATTCTTCAAGCTTTCGCTGAGAGTTTGCTATGGGTTTAAAATAAATAAACAAGCAAATAAAATTCAAAGTAACATCTGTTATCCAAGCCTCTAAAATTGACAATCCAGGTGGATAATCAAGCCACCGAAACATGAAACAACCAATTATACAAACAAATCACAAAAAAAGTAGTATAAACTAACAAGTATTTGACAAAATTATCAACTACATTTAAGCGCTAAAGGAACCTAAGATTCAAGTCTGTATGATGATTTCTTGAAGAATCAGTCCCACGTATGGTATGGATATGAGGACAAACAGGATGTGCTATTTACTTAAACATCTAACTATATCAAAGTATAAATCAATAGGGTTGATACTAAAAATCAAATGCTAAGTGGGTGTGGTGATGCACATCCTTAATCCCAGTGGCCAAGGAGGCTGAGGCAGAAGGATTGCAAGTTCAAAATCAGCCTCAGCAACTTATCAATGTACAGAAGCCCAAACTAATGGTTTGAGAGCTTCTCTTTTCAAGGATGTTATCTACCACAGTGCAAGCCAGACTCAAAGCAGCTGGAAAGCAAAATATACTTCTTCCTTTTCTGAAAAATTCATACACTGTAAGAAAAAGCCCTAAGCAACTTAGCAAGATTCTGTTTCCAAATAAAATATAAAAAAATGGGCTAAGGAGGTGGCTTGGTGGTTAAGTGCCCCTGGGTTCAATTCCCAATACCTTCCCCTCAAGTCAAATGCTACAAATATACTATTTCTTATTTCCTTGACCCTTATCTGAAATGACATACCAGAAATGGTTTAAGAATGTGCTTTAATAACTTTTATCCCCGTTTCATTCTCATTCTTAGATTACTATGATCCACACTGGTAAATGGGAACAGATAAATGTTTTCACCACTCACAGGTATAGAGACAGATGCATGCAACTTAAACATGTATGTTGTATAAAGAAAATCTAGTTTGACCAACTCACCTTTCCGGCCACAAATGGCATATCACCCAAGCATAATCGATAATGTGGTTGCGCACCAAAATAGTTTCTAGGGCCTTTCTGAATTATAAAAAAAAAAAAAAAAAAAAAAAAAGAAAGAAAATTTTAATTTATTCACATGAAGATAAAACCTATCTATATATTACTAACCTGAGACTTCAGCTTACTATATGGGTTACTTAACTTGCCTCACCTATACTGATATTTTATTCTTAAGCAAGTCCCTAATAAAACTTGTGAACATGTATCTTAGCCTATGAAAGGTGAGGGGAGAAAATTATCTAACAAAACAGCAGTTACAGTCTAAGTAAAATAAACAAACAAAAAGTATACAGATACATAAAGCATTTTAAGAGCAAAAGGTAATTAATGCAATACTTATTTATACAGTGTCCTATAGTTCTGAAATGTATCCTTATATATTATCTCACTATCAGGGTAAAAAGTTAAAAGTAAATATTATTTATCCTCACCTTGTGAGTGAAGAAACTGAGAATAAAAGAGATTCACTCTCCCAAGGTTGTAGCACCACACGGTTTATGAGTATTTTCACACAAATTACACCAAGTAATCAGCACTTTGCCTGACTGGTTCTGTTTTCATACCTTTTCTGGTGGTTTTGACTTCTTTTTTTTAATTTTTCTTGCACTGGGAACATATGAAGCTGCATTATCTTCAAAGATAAGTTTATTTGTTTCCAGACCAGTCTGCAACTAGGAAAAATTTAAATTTCAAGTTAATGATGCAGAAATAAAAGTTAAGATTCAAATTTGAAATCTGCCCTGTAAAAGCTCTTAAAAACCAACATTAGTATCCGACCAAAAAATACATAGCTGGATAACCATGTTTTGAGCCAATCTTAATCTTGTTCACTTTTGTTAAATTAACTCCAATCTTTCTTTTTCCCTGCACTGTATGTTATAATTTGTCCTTTTCCCAAGCTTAGAACCACAGCTCCACTATTTGTAGTTGCTTCATAAACTTCATCTAGTAAGTTAAATGCAATGTACAGAAGCCCAAACTAATGGTTTGAGAGCTTCTCTTTTCAAGGATGTTATCTACCACAGTGCAAGCCAGACTCAAAGCAGCTGGAAAGCAAAATATACTTCTTCCTTTTCTTAAAAATTCATACACTGTAAGAAAAAGGAACTGGAATTGTGTGTTCAAAAGTACCAGAAGTTATTTTAGCAAATGTTATCAAGTACTTTTTCTATAGAAGCTTGGTATCTACATTAATTTAAAATAATACATTATGGTAGAAATTCCACAGCAATTACTAAGATTTTTTTTTAAATCAATTTCCCCTAAACATTCAACATTCCTTAAAAATATATTAAAAACCTTGTCTATAATTACGATTCTTTTAATTCTGCCTCTATCAAAAATTGTCTGGAATTTGAAAAAAACTCAAGATTACAAGGCTTCTCTTCAGATCTGATTCTGAAACTTCCTGGGTAAAGAAATTTATATTTTAAAAGTTCTCCAGAAAATTCTGATGGAATTGTAATAAACACTCAGAAGTAATGGACTGAACAAAATGAAGCAGACCATTTCTATTATTTTCCACGACTATACATGTCAGGAAAATAATCTAATCACTGACAAAAGAATACAGAGATCCCTGCCCTCAAGAGTATTTATACACTTTCACATAAACAATGCTTAATACATAGTTAATTGACTAGATGGAACATAATGAATAAAATATTATTACTCTAGAAGACTTATTGTGCCAATGAGCATGAACAGAAAACAAAAGAATTTTTCTGAATTCTTTAAAATTCTAGCTTATTTAGTTTTACCTGGCAGTTGTCTTATATTTGTGTGCCAGAATTTTAACATATTTGGGGGGTTTCATTATCACTTATTTCATCTGATCTCTCCAAAACTAAGATATAAAATGAAGATCCTTTTATTAATGGAAAAATCTAGGCTCTTATTGGTTAGCTTGACCAAGATTATACAAATTAGTATTAGCTAGACTTCAAACCACATATCATTGGTCATTGTTCTACAATAATAATGTTCTATCAGAACTCAAAACCTCTACTGATAATACATTACTCAGCAGTTAAGTGCTTTGGTCCTTACTTTTGACAGCTAAATGAAAAGGAAAGCCAAGGTATCATGAATTAATTTTTAAACTTCATAAAATAATGAACTTATAAAATTTTGTATTTCGTATATAGTGGATTCAAAAATTCATAGGTTTGCATGCTACAAGAGAGGACATGGAGCCTACCCTAAAGACAGAATAGGCAGAGAAAATTTGTTCAATGTCAAAAATAAAGCCATGGGGTTACATATCTCAGAAAGCACAATGAGAAGAAATAGATCAGTTTAAAAATTAACCAAAAGTAAATATTTGAAAATATATTAAATTAGTGCATTCAGAGAACTAGAATAGGAAACATTAATATTCCTGTAATCACGTTTATGAGGTGAGCCCAGGACACTTTGCCAGGTTGAACTCCTAATTATTTTTGAATCAGGACCCACTTCTTGTATACTGAGAAAAGGTACACATAAATGTCATCAACTTAAAGATCTTGGCAAAGTGAGAAAAATATCTGGGAGATATCTGACCAAATAACCTCAAAAGGGTAGTCTCTAGTTAACATCAGAAAAGTTTGGGCTAGGGTCACAGCTCAGTGGTAGCATGCTTGCCTGGCATATATAAGGGGCTGAGTTCAATCCTCAGCACCACATCATTAATAAAAAAAAAAATTAAATTTAAAAAACACAAAAAGTTATATTTTATTGAGTTTAAGACTTACTTCAAATCTAAATCTCTAGAAATTCAGTTGTGACTGATACATAAAAATTTCTCAATGTTTTTGTGAATCCATATTGCCTCACCTATTCAACCTGGTTACCACTGTAGAAAAAAATAAAAAACTTAAAATAGGTTCATTTTCCTGATGTGGTAACTTTGTGAACTTGTTTGAGTCACTAGCTACTGGGCAACTCACTATCTTAACTGCTGTACTAATATCTTCTTAATTGTCTTACAAAAAGAAGTACTTCTGTGGTTTACTCTTTACTTTCATATTTTTTGTGAGTGCTGGGGATTGAGCCCAGGGCACCCTCACATATGCTATATAAATGCTCTGCTAATGAGCTATATCTGCAGCCCAAGAAGCGTGTGTGTGTGTGTGTGTGTGTGTGTGTGTGTGTGTGTGTATTATGTGTGTATGTTTTTTGGCACAACCCAGGGTTGCTCTACCACTGAACTTCAGTGACAGCCCTTTTTATTTTTTATTTTGAGACAGTGTCTCTCTAAGTTGCTGAGGCTGGTCTCAAACTTTTGATCCTCTGCCTCAGCCTCCCAAGTTGCTGGGAGTATAGGCATGTGCCTCTGCTCCTGGTCCAAGAAGCTAAGAGATTCAATTATAGTTTTCAATCATTTCCTATAGTGCCCATGATACCAAAGTTTTATATGATACATTACTTTATTATGTGTAATTTGAAACATGCTAAATAGCTACTCAAATTTTCATTCTTTGTTAAAACATATGTTTATAATTTTCTACCTTAAATTATATCTGAGAATTTATATACTGTACTATTCTAAAGAGCAAATAATCTAAAGTACCCAAATACAACTGTTTATTTATATCCAGAATAGTAAAAATGTGAAGCCTACGTAATCCTATTTCAACTTACCTCAGCTGCCTTAGCTTGCATACGTTTCCTTTCCTGTTCTTCTTCATGGAGTTTTGCTTCCAATTCTTGCATTTTTTTCTAGTGATAAAAATATCAAAAAGTGTAATAGTGAAAAGTATCTTATCTTTAAAATTTTAATATATCAAACAGGAAATGTTATAAATTTTAAGCATGGTTAATATAAACTTGTTCACTCCAATAATGCCTCTGGGCTCAGCAGCATCCATGACATACTCTTGTGATCAATTAATAGTCATTTATGAGGTAGCTGCAAAGAATTATAGATAAAACCTATAGCCAAAAACCAGAGATCTACATGAAAGTAAATAAGTTACCTTGACGCTGTTAACCTGAAACTTCACTTAGTGGCATTAAATACCTCCCAAGTGAAACAAAAGAGTGCAGAGAACAACTTAAACCAAGTGATGCAAGCCTTAAGTTACCATTTAATCTTTAAAAAATTACAAAAAGAACTTCTTTATGCCCACTAAGATTGAATATTATTCTCCAATCTTTTTTCTTTTTTAGAAACTCCTATACATTTCTTTGCCACAAGATCCCTTATTGCTATAAATATTCAGTGATATGAAATTAATTAAAAAAATGATCACCCAGTATTATGCATTGAGTAAGATACATTCACTGACTTCTGCAAGGGCCTGCATTGTGGTAAGTTTGTTATACTCCTGTTCAAGAAGATCCAGTTTTTCAAGTTGGGTTTGAACATGTGTTTGATCATGTTGTCGTTCTCTTTCTAGGGAAACCTGGAAAATATTATTATTAAATATAGTATGATAATTTGATGATCAAAAAACCAGAAATTATCACTGAGAATATCTTTGAATACACAGTATGCTTTTTGTCTAGCCTTTCAGAGAACTACTTAGATACAGAGAAGTTCTAGGAACATAACACTAGGTTGAAACCACGGGGAATAAAATAATGATTTTATAATTTGAAGGGAATATTGACGTTCCTGTAGATTATTTTATATACATGTGGTTTTACACAGTGAGACTGTCTTTACACCTGGGACAGCAAGGATTTCCTGGACATACAGGCCATGTAAATGCACAAATAGTAAATATTACCAATTAGTTTGGTACTCTTAAGTAGTTAATCTCTTAATTAAGAGAATAATTAGAGGTTTTGTGTCTTTTTAGATTCTCTCCAAATTTCATTTAAAATGGTTTTTCTTTTTTAATCTTCTTTCCTTCAAATTTAGAGTAAGAGGTTTGAAAAGCCTGCTTTCTATATGTACTTAAGGACCAAAAGAGACAGGGTAAACCATTTACTAGGGTAAGAAGTGGAAATATAGTAAATTAAGATTAAAAGAAAGTCATAGCTAAGTACCTGAACTTTAAACACTGTATCTTCATATGCAAGTCAATGACAATGGGTAATCATACTAAAAGAACTTTGAAAAAGACAAAAACAATACAAGGTAATAATTTATCATTAATTTGTGTAAACTACTAATTTTCTTCTATACATTTTGGTGCATATCTGAGGCTCTTGAAGAATACACTAACTTAAAAATTAGCACAAACCACACTTTACTTCCAGTATTGGTGCCATTTCTATTAAACTACCTTTATTAAAAATGGTATTTAAAATTTACTTTTGAATCAACAACTATAATAAAGATATTTATTCTCTGTCTACTAGTTATCTTCCAGGTACATTAGTCAAGCTATCTCAAAGGTTTTCTTAATAAACCAATACCCTTTCCCTTTACCCCACCTGTCACAGAAATGTTAGACAAAACAGCAAATTATAATAAAGTGTTACATAGAACCAAAAGCAAATAAAGGAATACTTAAGTCAAATATCACATGAGGCAGTACAGGAGATTTGGCACGTAAGATGGGCAGGTTTTACCTGGGCAACTCACTACCTTAACTGCTGTACTGATATCTTCTTCCTGTATAAACCTCAATGATGCAAGAAAACCATACCAATATAGTAACTAAAATCTGGCCTCAAATCAGGAAAACCCATCAAGTGACAGCAAAGGCAAATGCACATCTGCCTCATAAAGGCTGCCCACATAATTTAGAAAATGTGGAATTTCCAACAAAACTCCAAAGAATATGAGTTTGCTGTAAGAAAGAAAATAAATGCTCCCCTAAAGAAAACACCAGAAGGGGGAATGAGTAGATGAACCAAAAAGATTAACTTTTGAAAACATAAAATAATTTTTTAAAAACTGAGAATTGTTTAGTGCTTAAATAGATCAAAGGAAGAAATACAAACCATAGAATAATAATACACTAAAAGAGCAAAAATGAATGGATAGAATTTTTTCATCCAGTTAGAAACAAAAATACTTGGTCACCATAATAAACTCAGGAGCACAGTGAAGAGATGTAGAATGTGTATGAGACATCCTTTCAAATACGGCTGTATGATTTTTCAGAAATTTCCAAGTTTGGCCTCTACAACTACAACTGAAAGCATATATACTTTTTCTCTTTTATACTGCAAAGCACCTTTCATGTCAAGCATGTAAATGAACTGTGAATAAAGTGAAGATATTCAGAAGTCATGGTGTTCATGATAAATTCAAATTCCAGTCACAGCAGGAAAAAGGGATGCTTTAAAAAATATGTTGTAGATAGAAGATGCTAACATCCTCTCACAAATGTGCAAGTCACTTAAACATGAAAGACCTTTGGTATAACACAACAGAAATATTTTGTTAAAATAACAATTGTAAAGAGTTATAAAAGAATCATGAACCATCAAATCTGCTTCATTTGACTCTTTAAACATATTTAAGAGGTTCAGAGAGTTAAATGATTATTTACACTTTTTATAATGCAGACTATGTTACTGTGACTTTAAAATATCTCATAAGAGAAAAATAGGTCTATATTTAAATGAATTTTCTGAAGAACTGTTCCGTTCTTGAATATCATTCTGTGAGGTGCCATACCTGTTTTTCTAAGACGGATGTCCTTTCCATTTCTGCATGCTTTATCATATTTCGCATGTATTCCAATTGTTTTTCCAAAAGATTACATTTATTTTCTGCAGCTAATAACTGGGATGTCAGTTCTAAAATGAATACATAAGTAGAAATCAGCTCACCTATAGAATAGTTTTAACATGCAGTTAATAGGAATGGGATCTACTGTGTTTACAATATAAATGGCATATCCCAGTGGCCCTAGAAGACTTTTTGAATTACTTTGCAGTTGCCCTAGAAGCTTTTTTTAACTTTTATATGCTGGTCAAATCTACCTTATAGTAAATACAATGCATGACATCAGTCAGCACTTACTCCTTAAAATGTACCTGGAATATAATGTAATTTTGTTTTGAAGACAATGTATACTAGTAGAAAGAGCTAATTTGGAGTTTCAGAATAATTTTACAATACTTATTTTGACAGAATTTAATTCCTTCAGAATTAAACAAACCTTGATTGTGTTTTGATTCTTCATTCTTTGAATTCTCCCTTTCTTGAATCTGTTCATCCAGTACTTTCTTATACTCAATGGTTTCTCTTGACAAGGTTTTCACACTTTCTTCTGCCTGAATCCTTTCAAGTTCCAAGCGACGGATCTTATCTTGAAGATTCTTCAGAGCAGAAAAGATGGCTGCCAAGTATAAAGCAAATACCATGAAATAACAATAGGTATGAAGAAAATCACTGAAAAAATAAAAAAAAAAAATTGATGACTGGGTCCAATGGAGAATCATTCTTTGGGAACAACAAATGCTAATCATTCTTACTCAAGTTGTTTATTGGTTATTTTCAATAGCCTATAAACATGAACTTGTAAAACAATTTATTCCAATTTTAGTGTTAATTTATTCTGGTTGAATATTACATGAAATTACAAATAAGTTGAAAATGCAGAAAATTATAATAAAAATCAAGTTCATAGTATGTAGGAAATTTTTAATTCTCTCAAAAGATTTAATCTATTATGCAGTTCAATTAAGCTTAAAATAAAAGTAAATTATTAAAATATTTTCTTTGTTAAAAATGTATTGATACATAAAATTATTTAATTTTTCTTTAGGACAATTAAACACATATTTCAAAAAATATAAAATCCTTTTTATGATATCTTTTTGAGTCTCTGAAATGTTCTAAGTAAACAGTAAAAACCCCATAACTATGATAGAAACATTTCAAGGATTTTAAAATATGGTCCAAAAAAATTTGGCTAATCATGAAGAAATTCATACAACTGTCCCAAAGTACATATGAATTGTCTGAATCTTTTTTTCTGTTATTTATAGGATCATACATAGACTCTACTTATAGAGTTAAAGCAGTCAAGCATAAAAAGGACTTTCTTTAATCTGCATTTTTTTTTCATTTAAGAAAAAAAAAAAAGTAAGCACTCTGTAAACACTTTCTCAAGTTTCTGACTCTAGACAATGATACACATTCATTGTAAAAACTACAGGGAATAACTAATAATACTACTACCCAGAGAGAACAACTGTCATTTTTGGTTCTTTCAATCTTTTTCTACTTATGTAAGATAAATTGAGATGAAAATATTTCTAAATTTTGCTTTTAATTTTAGCTTTTTAAACAATGAACACTTGTTCATATAATCAGATAGTCCTTTTGATAAATAAAAACAAAAAAATTAAGTTAACTTCTTACTAAAAAAATGGTCACTTTTTAAAGACTCCTGAAACAGAATACCTTCAAAAGTGATGTCAACAATTTATACTTTCATCAGAAGTATGTCTTTGCCAACAGACTTAATTATAAAATATATGCCATTCTGATAAGAAAAACCATGATATTTCTGGTTATCTGGCTTATCAATTAAAGTTTAAATATATTTGCATACATTTTTGGCTAATCTCTTTTCCAAGAATTTCCTTTATCCATTCTTATGGGAAAAAGATTCCTTCCCTCTATTTTATTGTATTCCTTTAACCCTAGTTTTAGTATTTATTGTTATTTTAATATATAGGTTTTCTGATTTTTCATATAGTTTTATCTAGTATTTTCTCAAGTTCTACTTTTTATGTATTTACTTTATATGTAGAACCCAATCTCACATTAGAAAAACTATATCTTCTTTCATTATTCTTAGTTTCATACATTTTTACATTTAAATATTAAGTAAAATATTTTTATTGGAGGAATAACTTTACACATCAAATTTATCATATACTAAACTCATGCATATACCAATATATAGAGATATTATTTCTATCTACTTCCCCAAGACAGTTTCTGAGCTTTCATCTATTTTGGCATTTTTAGTATTATGAAAGTATTTTAATTATTAAAGCTTTATAAACTTCAATGTTGGCACCACCTTGCCATATTACAGACATCTTTAAAATGTTTCAAAACTATTCCTATCAATTAATTTAGAATCATTTTGCCTAAGTGTCAATTTAAATGAAAATTCATGTAAATTGTAGAAGGAGAGATGCCAGGGAGAGATGCCAACTTTTTAAGAAACAAATCTTTTTATTTAACACCAGGTACACTTTTCCTTTTATTATTGAAATTTATTCATTCACCATCATTTTTTTTTTAAACAGGCCCCATGTAGGAGACTCACAGATTGTATTATACATAGTTTACTTATTCTTGCTGGCATCATCCTCAATGAGACTACAATGTAACTGGAACAAAAGCAGACATGAAATATACATACACATACCTAGAAATCTGGGGGGAAAAAAACCCCAAAACAGCTGAAAGAAGATATGAAAAGGTACAGGAAAAGAGCTCAGATATCAGTTTAACTTCCTCTGATGTCAACTAAGTTTAACCTCTTTTAAACCACTAAGGTGTGTGTATGTGTGTGTGTTTTAAATTTAATATGCTTACTATAGTATATACGTAAAACAGCTCTTGGGGACTGTTTGCCTAACTTATACATTTCTTTTCCTGGGAATTCCTCCTTACCTTAATATGGCTGTAATTCTGATTTATTCCTTTTTTACTTTTTCACAAATCTTGCTAATTGATCCATAGCAGACACCCAGACAATAGCTATCTTCTTGGGACTTTCATCCAAAAAGCTAAAGCTAGAATTTATCAATTTAAGCTCAATTTAAAAATATGGTGGCCATGATTCTTGCTATGTTGAAGAAGCTGGTCAACGGCAAAAGGGAACGAAGCTATTGAAAAAAAATAAAAAATAAAAAAGATGGAGTGAAAGTGCTGGGTGCTGATTATCTTTGAATCCCTAGTTCCTCACATTCTTTTTTTTTAAGGCAAAACTTAGAATTTATTTGTTAAAGTGATGTAAGCCTAAATTCTAGAATAAATCAGTTTCAAAACTAGTTCACAAAACCCAGAATCATGGCTCAGAGAGTTTATTATGCAGCATAGCACAGCCACATATATCCAAACCAGAAATAATGCTTCCCTGGGATCCCTGGGATTTTGACTATGCTAGACAATCTGTGAAATCCACAAACTATTTAAATAAACCCCATCTTAGAATACAAAACAGGACACCTCCAAACAGAGGATATTTCAAACCCTGAACACAAAATGGGAAGAGGCTGGCAGAGAAGGGAAAGATGGCAGCAGCCTCTGAGGAGCTAATCAGAGCTGTCATCACTCTAATTACTATATGGCTCCTTTCTCCATCACTTGCTTCATTTACTTCACCATTTTCTGTTGCTGTGCTCTTAGTAATCTTGGATGACATGCCACCCTTACTCTCATCTGCTGTGCTTTCCTGGGAATTCTGGGATATAATCTCTTCACCTTGCAAGTCCCAGCTTTTAAGACTGTCCAGCCAGAAAGCCTTTCTGCAACTGATGAGGACTAGCATGGCTTTGACTCTGCAAACTACTTAGAGCTCCAGGGTTTTTCTGAGCACATGTTTAATGAGTCTCATGTCCTGGTGAGTCTTGGAATGCCCACACAGGTGGTGAAGCAGCCTCACATCCAGCTGGAAGGTTTCCAGTAAGCTCAGCACACTGGTGTTTTCAAAAACTGATGTTTAGGAGTGACCATACATTGCTTCAGAAATGCTTCCACAGAGAGATGCCCACACTTCAAACATACATGCAGAATATGATGATTATCAAATACTTTCATAAGCTTGATGAGGACCCTGAAGTCTCAAATAGCCATGTTCCGGCAGAGGAGCTTCTCTTCATGAATCTGCTATTGAGTCTGCTGCTGTGCTAGCCTGGAGATCTTTCACTGTCTTCTCATGTTCAGCATTATCACACAGAAAAAAAATGACAAAGGTGTGCCTTCTCAGGGAAGGGAATGTAGCTGAAGATGCACCTTTTGAAGAGTTGATCAGTTCTGGGACACCAATACTAGTAATCTCCATTATGGCTTTCAGAACATCGTCTGTGTGCTCCAGGGAGACGCAAAGTATATCATGCATGCTGCTGCTCACTAAAGAAGCTGTTCTTCTCTTTCTCCCCATGTGACCACACTGGACAGAGGTACTTTTTGGCCAGGGAAGTAATTTTTTCTTTCTTCATAGCAGGAGCTATAGATTTCTCCAAAAGTACCACTGAAAATCTGTTGAACTAAAGACCTCACTGGAAACTGAAAATGCTGGGATGAAAATTCTGTTAAGTAACTGAAACTCTGACTGACCAATTCCTCCAATGGCTGCTTGTGTTCTATTTGCTTAAGTCAGCTAGTGAGGATCTTGAGGGCTAAGTACAGTATGATTTCCAATGTGAAAAATTCCACTCCAAGCAAAAGATCCACGAAAAATTTGTAGTAGGCTCTGATAACAGGAAGCCATTATGTGGTACTCATGAGCCTTCACTCCTGGTCCATCAACTTCACCATGATCCTCAGCAACTAAGCACTGGAAATAGTTGTGTTCTCCAGATGGTTACACATCAGGTTCAGCAGTTGAACAACACAATGAACAATTTCTGGGGCAGACCTCCTATGGAAATGTGAGAATCCAATATGGTTTCCTTTATTCTTGAGAAATGGGTTTCTCTTGGTAAAGATGGTGTCAGCATATTATCTAAATTGTGGGAGAGATCTTCCAGCAAGAAATGTAGCTCAGTGGGCCCAAGCTACACAACTTCTGTAGCTTCAGTGTGCATTTCAGTATCTACGATGAATTTGGTCACAAGTTCACAACGCAGAACAGAAGGCCTCAATGTTAGCCTCTCAGAAAAATACACTGTAATTCTGTAGTGACACTGATGTCTTTCCTCCCTTCCCTGTGAGCTCCTTGTCTACTGGCCTCTACCAATCAGCACAGCATCATATTCCGAATTATCTTCTTTTGCAAATGTGTCTGTCAGGGAGCGTGCTTTGTAGCCACCTGCTTTTTGTTTCCTTCCTCTATCTTATCTTTCCCCTTTTTCCTTCTTTCTCTCTTTCTTTCTGAAGCAGGAGAGCTGCTATGAGGTGTTATATCTAAAGTTTCCAAGTCAAAATTTGCAAGAGAAGGAACATAGTCTGGGGGTGACTGCCAAGTACTTTTCCAGGATTTCCTGCAGTTCTATAGTGTCCTTTAGTCGAGAGAGCACCTTGCCCTTCATCCCATGTGATGTTTGTCAGCAAAAGGCATTTGAAACCTCTTGGAACCAGTTGAGGGTAGGAAATATGAGTGAACACATGTATGAACACTCCTTAAGAGACATAGACTCTAACTTCTCTCCAGATTCCAAGTCAGTAAGAAATATAGGACAATGTGAGAGACCAATTATCTCCTCCAGGTTTCCTTTATATTGTCTTGCCACGCAAAGTCTCAAAAACAGGAAATTGGGAGCCAGGCACAATGGAGACACTAATTTTTGGCCTGCTTCCTGTGAAGTCATTGGACCACCCTCTTTTGAGAATTTCTGAGAGAACAGTGGCAGGAGGTTGATGAAGATCCCATCACAAGTATAGTATTCTTCCAGTCCATAGAGAGTTTTCACAGGGAATGGAAAGTCATCTCCTGGAACACAGAAGTCTACCACTAAGTCATCTTGGAAATCATTAAAGATGGTTGGTCCAATCCATTCCAAGGTTACTCAAGTCAGCTTCTCTTTTTGGATTAGGCTGGCAAACTCCTCATAATAAAGTGCATAGGCCTGAGGAGACTGTTCACTACAAGAATGAACCAACCTCAGCAAGGAGGTCACCTATGTACACTACTCTTTGCTCAGCTCAGGTCAACTCTCCTTTGGGTCAAAGTACACTTAATTCTCTCTGTTGCCACGATACCAGCCATACTGACACCACAAATAACCCCAATATGTTTGTACTTAAATATGGTGCTAGAGAGCTGCTTTTGTACCACCAGATGCATGACATCCTGGATGCGGCTGCTGGTTTCATGATGTTTGCTAAATGCCAGAATGCTGAGAATACAGAAGAGTTTTTGTATTTGCTGAGGGGACATATTATCCAGACAATCTAAAATGCCCTTCACAAAGATAGCATTCAGCCTCACAGGAGTTGGGTTTAATACTAACAACCCAAGGAGGGCTTACAATGCAGTATCAACTTCCATTTCATTCCCACTGCAGACGTAGGTCACTATAGACATAGGGCACCAACTGCTTCCTGTTGGCAGTGATAAAAAACTTAAAAGAGCATTTAATTTATAGGAGACTGACTGCCAAACAAATTTATATTCTGATCTTGAGAGTAGAACAAACTCTGAGCAAGCAACAGAATAGATGGACAAATAACCTTCAGAATATTCAATATCTATAGAGTATAGAAAGAAACTGATCTTGAATGCAGCCTGATTTAATCATTTTTAGTACCCTTTCAATGTTCTTCTTTGCCTGAGTGTTGGTGCTATAAATGATGAAAATCATTGCCTGGTTGAAATTCTTGTGCTCAGACACTGGGGCAATGTTTGCAATTGCCTTAATCCAGTCTTCTGAAATGATTTTCTCAGATCTAACAGTCAACTTTAAGATATCAAAGAGAAGGATTTGCTCATCCTTCACATTCCTACTTGATTTGGGAAGCCTGAACCTATGATGTCAAAATAAAATGCTGTGGATCCTCCTACTCCCGAAGCTCAGAAATTACCTCACATGCTTTGGTGGCTGTCAGGAAATGAAGAATGAACTTGACTATCATAGGTTTAAACCATCCAATCTGATTGAGGACAGTTGACCCATCACCAACTGGTGGACCTTAGATAGGAAGTTTGGGTCAAGTTGGAGGCTGGAAAAGACATCCAGGATTGGGACTGTGAGGGGAGTATTCTCTATTAATAGGTCATCAGCATGCTAGGCATCCCCTAAGATCTCAGGTTGCCTGGTAACAGTCATGCTGCAGATACAATGAGTGAGACCGATCAGCTGCATGATCTTGGTGGTGAGGTCCTTGCCATCCACGATTCTGTCAAGCCATTTTAGGTGACTGAAAATGAGTTGAGGCATGTTGATTTCATTACTGCTCAAGTTTTGAAAAAATATTCTGGCAACTTTTCAAATAAGGTTTTGATAATAGCAGGTTATATGTCAATCCTCAGAAGCAGTTTGATTAGGCTCTTAGAGAAAGATCCACCCACACTGGCTTCCTCATTGTGCAGACGTTCACAGGACAAGAGGCAGTTCCTCAAACTGTCATGGTCTTCAATGTAAGATTCCAGGCTATGGAGAAATTCTTCTATCACTCTGGGATAAGAAGGATATTTCCTAGTAAACAAAATAGCTTCTTTTAGAAAACTATCTGATCCACGGCTAATTGATTCTGATTCTCTCTAGTTTTAAGAATAAGTCCTGATCTTAAGAAGACTTACAAAGACAGTGTCATTTTCTTCAACTTCATTAGGAACATTAAATTTCCTTTCTCTTTTTGGAAAGTGGTTGCTTCCCAGCTGTGGAGGTATCTTCCCTCAGAGTCTCCTTATCCTCAGATTTTGACAGCCTTCTTTTGGAAATCATTTTGAATGAAGTTCTCCATACTTAAAATTACACTCCTTGATTTCCACACTTTCCTGCCTGGGGTGATGTTGCTTTGGTTCCTCACATTCTTAAAGTCCACTTGTACACTTTTCTTTCCTGTTCTTGGTTGTTTAATCATCCCGTGCATGCTTATAAAACAAAACCATTCTTTTTTACCAAAGTTAATTCATTGGTGGAAACTAGTTCATAAATTTCTATCATTTATAACTAAGTTTATATTAACTGTACTTTGTTTTCTGAGCTCTTTTAAAAAAGAAATCTGTTATCAGAAAGATACAATGCTTTTATTCTACCAATGGCTAGTTATATATTTATAAAACATAAAACAGAGATGTACACAAACACATCCCTGAACACACTTTCTGTCAAAATAAAATTTTATATAAGAGAGTTAATAGTAAACTTTTACTTCATGCCTTTATATTCTAGTTTCCTAATTAGAGATTTTTGGAGCCCAGTAATTACTTTACATTTTGTATCTTCATTTGAAGAGCTATATTTAGTATATATTTTCAGTTTCATATTTACTTTTTTCTTACAAACTTGTTTTCCTTCCAGGTTAAAAGACATTCTAGATGTCTAAGTGATGGATTTTAAGAGGTTTTTTTTTTCCTTAGAAAGATCTAAGAATGAGCTATTACTTTTTCTCCCTTCTATTGCTCTGTCTTCTAAGAGTTCATAAACCACTATGCCACTTTCATTCAAGTCACATGGAAAGACCCCTAAATGAAATACACTATAGGTAGAAACAATGCATGCTGTGGTTGGATATGAGGTACCCCCAAAAGCTCACATTTGAGACAATCCAATAAGTTTCAGAGGAGGTTGGTCAGAGGAGGTTGGCTTTGAATTTATGATCCTCCTGCCTTGGTCTCCTAAGCTGCTGGGATTAAAGGCTTGTGCAACCTTTCCTGGCCAGTTCAACA
Organism: Urocitellus parryii; assembly: GCF_045843805.1. Classification (NCBI taxonomy): domain Eukaryota; kingdom Metazoa; phylum Chordata; class Mammalia; order Rodentia; family Sciuridae; genus Urocitellus; species Urocitellus parryii. Next base: position 85,231,570 of record NC_135534.1, on the reverse strand, counting down.
AATATTGATAGACAACATCCGATGTGCAAGGCACTATGTAAGATGAAGTATATTAATTAAGAAAGCCTCCAAAGTCAGGGAACTATATCATCCAGATTCTAGAACAAATGTTGTCATCTACATTCTTCCCACACCTGGTTAAAAAAAACAAAAACAAAAAAACCCCCCCAAAAAACAAAAAAAGAAATATATAAAAATTGAACATCATGGATATACTCACATCATTTATTACTATGTACCTCAAAGTATGGGGCATGAGCCTATGTCAAGCAGGATTCACCAGACCTTTTCAGGCTCTACTGAGGTAAGCACTATTTTCATAACATAAATGGAACTTAATTACTCTTTTCACTGTGTGGACACTTGCAATGATGCAAAGTGGTATTGAGTAAAACTATAAATTTTTAATTGACAAAACAAAAAGCTGGTTTTATGAAAAAATAAATAAAATTTACAAACCCTTAGCCACTCTAATGAAAAGGAGAGAGAAAACTCAAAATTACTAAAATTTGTGATAAAAAAGGCAATATCACAACAGACACTACTGAACTACAGAAGACAATTAGAAACTATTTTGAAAATTTATAGTGTAATAAAATAGAAAACCTTGAAGATACCAACAAATTTCTAGAGTCACATGATCAATCCAAAATGAATCAGGAGGACATACATAATTTAAAGATCAATTTCAAGCAAGAAAATAGAAGATGCCATTAAAAGCCTACCAAGAAAAGACCCGGACCAGACAATTCACAGACAAGTTCTATAAGACCTATAAAGAATTAATACTAACACTCCTCAAATTATTAAAAGGAGGGAACCCTTCCAAACACATTCTATGAGGCTAGTATTATCCTGATTCCAAAACACCAGGCAGAGACACATCAAGGAAAGAAAATTTCAGACATATATCCCTGATGAACACAGATGTAAGAATTCTCAATAAAATTCTGGGAAATCATATACAAAATCATATTTAAAAAAATAGTGCACCATGACAAGTGGGGTTCATTCCAGGGATGGAAAAAGTTGGTCCAACATATGGATATCAATAAATGTAATTCATCACATCAACAGACTTAAAGAATCATATATCAATTAATGCAGAGAATACATTTGACAAAATACAGCACCCTTTCATGTTCAAAACACTAGAAAAACTAGGGATAGTAGCAACATACCTCAACACTGTAAAAAGCTATCTACAGTAAGCCCAAGGCCAACATCATTCTAAACCGAGAAAATCTGGAAGCATTCCCTCTAAAAACTGTAACAAGACAGGGATGCTCTCTTTCTTCACTTCCATTCAACACAATCTTTGAAACTCTAGCCAGAGCAATTAGACAGACCAAAGAAAATAAAGGGCTACAAATAGGAAACAGAAGAACTCAAACTATCATTATTTGCCAGTGACATGATTCTATACTTATAGGATCCAAAAAACTCCACCAGAAAGCTTTTAGAAGTAATTAATAAATTCGGCAAAGTAACAGGATATAAAATCAATACCCATAAATCAAATGAATTTCTATACATCAGTGCTGAAGCCTCTGACAGAGAAATTAGGAGAACTACCTTCATTAACAATAGCCTCAAAGAAAAAAAAATACTTGGGAACAACTTAACAAAAGAAGTGAAAAACCTCTACAATGAAAACTACACAACACTGAAGAAAGAAATGAAGACCTTAGAAGATGGAAAGATATCCCAAGGTCTTAGGCAGAATTAATACTGTTACAATGGCCATACTACCCAAAGCACTATATAGATTCAATGTAATTCCAATTCAAATCCCAATGTCATTCCTTATAGAAACAGAAAAGGCAATCATAAGAGACCCAGAATCACCAAAGCAATCCTTAGAAAGAAGAATGAAGCAGGAGGCATCACTATACCAGACCTTAAACTATACTACAAAGCTATAGAAACAAAAACGGCATGTACTGGCACCCAAACAGACATGTAGACCAATGGTATAGAATAGAAAACACAGAGACAAACCCACATAAATACAGTTATCTCATACTAGACAAAGGTGCCAAAAACATACATTGGAGAAAGGATAGCCTCTTCAACAAGTGGCGCTGGGAGAACTGAAAATCCATATGCAGCAAAATGAAACTAAACTCCTATCTCTCACCTTGCATAAAATTCAACTCAAAGTGGATTAAGGACCTTGAAATTAGACCAAAGACCTTGCACCTAACAGAGGAAAAAGTAGGCACAAATCTTCATCACGTTGAAGTAGGCCCTGATTTCCTTAACAAGACTACTAAAGCTAAAGAAATAAGATCAATAATCAATAAATGGGATAGATTTAAACTAAAAAGCTTCTCAGCAAAAGAGAAGAAAAGAAAAGAAGCAATCAACAAGGTGAAGAGAGAGCCTACATTTTGGGAGCAAATTTTTGCCACATATGTCAGATATAGCACTAATCTCCAGGATATATATAAAGAACTAAAAAAACTCAACACCAAAAAGACAAACAACCTAATCAATAAATGGGCTAAGGAGGTGAAATGAAACTTCTCAGAAGATATACAATCAATCAACAAATATAGGAAAAAATATTCAACATCTCTAGTAATTAGAGAAAGACAAATGAAAAAGATTTCATCTCATGCCAGTCAGAATGGCAGTTATCAAGAATACAAACAATAAGTGCTGGCAAGGATGTGGGGGAAAAGGCACACTCATACACTGCTGATGGGACTTCAAATTACAACCACTATGGAAAGCAGTATGGAGATTCCTCAGAAAACTTAGAATGGAACCACCATTTGACCCAGTTATCCCACTCCTCAGTTTATATCCAAAGAACTTAAAAACAGCATACTACAGAGACACAGCCACTTTAATGTTTATAGCTACACAATTCACAAAAGCTGAAATGTGGAACCAACCTAGATCCCTTCAATAGATGAATGGCTAAAGAAACTGTGATATATATAAACAATGGAATATTACTCAGCATTATAAGAGAATAAAATTATGGCATCTTCAGGTAAATGGACAGAGTTGGAGAATATCATGCTAAGTGAAATAAGTCAATCCCAAGAAACCAAGGGCCAAATATTTTCTCTGATAAGTGGATGTTAATCCATATGGTGGGAGGTGGGGTGGGGCATGGGAAGAGTGGTGGAACTTTGGATGGGGCAAAGGGGAAGGGAGGATAGGGCACAGGAATAGGAAAGATGGTGAAATGAGCCGAACATCATTACCCTAGGTACATGTATAACTAACTGAGTGAATAGTGTGATTCTACTTCATGTACAACCAGAGAAGTGAAAAATTGCGCTCCATTGTGTACAATGCATTGAAAATCTTTCTGCTGTCATGTATAACTGATTAGAACTAATAAAAAATAAATAAATGTAAAAAAACTATCAATTTTTTAGCTCAAATAAAGGTAGTGGTACTTAACTAATTTTAAGCTTTTCTTGTAAGGAAAAACAAGCCACTATGTCCTTATAAAGTAGTAAAAATTGTTAAATCTTGATCATTAACTACACATCTTTTATTAATGTATAACAAAAAAGTCATGTATACATCAAATATACATATCAAAGGGTGATGGTCATGAAAAAGATTTGCCTGAAGGTTCTAATAGTAAACTTAACTGAAATCATTTCCATCAATGAATACCATTTTTATATTATTTTAATAAATTAAGGCTAAGTTAGATATTGAACAGTCATTTTCTCAAAAAATATATGAAGTGGTGCCCCCCACACACAACTTCTAAGATCTAACTATACTTGTTCATGGTATAAAAATTCAAGTTAAGGGTTTATAATTCTACAAAACTGAACTATGCTGTGAGCTTTATAGCTTCCCAATACAAAGACTTTTCTTTTGATATCAATTATATTTTAGTGTAGTTTTTTAATGCTGTATAATGAAATATGGCAAAATTTAAAAGATGTGAATACATTAACATATCGATATAAAAACCATGCTTAGGTAATAGGCATTCAAAGTTCAAAAAGGATGAATGAATTCCAGTGTCACAATTTACAGAAAAGTTAGTCAGTAGACCTAATCTTTTGTTTCACTAACCTCTGAGAATTTGTCTACCTGAATGTTTTCTATATTACTAATTGATAAAGGTGTTTATATGCCTATGGCATACATATCCTACTAAATTCTACTATATCTCTCTACCTAGATTATTTATGCAAGTAATGTGATTTACAGTGAATCCCTATTTCACTTTGGGAAGGCTGGAATTTTGGTAATTGTGAATGGTTGCTCAAGTACAAAATACGTTTACGACTAATCTCCTGTAAAAGCTCTAGTCTAAGGGACTGGGGTTGTGGCTCATTGGTAGAGTGCTTGCCTAGCACGCATGAGGCATTGGGTTCAATCCTCAGCAACACATAAAAATAAAATAAAAATAAAGGTTATTGTGTCTACCTACAAATAAAACAAATATTTAAAAAAAAAAAAAAAAGCTCTAGTCTAAGTCATATAGGAATGGCCTTTCCTTGGCAACACTTTGCATGTTGTGCAACCCTTTGGTAGACACGTGAATTCTGTGGTGTATCTTTTAACAATCCCCCCTCCCCTAGTAGTCTGATAATCTTTTATGAATTCCAATACTTGATGCAAAACTCTTTATAAGATACCATGAAGATGAAAAAATAATGTTAATTAAATTAACTAAATGATTAAAACAAATGATAGGACGTTACACATTAGAATAGCAGTTAAAGGCTGACAATCTAAAAAAAAAAACCAACAAAAATTGTATGATATTCAAAGAACATCATAGGTTAAAAAAGCAAAAAAATATACAACTGAAGCCCACAAAGGAGCAAAACCCCACTAATTTTCAGTTATAATTTCTTAAAAATAAGCACAAGGCGGCTGGGGTTGTACCTCAGTGGTAGAGCTCTTGCCTTGCACGTGTGAGGCCCTTGGTTCAATCCTCAGCACCACATAAAAATACACAAATAAAAATAAAGATACTGTGTCCATCTACATCTAAAAAAGAAAATTTTAAAAAATAAAAAATAAATAAAAATAAGCACAAGGGGCTTGGATTGTAGACCAGTGGTATAGCATTTACCTAGCATGTGTAAAACACTGGGTTCAATTCTCAGCACCACATATAAGTAAATAAAATAAAGGTCCATTGACAACTAAAAAAATATTTAATAAAAAAGCACAAAATAAAATAACTATGCAATTGAGCTCTTAACTCTGTAGGAACACAAGACCCGAGAATTACAAATTAATACTTCCACTACAATATTATATCTAGTTCTGATCTTCCCATCTGTGAAAACAAAAAATTCAGAGTACAGCAAATTATTAAAGCATGAAGGATGAAGAAAAATTAGAGGGGAGGTGGATTTTTTTTCACAGAGCAATCAGTAAAATTTTCAGCCCAGTAATGTTAACAATAAAGCTAAAATCTGTTTTTGCATCAGTAGTGATTTTAAGGAATATGAAAGTGGGGAGGGGGGGAATGGAGATGATGGGAAAAACAAGACAAATAACATGCAAAACTGTAAATAAGTTTGTTTTACATCTTTAGAGAATAGCATGGTGAACTATTTTAAAAATGTCTTGGGATATTATCCTATTGTTATATTGTATTATACAGGTGGCCTTCAACATCCATTGGTAATACAATGGTTATCCAATCCAATGATTATGAAAAACTTCCCATCCCACACCAGATACCAAAATCCATAGATGCTCAAGTCCCTTAGACGGAATGGTGCAGAATTCACATACAATCACCACATATCCTTCCATATACTTCAATCATCCCTAATAGAAGAATTGAAATGCTATGCAAACAGTTGTTATGATGTGTTATGGAATAATGACAAAGAAAAAAGTTTACATGCTTGCTACAGATGTAATTTTTTTCTCAAATATTGCTGACCAGTTGGTTCAATCAATGGATTCAGAACCCAGAGATATAGAAGACTTTTACAGTGTTTTCTTCCATCAATCCAACAATACCTGCTTTTCAAACGGAAGGACAGACACCAAAATCATCATCCCCTTTATATCCACAAAAATTAAAGGCTTTAAGTTATGAACAAAGGATTAAGATATTTCAAAAACAACACTGAGGAGGGCAGAGAGGTATGTGCTGGAGAAGCTAAAGAAAGACCTCTTGATGTAAATAATATATATTTGCTTTAAAGAACAAGTATAATTCCAGACAAAGAAAATATCAGTATGAGGCTGGGGATATAGCTCAGCTGGTAGAGTGCTTGCCTCGCATGCACAGGCCCCAAGTTCAATCCCCAGGCACCACAAAAAACAAACAACAAAATACTTTTTCATTGCTGGTCAGACTGCAAATTGTTGCAATCAATATGGAAAGCAGTGTGGAGATTCCTTAGAATACTTGGAATGGAACCACCATTTGACCCAGCTATCCCACTCCTTGGTCTACACCCAAAGGACTTAAAAACAGCCTACTATAGTGACATAGCCACATCAATGTTCACAGCAACACAATTCCCAATAGCCAAACTGTGGAACCAACCTACATGCCCTTCAATAGATAAATGGATAAAGAAACTAGTATATAAACACAAGGGACTATTACTCAACAATAAAAGAGAATAAAATTATGGCATTTGCAGGTAAATGGATGGAATTAGAGAATATCATGCTAAACGAAGTAAGCCAATCCCCCAAAACTAGGGGCCAAATATTTTCTGATAAGTGGATAATAATCCATACTGGGGGCAGGGGCATAGAAGGAAAGATGGTGGAATGAGAAGGACATCATTACCTTAGGTACACATAGTATTGCATGAATGGTGTGACCCTACTGTGAGTACAAGCAGAAAAGTAAAAAATTGTGCTCCATTTGTAATATAATGAATCAAAGAGCATTCTGCTGTCATGTCACTGATTAGAACAAAAGTTTAAAAAAAAAAAAAAAAGAATACAAGTAACAATGTTGGTGAGGACATGGGGAAAACATACATGCATACATTGCTAATGGGACTGCAAATTGGTATAATCACTCCTGAAAGCACTATAGTTCCTCAGAAAACTTGCAATGGAACCATTATTTGACTCAGTTATACCACCACTCAGCATTTACCCAAAGGATTGAAAATCAGCATATTACAGTGACATAGCCACATCAATGGTCATAGCATCTCAATTCTCAATAGCTAAGCTAAGGATCCAGCTTAAGTGCCCTTCAACAGATGATCAGATAAAGAAAATATTGTATATATATACAAGAGAATATTACTCAGCCATAAAGAAAAATGAAATTATGGTATTTGTGGGTAAATGGATGGAAGTGGAGACTTTCATGTTAAGTGAAAGGAGCCACTCCCAAAAAAACCAAAGGCCAAATGTTCTCTCTGATATGCAGACGCTAACTCACAATAGGCAGTGGTGGAGATCAAGAAGGGGAGGTTTACTGAATTGGACTGGGGAGTCAGGGTTGGAGGGGGAATGGGAAAGACAGTAGTATGAATTGAACATAACTTTCCTATGTTCATATATGAATACATGACCAGTATAACTCACACCATGTATAGCCACAAAAATGGGAAGTTATATTCCATGTTTGTATGATATGTCAAAACACATACTACTGTCACGTTTTACTAAAAAGAACAAATTAAAAAAGAGAAATTAAAAAATAAAAATAATATAAAAAAAATTTTCAGTATGAGAGAAAACAAGGGAAAGGCTTGCAAACTTCAAGTTGATATGATAGGCAAAATGGAAACCTAATCTCTGGCTACTCTGGTGAATTATGATACATAGCAAAAAGGACTTTCAGAGATGTTAATAAGGTTATGGCTCTTAAGATACTGAGACTATTCCCGAACCTAACTAATTACATGAGTAGAAAGTTTCCTCTAGTTATGGTTACAGAAATGTAGCCACAGCAGAAGTCAAAGAGATTTAAAGCATATGAGACCTGATTCATTGTTGCCATAGGAGACCAAGAGGAAAGCATGAGTAGGAATAAGAAGTCTAGAGAGGTGAAGACTGGTCCTGACAGCAGGAAAATGAAATTGTAGTCCAGCATCAACAAGGAATTGAATTTGGCCAAGAATATGAATGTGTGGAAGCAGATAGTCCCTAGCATCTCCAGAGGGAATATGCCCAGTCAATACCTAGATTTGAACTATATCAGACTGTCAACAGAGAAGAACCCACCCAGATTTCTGACCTATAGAAAACTACAACAAGAATAATTTGTGTTCTTTAAAGTGGCTTAGTTTGTGGCATTGTGTTTATATATTTATTGTGTCTGGCTTTAACCTAGAGGCCCTCTAACATCAAGCCACATCCCCAGTCCATAAAAATATATATATACATATTTATAAAATTATATATAACATATAAATATATATGTATACCTATTTATTTATTTATTTATATTTTATGATTATTTTATTTATTTATTTTTTATATAATGCTGAGGATCAAACCCAGTGCCTCACCCGAGCTAGGCAAGCACTCTTGTAAGATTGCTGAGGCTGGCCTTGAACTTGCTATCCTCCTCCTCAGTCTCCTAAATTGCCAGATTACAGCTGTTCGTGGTATTTGTTAAGGCAGGCAAGAAAACCAACAGAGGTACATGTATGTCACAATGTCTTCCACAATTATGTAATTACAATGTGCCAATTAAAAATTAATTTTAAAAAAGAAAATTAACATAGATGTCAAGCTCTAAAAACAAATACATTTCAAGTAGCAAGAACAAAGAATGTTTAAGAAAGGAGGTGGGGATGAATTTACTAAGGCAGACAGGGTTTAAGTTGTAGGAAATCTAAGACTTCATTATTATGTGAGCCATGGAGAGGTGCTGAAACTTTGTTTAAAGTGAGAGACATAATAAATGATAGTGATGTTAAGTGGGGGATCAGAAGGAGATGAAAGGCATAGATATTTGTTAGTTTTCTATGAACATACTAGATAACAGATAAGAATGTGAATGAAATCAGAATAAAAAAAATGCTTTTGAGTTACTGCATTTTACTGAAGTAAAAACACAGTCTAGGATCCTGATTCATGTTGAAGATGATAGACTAGTGAGGTACGATTCAAAGTACTTTTCCTTAAGTGATGTGGTAGATGATTATGTTCACCAATCAAAATAAAGAGCACCCAAAAAAGCATATTTTTAGTAGGCTAAAAACAGGCAGTAAAGGGGAAAACATATTTCTCAACTTTTGAAATAACGGAGAACAAAAACAACAATTTTAAAGCAGCAGGTAAACAAAAGCAGCATCTTTTTATCAGGGTTTATTACCTCTACTATTGCTTTCTGGATAGGCAAGGGTAGGCTTATTTGGAGATCGTCGTAGATCACTATTAAGGAAAGGCTTATCAGATGGATATGATACATAAGGAGATGAAGAATGGCGAACCACACCCCTATTAGACCTTGATGGTTCAGCTGAGATGTTCTGAAAAATAAAAATACAGAAATTACTTTTCAAAAATTGAAACCATATTCATGACTTAAAAATTGAACTGTCTATATATTCTTCTGATAAGAGACAATGGGAAAAAAGAGCCCAATAACTATACACAGTAGAATTCAACCATCATTTATTTTAAGGAAATACAACTTTAAAAGTGTTTCATATTTGTCTAAATGTAGCCATATGCCAAACACTACAAAGAATACTCTCACAATCTAAATACAAACACTGTATAGAAAAAAAATGGTACTCAACAAATATTGTATCTTAAGTATATACCATGAAACATACATTCAGAAAAGTAAATATACAGAATGAGAGATTGCTACAAATTATTCTCAAATGCAACAAAATACTTCTTAAATATTTTAGTGTCCAAAACTTAAAGAAAGAGAGATATTGTCCTTGCCTCAAAGGACTTATTCTACTTTCATGTTAGAAATCACATAAATTCTCAGTTGATTTACAAAAGGAGATATAAAACATACACTATTGCTGTGAAAACAAGAAGGTAAATAATATGATCAAGGTAAAGATATTCTAGAAATGAAAAACTAGATTGCATTATAATATCTTTCAATGTAATCCACCTCATTCAAGTAAAAATCCACATGATCAACAAGAATGAGAGCACTGAATAACATTCATTATCCAGCAAAGAATAATTATTTTATGGCAATATAAAACTTCATCAAAAACCATGGCAAACATACTTCATTTTGCAAAATTTGAAACAAAGCCCTATGCACAACTTCTAGTTGGTGTCCTTAATACTAAATTGCATCTCTTAAATTTAAGCATATTAGGATATCGAAAAGAACAGATACTACAATTGAAAAGAATCCAAACTTCACAGATTATGATTTTCTAAATAAAAAACACCAACGAATACTAAATTATTAGAATTAATTTGAGCCTGGAAAGGTTACTAGGTAAAATTCATGTACAAGAATCAGTATTTCTATACATTAGTTGGAAAATGCAACTTAAGAAAGCATAGGTCATACAATAAAAAAGTTAACTAGAATTAATGTTCGGAAAAAAGATTCAGTATACTAAAAAATATCAGATTAAAACAGAAATTCAATGAAATTTCAATTAAAATTCCAAAAACAAGTTCAACTATTTCTATTGAAGAAAATCGAAGACCAAGAATACCAACATTTCTCTTAAGAACAAAGAAGATAACCGCCCCTCACTCCTAACTATACATATAGAAAGGAGAATCACTAAGACAGTGAGTATCTAGAAAGAAAAACCAAAACAACAACAAAAAAAGGACAAAGCACCCTAACAAACTAATAAAAACATGGAAATTAATATACTCACAGAGCTAAAATTGTGGACCTTTGGGGAAAGGTTAACTTTTTAACAAGTAGTTTCAGGACAATTGTTTCATCTTAAATAAAACATTAAATTAAATAAATTTCAAGTAAATTAGAATTTAAAAGCTCTAACTTTAAAATGTATAGTGAATAATTTAGAATAATACCATTAAGATCTTAGAATGAACGAAGAATTTTTCAAATCACTAATTGTAGAAAGGAATGACTGACAAATTTTACCACTTTAGTATTAAGTATTAATCAAAAAATACCAAAGACAAGCAAAGATGTCTTTGGACTAGTCCCATAAGAGTGAGGATTAACATTCAGAACACAAATGAGTATACATCAAAAAGAAAAAACAGCCCGGTAAAAAATAGGCAAAAGACATGGACGGGCATTTCATAAAAGAAAAACACACAAAAGACTAGCAAAGGTATGAGTCAAAAAGGTGCATTCTCATCAATGACTAGGGAAGCATAAATTAGAGAATAGGATAACATTTTATAACTTACCCCTTAGAAAAAATTTACAAGTGGAATAATATTACCCATCAAAGGGGACACAGAATAAAGAGGACTGTTGGTTGGCATATACATAGAAAAACAATTTAGCATGAGTAAGCCAAAGTTGTACCTATTCTATGATAAATCAATTTCATTCACAAGTACACCTACTGAACTATTTTCATTCTCTCATTTTTGAAAATGAAAAAGCATAAACCAAACACATATTTTATAAGCCTGTATTGAGGTCTAACCCACATGCCAATCTGCCCCTCGCAAACTTTTTGTTTCGCATTTGGTATATTTTGGTTGACATATGAAGCAAACATAGCATTACACAAACACGTACTTGAATAAGAAAGAATCTTGTAGACTCCCTGAGAACCCTTTAGAGACCCGCCTAAAGTTCCCTAGATCACTTCCAAAACTGCTGTTTAGAGAAATTTTTGCCATGTTGAGCATTAAGGATTTCAAGATTGTTATAATATCTAACAAACAAAAAACCCAAAGACCCCCAAAGCCTATCAAGATACTACATAGTAGTATAAATGAGATGAACTCTTACCCTTGACTAACCTCATGCATCACTTTGCCCATTTGAAAATGTAAATATGTCAACCCCACAAGGTTACTGTGAGAATTATATGATTTCATATATGAAAAAATGCTTAAAATAATGCCTGTCAGTATCATCTAAGTATTAAATATTATGGTCTTAGAAAGTACAGTAGTGTGGGATGGAAGAACGGAAAGATTAAAAAAAAGGCAGGGAAGCATTCACTTTATTATCCCCCCAAATAAAATATATCTTAAAATATATTTCATATTATAAAATCTATGATATATTAAAAAAAATTCATGGAAATTAATACGAAGCTACTGTGTTACTTTGTTAAAGGACAGGACTAAAAAGCTTAAGACAAATTAGGAGATTAATTTATTAAGTCCAAAGTGACATAAGGGTGTTACACATGGATTAAGAAAATATTAACAGATGGCCTGAACAGACACTTCTCAGAAGAGGATATATAATCAATCAACAAATATATGAAAAAAATGTTCATTATCTCCAGGAATTCGAGAAATGCAAATCAAAACTATTCTAAGATCTCATCTCACTCCAGTCAGAATGGTAGCTACTATGCAGACAAACAACACTAAGTGTTGGTGAGGATGTGGGGAAAAAACTTATCCATTGCCGGTGGGACTGCAAATTGGTGCAGCCAATATAGAAAGCAGCATGGAGATTCCTTGGAAAACTTGGAATGAAACCACCATTTGACCCAACTTTCCCTCTCCTCGGTCTATACCCAGCATACTATAGGGACAAAGTCACATCAACATTTATAACAACACAATTCACAATAGCCAAACTGTGGAACCAACCTAGATGCCCTTCACAAGATGAATGAATAAGAAAAATGTGGCATATATACATAATGGAATAGTACTCAGTAATAAAAGATCATAAAATCATGGCATTTGCAGGTAAATGGATGGAGCTGGAGATGATAATGCTAAGTGAAGTTAGCTTCTCCCAAAAAAACAAATGCTGAATGTTTTCTCTGATATAAGGAGACTGATTCATAGTGGGATAGGGAGGGGGAAATAGACAAACTCTAGATAGGGCAGAGGGGTGGAAGGGAAAGGAAGGGACAAGGGGTTAGCAATGATGGTGCAATGTGATGGACAACATTATCCAAAGTACATGTATGAAAACATGAATTGGTGTGAACATACTTTATGTATAATATGAATTGTAATGCATTCTGTTGTCATTTATTAAAAATCAATAAAAATAAATGAATAAATTTTTAAAAATTAACAGAAGGAACATAAAGTCATTTTGCTGTTTCAACACTATGTTATCTATATCTTTACTTAGTATTAATTTCATTAAGCCCAATTATGTTGTATTCCTGTATTCCTGTTGTCTCTTAACAGTGAGTTGATAACAAACAATAAATGTTACCTGCTGTTGCTAATCTTGCTGTTGCTGCAATGAAAAAAAAATACTCCAAAAAGACTGACTACTGCTCTCATGTTGTCCATGTTTGAGATTTATATGGTAGCTGCTTTCTAAAGATTATTATTTGTGTAAAACATCTCCATTTATTGTAATTAGTTTGGTATTGGGTTTTCAATGTAAAACATACAAATTGTTAATATTCACAACCCTGACATCTTAATGAGTAGCCTTCTGGTTTCATGTTGTAGTTTTAAAGTTTTCTAATATCGTATTACTTATTATCGGCTGTTTGCTAATCTAAAGTGCTTTTCAAATTCTTTGTAAATGACAGCTTTATTTCTAATGGGACATTTACTAAGTAGCGCCATTTCTTGTGCACTGAGAAACCAAGTAAGTTTGTTTTTGTTTTGAGAAATAGTAACTTCTAAATTAGACATCTTAATGCAGCAAGTCAAGGTAATTAAACTTGTTGCACTCTGACTTGTAAAAATATTAGCATAGTCTTGATACTTAGAATCCAATTAAAGCTGAGCTTAATACAATAAAAATATCTATGCTTTCCTAACTGAAACTCTGGAAGGATTTCTGTTCAAAGCTACTGTAAGGACCAAGGGTTTACTACATCTCAGTGGCACTGCTCAACCAAGTGGCTGAATTATATATAGAATGGCTCAGAAGTCTTTCTGGTTTGGTCTCCAATCATTAAGTTTTGAGAGCAATGGAAAAAAGTATTCCTCTCCCAAGTTCAATCAATCACATCCCCTGTATAATTCAATCATCTGACATGTTTCTAACAGTTTCTCTTTATCTTACCTTTTTCTGATCTAATCCTTGAAGAACTCCCATTGCTTCACTCATTACTTTTCCTTAATCTCCCAGAAGGCTCTGGAAACTTGTTACCCTATTCTAAGGATACCTGTGATACTTCTGGTCTCATTATCAAAAATTCTAATCATAGTCACAAAAAACTGAAAATAAGGGAAAATATGACTTCCCCAGGTGACTATGCATTCCCCTAAATTCTCTTTTAGTGTCTATGAAATTATTGATATTCTTCTGACTTCTTTACTCTTTTTTCATTTTCATCTACTTTTCTAGTTCATCTCATCCAATTCTACTTTCATATTACCTCTGTTTATTCCAGATTATCTCAAGTTTCCTCAAAAAGTATCTATTTGTCTTGGCATATATCTCAAAATTCTTTTTTAAAATTAGTTTTTAGTTGTACAAGACAGTAGAATCTATTTTATATAACTATTATAACTATAATACAAGCATAGTATATATCTTATTCTAATTTAGGACCCCACTTTTGTAGATGTACACGATGGTGGGATTGATTCACCGTGATGTAGTCATATATATACACACATACACACACACACACAGGAAAATTATGTCAGATTTACTCACTGTGAATAACTTTATGACAATTGCCTCTAAATGGTAAATCTGGAGATTATCATGCTGAGTGAAATAAGCCAGTCGCTAAAGATCAAAATTCTTGCGGTGCTTTCTCCTGCTATTTTTGTGACAATTACAACTCCTTCAGTAGGTAGCTAGTTCCACTTTCCCTTTAGGAAATCTTCTCTAACCTACCCAAGAACTGCTAATCACCGCCCACCTTAAACTATTCTAATAAAGGTATCTCTTATAAAACTGTACTCTGTAATAATTATCTATGCATAACTTCTCTTCAATGCTTCTCTCCTTCAGAGTTAGATTTCTATCCTATTCATCTGAGTAATTTTAAAGTTTAACAGTCTGCAAGGCACTGAATATTTATAAATTGGCTCCAACTTAATCACATTTACTTGTGTCTTCCCAGTGTGCATTTTCCAGAACACCGAGTTCATCACTTCTATTTGCCAAATACCAGTGACTAAACTGGTTGGTAACTCTTGTGGTGAAAACAATGTTTACTATCTCTGTGGACTCTCCCAAACAGCACTTCCACATTGCAGTCCTAGCAACATTACAGAAAGCGCGGGCTCTAGCTAAAGGGTCACGCAACAAAGTTCATGAGATAGGAGGCGGAGGCACTGCAAAGAAAACTGCATAAGCAACGACTAAAACGCACACTCAAGCGCACCGCTCAGTGACTACCTGGCCTAGGCGAGTTTTCAAGGGTGGCCGTTACACTCACGTGACTAATGGAGCTGTTTTCGCAGGCTAGGATCTGCCAAAGCCCAGTCTCAGCAACATTAGGCAATCTGGCCTGCTAGGCCACAAAGCGAATGAGGGATGAGAATAGAAACGCACCAGCCTGTTTCAATGGAAGCTAGAGGGTGTAGCTATGATTTAGGAATAGTAGAAACCTGCGCAGCGTGGAGCCATCTAGGTACCCCACCACCACGCTGTCTTCCAGGATGGGGTCAGAAGAGGAACCGAAAACGGCCTGAAAAGTGGAAGTGTAAAAAGGCGCTGGAACCAACCTAAAGCCTATTCGAATGCCGATCACTTCTTACCGAGAACTGAGAATCAGAAACTGCAGAGACCGATGCCGTCGCCATTTTTCTGTCTGCCCAGCGCGGGCCTCCGCAGCTCCGGAGCGGTCTAGATTCTCTACTACTTCAAGACTCGAGAGCCGCCCCCCAGGGGCGACCCTAAGCCGAACCCCTGATGGGAGGGGTGGGGGTGGTGGCGCCGGGTCTAAATACCCCTGCTACACACCCCCAGTGGGACGCCCGCGCTCACAGCGCACGCGGAGAGGGCAACAACACGTCCTAACAGACGTCTTCTATAGCCAATCAAAAAAGCGGACGTCTTCCTTTGGTTGGAGAAAATTCGCCTCTTCCTCGGTGACGTCACAAGTATCGCGCAGCTGCGTCTGCCAGGGCCTGGTAGCGCTGCCGGCTGCTAGGCAACTCAGGGAATTCTGCAAAGGGATTCTACAAAGGGGATTCCTTTCCAAGAGGAAATGTGAACCAGGGTTTGTGTTGTCGCCAGTGGCAACTGAATGGAATGATTGAAGCAGAATAAAAAAGAACGGGAAGTTCAAACACTCCATCATTTCTTTTGGATTTGACCCGCGAGAGAGCGTGAGCTAGACTCGGGGACGCCTCTCCAGGTGAAGTATTGACCTTCTGACCAATAACAAAATAGGAGGGGCTTAATGGTTTAGTCTAATGAAAGTCAAATGAAAAGGAGCAGAAAGAGAAAGCAAACCTTCGCGAACATTTGCCCAATTGGATTGGGGAGCCCTGACCCAATCTAAGATACGCTGCTGGAACCTGCGGCGACCTGGACTTTTGGGCGGGGCAGATTCGAAGTGGATTTCGCGCTCTGAGAGCGTCGGACTCTTATTGGCCAGCGCCTTCCTCCCTTTGTGGGCGCTCCCGCGTAACCGGGTCTAGGGGTTGGGAGGAGCGGCCGAGTGACGCGGTGTCCTCCGCAGCCAATCAGGGTTGCGGAAGCGAGGTGGAGAAGGAAGCGGATCCGCGGTCGCGCAGCTAAACCGCATTGAGCTACCCGCTTCGTCTCCCTCCGCCGCTATCGGGACCTTAGCGGGAGCGGCTGGGACAGCGTCACTGGGTGGGCTGGGGCGGAAGTGTAGGCGGAGGGAGACAGCGGTGTCCGCGGAGCTTGGGGCTCTTGCGGTGAGGCCCTGGTGGACGAAAGGAAGGGGGTGGGGGAGGAGGAGGAGTCCGCGGCCCGGGCAGCGGCGGCGCCCGTGTTCTCCGTAGGGCCCCGCCTCGGAGCGGGCGGCTGTAGAGGAGGAGATTGAGGAGCAGGATGGCGGCCTCGGCCCTCTACGCCTGCACCAAGTGTACCCAGCGTTATCCCTTCGAGGAGCTCTCCCAGGGCCAGCAGCTCTGCAAGGTCCGTGGGCACCGGGCGGGCGGGGTTTCCTTTGCCTCATCCCGAGGGGCTGGGTGCCCGCTGCAGGACACCCGGCTCTTCGCTGGCGCCTCGGGGTTTGGGAGTCTGTGGAGTCTTACCTCCGCACCTTGGGACCCTTTTATCCGAGGGCTGGGCATCAGGTGGGAAAGACCCCTGAGGGGAGACAGCATCCTACCCTCTTCCAGGCAGTCCAGGAGGGAGCCGGGCCCCATTACCGTCCGAGGGTCTCGGGTGGGGCTGAGTGAAGCAGCCACCTGTCTTATGCCGCAGAAACCCTGGGGTGGAGATATTTTCATCTTGGTTTTCTGCCTGGTCTGTCCTCTCCTTCCACCAGGAGGCAGGGGACGGTTTTTGCACTTTCTTGCTAGGAACCTGAAGCCGCAAAGCTGATGGCATCCTTCTTCCCTGTCCAGGAAAGCGAAGCGACTGGTTTGGGAACAGAATGCTCTATGATTTGGAGCTCCTCCCATCCCATTAAAGCCAAGATGCTGTCTGTGAGCAACGGTGTAAAATAACAAGTAGTTTCACATTTAACCAACCCTTGAAATCATCCCTGACAGCTTTCTTAAATTATCTGTAATATATCCCACATAGCTAATGAAGACAAAGACAACTATGCCTTCCCTAAGGAATTATGTTGTGATTGGCCACTTACATGATAAGTCACCCAGTTTTTTTACTTTGGGGGCCAGGTTTTATTGATGTTTTAGACATTTGATTAGGTTGGGTAATAATTTTCTACCAGAAAAGTGAGATTCAGGACTTTGAGGTAGATGCTGACTAATGTATTTTCTTATTACAGGAATGTCGGATTGCACATCCCATTGTAAAATGTACTTACTGCAGATCAGAATTTCAACAAGAAAGGTTTGTATACTGAATAGTTTTTGATTGTTAAAAACAAATGTTGTCTAAGGAATACTTGGGGATTATAATCCCATATCTGTGTTACTCTGATATGGGATGCCTTAGTTTCTTAAGTTTTAAGTTATAAACCTTTTATGTATGGTGGGACAGAGAATGTTGACAAAAAATACCTGATTTTTACTTTACAACTAGAGTTCAGTTTATACATGAAAAAAAGAGGGGTAAATTTTAAAAAAGAGGGATAAATGGAAAATGTTCAGTCTTGATAACAAAAATGCAAATATAAAAATTGCTGTTAAAATCCAAAATGTTAATGGACTTGAGGAAAGGTTAGTAGTGTTACCAAATGCCTTCCAAGCATGCAATCAAGTCACTGATTCGCAGAAGAATAGCACAAACTTTTTTAACAGGCACTTTGAGAGCACATACAAGAAAGTAGCCTAACAGAACAACAGATTTCTTCATGAGTGGGTATCAAATTAAGGGAGAATGGCTGAGTAGAAAGTTAGGTAGGCACTGATAATTCTGTGCATTAATGGTGACGTGTGAAAATGGTAAAACTAGAGAGGAGAAATTAGGATTTTTTGTTTTGTTCCCTTTACAAAAAAATACCCAATAAAGAAGTATAACATTTGACTTAAGTTAATGGAAGAGAAGTAAATTTGGATAAAACAACCTTAAAAAAAATCTTTAAGTTTATCTTTTTTGAATAAAATGTGTGGACTAAATTAAAGTTTTAGGTACTACATTTAGCTCAACGCTGTGCTGATTACCCCAGAAAACTGCATAATGTGGTCATCTATATATATTTTCCTTTCAGCAAAACGAATACAATTTGTAAGAAGTGTGCTCAAAATGTGAAGCAATTTGGGACCGTAAGTATGTCTTAAGATTTTTTTTGTTACTGGTCAGTTAATGTTTGTCACAAAGACAAAAACTTTTAGAAATTATATAGTGTTATGTTCTTATGTATTCAAACATATCAAAATACTTCATGGGAGAAATTTTCTGTAGATAGTCTTATGTCAAGACTACATTTAAAAACAAACTGTGCATTTTTTTAAGTACTGTGTATAAAGTTATTCTTTAAACATTTAAATATAAAGGACTTCTTTTTGAGAATCTACTTAGCCATAAAATTTGCATAAACAAACTCTTTTTTTTCTCTTTAGAACTATTTTTATACAACAATATAGTTCAGGTACTTATTCACAACAATTATAACAATACACTAATAAAAATTGTCTTACGAGTGTACTATAGCAATTATTGGTATATTGGCAACATTATTGGTCAAAATGTTCACATTAAGACTACTAATCAAAATTGTCTTTTGAATATTCAAGTATATCAAGATATTTTTATTATAATTTATGTTGAACATGTTTGTCAATTTTTTAAGTTGAAGATTGACCTATAGTTTATTTTTATGTGTTCCTTTATATGACAAAAGGTTAATTTTTTTTTTTTTTTTTTTTTTTGCACAAATGACACAGTAACTAAACAGGATATTATTAGAAGTTCATTCCTCAAATTTGGATATATGAGATTTTTTTTTATGTCCCTATATTCTTTTATGTTAATTCTTTGAGGCTTTTTTTATGTGCAGCTTTTGTATGAAAATGTATCTTATCATTTAAACATTCTAATAGAGTAACAATGAGTTTCATGACTCTACAAATAAATATTAATTGAATGAATAGAAACATAAGCGTTATTAAATATGGCAGATGACATATTTGAGCGAAAACCAGTTTTTTACCTTTTAGTTTCCTTAATTTTATCCTAGAGTTCCATTTATATGTAAGGAACTTTATGCAGCAAACTTGAATGTTTTTTAATGTCTCAGTCAAAATGTATGTCTGCTTTTCAGCCAAAACCTTGTCAGTACTGTAACATAATTGCAGCATTTATTGGTACCAAGTGTCAGCGTTGCACAAATTCAGAAAAAAAGTATGGACCACCTCAGACCTGTGAACAGTGCAAACAACAATGTGCTTTTGATCGGAAGGAGGAAGGAAGAAGAAAGGTATGTTTTATTTATGTTATGGTACCTTCCTGAAATTAAATAATATACCAACCAACCTAGAATTTATAATTGATACAGGGATCAGATATGATTATTTTTTGGGTCCTGAAAGCAGATAGTTAGATGAAAGCTTAAGAATACTGAAAATAATGAATTTTTTCCTTGTTTGCATCGTATGTGAATTCATGTCAATCATTCAGGGTTACTTTTAAAATTTCAATCCAGGCACGGTGGCACACACTTGTAGTTCCAGCTACTCAAGATGCTGAGGCAGGAGGCTCACAGTTCAATACCAGCTTGGGTAACTTAGTGAGACCAGCATTTCAAAAATAATAAATAAATAATTCTGTGATGGCTATTCTCCACTATTTGCTTGCCCACCAATATGATTTCTGAGACAGATTTTTATTGAGTAAATCTTTTCACCTATTTACCGTTTTGCTGGTTACTTGAAATTGCTGGTGTGAAAAAAAAAATACCTGATGGCACATTAGCACATAAAATTCAAAGTTAGTCTACTGCCTTTTGATATGGGCTCATATTTGAAACCATTGTTTGTTTTTCTCTACCTACAGTGACTTAATAATTATGTGTATGCATGTGGCATTCTTCTGCTGATCAGCATTCACACAGGCCTCCTGTTGTCTATCAGTTTCAGTTGACTTGGAGGATGACTGTCTCTTTGAGGGGCTTCCCCAGGTCCCCCCACAGCAATGTATGTACCTTAGTTGTAAGACATGCCCCTCCAGCACTTTTTGTGTGAAAAACAGAAGACAGAAACTATTTTATAGGTTTTGTCTTAATTTTGGAAAGAATTCTCTCCCTCTCCATTGACTCACATAACAATTGATTCTCGTTATTTGCAGTAGTTAACATTCTTTGAAGTTGCCAGAAATACTGAATTGATGAAAACTGAATTCCTAAGGGAAATACAGGATTAGGTTCCTGTGTCTAATTATAACATGTTGGGCAATCTAACAGTACATAATATTATTTTGTATTTACCCTTTGAGATGCCTTATTGCATATATATATATGACTGATTAATTTAATTGAACTAATAACCAGTAGTGCTAATGGTGCCTGAATAAAGTTTATCTGAAACATGTATTTTTTCATAAGGTACATCACAGCCTTCTTGAGCATAGGAGCTCTGGCCAACACTTCATCATTACTCTTTGGGACTATTAAAACAAAATCACAAAAGAAAACACAAAAACTTGAAAAATACAGCATTAGTGAAAAGGACAGTTATTTATTGTATGAAATATAAAACAAGAAGGTAGAATGTTACCTTCTGCCTTAATTGGGAATGTGTATCTTCTGGTGGCACACTTTTCAGTGCTATGTACCTGCTGGGTGTGAATAGCCACAAATATGCTGCAAATAAATTTTATATTTTTGAGGGTTACAAATAAATTTCAGCAAAAAGGCAAATCTGCAAATATGAAATCTGAAAATGACGAGAATCAATTATATTATTTAAGCACTCCTATTTTTCTGTAAATTCACAATACTTTACTGTTGAGGAAATACTTTATCATTTTGATAATCACACAGTGACTTAAGAGGTCAGACTAGATTTCTTGGAAGTATGTCAGCAACTTATGCTTATTTTGTAGGAATAAGAAAAAAGGTAAAATGTCTCTTCACAATTAAAATGCCTCAGGACTAATGGAAGTCCATATATCATACTAACCAGTTTTATAATCTTCAAAACAAAAAGTTTTGAGAAAAGTCTAATTTGGCTTCCATTTTGCAAAGATCTGTGAATGTTTATATTCACAGAATTTTGCACATATACGTGAAATGTAACTAGAAGTTGAGCATTGTGTCTTATCTGGTTTCATTTACAGACAGATAAATACATTTAATTTAATACCAATATTTTCTTAAAAGGTTGATGGAAAGTTACTGTGCTGGCTGTGTACTTTATCATACAAGAGAGTTTTACAGAAGACAAAAGAACAAAGGAAGAGCCTGGGATCTTCTCATTCAAATTCTTCATCTTCATCTCTCACGGAGAAAGACCAGCATCATTCTAAACATCATCACCACCATCATCATCATCACCATCGTCATAGCAGTAGCCATCACAAGTAAGTACTTTGAAGTCAGGTTTTCTAGAGTCCTTTCCAGTGTTTTAATGCCATATTGATGTTTATTTGCCTTTGTTAACTATGTGCTGCTCTAATTTTCATTTTATATTGTAAGCTTCTTGAGTATCTCAAGCTGTGTTATGTACTATGCAGTGTGTAAAATTATACACATGGAAAATGTTTAGGTGTTTATCATAATTATAATGATAGGGCATTTAGGGAATAACATAAAATGATTATACATAGTCAAAATAGTAATACATCAGAGAGAATACTTCACTGATTTTAGTTATCAAGAGCCTCAGTTTTTTCAGAGGGTTAATCATTGGGATTTTACTTATAAAAATTTATATTTACACCAGTTGTCATTAATTAAAAGCAAATAAGCCAGTGACTAAAAAATACATCTAATTTTTTTGGAGAATACTTGGTAACATTACCACTTGTGACTTAGTAGAAGTTAGTAGAAGCATGTTTTGTATGTTTGGTGGAGGGGTGTGAGGAATTGAACCCAGTGCTAATGAGTGCTAAGCATGAGCTCTACCACTCCACTGAGTGCATTCCTGTTACCTGTAGATGCTTTTTTAAACTAGGAATTTAACCCAGATGTATTTTACTATTGAGCTACATATCCAGTCCTTTTTTTTATTATTTATTTTTATTTTTTTAGTAGTTGTAGGTGGACAGAATGCCTTTATGTTTATCTTTATGTATGTTTATCTTTATGTGACACTAGGAATTTAACCCAGATGTATTTTACTATTGAGCTACATGTCCAGTCCTTTTTTTTTTATTATTTATTTTTATTTTTTTAGTCGTTGTAGGTGGACAGAATGCCTTTATGTTTATCTTTATGTGACACTAAGAATGGAACCCAGTGCCTCACCTGTACTAGGCAAGTGCTCTTAGCTACAGCCCCAGCCTGCCTTTTTTAAATTTTATTTTAAGGCAGGATCTTGCTAAGTTGCTTAGGGCCTTGCCAAATTGCTGAGGCTGTTCTTGAACTTGTGATTCTCCTGCCTAAGCCTACGGAGCTACTGGGATTACAGGTGTGTGCCACCACACCTGGATTGTGGAAGCATTCTTAATCTTGGAGGTCACCAAAGTATGAGAACTAATATTTTAAACTAGTGGTGCTTTGCTGGTTTTTAAAACACAAAGTAGGAACCCTATTCAAATACAAATAGTACTTGATTTTTTTTTTTTTTTAAGATGTCGATGGACCTTTATTTTATTAATTTGTGGACTACTTGATTTTTTTAAAGTGACTTGGGGCAATGGGGAGTTATGTAGCAGTAATATTTTAACTCTGTGTACTATACTTCTAAAAAGTGATTTTATTTCTCATGGAAAAATGAATATTAAAATACAAATTGAATGCATAAACACAAATCAGGAACATGATGCACACCCATTTTCAGAAGACTTCATTGTTTTTTCCTAAATTTTACTATGACTTTAATTTCTGATAGTTATTTAAAATATAATATCATATATAGAAAACAGATACCCACCACATTTTGGAACACAGAATAGTTCTGCCTAATTAAGATTTGATTATGAACTGGAAAATTTTGAGGATTTATCAAGGCACTATGTTTACTAGTTTATTTCCTAGGCATGATATAGTAGATGGCAATTCTTTTTTTGTTTGTTTGCTTTGGTAGACAACAATTCTAATTTGGCACTTTTGAAGAAATTTTGTGGTCATTCTATCAGTTTCCCAAAGGGAAAATGTACTTAAAATTTCCTTGTTTTTGCTTCTTGATTTGAGAAAAAAATACAAGATAATTATATACTATAATGGCATCTGCCTACTTAATCTGAAGACTCTGCCAGAATGTCTATTTTCCCTGTCATTGTAGATAGATTTGTCTTAGCATGATTTGAAAGAAAGCAATCAGTATATTTGAAAGATCAAATGAGGTGGCAGTAACCTAATCTTTGGAAAGAATAACAGGTTTCTAGAATAAAGGGGAAAAGGAAAGTCTTCACTTTGCAATTTTCTTTTCTTTTGACTAAAGAAATACAAATATATAGTCAATAGTAAGTATCCACTGGCAATTGGTTTCAAGTCCTCAGTTCCCTTATTTAAAAAGGCACAGTTTTCAGAATCAAAAAAAAAAAAAAAAAAAAAAAAACTGTGCCTTTTGTATATGGGGTAAAAATGGGAGTTCATAACCCACTTGAATCAAATGTATGAAATATGATATGTCAAGAGCTATGTAATGTTTTGAACAACTAATAAAAAAGAAAATACGAATAAATAAAACCCAAATTCAAAAAAAGGCACAGTTTTTGCACATAACCTCCGTACATCTTCTCATGTACTTCAAATCATCTCTAAATTATTTAAAATACCATTGGAATGTAAATGTTACATAACGATTGCTGTACTGTATTGTTCAGAGAATAATGAGGAGAAAAAAATCTATATTCAGTACAGACAACAACAATCTAATGATGTTTTTCATCCACAGTTAGTTGAATCCTCAGATGTGGAACCTGAGGATATGGAGGGCCAACTTTACCATTTTATATTTGATGGTCAGGGACTGTTTCATGAACAGGCAGCTAGTTTTTAGGGATAAATTGAATAGATCAAAACAAATATGAGGAACATACATATTGTGATAGATGGTGATTGGTGTGCAGGGATGGTATGGTCATGGTCACAGCAGTTATGATGCTAAGTTAAGTTTGGATTCAGGAATGGTCACCCCTCAGAAAACTAAGATGGGGATTCCAAGTGTTTCTGATAAATAGTATTAATGTGGTTGTTCTCACTTCAATATCTAATTAGTGTTATTAATTGATGTATGATTATTTGGCTTCTTAATGCTTATTTTGTTAGTGAAATATGTAAAAGAATTTCTCAGTAGAATTGCCATTCATTGACACAAATCAGGTTGATAAGAGTTACAGCTATGATTTCCTCAACTTACTATTTACTTAAAAATGATTGTTAAGAACACAGTTTGTTTTTTACTTTGGCTTAAATATTTCCCATAGCTAAAACAAAAGTATATTTTATACATACATAAATTGGCTTAAATATTTCCCATAGCTAAAACAAAAGTATATTTTATACATACATATTTTATACATACATAAATAAATATTTCCCATAGCTAAAACAATGTATATTTTATACGTACATACATATTGTATATGCTAGCACTGTACTAAGTGTTTTTGTCCTTTTAAGAAATGCACTCCACCCATTTACAGATGGGGGAACTGAGATTGAGGAATTTTGAATAACTTGCCCAATGTTACATAGCTTACATGTTTTTAATCTCTTAAATTGTATAATATCTGGCTTGCAGGAGATGCTGTATACCTGTTAAATGAATAAAGACATTAGTAAAGGATTGACTAAAGTGCAAGTTCAGAAGAAAAAAAATGTGGGATTCATAATGAGTTATAAGTTAATTTATTAACATGGCAAAATGAAACTGACATCATCATTCTAAGTCAAAGGACAATCATTTTTTTACTGTGAATCTTTTATTGTTTTCAGTATGCCTTCTCTAGACTACTGACTAAAGAAAGATCTAAAGACTTTAGAGAGGATTCTTAGGAAAACTAGGAAAATAGCAAAGGAAATAAGATAGTTCTTCAACCAGCATGATGCATTATTCTGAGCAAATTGAGTTCCTTGAAAGAAAATGTCTCCATTTTGGATTATTAAAAAAGTCTTGACTTTAAAGATACAATTTTTTGTATGAAATACTAAGGGCAGCTGAAGTATAGTGATTCTTAGATTTTATAATTATAGAACCCTGTTATAGTTTTTATGTTTATATACCCCAACCCTTGGTATATTAAATGGAATTTTGGCACTCATGATGAAGAAGAAAGTTTAGTCTCTACCACTGAACATGTTTTTGAAAATTTAATGTGGCTGGGAGTCATTTGATTCGAATTTATTCCATTAAAATATAATATATAAAATATAAGGTTAGCTTGAAAATTTAATTAAATACACCTTTCTCTGAACAAAAGATTTATAATGTTTTTTTATGACATAATAATTTGATTCCATTGAGAAAGAATGCTATTAAATATGTGTTAAATAAGTGTTGTTATCAGATGTCATTTATGTATTTTTCAGAATCAGCAATCTCAGTCCAGAACAAGAGCAGGGACTGTGGAAACAGAGGTAAATACGTTAACATATTTTCCGAAATATTTGAAATGTATTCTTGTAAGTGTGATATTCCTTTAACTTTGTTACTTAGACTTTAAAAGTATCAGTGTGGTTTAGTAATATTTTAGGGGAAGAAGAATAACTTATCACTTGGTGCTACTATCCTTTTTATCTAATTATTCTTATTAATGTTTGGTTTCAGCCATAAATCCTCTGCAGCAATTCAGAATGAAACTCCAAAGAAAAAGCCCAAATTGGAATCTAAGCCATCTAATGGAGATAGGTAAAAATGAATTCCTTTAGTGCTGTAAAAATTTAACTCAATTGAACAGTTATGGTTGATTGCCAGTTATTACTAGATAAGAGAATAGAAAGAAACATGTGTCTTCTACACTGACTTCTTTGAGTCATCTAGAAGAATAAACATCAGTTAAAAAAGATTAATTTTGGCAATAAGAAAGTGGCACTAAACTTTTGTTGTTCTAGTTGGGAATGAATTTGGGTTTTGAAAACAAGAAAACATTGAATAAAGAACATTATCGTAATTGTTCTTCAAGGAAACACAAATCTTGATTGTGATATTTTAAAATTGACCTACTTAGAAAATGTTTTTAGATTTGAAATATTTTTAGTGTGACTTTGTTTTAGTTCATTAGCCAAAAGTTTGCTGATGTTACTGTACAAATTGGCTGCCTATTGCTTTACACTAGAAGTATTGACCCCCTAAAAGCTAATACTGAATTATATTTCTGCAGGTGTATGTAATGTGTGCCATTAGTAAGGTAATTTGCCAGTTGCATCCATTTCTGTCAGGTACATATTTTTTTGCATTAGCCTTAAGGATGTTTGTGGAATTGTCTAATTTATGCAATTTGAACACATGCTGATTTTTCTTCTACTTTATTTAACTGTGTTTTACCTTTTTTTTTTTTTTTTAGTAGCTCTATAAATCAGTCAGCAGATAGTGGGGGAACAGACAATTTTGTCCTTATAAGTCAACTGAAAGAAGAGGTGATGTCACTTAAGCGTCTCTTACAGCAAAGAGACCAGACCATTTTAGAAAAAGATAAAAAGGTAAGAGCATGGCTCACTGAAGCTGCTTAAGAATAATGTCCAGAGTTGGGATTGTAGCTTAGTGGCAGAGCGTTTGCCTAGCATGTGTAAGGTACTAGGTTCAACTCTCAGCACCTTATACAAATAAATAAAAATAAAGGTCCATCAATGACTAAAAAACTATTTTAAAAAAAGAATAATGTCTTGACTATCATTTGATAATTGGAAATTTTCCTAAATACTTTGGTAATGTTTGTCATTCATGATTCTTATAGATTACCAACTAACTAATGAAGATAAGTAAAAATGGTCTTTCAAAATTTTTGTGATTCTAAGAGTTAACTGAGAGCTAATTAGAGTAGTAATAATTCCAGTTTTCACTAAGCATTTAATTTTAAAATAGGTCTAATAACTTAATTTGAAAATGGGATGTGATTGGAATATTGTGTGAGTTCTTGTGGTTTAAGAAAGTAATCGAATATACTCTGATATATACTGATGATTTGTTTTTATCAGTCCAGATCAAATAACTGTTGGTTAAAAGTAATGGTATAAGAATTTCCTGTGTAGTACTCATTTGCATTAGGTATCTAAGATCATTTTGTAGGAAGCATACTTACTGATACTTAGTTTCTCTGTTAACTTAATAGGAATATCACATACATTGTCCTTTTAGGGAAAAGAGGAATGTTAATAGAATTATGGATTTAAGGTTTTCTTATGCCATGATATTAGGATTGGATAATAGTGGGCAAGAATGGAGCAGGAAATGGATTTTGAAGACATTTAGCCATACTCAGGGTTCAAACTCAGTTCTGTCACTTTGTGATCTTGAGCAGAATATTTCTTTTTCTTTAGACCTTGGTTTTCTCATTTAAAAAATAAACCATGACTGCTACTCTTATTGAATGGAAAAGTGATTAAATGAATATGCAAAGTGTGTACTATAGCTTCTGACTTAAGTGCTCATGGATGCCATTACCAATGTTTTATGATCTTTGAGGATAGAACCTACTCTTGTACTTGTTTTGTTATCCCAGAGAATGCAGTTTAGCCTATATTAAACAAATGTCTTATGCAGTAGGAGAACATTAAAAACATTCCATTTAAGAGTATAAAACATGTGGGTATGGTGGTGCACACATGTAATCCCCAAAACTTGGAAAGCTGAAGCAGGAGGATTGTAGGTTTGACAGCAACTTAGCAAGGCCCTAAGCAACTTAGTGAGATCCTGTCTCAAAAAGGACCGGAAATGCAGCTCAGGGTAAAAACACCCCTGGTTTGATTCCTGGTAACCCCCCCAAAACATAAGACATGATTATAAATACATACATGGATTATTTATCTCTGAGTCTCCACAGTAGCAGAACTGGAGCCTGAGCTGGCTTTTACTTCTGGCATTCAACAACTTTTTTTGTTACACTTTCTCACCTGTGATGGATATGTATATTTAGATACATTTGTACCTTTAAATTTAGTATAGGAAAATTAAAATTGACATGTTAGATAAAATTGGATAGTTATAGGTGGTTTTTAATAGTTCTTTTTGATAACATTTTTTAAAATTAATGCCTTTATGGAAATATTTTCTATGCACAAAATTTTAGAGAAACTTTATTATACAAAGCCAAGTATATCTACGTTAAACTTGAGAAAAGATGAATAAAACGCCAAACTTACTGCAAAATTGCAGAGATTCGAAAACCAAGTAGTTACACTTGTGGAATACTGACTTGTTTTCCCTCTCTGCCATTACTATTCTGTATTAGTTTAGTTGATTGAAGGTTTTTTGTTGTTGTTATTGTCAGTGTTCCTCATTAAAACAAAACAAAAAAAGTCGATTGAAATTAGCAGTGTTGTAAGAAACATAATTATAAATCTAGTAAGTTAGTAACTTTTCTTTTAAATCTAAGAAAAGTTATTTTTCTGAATTTGTTTCAGGTTTTTATTGACTTCTAGAGGTAGATATTAGGTCATGGGGGTACAAAGAAAAATAAGACACAGTCTTTATCTTACAGAAGTTTATACATTGGAGGAGACTACAATATAATGAATAGAATAATTATCTTAGTTGATCTGATGTGAACTGGCATTTCAGAACCAGAGTTCTATAATATGGAAAAATAGAAAATTTAGTTATTTGAATATGATAAAGCAAGGGATTTTATTTGGAAAGAGGAATGTCAGACATTGTGACAGTGTTTTTGCTATTGTATATCTTTTGGTTTACTGGATACTGGATAATGATAGGAAAAAAACAAATAAACTTAAATCTTGCATAGTGAAAAACACTTGAAAATAACCTAAAGCAGCTTCTGCATGTATGTAATCACTTACTTTTTAGTTAGATGAGATATTTTGTGTATGTTATTTATGTTTATTAAAAATTTGACATGTAGTCTTTGCTTTCTCAAGCCACTGTTTTTTCCTTATATTTGCTAATTTAGCTTAAATTTTTTGGTAACCATCTTTCCCTTCTCATTCTACATTAGTTGTATTTTTGTGCTTTGTTCTCCATTTTTATCTCAAGTGAAAATGTTACTGTGGTAGTATTGTGCACATAATCCTGGACATAAATTTACAAGTAATTACAGCTCTTGGTTTATAGGACTATTCCTCTTTATACTTATCCATTGTGAAACTTTTTTTCCTTTTACCACTGAAAGATTATTTTAATTCAAAACTAGTTTAAATGTTTACTTTTGCTTATACTAATGTGAATTACATTTTAATTGAAACGCTAATATATTAACATAATTTAGTATACCAGTAATGTAGCTGTGTCCATTGTATACCAGTAATGTAGCTCTGTCCGTTGAAGCCAAAAACAAAAATCTCAACTTAAGTTTAATAAAAGCAGACAGAATTCATCAGTTCACAGAACAAATTCTAACTAAATTATAAAACTCAGGAAAATGTTGTTAACATCTGTTTCACAAAAATGTTAGAAATATTTAAATGTTGTTTATATGGGCAGAGATATATATTTTGAGGTGACACATATATATATTATATATATATATATATATATTGTGTGTGTGTGTGTATATGTGTGTGTGTGTATGTGTGTGTATATATATCTTCTTTTTCTTTTATTCTTTCAGTTAACTGAACTAAAGGCAGACTTTCAGTACCAAGAGTCAAATTTGAGAACAAAGATGAACAGTATGGAAAAAGCTCACAAAGAAACTGTGGAACAACTTCAGGTAAATGACATTATTTATATAAAGTGTTGGGGGGGACTAAACTTTGATAATGGCATTCATTGACTTAGATTGGTATTAGTATCTATTTTATGCATATGTGATTTTGTAAGTTTTTAATCCCAATTCCTGTAAAAAGTTACTGTTTGAAATCATTCAAAAGGTGATTGATTCAGTTCATTAATCCTGAAAACTTTTATGTTAACTTTAAATGGAATTTTCAGAAGAGGATATAATTGGGGTATATTGATCATTGGGCTAAAAGCAAAAAATTAAATATTACTTTCATGAAACTAAGTTGAAAGTAAGGTTTTTAGTTGCAATCTTTCTTCCTATTTCCTTCTAGATAATAAAAAGGGAAGTAGACATAGAAAACCAGTTCTCAAGACCTTGAGTGAGGAAGTTTATGCTGTGGGCAGTGATGGAAGTCAAGAGAGTGCCCTTAATCTGTGTACTGTGGTTTGCAAAGTGCCAAACAGTGACTCCTCCTTAATCTCAGAGTATTCCAAAATACAGTAAGCAGGATTTGAATATAGAGAATAGCTGGTAAATCTGAGAATCATACTAGCAAAGCTGGTAGAACCTAATATCTGGCATTCAAGGATGGTGAGCATCTATCATGTGATAGAGATTGTTCCCTTAGTAAACAACAAAAAAAGTTCCCTTAGTTTACTCTCACTTATGTTTCATACATTTAGAAATGAAACCATACTAAGTTAACTATATGTTCTTCAATGTATATATTCTGATATTTGTAGAACTAATTTATGAGTAATAGAGTTTTAAGAAAGGTTAAGAAATTGTTAAGTCTTAAAAGCATAGATGAGGCCAGCACACAGATTTCAGATTTGACAGAAGAGTTTATCTTTGAAAGGCAGGTATTAATACTGCCCCAGTTTTTGCTTTTGTTTTTGTTTTGTTTTAATATTGTAACATTAAGAGATACTTGCTATTTCTGTCTTGGGTTCTAGTACTTGTCAAACATGGAGTAGAATTTAGGTACCTGTTGAAATTCTAGGTACAGCTTGCTTGGTCTTAAACCTGACTTTACTATTCAAAATTTTTAAATAGGAACCTCATGAACCTGGAACATCGTAGGCATTCAAATGATTTGTTGAACGAGTAGTGATTTATGGAAATGTCCTTCTGTCTTGAGGAATTACCCACATCTTATATTGAACTTCTTGTGCATGAATTATTGTTTTTCACCCATCATCAAGTATTTTGAGTTTTGATATTCACATTTATTATTAATGCTGAATGATTACATGAAGTATAATCTTCAACCTGATAATTTCTGATTTAATGAAATGTAACCAAAGCTCTGAAGTAAATCCAGAATGAAATAACAGTATAACTGTGAGCAATAGTTACATGTGGTTTAACTTGGTACTTACCACTGTTAAAAAGATCATTCAAATAAATAAATAAATAAATCATAGTTGTAAGCACAAGAAAACCCTCTTTGCTTTTAGCCTGATTGTTATCTTAAACCTACCAGATGTTTGGTAGCTGAATTTTCATATGATGTTGGAGTAATTAATATTTACATAGAATTAGGATGGTTTCAGCATGATTTTACATGCATTGTTTTCTTTGCTTCTTAAAATGAGTTAAGTGTTGTGCTCATTTTTTAGATGAAACTGTGTTCACATAATTAATGATATAGAAACTTGCATTTTCTGCCTCAGGTTTACATGTCCTTTTACCTATTCTTCATGGGCTCCCACTACCCAAGTTACTCAGGTTTTCTATTTCATCCTCATCTTCCCTGTACCTTTTGAGTTATTGCTAGAGACGTTCTGTCAGAGCTAAGTGCCATCTTTTTACCCCACTCCCTTTAGCAACCAGTGTACTAGTAGGATTCTCTACTGAGGTGAGTAAACACAGTTAATTATTTTCTTATCTTTTTGTGATAAGGAATTGAATTTTGTAATGTATAATTTATCTTGCTCTAATAGCTCACAAAAAATTTTAACGATCAAACCTAGGAATAAGCCTGAGTGTAACTCCCAAAAGTGTGGAAAATAGCTCTTAAATACCAAGAACACCAAATAAAATCTGTGTTAATTTAGTAGATGAGTGGCTAAAAGGGAAAAGGAACCATTTGAATGCCTACTATGTACTGGTTGTTTTATTAGGAACTGTTTGATATGTTTGATTAGTTCTTTCAACTGATTTCAAAGTGGGTAGTTAAGTTTCTTTATTACAAATGAAAAGTTATACTCCAGGTTACATAATAGGTAAGTGACAGAGCTAGAATTTAAAGTGGGATCTGTGTAATTCTTAATTTCAATTTTGTTTCCTTTAGGCTAACATTTAATTTGCTTAAGAGTTTCTATTTCGTAGAGTGCATAATAAAGAAAAGTTTTTAGGATAAAACATTTAAAAGTATAAAGATTTATTTTTAATATACTCTAATTATAGAGTAAGACAAATTTGAGCCTGTGTCCATTTAACAGATACACTGTTTATCCTAAAGAGTTTTACTTACATAGTTTATCAACAATCATACTTATTAGTAATGTGGTTTGGGGACTTAAATATATAAATTGCAGATTGAAAATTGGCAGCTAAATCATTAACAGAAAAAAATGATTCCAAGATCTAACTTTTAATTTTTTTGTATTCTGTAATTAGAATATAAATATTATAAGCTCTTTTTAAATTTCTCAGCATGTTTGAGAAAAGAATTTGGAGATTCATTTTTTAACCATTTGGTATATTAGTACAAATTTTTTATATACATGTAACTTGCAGATCTGGGGAGATCTCTGTAGGCATAGCCCCTTTGTTACTTTGTATTTCAAAATTTCTGTTTAATTTTTCCTGTTTTTAGCCAGTAGATCCATTATGGTCATGAATTAAATAATGTGTAGCTAACAATTAGTGAAAATTTTTAAACTACCATGTTGACCATAACTGTTCCGCTGAATAATAAATTGAATAAATGTGCATTGCTACTTGATTTCCTCCAACTTCCAACTCCCACGCATTCTTGCTTGATTTGTCCTTTTGTTTTTAGGCTGTTTCATTTTATTTTTTTTAGTAGGTCCTTTCTTTCTTTTTTTTTAAAGAGAGAGAAAGAATTTTTAATATTTATTTTTTAGTTTTCGGCAGACACAACATCTTTGTTGTATGTGGTGCTGAGAATCGAACCAGGGCCGCACGCATGCCAGGCGAGCGTGCTACCACTTGAGCCACATCCCCAGCCCCCAGGCTGTTTCATTTTAAAGGGAAAATAAAACTCCTTTTTGATTTTGATGAATTTCTAGATTTGAAGTTAATATTGATTTTGAATGAAAAGTAATTCCACTTTAGTTATTTAATAACTATTGAATATGAAAACCTTACTCATCATGTAGCCAAACATGAAAGATGATTTGGTTGCACATATAAGAGACCACTGAAAATATTTGCATTTTGGAGGCCATACGTGTTACTTAGGAAGAGTTTGTAGACGTCCAGGGGAATAGAAGTACATAGCCTAAGAATCTACATTAAGATGGCATACAGGAAAGGTAGGATATTATTTGGCCATACAGAAGCTAAAATTAAAGTAGAAAATGAAGCACTAACATTAAAGAAGTCTGTCTAAATAGAAGAATTTAAAACTTGTGAATTAAAGTAGTTTTCAAACAGAAGGATATCTTTAAAACTTTTGTTATTTTTAGGACAGTGCTCAAATTTCAAACCATTTTTATCATTCTTTATACTTTGGATCAAAAACTTGGCAAATGCTTGATCATTAATATATTTGTATGTACTAGAGATTTTTATCAAAGTTTCCAGAGTCAAGAAACTGCATAGAGTGGCAAAGGCAGTCAAAATATGAAAATACTCATTGAAGGTAGCTACTTAGACAGTCCTCCACACTAAACCCTAGTGACTGTTGTAGCACATTGGATTGAGGAGCAATGTCTTTGTCAATGATGGTTGGGACATTATATAGTGCAGTGTTAAGTTCAGTTCAGGTTGTTGGCAAAGAAATTTTGAATCTTGGCAAAAAAAAAAAAAAATAGCCTTTATTGAAAGTAAAAGCACTAATGATAGAAGTTACTTAGATCCTACAAAGCCAGTACCAGATGACTATATGACAATTAAAGAAACAAAAATAAGATCAGGAAGAGTGGTTCTAATGGGTATGTAAAACAAGAAGATCTTTGGTGAAGTGATAAAGGGGATAATTTTTATTAAAAAATTGCTTAGGCTTGTTCTACAAGAAGGTAAAAATCAAATGAAAGACTTTATACAGCTTGCTCATGTCATGTTTTAAAATAAAGGACCAAATTGTTTCTCCTACTTAAAACTTGAACCTTTTAAGCAGACTCACTTTGTTGCCTTTTTTGTGACCAAGTTTATCTTTGGACATAAATTATATTAATACTGACGTTTACCAAAAAAGGATCCATTAAACCAATATCTAGAATTTTTCTTCTACCTGTTTAATCTTAAAAGGAAGAATCTAAACACACCAACTCTTTCATTTGATCTGTTACTATTTTAATCTTTTGTTATAGAAATGAAAAAACAGTATTCTGCAGCGTGACTTTATAATATTTCATACTTTTTAAATCTTGAATTTTTGTCTCTCACAGGCCAAAAACAGAGAACTACTCAAACAGGTTGCAGCATTGTCAAAGGGTAAAAAGTTTGACAAAAGTGGAAGCATACTAACATCTCCTTGAAAAGGTTGTTTATTTAGTGTTTCTGCTTATAGTGTAAATTCGGGGAAAAAAATTCTGTGAAGCCCTTAAATTCTGTGTTGTAGAAAATATTTTTGCACACCAAATAATTTGGCGTGTTTCCTATTCACTTTTTGTAATTGATATACAGCATTTTTTAAGTTGTAAACATTCAAATAAAAACTTCAACTGGTTTGAAGTACCTTTCTAATTATTTGATATCCAGGAAATTCTTGCCAGCAATAGTATTAAACAGTTGTAAAGGAGTGCATGAGTAGTGCTCTTTATGAAATGAAACATGCAATAATAGAGGTAGGTATGGTTTTAAGAAGTCAGAGCAGCAGGGTTTTTTGGGTTTTTGTTTAACACTATGCTAATTTCAGAAAAAAAATTAGTTTTCAATTTAGAAATACAAAAACTTTTAAACAGGAAAATGGTGAACACTGGTTTTTTTGGAATTGTATTTTTACTTTGCATCAACATGAATTTAGGAGAGAATCATGGTGCTTTTATTAAATGAACTTCAGAGTATATGTAAATATGTTTTTAAAAGTTACATCATTAACATTAGTTAGTAACCTAGCATTTTCATTACTGGTATAGGAATTAACATTTATTGTACAGTATCCAAGGTAAAATGTGTTTTTGTTTTGTAAAAACTACTGTAGATTTTTACTTACAAGTGCCTTTTTGCCACCTAATGTTTTTATTTATAGGAATGCTGATATTTTGTACATACAATTTGTTTTAAAATCATGTTCAATAAGTGTTTGTATATAAATACATATGTATAGAAGCCTATTTCAAAAGAAATAAAAGTTGCTAATAACATTTGAGGTTGCATTAAAGAACTAACTGATAATGCATAGAGACTTTAGGTGATTTGTGGTTGGTTTTCTATGTGATAAGGGAAGCTGTTGGTCATTGAATTCATTTAATTATATTGAAGTACTTCCCTAAAGATTTAATTTTAAATCATTTCTGATAGAGTGTTTTTATTTTTTATGGTATGTGGCTTTATGTTCATATTTTGTGAATTACATGTTTTACTTTATATACATATTTTATATATAAAATTTCTTTAAAGTTTGTTTCTGCAGCGGTCCATATATCTGCTTTCCCCATAACTTGTGGTTATCTAAGTTAATATTTATGTGCACAATACTTATTCTGTAAACTTAATGCAAATCTGGAAAATTAAATAACTTTTTATAATCTAATCTGTGCTTACCTTTGAATAAATTGAGTCTACTATAATGTTCAGGCACTATTTATAAGTAAATTGTCTCAAAGTCTTCAAAATTGCCTATAAAAAAAAAGGTTAAGATAGTGTGGGGTATGTTACATGAAGTTATTGACTAATATTCAGATCTAGTTTTTTTCAGTCTATAGTGGAAATTGATCTACTTAATATCAGTTCAGACTTTTAGTTCAATATTAAAACCCTCAGGCATTATAAAATATACACTGTATAGAGGAAAAGAGTTATTTCCCTTAGGAATTTTTTGGTAAAGATAAATTTCCAGTAAATTTTAAATTGATCTATTTTGAAGGTTTTGTTTTTAAATGTTGATTATGAATTTCATATCAAATTGGCTTTATAAAGGATATGAGTATAGCAATTCTTTTTAACATCATTCTTGTTTCAGTGGACTATTCTATAGTTGCTCATTAATCTTTGTCCAATTTGGAAACACATAATCTAAGGTAATTTTCAAGAAATAGTAAATGATTGAATCAGCCATATTTGGAAAAATTAAGCTGGTTTTTAAAAATGAGACCTTCATGCAGTACTCTTCTTAAATTTAGTACTCTCAACCGTGGTAGATACTGCCTTAACATGGATTTCAGTATTTCAATATTTGCTGAGTTCATAGATGATCATTCTTTAAAAATTTTAATGTTTTATATTTTGGTTTCATAGCCATTTGTCAATCCACAGTGATTATGATTCTACCGTAAACTGTGTGATGGTTTTTATACCTTCCTGAAAATGCTTCACAAGAAAATTGCCCATCTCCCATTAGCTAAAGTTAAAATAGAAAATCAGTTTAAATGATTAAGCTTTATACATTTCAAGGCTAAAACCATTTAGGGGCTTCACAGTATTTCCTAATTAAATACTCTCTCTTTATTCCATTACCTTATTTTTTATAATTTAAATTTTTTACAATTGTATAAATTAGTAATTGAGTCCCAGTCCTGATCTGTAGTGTATTGACATAATGAGCTGATATTCTTTAAATGTGGGCCTGTAAGGGGATACTATGGTGTGCCGTATTGTGTTTCTAGCCTGTTTTCCACAATTAATTAGCATTTACCAGTTAGGGTCATTTTGGCTCAAGTAATTTGTGTATTAATAGCCTGTGAATATTGCAGTCCTTTTTAGATTGTATTGGTCTAAATAAACATTCGGCAGTGAACCTGGTAAGCTGTTCACATGTATAGACTATTGAAATACTGTACTTGTACACATCTGACTGTTGACATTTTGTACTTTTTTCTAAATCCAATATTTCACAATAAAAACTTGGCAAAAGTTTGTATGTATTAATTTTCTATTTCTGTTGTAACATTACCACACATTTTGTGGCTTAAAACAACAAAGTTAATTCTCTTACAGTTCTAGAGACCATAAATCTAAAACTTGTCTCAGTAGGTTAAAAGCAAGGTGTTGGAAGGACTGGTTCCTTCTAGAGGTTCTAAGGGAGAATGTGTTCTCTTGCTTTTTTCAGCTTCCCTTGCTATCTGTGAGCTGTTGACCCCTCTTCTGTCTTCAAAGCCAGAAGTATGAAATTCCAAATTTGTCTGCCTTCATCATCATATAGCTTTCCCTCTCTTGGACATCATTGGGTCCACCTAGATGAACAGGATAATCTCCCCATCTCAGTTCTTTAATATAGTCATATATGCATAGTCCCTTGTTCTATAAGGTACCATATTCACAGATTCCAAGGATATTCAGCATGGACTTCTTCAAGGGCTATTACTGACCCAGCTATAAATAATATGCCCCCCACCAGCCACTTTTTCCCAATATAAGATCCCAGAACAACAGATATGTGAGGAATGGCTCAGGCTAAGCATTAGAAGTTAGAAGTCTTTTTTCCTATTGATTCAGTCTACTTTAGTATAAGCTATTTGGTGGGGAGGATTTTTTTTTAAATTTTTTATTCTTTTTTGATATACATGACAGTAGAATATACTTTGACATATACATACATGGAATATAACTTCCTGTTTTTGTGGTTGTACATGATACGGAGTTTCACTGGTAGTATATTCATATATGAACATAAGAAAGTTATGTCTGACTCATTCTGCCTTTCCTAATCCCATCCCTGCCTTCCCTTCATTCCCCTTAGTCTAATCCAATGAACTTTTTTTCTTCCCTCCACTCCCTTATTGTGTGTTAGCATCTGCATATCAGAGAGATCATTCAGCCTTTGGTTTTTGGGGATTGGCTTATTTCACTTATCATGATAATCTCCAGTTCCATACATTTATTGGCATTTGCCAGTAATATTACATTGTGTAAATATACCACATTTTCTTTATCCATTCATCTGTTGAAGGGTACCTGTGTTGGTTCCATAGTTTAGCAATTGTGAATTGAGCTGCTATATTGATGTGGCAGTGGCACTATAGTTTGCTGATTTTAAGTCTTGAGTATATGGGTTGAGGAGTGGGATAGCTGAGTCAAATGGTGGTTCCATTCCAAGTTTTGAGTCTCCATACAGCTTTCCAGTGGTTACACCAGTTTGCAGTCCTACCAGCAATGTATGAGTGTACCTTTTCCCCCCAACATCCTCATCAACATTTATTGTTACCTGTATTCTTGATAATTGCCATTCTGACTGGAGTGAGATGAAATCTCAGTGTGGTTTTAATTTGCATTTCTCCAATTGCTAGAGATGTTGAACATTTTTTCATGTACTTGTTGGCCAATTGTATTTGAGCTATTATTTCAAACAATAGAGAAAGCTAAATATAGCATGTGTTTAAGCTTTGGAAAATACATACCATGTCAGGAGGATAAAAAATTGAAGACATGATAAGTAACTTATAGACCAATTGGGAAGATAATTATAAATGAAAAATATATAACTTAGGTATTATACAGTATAGCAAAAGCTGGTAGCTTTTAGAAAGGGAATTCCAAGAATCATGGGATTGATTTTAATTGATTTCTGAAACTTTAATATGTATGAGTTACCTAGAAGGCTTGTTAATCATATGTTGCTGGGGTTCATCAGTTTCTGATTTGGTAGGTCTGGTATGGGGTCCAAGAATTTGCATTTGTAAGTTGTCAATGCTGATGCTTTGGAAATAGGTTCTACTGTTGAACCAGTGATGTAAGAAAAAACACGTGGTGGTAGAAATTTGGTTTAAGGAATAATGGATGGAAGACATTATTGGAAGAATTGTGGCATGAACTTGGAAAAGTTATTTGAAGCCCTATTTAAAATGCAGTTTGGGCACAGAGACCACTACATTTTTTAAACAGAAGTTATGTATATGACCAGATCATTTTATACTTTTAAAGAAAACTAGAAATCATTTTCTTCAACTCTCTGATGTTATAACCCCACCCAAAGCAGGAAACTATAAATGGCTTATATATTGACTTTTAATAACATCCTGTTTTCCAAATAAATTCAAGATTATTTGACTTAAGTGTCTTGTATGCAGCAAGTTTTCTGCATATATGATAATCATTTTTAAGGAGGTATATATAGTCATCTTGTCTGATATACGTAAGAATTTGAGAATAATCTGAAAAGGCAATTGGATATGACAAGCTTATAAGCAGAGTAAAAATCTCACTTCTCAATAATGCATTGACATATAAGGTGCAGCATTTTTTTAAAATTGACAAGCTGGTAAGTTACAACAACAACAACAACAAAAGCCCAGTATTTCTCTGATGCTTAATACTGGTATGATAGACTATGGAATATGGTGTTTGTCTCCACTTCTCAAGAAAACTAAAATCTGAGAAATACAATTAGGTTTAGAGACTGGAGTCTTGCATTCTAAACAAAAAGCAATATAACCCTACAGAAAACTGAATCAAAGAAATGAATAGACAGTTCATAGGAAAAGAGCAAATAGTTCTTAAGCATATCAAAAGATGCTGAGCCTCATTGATAATAACATAATTAAAAGAAAGTAGAGTTACTTGATGCAAAATCCAAATTTGACAGCATTGTTGACAAGGTTGTGGGGAAACTGAACCTTGTATACATTGCAGGTGGTCATAGAAGAAAGATCCCTGTGAAGGTAGATATTGTTAATAACTGGCAGAATTATAGATCCATTTATACTCTGACCTGGCAATCCAATTTATAGGAATCTATCCCAAAAATACACTTAGGAAAAAAAGACATGCTCAAAGCTATTGCAAAATTATTTGTAATAGCAAAAATCAGAAAACAATCAAAATCAGAGAATTGGTTAAAAACTATGAGAGAGCCACACAATGGATACTATGTGGTGGTAAGAACAAGTTAGCTACTACTACGTAATACATTCTTAGTTAGGAAGAGGAAATACAGAAGTGTATTAAGCATGTTACTGTTTTCTTAAGAAGAGTTAGGACACACACATACATGCCAAAGTATTTTTTATGAATTGAAGGATTAATCATTTTTTGAAAAAATGGTTACTAATAAGTTTGGGAAGAAATGAATAGATTGGAGGAGGGGAGAAACTGGGTTTCTCTGAATATATTTACTATATTTGTTGATTTGATTTTGGAGTCATTTACAAATTTTACAATATTTTAAAATGAAATAAACTTAAAATGGAGCAAATGTACATAAATGTGTATCCAGTTGTTTTAAGTGATATAAACTTCAATAATTTGTACCTCCCTAGTTGGATATATCCTAATGGGGAAAAATGAAAAAAAAAATCTGTTGGCTGAAATCTTATTGTTGGTGGCAATGTCAGTATTATTCTAAGATAGTGTAGGATAAAATATTGTGGGATAAATAAAGTGAATAATTATGTGATGTTCTAATTCCATTTGTTACATCATTCTGGCGTTTTTGACTAGAAGAAAAGGAGAGACACAAGTAAAATCTGTGTGGTCTTATTTTTAGTTAGAATTGTGAGTATAAACTGAAGCTGTTTTATCTGAGAAAAAAATAGACATTCAGCACGAAATGTATGAAGAAGAACCTATAACCTCTTGTCAGACCAAATAGCAAGAAAAGTACAAGGATTATTTTGTATGCTTTCAAAAGGATAGATGAGCCAATTTAAATGTAGTATAATGTGAACAATAATATAGAAAATAACAAGTTGGGTGAGGTGTGCACACCTGTAATTCCACAGAGGTTCTGGAGGCTGAGGCAGGAGTATTTCGAATTCAAAGCCAGCCTCAGCAACTTACTTGAGACCTGTCTCTAAATAAAAATACAAAAAAAGGGGGGGGGCTAGGGATGTGACTCAGTGATTGAGTGACCCTGGGTTCAATTCCCAGTATCAAAAATTAATAAATAAATAAATAACAGCAGTGAGTTGAAATGTTGAATGAATTTATGTACGTGAATTCAGAATGATACTAAAGAGACAAACCACACAAAAACAAAGCTCTAGTCAGTCACCAATGGTGGATGGCTTGTGATTAATTATTTTGAAAATGGGTAAATAAATGTAAAATAATATTTTCTGACTTTGCAGTAAAAACTGTGTTGCTGGGTAGGTAAATTAGATGAAAACTTATTTCTCTTTAAAAATAAATTCCATTTAATACATGAAAAAGGAACGATGGAATTACAATCTCACCGTTTTGCAACTTCTAAAAGAGATAACCATTGGTCATCAAGAGCTGCTAAAAGAACAGAAAAAAGCCCATTCTTATGCCACTTGCCAAAGAGACACACCTTAATCTGATGAAGCATCTACCAATTGATAGCAAATAGGATTGAAGGTCATGTTGACTGACAACAAAATAATGCAATTGGCACAACTGTTTTCTTAGTAAGTTTTGTGAGGGTGGGAGCAATAAAGGTAGAACCTATAGAATAAGAGGGACTTAGGAAATAGGAACCAATCACAATGTGTGGACCTGATTTAGACCCTAAATCAATTTAAAAACTTAAAAAGGGGGGGGAGGGGAAGAAATGCAAATTCACACATTATTTAACAATTTAAAAATTACTGTTAACTTTTTGGGTATGATAATGGTATTGTTAACTATGTTTTTTGTTTTTAGGGGGGAGGTGGCATTGGGGGATTGATTTTGAACTCAACCCCTGTGCCACATTCCCAGCCCTATTTTGTATTTTATTTAGAGACAGGGTCTCACTGAGTTGCTAAGCACTTCCCTTTTATTGCTGAGGCTGGCTTTGAACTCGAAATCCTCCTGCCTCAGTTTCCCAAGCCTCTGGGATTACAGGCTTGTGCCACTGCGCCCCACTGTTTTTGTTTTTGTTGTTTGCCTTTTGGTACCAAGGATTGAATCCAGGGGCACTTAACCACTGAGCCACATCCACAGCCCTTTTTGGTTTTTATTTTGAAAAGGGTCTTGCTAAGTTGCTTAGGGCCTCACTAAATTGTTAAGGCTAGCCTGGAATTTGTGATCCTCCTGTCAGCCTTTCAGGTCACTGGGATTACAGGCGTGCGCCACCATACCCAGCTTTTCTTAGAGTCTTTCTAGTGACACTAAAATATTTACCACAAAATGGCATGATTTTGGCATTTGCTTCAAATTAAAAGTGGGGGAAGATGGATGGGGAATATAAATGAAGCAGGATTGGCTGTGAGTTGTTCATTTTAGCTGAGTGATGTATACAGTACAGGGTGGTTCACTTTGCTGTTCAAATTTTC
Source organism: Urocitellus parryii (assembly GCF_045843805.1). Taxonomy (NCBI): domain Eukaryota; kingdom Metazoa; phylum Chordata; class Mammalia; order Rodentia; family Sciuridae; genus Urocitellus; species Urocitellus parryii. The sequence continues at coordinate 85,188,559 of NC_135534.1, read as the reverse complement.
TGTAAGTTTGAGTTTTTTATAATAAATTACAAAATTAGACTCATCTTAAATAATACATGCTTACTGATAACAGAAGAAAAAAGAACAGTACTAAAAAAATAAGAAAGAAAAGACAGAGCCAAAGAAAGAGTATCCACAATTCTGCCTGGCCACATCTATGTATTTATTTTTTGTGTTTTCTTCCAGCCCTACTTATGAGTAATGTCTATAATTATGCCATGATGCAATTTTGATTCCTGTTTACATTCTTCTTTTCTGTCTCTTTCCATAACAAAAGGAATTAAGACATTAAAATATAACAACATGGGGGCTGAGGGTGTTGCTCAGGGTAGAACACTTGCTTAACTTGCAGGAGGCCCTGGGTTAAATCCCCAGCACTGAACATAACAACAAGAACTTTGTCCTTTCATGGACAAGGCTCATATTCACAAGTGATCACATGAAAGAGGCAGTTACTAAGATAAAGTCATTTCATGTAAAAGCTGTGTAAAAATACATGACTTCCAGAATATCACATTGTCTTATCACATTCCTGCTGTGTCTTTTTTTTTTTTTTGTTGATTCCTTCCCATATTCCTTACATTGAAGGGTAGGACTTATTCAAGACTCCATTCACTTCCTAGGTGCATTCAATAAATATTATCTATAAGCCTAATGACTCTAAAACTTGTGCTAACAATCTGGCTTTCCTAATTTCCAGACGAATCTCCATTTAGGAGTCTTAATACACCTCTCAAATTTAACATGTTCAAAATCGTGTGCTCTTTAGCTACACCCCCGCTTCCCCACCCAGTCCAAATGGCAGCCAAGACCATACTTCCTTCTGACTTCCCATCTCAGTTAATGGAAACTCAATTCTAGTTGTTCAGGCCCAAATCCTTCATGTTATCCTTGATTATTCATATCTTTCTCTCACTCTATAGCTGTCCTTTTTCTGTCAGCTTGAACTTTCAGAATCCAGGATTTGAGCACTTTTTACCATTTCCCCTCTCAATGATATTTCTGTTGCCTGTTGTCTCTTCCCCGAAGAAAAGCAGAGAGTGAGCCTATGAAAAGATGTCAGATTATGATGTCTCTCTGCTCCAGTGGCTCTCAAATGAAGATGATCTTACCCTTCCAGGGACTCTTGATGTTATCTGAAGATAGTTTTGATTACCAGAACTGGTGGGACTATCAGGGGCTGCTACTGGCATCAAGTGGGTAGAAGTGAGGGATGTTAATAAACATCAGTCCAGGATGTAATCAACACCCCAAGATGCATAGAACAGCTCTACACAAAAAGAATTGTTTAGTCCAAAAGGTCAGTAGTACTCAGATTGAAAATCCCTGCTATCTTAGTCCTTTTGAACTGTTCTAAGGAAATACCTTAGATTGGGCCTCTCAGAAATGACAAATTTATTTCTCACAGTTTCATAGGCTAAGTTCAGGATCCAGGCATTGGCAGATGCCATGTGTGGAGAAGGGCTCTTCAGTAGTGCCTTCCTTCCACATCCTCACATGGTGGAAAGGGCAAGGCAGCTCTCAGTTCCTCTTCTATAAAGGCACAATTTCATTCACTAGGGAAGATCCCTTATGATCCCATCACCTCCCAGAGACTTCACTTTCCAATACCATTACTTCAGTGACTAGGATTCAACATGAATTTTGGAGAGACACAAACATTAAGATCATATTACCTGCTCTACTCAAAATGCTAAAATGGATTTCTATCTCAGCCTTTCATTAACCTAAAAGGCCTTGACTTTAAATTAAACTTTTTTTAAAGAGAGAGAGAATTTTTTTTAATATTTATTTTTAGTTTTCAGTGGACTTTATTTTTTATGTGGTGCTGAGGATTGAACCCAGTGCCCCGTACATACCAGGCCAGCGCACTACCGCTTGAGCCACCTCCCCAGCCCTAAGGTAAATTTTTATATCATATTACAGCTTATATTTAGTTCATCAGTGAAATAGCTATTCTCCCCACACTTTTGTTTATAAATTCTGTAAACATTGAGAGGAGATGAAAAGTATTTTAACAGATTTTATCCTTTTTGTTAGAATTCCAATGCATGTCCACAAGGGGGAGCACTTTACTGCTAAATAATATTAAGTATGCACTATATTCATTTGCTGCTCCGCAGCCATAGGAGTCATTATAACAAGAGCAAGCACAATTACTCTTTATGACTGAATGACTTTTTGCATATGGTAATCCATTTTCAGAAGCAATTGGTTTTGCGCAATTCTAGTGTGTGTGTGTGTGTGTGTGTGTGTGTGTGTGTGTGTTTAAATTATCCAATCAATTTGCTTAGTAAAAGTTAGTTTTAAAATATAAGTTTGTCTTTAGACAGATTGTTTTTTTTTATTTTGGAAGTACTATTTAAAAAAAAATCTGGGAGGCAGGAGGGGAAGGAAAGAGGAAATACTGGAGAATAATATTGACTAAATTATATTGTTATATAGTGCATATGTATAAATATGTAACAGTGAATCCCACTATTATGTATAATTATACCCATAAAAATATGAGGGGAAGAGTTCCTTGAAGAGTATCTGTATTAAAATTTTTGCACATATTTTCCCCACTAAATACAGTTCTTCTGTTACATTGAATACAACATTTATTGGTCCCTCTATCTACCTCTGAGGAAGTTCCTGCACTCAATATACTCAGGGGCCACATCCTAGGTTAGGGAATCAACAGTAAGTCTCCCCAAGAGACTTGACATGGACACTGCATTATTAAACTTTTCTATGTCAATGCATCCCTGGAGGCCTGGAGCAGTATACCCAGCCTGTGTAACCATGCATAGTCACTGAGCCTTAGAATACTCCCTGGCTAGAAATGGTGCAATCAAGCTGTTGCATATATTAGATGGTCTTAAATGATCTTTTCTTTATAGATTTTGCTCATTTTTGCACATTTCAGGTGGTTTGAATTTTTCTTTGTGAGAGTTGTTAGGCCTCCCTTATTTATTATTAATGTACATTATCAACTGGGAAATCAGGAACTCATATGGGCTGGTCAGCTTCTGTTCTGATCTCCTCTTTTCATATTGTTCATTTTCAGTGCAACTAGAAAAAAATATTTCTGCCTTGTCAGTGTGAGAGCCAACCAAATTGCTTCCATGGAGGAAAGGGTTTATAAAATTTATTTTGGGGGTGAAATTGTTAACTGTATGGTGTGTGTGTGTGTGGTCATTACTGAAGTACTGGGACAAATATTTTACATGAGTTAACACTCTACTTCATAAGCCTGGCATGTTGTAACTTATTCAATGTACAGTTTCGAATATTCCTGAAAAGTAATGAGTAAAACTAGAAATAAATGATGGAGTGGGAAGGTAATCTGAGAATAGTTGGAAAAAAAAATGCTGGAGCTTTGGCATAAGTAAAGTTCAAGTAGAAATCTATAAACACCAGAAGCCAGCACAAAAGACTTTTAAAACAAGTGTAAGACTGAGGTTGTAGTAATAACCATTTTTCAGCTGGGTGCTTTTATGGATAAACTGTGTTAGTCAGCCTTTAGTTACTGTTACAAATACCTGAGATAATCAACTTACAAAGAGAAAAAGGTTATTTTGGTTCACAGTTTCAGAGGTTCCACTTCTTAATTTATTGGCTATGTTGCTTTGGGCCTGTGATGGAACCTCATGATGGGAACATGGGATAGAACAAAACTATTTAAGGCCAGAGAGCAAAAAAGAGAGAGAGGAAGACACCAGGGTCCTACAGTCCCCTCCAAGCCACTCACCCAGTAGCCTGAAGACCTCCCACTAGGCTCCACCTCTTCAAGGACCAAACCTTTAACACATGGACTTGTGGGGACATTCAAGATGCAAACTAGAGAACAAACCAGTCAAAACCAATAATCAGTAAATTATAAAATGAGATCTGTATTCTTATTACTTTACATCATTTTAAAATTGTCTTATGTTCTTTTGTAATATGCATTAATACAAACTGAAGGATTAAGAATAACTTCAGGAAGTTATATACATCTTTTACTAATAGTTTCCAAGTACTTCACAAAAGGATTAAAGGCCTTTACTATCCCATTTTCTTTACACCACCTTGTGGTTTTCTTCATACAGCAGTGCTAAACAAATAGAAGCCCCCGTGTAGCCTTCTGTTGTCATCACTGCCTGCCCCTCTGAGGTGAGCCCACAATTACTGATCACCTATATCAGTGTTGTAGTCCATTTTCTAGACTATAAATGTCTGTAGAGTAGAGGGAGTCCATCAGTATTTAGTCTTTCCTTTGGGTAATATATATGAGAATTTGAGGATATAAATTTTTCTAAAACATAAATATATATTTTTTTCTGTGTTTTCAAAATAGCTATGTCCTCTATCCATCCAAATCAATGTACCTAGGGTAAGAAAACCTTTTAGAACATTCAGAAAGGTATGCAAAACAAATAGATGGCTGGAAGCTGTGGCACATGCCTGTGATCCCAGGAGGTTGAGGTAGGAGGATCATGAGTTCAAAGTTAGCCTCAGCAACAGCAAGGCCCTAAGAAACTTAGTGAGACACTGTCTCTAAAGAAAATATAAAAAGGGATTGAGGATTTGGCTCAATGGTTAAACACCCTCCAGTTCAAACCCTGGTACAAAAAAAAAAAATGGATTAGGAATAGGACTGTCAACTCAGCTTGTACATATAGATCATTTACAGTAGGGTATGAGATTGAAAGTTAGATTGAGACAAGATTCAATGGAAATTAGAAACAAAAGTGAAATGGGACACCCATTTTCAGGACTTGCAAAAAGAAGTCCTGAAAACCCAGGGCACAATTCTTAAATTCTTTGCCAATCCTGAGGGTCTGAAAAGCTTGGGGGAGGTACCTAAGAGATTTATTTGGAGACAGCTGATGTGTAAACCCTCCATTCCCATTGCTTTGGGACTGTTGCCTCATCAAAAGAAAAGATCTAGGAATTCACTTGAAGAGCTTGATATGTTCCCTGCCATTAAGTGGACAAAATGGACTTAATGTTTGACTGCCTCCTGGAAAATCCAAAATCTGGAAGAGGTGACTGGCTAGCCACTCCAACGTTATCCATGAAGGAGATACCTCTATGTTGAGACCAATTTATATTCCAGGATTGGTGGGTAAATGCTGTGTGAGTAGTTTCCAAGGGAAGAAAATATGATATAGGTGGCTTGGACTTGTGCTAGATTTTGTCCAAGAAGATTACTTTGAGTGGGTGGGAATGAGCCATGAGGCAATTTTGGCAGAATGTCTTTATTAAATAGCATAAAGAAAACTTGAACTTTCAGGGGAGCAAAGAGACATACAGGAGCATCAGTAGAAAGTACCATCAGAAGGAAAGTACAGTAAGAAAGAAGTTCCCAATTACCTGGAGGGAAATCTCAAGGGAACTTATGGGATTCACTGGTTCTGCTGCAGCCACTTGTCCATCATGGCAGAAGGAATTCAACTTACATTGATTGAATCCAGAGTGACACCATCTAACTCCCACCCTTCTTACTGCTTTTGCCTCTCTGGGCTTGAGTACAAGCTGGGTCAGAAGCACTGCAAGCTGGAGGGAAAAGCTGACTGGGGAAGAGAAAGACCCTGACCTCTCCACCTACCACAAATGGCTGTGCACAACAGTCCTCTGAGGGGGAAAACATCTTAACTTTAAAACTTTAAATTTTCAATTTGTACAATAGATATGAAAGCTGTCTTCAAAAATTAGCCCCATGAACTATGCCTTCCAGGGTTCATGCCATTGCATAGTCTTCTCCTGCACTGAATCTGGGATGACCCTGTGTCTCCTTTTAACCAATACCATGCAAAGGAAGGGATGCTGTGCCAGTTCTGGGCCCAAGTCTTTAGAAGATCTAGCAACTTTCAGTTTTGTAATCTTGGGAAAACTTCATGTGAGAAGCTCAATTCTGTTGTCAAAAGGCTACATGGAAAGACTACATGGAGAAGAAAAGTCTGCCTACACAGGGAGGGAAAGGAGACCAGTTCTACTTAAGTGCAAGGCCATTCACCTGTAACCATGCCCAACTACCTTCAATTATGTTCAAGCAAATTTTAATCCTCATATAATTTTATTCATAATTATGGTAGTATGACCCCAAGTGAAAAGGTTTCTTTCTAAAAGTATCATCTTAATTCCATTATATCATTTAAAAGTTATAATGGCTTAATATCAATTTTTAGTGTTTGGATTTTCCTAAATAGAGCCTATTTTAGTTTATTGAAACAAAGGTCTATGTAAAATCTACACATTATATTTATTAGGTTTTTAGGTTTATTTTCATCTCTAATTTCTCCTTATATTTACCCTCCCACACCATATAACTCAGAGATAAGAATCTTAAACAGAAGATTCTGAGGAAAGCTTGTAGGACAGATACTCCTCACTGTATTCTAAGAAGCCAAACTGAGTCCCTGTGAGCTAGCTGGCACATGCACCCAGTTTATGGAGCCCAGCATTTAGACAGAGGCCCATCAACCAGAACAAATAATTCATGCACAGTGAACTGAAGATGCTGCTAGAGAGAAAGAAAATTGTTAGCAGGAAACTAAACAAAAAAAAAAAACTTAAAGAATTTCACAAATATGGGGGAAAAGAGACTTTCCAGACTTAAAAAAAGATAACTTCCCACTAGACATTTCAATAGATAGAAAAGATGGTAATTGCTGAGATCAGGTTAGTGGACTGGAAAGATAATGGCAAGACCAAAGTGAACTCTACATTATGGAGAGGTGGTGGGAAGGACATGGTGCTGAGCAAGGAAGCTGGCAAGATGTGTTTATCCTTAAGTAGCGCACACAATGCTAGACTGGAATGTTTTGAGTCCAGAAAGTGGTTAAAAATGAACTCTTGAAAAATAAGGGACATATCAAAGGTTTTTTAAGACCTCTGCAAAATCTAGAAAGAAAACCAAGTGATTCTATTCTAAAAGTTTCATTCATGGTGGGCAGGGCAGGTGGCAGGGGAGAACTAGAGATGGAATAATAAGCATATTTTAAATATTTAACTTTCTGGGATGAAGGGTAAGTGGAAAACTAGAACCCTGACTTGGGAGAAATGACCATATCATTTCTTTAAATAGGAAGACACGGGTGTCACTGTGAGCACAGGAGGGGGAAGGGAGCCATTAGTGAAGTAAAAAAGGAGAAGGGTGTCAAAATATCAGCAGAAAAACTGGACTGAATGCAGCTTGCTCAAACCAGCAAAAATAAGGGGAAAAAAAACAGTTCCTTTAAAATGTAATTATGAGAAGGGAGAAGTGACAAGTGTCCCAGGGTGGCTGTAGAGAAAGAGAAGGCAAAAGGAAGGAAAGGGACTAGACAATCAGAATCCAGCAGAGTCATATTCATGCCTATATAAAGCAGGTGCATATGCAGTTTTAAATGAATTACTACTCAGAAATTTTATTTTTAGGAAAACTTCTGCCTTATGTAAATAAATATGATAAAATTTAAATGATAAAAGTGATATAAACTTTAGCAAAGATTTACAAAGTAAAAGTAAAATAACAAAAAACTCATCTATAGTTGCAGGGAAAAGAGTAATTAAGGAAAGTAATTTCTATTGATAAGTTTACTTTTAAGTTTACTTAAAAGTCAAAAATTTTAAACCAGCTTTTGATGAAGAATGTCCACAAAAATATAATAATTCCTGATATACTTAGGTGGTGATTTCTGAAAAGAATTTAATTCTTCCATAATCCAATATGGTAGTATATGGAGACCACAAAAAGTGATGGTTATGAACCAAAGCTTCAGGTTAGATCCTGATTCAAGCTCAGTCTCATCCACTGTTTGGCTGTGTAACATGTAGGAGTTACTTAACCTCTCTGAGCCTCAGTTTCCTCATTCTAAAATGAAGGTAAATCGAATGACTGTTGTCAAGTTTAAATGGGGCATGTAAAAGGAGGATCCCATTGCCCCTGTAAAGAAAATATAGGACTTCATAGGAAAGGACATTTGACACTCAGATATAAAAACTTCTTTGATATCTGCTTTCTTTTTAATTATTTGCCTGTTCCAAATAAAGAGAAGGGATTTCTATGCAGTTTCCTGACTTCCAGAGCTGAGCCTCCACTAAATTAATCATTGAGTCAAACTGTGTTACAATGGAGAGAATTAAAGGTGAGACATGGAGCCAAGAGATATTGAAAATGACTTTTCTTTTTCATTTTTAGTTTCCTCACTTTTTAAAGTGTCTTAAAGGACTATAACTATCAACCTGTGGTTGTAAGAATCAAGTGAGGTCACAGTTATGAAAATTCCTTAGATATCATACACTTCCATCAAACACTGTTACCCAAGACCATGCAGCAGATGCTCCCTGGGTAGCTGAACAAAGCCAAGCCAGCAGGGCATCGTAGACACGGCACAGTCTGATTCTGCCACTCTGCAGAGCTGCTCAAGTTCACGCGTCAACACGCCCTTTCATGACTGTCCCTCCAGACCTTAGAGCTCCTTCTCAGATTAGTTTAAAAGGATAGATATATAACAGGGCTGCTCTTAGGCCTCAGAATTCTTTTAAAAATGTTTTTTCAGGGCATCACAGTTATACACAATTTTGGGGATCGTTCTGACACAATCACGTACTCATGGGATATAATTGGCTCCATTGGCTCCATTTCAGCATCCCCGCCCCTGCCCCGAATTCTTTTGGTGCTCTTAGCATAACAGTTTTTTTTCTTCCTGTCACCTACACCCTCCTGCAGTTTGCTGCCCATGTCAGGGCCAAGGCCAGTCGGCTCCACCTCTGTCTCTACTATCCATTCTACTTTCCTTGGTCCCCAGTTTTTGCTCCTTTTTGCTTTCATTTTCCTTTCTTTTCTTGTGTTAGTTTGTTCTCCTTAGCACTTTTATTATTTTTTGCTCTCTTATATTTGCTTTTTTTTTAAAAAAAATTTTGCTATTCTAATCAGGAGCTTGACTTTCCCGACCCCCAGAGACCAATGAAAGTGGGTTGTTTTAGTTTTTATTTTGCATTCTGAATATTCCAATCAACCAGTCAATTGATCCAAATCAATAAACATGACAAGATGACTATGGATCTGACTGAAAAATCCAAATTCGGGGAAATCTACAATAAGCCAACTTATTTTGTGATTATTTTGTTGAGGTCATGGGAATCCATGGCACCATGAAGAGTTGAAAGGCTTTGCCTCACAGGAAATGAATGCTCCCACTGCCAATTGCCTGGGGTGAGTGGTAGACCAAAGACTTAGTCTTCCCTCTGGAGCTCTGAGTAAGTTGGGCATGATTTCTGAGGACTAGAGAGGCCTAGAACAGCCCAAGGAGAAGGAACAAGGTACATCAGCAATGAGTACAACAGGCAAGTAGAAACAAATGAAAATAAATAGCTGTTTGTTTTTTTTTTTTTTTCATGGCAGAGACAGGAACAGCAGTAAAAATAAGCCCAGAGGCAACAGCTTCCAGGGCAGCATGGAGAGCCTGGGAATCTACAGGCTCCTTTTTGAGTTCCACTCAGCCCAAAGCAACAAGATAATCCAGCAGATGCAAGAAAACACCTCAGGAAAACAAGATTTCTTGCAAATACAATTAAGTGAAGGCTTGAATTATATACCTTGCCAATGAGATGTTTGTAATTCCAACTAATTTAATCATTCATTCCTATTGCAAGGTTTTCATACTATGTTCCACAGAAGCTACGAATCTACAAATATAATAAAGATTCATTTAAAATATTTTGAACATTTCAAAAATGAATGAGAAGTAAAAGCAGACTCATATTGACAATGAATTTTAACACATGGCAGGCTTTTCTTAGGATTATGACTTAGACTAACAGACACCAATCTTTCAAATTGTTAAAGCAGAAATGGAGAATTCTATTTGAGGGACTCAGGACTTGTCACTGACCTGAGGCTGGAATGCAGCCAGGTTGCTGAAAGAGATGGAAATCAGGTACTAAAGGTTAATGAGACTATTTCTCATCCTTATGTGTTCCCTCACATTTTTTCTTTTTCTTTTTTTCTTTTTTTTTTTTTTTTAGGAAGATTGCAGTTCCAATTCCAAATGCTCAGGTGACAGAATCTAATTGACTAGTTTGTGTCAAGTATCAAATGTAGATCCAATCTGCTGTGGTCAAGAGCACAGGCTCACACACTATAAACTGCCAGTATCCTGTTGCATCAGAAAGGGAGTCCATGTGAGCCAGCACTGGGACGTCCCTCAGATGTCTACTGTAGTGACCATGAGTTATGTGCTGACTTGTTACCCACTCTAACTTGCTTTTGAGCACACTTTGGAATAAAATTTTTCTGAAAACTTCCAAAGCACACTTTGGAATAAAATTGTAGTACTTGTGCTTTAAAGAAAAAACAAATGTGTTATATTAGAGGTGTGTTATGTTTGCTCCACCCTAGTGTTTTTCAAATTCAGGTGGGTGCATGTGGCCTCGCCGAAAGTCAATATGTACATTATAGCAACCCAAGAATGCTGTGCTCAATTCAACTTTAGGCAACACGCAGATGCCTCCACTGGGTGTGTGGCCCAGAAATAGCCTGTCTAAAGAAGTACGTGAATGGACAACATGTTGTGATCCAATTATATCACAGATAGTTTTAGGATTTGTGAGTTTGTGGTGCTGTCTGACTTTTAATAAGCAGAACATGCTCAATTTTAAAATGCAATCTTTGAGTACTTTCCAACTTATAAATGCAGATAAAATGTCAAGAATAAAAGTGAACCTTAACATTTGAAATCTGCATGCAAAACAAAATAAATATAACAGTTTTAAAACAGGCTCAGTATGGCAAAGCAGTTAGTTCTGGATTTAAATCACTTGAGTTCCACACGCAGCTTCCCCATCACCCACTGGAACACGTTGAGCAAGTTGCTCCGCTCTGCTGGGCCTCCTTTTTCTCAGTTATGAATTAGACAGTATTGGCTATATAAGGTTTCTATATAAATGGGACAGCATCTAGTGAGGCATTCAGAACACAATTTGGCATGTAATAAGGACTCAGTACAACTAACTATCAACTCCTGCCTTCAGGGGCATTACTACTAAAGCTGACCATCTCTCTATCTCAGCCTCTCTGGGCATGCTCAGAGCTGGAGTTACCTCTGTTTGCTCATTAACGGGTATCACATTAACTAGCTTCTATTTGAGGAAAACTTACCAATGACTTCCACATGTTGATATTGCCCTTCCCTTTTTAGTTCATATATGACTCCCCCCCACCCCCGCCTTCTTTGCTTATTGCTATTTCAATGAGCCTTCAGGAAGAAGAGAGGGAAGTGTATGCTCCACTTATAGCGTGGAACAGACGTCTTTCTGAGATTTTAGAGACTTTCTTGGATATCTTGTATAGTGATCTCAATTATGTATGCTTAAGAAACTGTCTTACCAGCTCACTCCAAACTGAAAAGTTACCCATGACAAAATGTGAGCTATGTTAGATATTGTTGGTGAGTCAACTTTGAATAAAACAGAATTTTTTATGATTGCTTTTTTAAGCTTCTGAAGGAGTTGTAGTATCAAGAAACTACTAGGCACTCTGTTAAAAACATTACTACTTGCAAGTACTTGTCTATTAATTAAGAAGTTTCTTAATACTCTGTACTCCAATAAAAATGAAATACTACACAGTGATTAAGTACAGGGCGTAATTATAATTCATAATGATCTATTATATATTTTACAAATAACTGGAAAAGAGGAGTCTGAATGCTCCAAACCTAAAATAATGATAAGGAGTTGGAAATGCCAAGTACCCCAATTAAATCAGTACGAATTGCATTCATTTATTGAAATATCACAATGTATCCCATAAGTATATACAATTACTATGTGTTAATGAAAAAAATTAGACTTTAAGGAGATAGAAAGTCTAACCACTCTGATTTTATCATTACACACCATATATATGTAAATATATTTTAATTAGCACACTCATACTCCACAAATTTGTACAATTAAATTATAATAAAAAGATTTGAAAACAAAAAAGTACACCAGAGACTGAGGGTGATATAATACAGCAACTACCATTCATGATTGCTATCAACCCTGATTTTTATGTAAGTGAAGATTTCATTATTCATGGTGACTTTTAAGTAAATGTTGGCAATTTTTTATTAAACTTAGTGTACTGACCATATACATTTATTTTCTTTTCAAAACTTCACTAAAAAATAAAGAAAATTAAAAGATACAGACCCAGGGATAAAATTGGCAGATGCAAGAGTTTATACATTTTGAAAGGTGCAAAATGGCTGAAGAAGTGATAACTGTCTTAGCAGAGTAGAGGAGACTATGACACCAAGAGTCACCAAACAGGAAAGGGACCAGCAGCAAGCTAACCCATCCCCCACAGAGAAGTTGCAAGGCTCAGAACTTGGATTTATCTAGTTCATGGAGGGTTGGGATGAGGCACAGGGCTGAACATAAGAAGGTGGTTTGAAAGTTTACAACAAACCACACAAAGCATAAACGCAGCACTGAATGGCCTGGCGTATGGCTGAGATGAGAGGCAGGCTGAGAGCAGGGGCTGAGTGGAGTTTACAAACAGAAGAGCAGTGCTCCAGACACTTTCCCCTGTCTCCCTTCCAGAAGGCCAGAGCCTGAGAATAAGGAGATGGAAATACACAAGGACAGAGAAAAGGGGGTGAGAAATCACAGCAGATATGAGATGCCAATAAGTATTTTAGAAGAAAAAAGGCTGATGGGTGGGTGGTTTCAACTTAGAGTGAAGACAGCTGAAATATAAGTGCCTGAAAAGGGGGTTCCAAACATGAGGCAGCCAGTTTACCCCAGGAAAGATGGAGGAATTGGAGGGCAGGGATAAAGAAGGGCTGAATGAAGGCAGACTGATACTTAGACTCTCTGACCCTTTCTGACTGCTCTTATAAAGCCAGGCATCTGGAGGCTTATTCTTGAGAAAAATTAAATGAAGATACTGTGAACTTAGTGATGACAGACACAGCCCAGGGCCAGAGTGAATCAATGTACTGTAAATGCGGATGACATTAAATTCTGCATAGTGAATAGTAAGATCTCTCAGTCCATTTATTTAGCTGGATTCCCAACTAAATTATAGTCATTCCTTGTGTTGTATTAAACCATGAGTTCCTTCCAAGGCAGCAGGCATGGAAAAGACTAAATTTTTTTGGGTGGTTTCTTTTTGTACCAGGGATTGAACCCAGGGATGCTTTACCCACTGAGTAATAGCCTCATCCCTTTTTAAACATTTTTTATTTTGAGACAGGTTCTTCCTAAATTGCTGTGGCCTTGCTAAATTGCTGAGGCTGGCTTTGAACTTGTGATCCTCCTGCCTCAGTCTCCTGAGTTGCTGGGATTACAGGCATGTGCCACTGCATCCAGTGGGTGGGTGGTTTTTTTTAATGTGTAACAAACTATGACAAAATATAGTAGCATAAGCATATACCATTTTATTATGTTAATGGTTTCTCTAGGTCAGGAGTTCAGACATAGCACTCTAATAAAACTTAAATGAGATGGCTTATCTCTATTTTACAACACTTACAGGCTGAACTGGGAACAGTCAAACATCTGGAATAATGCAAAAGATTAGGGATTAAATAATCTATAAACTTCCAGAACCCCAGATATGTGACTAAAGAGATGGCAGGAAGAATGAGTTCAGTTGGGACTATCAACTGAAATTTCTGCATGTGGCCTCTCTGTGTGGTTTAAGATTCCTTACAGCATGGTTGACTAATGCAGCAAAAAAAGATAAAAACTTCTTGCACTTCAATAATCTAGCCTTGTAAATCACATTGTATCACTTCTGTAGTACTCTATTGGCCAAAGCAGTTGAAACTTGTAGATTAGAGTGGGGTCACAGTCTCCACTTCTTAGTTGGAAGAGAGTCAATTCATAGCCAAATTTTAAAACTGCCATGGTATCAGGAGACTTGTAGTCAAAAAGTTATTAGCTCATCAGGAAAATCAAGGCAGAAGCCAGAGGAATATCATGCTGAGTTTTAGCTCATAAGGGATACATGTCTCTGTCAGCTTTTTTACTGCTTTGACCAAAAGACCTGACAAGAATGACAGAGAAGGAAGTTTATTTGCTGTTCACAGTTTCAGAGTTTTCAGTCCCTAGAAGGCTTCCTCCATAACTCTAGGCCCAAGCTGAGGCAGAACATCATGGTTAAAGGGCAAGGTGGAGGAAAGCAGCTTAGGACATGGCAACAGGAAGCACGCACGGAGAGCTCTGCTCACCATGAACAAAATATAAACTCCAAAGGCACATTCCCAGGGACCTGCTTCTCCGGCCATACCCTACCTACCTACAGTTTCTACCCAGTTAATTCATATCATTGGAGGATTAGATTATACCTTTCATAATCAAGTCATTTCTCCTCTGAAAATTCTTGCATTGTCTCACACATGTGCTTTTGGGGAACACCACATATCTAAGCCATAACAATATGACAAAAAAATTGTCAAGATCTATCTGCTGATGGCTGAGGTGGCTGCCATAATCAGCCTGGCTGGATACACCCTGGTTGAGAAGCTCCCAGAGAAGGGCAGCTAGGACCCTACATGGGAGGATGTGGAAAGGTCCAGAACCTCTGGAACCCTAGTAACCAAAGTTTTGAGTGACCCTTGTTTTTATAATGCTTAAAGAAAACAATCAGAAACTTGGACAGTGATGACTCAGGGGATTTACTGTACTATTTGGTGGTGATTATAATACTATTGATATATTTAACATGATAATTTCATTTTGTTTAAAATGAGTCCTTATTTTTCAGAAACATATAAAAGAATGTATAAATAAAATAATAATATCTTCAATTTGCTTCAAAATAATCCAGCGAGGGGAGGAAGAGGAGATGGATGTATAGATGAAACTAAATAGACTATAAGTTGATAATTATGGAAACTAGTAGTGGGCACATGGGAGTCAATTATACATTTTTCCTCTTTTGTTTGCATTTGAAAATATAGTCAGAAAAAATATTTAAAAGCTTAAGCATAAACTCATGCACGCACGCATGTACATGCAGATAGGAGTTAACCTCCAGAGTGGATTTGCCATATTTAAGAGAAATGAGGAATTTCTAATAAATAATAAATATTTGCATTTATTTAAATCAAGTTATCTGTATAGATAACAAAGTCACACAGCTATTATGTGGAGGACCCAAGTCTCATATTTTAGTTTTTTGGCCCCATAACTCATTGTTATTTTGTCAGTCACTATGCAGCAGTGACTCTTAACATTTAGGGGTTGGATGACACTTTGATGGCCCGGACAAAGCTATGGAACTGCTTCCCAGAAACATTCTCATGTGCACATATCCAAAAACATGAAGACAATTTCAAGGATGAGGAAGTTCATTTCCCCCAATACATCTGAAGGTAATTCATAGACCTCAGGTCAGACACGTTACTACTCTATGAAGAGCATGCTTATTAGTCAGTTATATTTCTCCCCCATTTCCTCTCATTAGTCACCCTTCTAACCGAGTTCTGGCTTACTCCCTCAACCAATTACATCAGATATGCTCTTTTGCTTCCCCCCTTCTCTTTGTTAATGATCTGAGCACTGAGCAAGTCTTAAATCATCTTAAATCATCTCTTCCTCACAGACAAACCCCCCATAGCTATTTTGTTCTGTAATGTTTAATTTACGGCTCCCTGTACCTCTTACAATGTTTCCACTATTATGAGAAGCTCAAGTATACTGTCCATCATCTGTTGAAAAGGTACCTGCTTTGGGAAGCTTTTCCTATGGCATGAAGAATTAATCCCTCTTCTGTGTTCCTACTGTTGCTCTCTGAACATGTCTCTATCAAGTGAGAGAGTCCACACACTATTCTGCTTTATTGTATAATAATGTTACTATTATATTATGATCCAGTTACCCATATTCCTCCTTCATGGAACTCTGTGCTCCTTGGGATCAGGAACCATATTCATTCATCACTAAGGAATGCTAGCAAGGGGCATGACACACAGTAAGAGTGAAACAAATATGTCTTGCATTAATAAATAAATGACTACAAACATATTATTTAATGGATTACTTCAAAGAAGTAAAAACAAAAGCAAAAACAAAACAAAACAAAAACCCTGTAAATACTTGCTAGGTATAATTGTATCATCTCCTAGAGCTCAATTAAGTAGGAGTTATTTGAATGATTCTTTCTATTGCTCTTCTGGTGACTAGAAGGAGATATATATATATATATATATATATATATATATATATATATATATTTTTTTTTTTTGCTTAAATGTCATTAAAAATTCTCCAATATTATTAATTACTTTTTCAGAGACTTGTTTTAGGGCAAGATCTAGTTAGAATGTTCACTTCCAATGATGTCCATAAGGCCATTGTTCCTACCTGGGTTGCTTAAATGTTCTCTTCTGGGTTAAATAACAAAGGTACAACTGGTGTTTCCAGAAAGCATTTGCTGAAAAGAACATGTGTTACCTTGGTAAATAGCAACAATCCCTCAGCTGGTCTCCCTACCTCCACTGTAGCCCAACCATATAGTTCCTGAATGGGGAGTTGAACTCTGAGCAATTGGATAATTAGACAGAAAATTATATTGAGAGACATTTTGAAAAATTGAGGAGTGTAGTGTATTGCATGGGAGTTCAGAATCAAGGATGCAGGTGAGAAGAGGTGGTCTTCCAGGGGACTGCTACTAAACAGAAAGTATAGAACCCTTTTTCTAAATGCAAAGCCTACCAGTGACAGACTCTTTCTCAGAGTCTGTTCAATGAAGAAAAGGGATTACTAATATCTTTAGGGGTGAAGATTAAGTCTTTTGTAGATTAATATGAATTTTACTTACATTGGAAATCCATTTTGCTCAAAATAAAATATCAATCAAAACCCAGAGTTTGAAGCAGGGCGTAGTGGCACACACCTGTAATCCCACTGGTTTGGGAGGCTGAGGCAGGAAAATCTCGAGTTCTAAGCCAGCCTCAGCAACAATGAGGTGTTAAGCAGAGTCTCAGTGAGACTCTTCCTCTAAATAAAATACTAAAAAGGGCTGTGGCTATGGCTCAATTGTTGAGTGCCCCTGAATTCAATCCCCAGTACCCAGAAAAAGCAAAAAACAGAAAAACAACCCGATATTTGAGTTCCGTTGCCAGATGTGACTCAGTAACTGAATTGCTCTCTTAAACAAAAACCCCAGAAAAATGGGCCAAAATATATTTAACAACTATCTTTAGACTTTGGACAACAGTAAGAGAAGGACTGTGTTCCTGGACAGAAGGTAAAACTGTAATGTGGGATGCAGAAGGACCCAGGCTTTCTGTACTCTGTCCATGGCTGCACATAACGGGGGACCTGAGTAGAACCCAATGTTCTTATGCTGAGAACACAAAAAAACAGTGGTTGAGTGGTTGAGGTGGCTGAAATTTGTAGGACAGGCAACAAGAGAATAGAGAGCTATGCAAAGAAAGAGCAAGACATCTGTATACAGCTCTACTTGAGTCTGTTCCTGAATATTAAACAACATATCCAGAGGGTGAAAATTCCTCAAGGCCAAACAAGGAATCAATTACATGTGTTTAGAGTACTTAAAATTGTTCCACAGATTACTGAGGCTCCATTTATTTATTTTAGTATTCTTTTCTTTGCTTCCATCTGGAGAGTTTCTATTGCTATGATTCAATGATCTGTTTTTCTATTCTATTTGATCTTTCATTTAACTAATATTTGTTGAGCAACCTCTATGTGTCTGATATCATGCCAATCACTGGAAACTCAGATATAAATAAGATACAATTTCTACTTTCAAAATACTGGAGATTCCTCCAAGACGACTTAGTGAAAGGCAAGTAGTGCAAAGAGGAAGTTGGAACACGAGCTACAGTTCTGTAGACTGGGTACTGAAGCAGCACACTTGCATTGATGTTATCTGGAAACAGTCTGTACTTGACTCACTGAAGGTGACACCTGGGCATCCCTGTGGGTCCTCTTATCTTTACCATTAAGCAATGTGAAGCTATAAAATAATTAGGGTTGGCATGCTTTTAGAGGATTAATGTTCTAACAAATTGGGTGATTTTGCTCAGTGTGGCTATTCAGGATAACATATTGTGAATTTACTGAGCTCATCTGTGACCAGATTCCTCTGCAGGGTAATTGAAAGTGAATAGAAATGGCTATTTATGTATTCTCAGCCAATAGATTTTGCTTTCATCCTTGATTTTTTTGGATGATGAGTCAAAATATATACTGAGATCATTGCCTGTGGGTGCCGCTTCGCATGTTCAATTAACTAAGGCCCGTGATTAGTAGTGGCCATGAAAAGGCAAATGTGAAGGGAAGCTGTACTGTAAGAATTCAGAAGTGACCCAATAGCCAAAAGGGATATATTTCTGAATTGCATCATCTTCTATAAGTGCTTGATAGCCACTAGGGGTGTGTAGTCTTCAGCTAAATTCAGTCCTATGACAGGATTGTCCAAAGCTTTTGCAAAGATGTTAAGAATAATTAAAGTCCACAAATAATGGGTTCTTGGTGAAATAAATTTAGACAGTGCTGGATTAAACAAAGTATTTCTTTAGTGAAGAGGTTTTTAGAGCTTGAAGCATTTTTTAATTTCTCTTAAGAGGGAGGTGATAAAATTATCAAATTTACATAAGGATACCATCTCTTATTGAGTACCTGTGTGCTATTTATTGCATTAAATGTTTATATAGATAAATTTATATAACCCATTTTATTTTATTTCAATTTTTGGAATATTGCCCATGAGACCCAGAGTGCTTAGTAAAATGGCCAAGGTCACACTGGTCAAATGACTTTAGCTATTAGTCAGAGTACCCATATTCTTTATCATAAGGCTCTTTTCATGCTTTTTCTTTTAATTTCTTTCACAAAAAGCATCTTGCTCAAGCAGACCCACAGATTACACTAAGAAGGGAATTTTTAGGATAAAGAAAATAGATTTTGCTGGAATATGTCCTTATTGTGGGTCAGCATATTAATGATATAATGGAGACAAGGAAACTTAAAGCCTATGTTAGATATTTTTCAAGTCGCCTTATCTGATCTTAATCCATAAAGTATCAAATAAATAGATGACTCCCAAACTTTTGGAATGCAAGCTGACTCCACCTGACCCTGAATATTGGAATTACATTGTCCTTATGTGGTTCACTCCTCACTTTTTTATTCAAGCCTCACAAAAACCCTGACCACACCATGTCACCCACTAAACTCACCCATTTTTGAGCACGTATTATGATCCAGGCCCTGAGCTAGCTGTTTCACTCAGAGCCAATTCCATAGTAAATGCAGGAATCTAAGAGATGTAAAACTGGCTTTGTTGGTAAGGCTGATTAGAGAATGTGGTTTAGAAATGCCATCCTCAATGGGTCACCTAAGATTTCACTTCTGAATTAGACAGACTTACCACCCATGCCCTGGAAGAGCTGTTTAACTCCATCACTCAGCCTGCCTAATGCAGATAGTATCAGGGAATATGGCTGTCCTGAGGGCCAGTGGGATCCCAAAGGAGAGGCAGATGGCGCAGAGTCGAGCATGCCTGATTTGTTCTCTTACATCTTCTAATGAAGTCAGTCACCTGGCAAGTATGAAGGAGGGTTTAGAGAGATGTCAGAATCTCCGCCCCGCACCCTCCCCCTGCTTTTCTCTTCTGAGGACAGCAATAATTCCCACATCTCTGTGGCTGGAAACAGATATATAATATATAATTTTTATATATTAATACTTTTCCATTCACTCATCATCCATCATCCACAAATGACTTTTGAATATTTACATGTGGTAGTGAACCTTAAGCATGTAAGATACCTAAAATGAAGCTCAACTCAGGGATAAAAATTATATTCTCTTAGAATATTTAACTGTGTGAATTAATTATAACAAAACATTGGTTTACTGGTTATGTGGGAAGTACTCGAGGTTCACATGACACAGAGGATGTAAACTTTTGGGTAGGGGAGCTATGTCAAGGGTACCCTCTGAGCACTATAAGTTAGGAGGCAGAAAAAAAGAAAAAGTAGTTCTAGGGAAGAAAAAAGGGTGTGGGGCAATACTTTGGAAAGAACAGTAATAAGTGGGTTTAGAACTTTATTTATTTTTTTAAGAGAGAGAGAATTTTTTAATATCTATTTTTTAGGTTTTCGGCGGACACAACATCTTTGTTTGTATGTGGTGCTGAGGATTGAACCCGGGCGGCATGCATGCCAGGCGAGCACGCTACCACTTGAGCCACATCCCCAGCCCAGGGTTTAGAACTTTAGAAATGAGTTGTAGGGAAGCTCCCACCCAGTCTTCAGGTGTTTCACAATTTTGCCTGGAGTCAGAATGTCTTTTATTAAGATAAGAGTGTACCCATGAAAGTCCAAATGAAGTCTAGGAAATCAAATGAAAGTCTTAGGATTGAATTGGTAAAACACTGAGAGTGGTCAGAAAGTTCTGACGTCAAAGGACATGAACTGGTAATTATTCTATTTGTGAAGAGAATATGGAACGACTGAGGACTTAGAGATAAAGGAGCTCAATTAACTCTAATGAATTATGGTGGATATGGGAACTGGGGTATCCTAATGTGTAGTTCCATAAATCAGACCTGGAAATTAAAAGAGTAAAAAAAGCACCATGTAAAATTTTATTGCTTATTTGCTAAAGGAACAAAATCAGTACTTGCTAGTAGGAGGTCTTGTTTCAGGGGAAGGGGTGTGGGCCTTTACAGGAAATTCACTCTTTGGATGACTGACTGTTAGGAGGACGAGGGAAATTTCTACCTATCTCCCCAACACCAACTCAGCCTTTCTGGGCCTGCCCTACAGTTCATTGTTCTAAGTCATCGTACTTATCACCTTCTAACACATTATAGCCTTACTTCTTTTTTATGTTTCTTGTTTATATCAGTCTTTCCTTTTAGAATATAAGTTCCATCAAGTAGGATCATTTTACCTTAAAAATGTATTCTGGGTGCCTAGAAGATTATATGCATATCATGCTTTGGATCTAAAACAAATTTTCATTGCAAGATGAATTATTTGCTAAATGCCTCCAAGGAATTAACACAGAGGTATTTTCATAGAAAAAAAAAAGAAAAATAGTTCTATGAGGGGAAAAAAGGGGTATGGGGCAATACTTTGGAAAGAAAAATGAATGGGTTTGCTATAGGTCATTCTCAAAGGTTTGAATTAGAGATTAAGACCAAGCCATTTAACTAAAACCAGAATGAGATTGCCATAAGAATGCTTCCAGGGTGGTATCTGAATAGAAAACTGCTCCAGATTTCACACTGGCAGGTGGAGTAAGATGGCAGCCATGATTATTTGCCTACAGGTACACCAAGTTGAAAAATCTACTCATGCATTAAACTGACTTCACAAGAAACCACAGTGCCTGCTTTTGGTATAAAAAATAAAAAGACATGTTGAATACAGCAGGAAAGAACAAGTTGCTAACATTACCCCTCCCCCAACTCCAAGCTGTCTACCTTGAAGGAGGGGGAGAAAATTAAATCTAAGTCTTAGACTTAAAACTCAGTAAAAAGTCCTTCAGCATGAAACCCAATTCTGGGGAGAGCACTACAAACTCTATTGCCAGGCCAGTAACTGTGGACTGACCCAGTGGAATTGCATTAAGCCAGGTAGCTGATTACCTTTACCACCTCTCCTCCAACCTCCGGTGACAGAGTAGGAAGCAAGATTCCACTTGTTGGAGAGTAGGGTATGAAAACTAGCACAGGGCTTTGTCTTGTGGCCCAGCACCTGGTAGAAACTGATGACCCTATATTTAGGCCAAAACTCACAGGCTGATCCTCTAGATAGGCTCTGGCATCAGCTAGAATCCTGTGTGATGGTAGGACCCACTCAAGTTTTGACTGCATCATCTCCTACTCTGGAGTGGGCCTAGGACACATCTGACCTGCTTCTGACAGTACAGGTTCCTGCTGCTATGAGACTCTGGCACAACCCAGTTTAGTGTCATTCTAGGTGGCCAAGGAACTGCCTTCACCAACACTAACTAACCTTGGGCAGCATAGTGTGGTATGAGACTCTATTTGCTGGGAGACAGGACAGGGGTGTAAGCACAACACTTTGCTCTGAAACTTAGGGCTGGGTTGGTAAACCCAAACACGGGTAGACTCAGCATCTACCAAGACCCTGTCTCAAAATAGAAAAAGGATTGAGGATGTAACTCGGTAGTAAAATGTCCCTATGTTCATTCCCCAGTACAAAAATAAAAAAGGAATAAAGAAAGCTTACATTTTTAAAAGAGCAAATATTTTGGGTTGTTGATTCAAGAAGGACATGCCAATGCCAATGAAATACAAAGCTTATTCAAAGAAAAAATAACAGAAAACTTCCTAAACCTAGAGAAGTACTGATATTCAGGAATAGGGAGGCCAAAGATCACCAGTCAAATTTAATTCAATCAAGTGTGCCCTAAGACATCTTAGATCAAATTCTCAAAGGTGAAAAGAAGATTCTCAAGGTTATGAGAGAAAATAAGCAAATAACACACAGGGGTGTCCCCATTTGTCTGACAGGAAACTTCTTAGCAGAAACCTTATAGGCCCGGAAAGAATAGTATGACATTTCCACAGTACTGAAGAAAAAACCCTGTCAATTCAGAATACTGTATTCAGCAAAGCTAGCCTTTTGAAATGAAGGAATGATAAAACATTCCCAGAAAAACAAAAGCTGATAGAATATATCTCTATCATTGTTCTAAGAAAAATGCTAAAAGAAGTTCTTTAAACCAAAATAAAGAGATATTAATAACAAGAAACATAGGAAAGTGTACAATCCATTGATAAGATTAATCAAACACATCCAGAATGCTTTAATATTGGAAGCATAGTGTATAAACCATTAATTTGTTTAGTATTAAGACTAAAAAACAATTAAAAATAATAGCTACATTAATGAATTAAGAGATGGGCAATATAGAAAGCTGTACATTGGGATACCACATATTCAAAAGTGGGGAAGAATGAACTACAAGTGGGAAGTTTTATTAGTATATCTACTGTCATTTGTTTGTTTCTATTCTTTAGAATTATATTAAAGTTGCTATCATTTCAAAATCACGTTATAATCAAAAGATGTTTCTTGTAATCTTCATGGTAATCCCAAAGCAAAAATCTATAATAGACAAACCAAAACAATAAGCAAGGACTCAAAACACACTAGCAGAGTAATTCACTTACCCATAAAGGAAGACTCTAAGAGAGGAAAAAGAAAGGGACTATTCAAAACTAGAAAATAAGTTACATGGTGGCTGCAGTAAGACCTTACCTGTTAATAATTCCCTTGAATTTAAATGGATTAAATTCACCAACTGAAAAACATAGATAAACTGAATGAATTAAAAAAAAAAAAAAACAAGACTGACTGTATGTTGCATTTTACTTCTAAAGACATCCGAAAGGGAAGAAATGAAATAAGATATTCCATGATAATGGAATCTAAAAGAAAGCAAGAATATTCACATCAGATAAAATAGAAAGAAAATGAAAAATAGTAAAAAGAGACTAAGAAGGTCAATTTAGCAAAAGGAAATAACAATTCCCAATGTGTACGCAGTATACAAGGATCAACATATGTAAAACAAATATTAATAAACCTAAAGAAAGTGAGCAAGAGAGAGAGACTTCAATAGAATAGTAGTTGGGGACTTTTACATCCCACTTGCAGCAATGAACCCATCATCTAGAGAGAAAAC
The DNA here is from genome assembly GCF_045843805.1 of Urocitellus parryii. Classification (NCBI taxonomy): domain Eukaryota; kingdom Metazoa; phylum Chordata; class Mammalia; order Rodentia; family Sciuridae; genus Urocitellus; species Urocitellus parryii. The sequence goes on along the minus strand of NC_135534.1, from coordinate 85,164,907 downwards.
CAACAAAGAAACAGCAGAGTTAAACTACACCCTAGATCAAAGAACAGAGCACACATCCACAGAGCATTCCATTCAACAGCTTTCAAATACACATTTTTCTCATTTGTACATGGAACATTCTCCAGGGTATATAATATGGTAGTTCACAAAACAAGTCTCAACAAATTTTAAGAAATTGAAATCATATTGAGTATTTTTCGTCTGACTACAACATAATAAAGCTAGAAATTAATAACAAAAGCACTTGAGAAACTATAAAAATGTATGGAAATTTAACAACTTACTTCTAAACAACCAATGGGTAAGGAAGAAATCAAGAAGGAACTTAAAACTTTTCTTGAGACAAATGAAAATGGAGATATGTCAGAACTTATGGATAGAGCCAAAGCAGTAGTGAGAGGGAATTTTATAAACTATGAATGTTCATATACAAAGAAGTAGAGAGATTGCAAACAAATAGCCTATCACAGTATTTCAAGGAATTAGGGGAAAAAAAAACAAGAAAAAAAAAGCCAAACCTACAATTAGAAGGAAAGAGACAATAAAGATCAGAGCAAAATAAATGAAATGAGGACTAAACAAACAAACAAAACCAGCAAATCAAAAAAAAGAGCAAAAAACAAAGAACCGATTATTCAAAAACACAAACAAAATAAACAAACCCTTTGCCAGACTAAGAAGTCTCAAATAAATTAAAACAGAGATGAAAAGTTAGACATCACAACTAAAGCCAGAGATAGAAAAGATCATTAGAAATTATTATGAATGATTATATTTCAACAAATTTGATAAACTAGAAGAAAGGGACAAATTCCTAGATACATTTTACTGAGGGAGAATCTGAAGAAATAAAAATCCTAAACAGACCAATAACAAGTTATAAGGTTGAATCAGTTATAAAAAGCCTACCATCACAGAAAATCTCAGGACTAGGGAGCTTCACGGCTGAATTGCACTGAACATTTATAGGACAAGCAATTTTTCCTAAATTATTCCTAAATAAATAAATAAATAAGTGCAGAATTGTTTCAAACACATTCTACAAGGCCAGTGATATCTTGACACCCAAACAAGATAGGGACACAATGAAAAAAGAAAACCACAGGCCAATATCTCTGATGAACATAGACACAAAAGTCTTCAATAAAACATTAACAAACAAATCAACAGTACTTTTAAAAACATTCACTATGATCAAGTGGGATTTATCCCAGGGATACAAGGATGGTTCCACATATGCAAATCAATAAACATGGTCCACCACATCATCAGAATAAAGGACAAAAGTCATATGGTCATCTCAATAGATGAAGAGAAGGCATTTGATAAAATTCAGTATCACTTCATGATAAAAACACTCGGTAACAAAACAGGTATAGAAGAAATGTACCTCAACATAATGAAGGCCATTCACAACAAGCCAACAGCTAACATTATACTGAATAGGGAAAAGCTAAAAAGCTTTCTTTCTGAAATCTGGAACAAGACAAGGATGTCCACTGACATCACTTTTATTCAAAAGAGTGCTATAAGTCCTAGCTGTAGTTATCAAAGCAAGAGAAAGAAAAGGACATCCACATTGTAAAGAAGTCACTGTTTGCAGATGATTTGATCTTATATACAGAAAATCCTCAAACAGCCATCAAAAAACTCTCAGTACTCAATAAATGAATTCAGCAAAGTTTCAGGATACAAAACCAAAATATAAAAATCAGTGGCACTGCTATATGCCAATAGCAAATTATCTGAAATAGAAATCAAGACTGCAATCCCATTTATACTAGACAAAAAAAATCTAAGAATAAACTTAACAAAAGAAGTGAAGGATCTCTACATTTAAAATTATAGAACATTGATGAGAGAAATTGAGGAGGACACAAAAAAAGTGAAAAGATACCTGTAGTCACAGATTAGAGTAATCAATATTGGGAAAATGTCCCTACTACCCAATATGATTTACAGATTCAGTGCAGAACTATTTCTATCAAAATACTAATGATATTTGCGGAACTAGAAAAACAATTTTAAATGTCTTATGAAACACAACAACCCTGACTACTGAAGCCAGCTTGAATCCAAAGAAGAAATCAGGAAGTGCTACACTACCCAACTCCAAAACATACTACAGGATAGAAGCAGTGGTGCATCCATGTAATCCCAGCTGCTAGGGACAACAAGGCAGGGGGAATCACAAGTTTGAGGCCAGTGTGGGTAACTTGGTGAGACTCTGTCTCAAAATAAAGGGCTGGGGATATGGCTCATTGGTAGAGTGCTTGTCTAGCATTTGCAAGGCCCTGGGTTCAATATCCATAACTGCAAAAGTACAAAAACAACAAAATATTTCACAAATCTATAGTCATTAAAATAGCATGGCATTGGCATAAAGTCAGGCAGATAGACCAATGGAAAAGAACAGAGAGCCTAGAAGTAAACCTACACATCTACAGCCAACTGATTTTCAACAAAAGTGGTGAGCACATGTATTGGAGAAAGGACAGGGTTTTTTAATAATTGGTCCTAGAAAAACTGGATATCAACATGGAGAAGAATGAAAATAGACCCCTGTCTCTCACCAGTTATAAAGATGAACTAATCATGACTTAAAGACCTAAATGTAAGACCTGATAACATAAAACTATAGAAAGAAAAAAAAAACACAGGGGAAACACTTCAGGATATGGGAATGAGTAAGTACTCTTTTGGACAAGACCCAAGAAGCACAGGATACAAAGGCAAAAATAGATAATACACAAATGGTATTGCATCAAACTAAGAAGCTTCAGCACAGCAAAGGAAACAATTAGCAGAGTGAAGAAACAGCCCAATCTAGCAAACCCAATTCTGGGTATATCTATACAATATCCAAGACCTGGAAACAAACCAAATACCCAACAACCATTGAATAAATTAAGCAAATGTGGTACATATATGGGTATACTTTCTATCTTTGGACAAAATACCTAAGAAAATCAACTTAGAGGAGGAAAGGTTCATTTTGGTTCATGGTTTCAGAAGTGTTGGTTCATGGTCAATTGGCTCTGTTGATCCTGGGCCTGTGCTGAAGCAGAATAGCTCGTCAGGGAGCAAGTGGCAGAGCAAAGTTGCCCACTTTATGGTGGTCAGGAAACAGAGAGCAAGGCTGGGACCAGGGTTAAAATATGCCCTTGGATGTCATGCCCTTAGTGACATACTTCCTCAAACTAGGTCATACCTCATAGAGTTTCCACCATCTCCAATAGATCCATCAGCTGGGGACCAAGTTTTCAGTTAAAGGAACTTTGAGGGGACATTTAATATCCAAATAATAATAAATACAATGGAATACTCTTTATCCACAAAAAATGGAATTCTACAATTTGTGGTAACATAGGTGGAATTGGTGGTCATTATGTGAAAGAGAAACAAGCCAGGAACAGAAAGACAAGTGGTGCACAATCTCATTCATATGTGGAATCTAAAAAAGTGGATCCCTTAGAAGTTGAGAGAACAGTGATTATCAGAGGCTGGGAAGTGTAGGTGTAGCAGAGACAGATAGTGAGGAAATATTGATAAATGGGTACTGAGTTACAGTTGGGAGCAAGAAGGTCTGGGATTTCATTGCAGGGTAAGATGACCACAGATAACTACTATGTAGTATACATGCCAAAAAGCTAGAAGAAAGGGTTTTGAAAGTTTTCACCACAAAGAAATGATAAATGGTTGAAAGGACAGATATGTTTAACCTGATTTAAACATTATGCAAATATACGCATGTATTGAAACATTACATGTCCCCTCCCATGAGTACATACAATTTTTATGTATCAATAAGAAATAAATTTGAAACAACTGCAAGAAACTTGAACTCACAGAATTAATCCTTTCCCACCCTTCTGTGAGCTAAGACAAAAATGTCCAGGTGGTCTTCATTTCTTTCTCTGAGTATTGAGTCCACTGTTCTGTAGAAATTTATTGGTTAACTTACCAGACCCAAGTGAACCCTATGCATATGGAATATTTAGGGCTGTAAATATTCTGTTATGCATGGAGTGTCCTCAGTGAATTTGACTTGATTCACTTAGCCGATGCTGGAAGTGAGGAGGCATTGAAAAGTGTCTTGTTCTTCTTTTTAATCCTATAATTGTTTGTACTTCTGAAGACTGGGTTAATTATACAGTGGCTATTTTAGGGTTGCTTCTGGCTACATAATGCTCATTTTGGTATTTTTTCCTTGGATAAAAGTAAAGCGTATTCCTGAGTACTTGAAATCAAAAGGAAAACAACAATAGATGGCATTTGTTTTATAGTGACCATTGAATTTTACTTCATGAAATCACAACTGCGAGCCTGTGGAATGGTACCACGGCTGTAGCTTTTATTTCAAGTGACTTAACACTTAGGGTCAACATGCTTATCCAAAAACACCCAGCTAGGAAGGTACACCCAGTAGTATTCAGATCCATGTCTTAGGACCAAAATCCTGGGCAGGTTACTGCCCATAAGTTATCACAGTCTTTGTGCAACCGTGGCCTAAACATTAGTTTTATCATAATATTCTGCCTAGTGACTTGGAGATATAACAAGCTTACAGACCCTTGAACTTCAAGGGCACACTCATTCTTCAGACTGATTTTTTTTTATTGTTGTTAAAATTGATTTACTATGACAAATAGAAGAAAAATAAACTACCTCTCAATTTTACCTGCCAGGTTCATTTCTCTAAAAATACACAAATCATCAAGATTATCATTAAGATATGACCTGTAGGAGTTCTTTTTTTAAAAAAAAAAAAAAAAACTTATGCTGCAGCTAGAATAGCCAGAAATAACATGGAGACGTCTAGCCACCTTTGTTCACCTTACTACCACCAATCTCTGTGCCATAAGAGGCTGAGAAAATAGAATTACTGTGGGATAGAATCGAATAAGACTTCCTTTTTCTATCTCTGCTTCAGTATTGATCTATTCTAATCATGTTTTACCATTACATAGCCTTCCTTCCTCCTTCCTTCCTTTCTTCTTTCTTTTTCCCCCATTTGGAAACTAAAAGAGCATAAGCCTTTTACCCTCCCTCATGCTCATATGTATATTTTGAAATATTCCAAAATAGCACCATACAGAAGACCATCTATTGTGATAGAAATTTTCAAATGCTTTCCCCGTTCTTCTCTCTGAGTTTATTCTAGCGGATTGCTGTCTTTAGATCCATCCCTTGCCCTTCCCCTGCTTGAGGGGCTGATCCCTGGAGTCTGTTTTCCAGGTTCTTGTGTCAGCAGGCTTGTGGCTGGATATGGCTAATAAGCCTTGAAGGAGACTGGAGGTGAGATAAATGGAGATACTGAGGTGTTTCTCTTCCCTTGCGTACTTCTTGGGTTCTCCCTGGCTAGGCAATGTATTCCCATGGCACTAGCTCCTGTTTGACAGATCTGCCATGAAACTGGCTTCTGCCCAGTAGCCTGGTGCCTGGACCCTGGCAACTTAGCCTTGTTCTGGCCTAGGTTGCAGTTGTTTCCTTGATGTTGTGAGGAGTCCTCTCAGTGTTCCAGTTGGCTTCTCAGATTCATTATTACCTGTGGAAACAATGGCCCTCATATGTATTCCTCTGTTGGAAACACTTCAAGTGAATTGTATTTTCCTGGTTACACCCTGACTAAAAGAGGCACTGATAATCCCCTTAAAGATTGCCAACACAAGCAGTTTTGCTAAACCATGTAGTAATAAACATTGACTTGCTTGATGAGAGAATCGGCTTAAATTGTGAATGAATTCACAGTCACTTGAGTGAACAAGTAGAGAAATGAGTGATCAGTGATTTTTATATGAATTCATTGTTATTTGCACTACTTTAAAAATTAATAAACTCTATTTTTAACATAATTTTAGGCTCATAGGAAAATTATTTAGAAGGCAGAGATCTCATACATCCTCTGACCACCATATATCCATCATTAAAAAAAATTTTAGAACAGTAGAATTTAATCAATAAATAGCAAAAATCAATCCTACTTCTGTTACTCTGTGAAAGCATGTATCAAGAGGGCAAAAGAAATACAACTTTCTAGAATTTTCTGCAGGTAATATAGTGTATAATATCTACTTCTATTCAGTGTATTAAGGTTTGGATGTGAGACAATGCAAGAGGGTTCAGAGGGGAAATGATTGGGTTGTGAGAGCCTAAAACCCAATCAATTAATTAATCCCCTGATAGGGATTAACTGAGTGGTAACTGAGGATGAGTATGGTGTGGCTGGAGGAGGTAGGCATTGGGGGCATGGCTTTGGTGTATATATTTTTTAACTGGCCAGTGGAATCTCTCTCTCTCTCTCTCTCTCTCTGCTTCCTGATCATGATGTGAGCTGCTTCCCTAAGACACAACGTTCCACCATGATGTCCTGCCTCACCTTGAGCCCCCAGGAATGGGGCCTTCTGTCTATGAATTGAGATCTCTGAAACTGTGATCCCCCAAATAAACTTTTCCTCCTCTAAAAATTGTTCTTGTTGGATCTTTTAGTCAGAGCAGCCAAAAAAGATGAATAAAACATAGTGAAAGATCTGTTCAGCTGGAGGAATTCTGGCAATGGAGCAGATGATTTCCTTTTAGGTTCTGAGAAAATGGAAGTGGGCAAGATGTGGGGTTTGGGTGTTGCTCATGGGAGAGGGAAAGGAAAATTGAAACTACCCTCACAATTAGCTAGTGAATGTTGGGAAGGAGGAGGGGAAAGATAATTAAAAACAGATCTAAACACACCTAAGCAAAAAAACAGCAGATTAACAGTCAGACATTTTAGTAACTCCATCTTAAAACATGGAGGCTTTCTGTATGAGAGAAGACTCTCCATATAAATGCTGAAGAGACAGGCTGGGTAGTCCACTAAATTTCACTGGGAACAACTGGCTACTGCCTCGCAGCTCAGAAGGCCTGAGAAATCACATAGAGCAGAGATGGCCTGGAAGTTGGAGAAACACTTCAGACTTTGCCTTCTTGCTTCCCCCTTCTTTCCTTCCTTCTTTCCCATTTAATAGTTATTTGAGTGCCTACTTAAATGTTAGGGACTGTTCTAGGCAATAGTATCTCATTAATTGATGTTAGAACAAAATATTCTTTTTTTTTAAATTTATTTTTTATTGGTTGTTCAAAACCTTACAAAGCTCTTGACATATCATATTTCAAACATTAGTTCAAGTGAGTTATGAACTCCCATTTTTACCCCAAATACAGATTGCAGAATCACATCGGTTACACATTCACATTTTTACATAATGCCATACTAGTGACTGTTGTATTCTGCTACCTTTCCTATCCTCTACTATCCCCCTCCCCCCATCTTCTCTTTCTATCCCATCTACTGTAATTCATTTCTCTCCTTGTTTTTTCTTCCAATTCCCCTCACAACCTCTTATATGTAGTTTTTTATAGCAATGAGGGTCTCTTTCCATTTACATGCAATTCCCCTTTTCTCTCTCTTTCCCTCCCATCTCGTGCCTCTGTTTAATGTCAATCTTTTCTTCCTGCTCTTCCTCCCTGCTCTATTCTTAGTTGCTCTCATTATATCAAAGAAGACATTTGGTATTTGTTTTTTAGGGATTGGCTAGCTTCACTAAGCATAATCTGCTCTAGTGCCATCCATTTCCCTGCAAATTCCATGATTTTGTCATTTTTTAGTGCTGCGTAATACTCCATAGTGTATAAATGCCACATTTTTTAATCCATTCATCCATTGAAGGGCATCTGGGTTGGTTCCACAGTCTAGCTATTGTGAATTGTGCTGCTATGAACATCGATGTGGCAGTATCCCTGTAGTACGCTCTTTTAAGGTCTTCAGGGAATAGACCAAGAAGGGCAATAACTGGGTCAAATGGTGGTTCCATTCCTAGCTTTCCCAGGAATCTCCATACTGCTTTCCAAATTGGCCGAACCAATTTGCAGTCCTACCAGCAATGTACAAGAGTACCCTTTTCCCCACATCCTCTCCAGCACTTGTTATTGTTTGATTTCATAATGGCTGCCAATCTTACTGGAGTGAGATGGTATCTTAGGGTAGTTTTGATCTGCATTTCTCTGACTGCTAGAGATGGTGAGCATTTTTTCATGTATTTGTTGATTGATTGTATGTCCTCCTCTGAGAAGTGTCTGTTCAGGTCCTTGGCCCATTTGTTGATTGGGTTATTTGTTGTCTTATTGTCTAATTTTTTGAGTTCTTTGTAAACTCTGGATATTAAGGCTTTATCTGAAGTGTGAGGGGTAAAAATTTGTTCCCATGATGTAGGCTCCTGATTTACTTCTCTTATTGTTTCTCTTGCTGTGAAAAAACTTTTTAGTTTAAGTAAGTCCCATTTGTTGATTCTTGCTATTAACTCTTGTGCTATGGGTGTCCTGTTAAGGAATTTGTAGCCTGATCCCACGATATGTAGATCATAGCCAACTTTTTCTTCTATCATACGCAGAGTCTCTGATTTGATATCAAGGTCCTTGATCCATTTTGAGCTAATTTTTGTGCATGGTGAGAGGAGGGGATTCAGTTTCATTTTGTTGCATATGGATTTCCAGTTTTCCCAAACCATTTGTTGAAGATGCTATCCTTCCTCCATAGCATGCTTTTAGCCCCTTTATTGAATATAAGATAGTTGTAACTTTGTGGATTAGTCTCTGTATCCTCTATTCTGTACCATTGGTCCACCAGCCTGTTTTGGTACCAGTACCATGCTGGTTTTGTTACTATTGCTCTGTAGTATAGTTTGAAATCTGGTATTGCTATACCACCTGATTCACACTTCCTGCTTAGAATTGCTTTTGCTATTCTGGGTCTTTTATTTTTCCATATGAATTTCATGATTGCTTTATCTATTTCTACAAGCAATGCCATTGGAATTTTGATTGGCATTGCATTAAACCTATAGAGGACTTTTGGTAATATCGCCATTTTGATGATGTTAGTTCTGCCTATCCATGAACAGGGTATATCTTTCCATCTTCTAAGATCTTCTTCTACTTCTTTTTAGGGTTCTGTAGTTTTCATTGTATAAATCTTTCACCTCTTTTGTTAGGTTGATTCCCAAGTATTTTATTTTTTTTGAGGATATTGTGAATGGAGTGGTTTTCCTTATTTCCATTTCAGAGGTTTTGTTGCTGATATACAGAAATGCCTTTGATTTGTGCGTGTTGATTTTATATCCTGCCACTTTGCTGAATTCATTTATTAGTTCTAGTAGTTTTTTTGTAGACCCTTTTGGGTCTTCTAGGTATAGAATCATGTCATCTGCAAATAGTGATAATTTAAGTTCTTCCTTTCCAATTTTTATGCCTTTAATTTCTTTCGTCTGTCTAATTGCTCTGGCCAGTGTTTCGAGAACTATATTGAATAGAAGTGGTGATAGAGGGCATCCCTGTCTTGTTCCTGATTTTAGGGGGAATGCCTTCAATTTTTCTCCGTTCAGAATGATGCTAGCCTGGGGCTTAGCGTAGATAGCTTTTACAATATCAAGGCAAGTTCCTGTTATCCCTAGTTTTTCTAATGTTTTGAACATAAAGGGATGCTGTACTTTGTCGAATGCTTTTCTGCGTCTATTGAGATGATCATATGGTTCTTATCTTTAAGTCTATTGATATGGTGAATAACATTTATTGATTTCCGTATATTGAACCATCCCTGCATCCCAGGGATGAATCCTACTTCATCATGGTGCACAATTTTTTTGATGTGCCTTTGTATCCGATTTGCCAGAATTTTATTGAGGATTTTTGCATCTAGGTTCATCAGAGATATTGGTCTGTAGTTTTCTTTCTTTGATGTGTCTGGTTTCGGAATCAATGTGATGTTGGCCTCATAGAATGAATTTGGAAGAACTCCCTCTTTCTCTATTTCCTGGAATAACTTGAAAAGTATTGGTATTAATTCTTCTTTAAAGGTCTTGTAAAACTCCGCTGTATACCCGTCCGGTCCTGGGCTTTTCTTGGTTGGTAGTCTTTTGATTACCTCTTCAATTTCATCCATTGATATTGGTCTGTTCAAATCGTGTGTGTCCTCCTGACTCAGTCTGGGCAAATCATATGTCTTAAAAAAATTATCGATGTCTTCACTATCTTCTATTTTATTGGAATATAGGTTTTCAAAATAATTTCTAATTGTCTTCTGTATTTCTGTGGCGTCTGTTGTGATATTGCCTTTTTCATCCCTTATGTTAGTAATTTGAGCTCTCTCTCTTCTTCTCTTCGTTAGCATGGCTAAAGGTTTGTCAATCTTGTTTATTTTTTCAAAGAACCAACTTTTAGTTTTGTTAATTTTTTCAATAGTTTCTTTTGTTTCAATTTCATTGATTTCCGCTCTGATTTTAATTATTTCTTGCTTTCTGCTGCATTTGCTATTGTTTTGCTCTTCCTTTTCTAGGGCTTTGAGATGAAGTGTGAGCTCATTTATTTGTTGGTTTTTCCTTTTTTTGAGGAATGACCTCCAGGCGATGAATTTCCCTCTTAAAACTGCTTTCATTGTGTCCCATAGATTCCGATAGGTTGTGTCTGCATTTTCATTTATCTCTAAGAATTTTTTTATTTCCTCCTTTATGTCTTCTGTAACCCTTTGATCATTCAGTAACATATTGTTCATTTTCCATGTGATATTGGATTTTCCCTTCCTTCTTTTATCATTAATTTCCAGTTTCATTCCATTATGATCAGATAAAATGCATGGTATAATCTCCACCCCTTTATATTTATTGAGGGTTGCCCTATGGCATAACATATGGTCTATTTTTGAGAAGGATCCATGTGCTGCTGAGAAAAAAGTATATCCATTCGATGATGGTTGGTATATTCTATATATGTCAGTTAAGTCTAGGTTATTGATTGTGGTATTGAGGTCTATAGTTTCTTTATTCAACTTTTGCTTGGAGGATCTGTCCAATGGTGAGAGAGGTGTGTTGAAGTCACCCATAGTTATTGTATTGTGGTCTATTTGATTCTTGAACTTGAGGAGAATTTGTTTTATGAAGGTTGCAGCACCATTATTTGGTGCATAAATATTGATAATTGTTATGTCTTGTTGTTTAATGGTTCCTTTTAACAGTATATAATGTCCTTCCTTATCCCTTTGGATTAACTTAGTCTTGAAGTAGATTTTATTCGATATGAGGATGGCCACACCTGCTTGCTTGCGAGGACCGTGTGCATGGTATATTTTTTCCCAACCTTTCACCTTCAGCCTGTGTATGTCTTTTCCAGTCAAGTGAGTCTCCTGGAGGCAGCATATTGTTGGATTTGTTTTTTTGATCCATGTTACCAGCCTATGTCGCTTTATTGGAGTGTTTAAACCATTAATGTTTAGAGTTACTATTGATATATGGTTTGTACTTCCAGCCATGTTTGATTATTTATCTCGTTTTTTTTTTTTTAATTGCGTTTGTTTCACCATGATTAGCTTTCCCACCTCTGTCTGTCTTTACTGAGGTACTTCCCACTGTTGGCTTTGGTTATTGTTTTCCATTTCTTCCTCGTGAAGTGTTTTGCTCAAGATGCTTTGCAACGCTGGTTTTCTGGCTGCAAATTCTTTTAGTTTTTGTTTATCGTGAAAGATTTTTATTTTTTATTTTATTTTATTTTATTTTTTAAAGAGAGAGTGAGAGAGGGGAGAGAGAGAGAGAGAGAGAGAGAGAGAAAGAGAGAGAATTTTTTTTAATATTTATTTTTTAGTTCTCGGAGGACACAACATCTTTGCTGGTATGTGGTGCTGAGGATCGAACCCGGGCCGCACGCATGCCAGGCGAGCGCGATACCGCTGAGCCACATCTCCAGCCCGTGAAAGATTTTTATTTCGTTGTCGTATCTAAAGCTTAATTTTGCTGGGTACAGAATTCTTGGTTGGCATCCGTTGTCTTTCAGTGTTTGAAATACGTTGTTCCAGGATCTTCTCGCTTTCAGCATCTGAGTTGAGAAGTCCGTTGTTAACCTTATTGGTTTACCCCTGAATGTAATCTTTCTCTTTTCTCTTGTAGCTCTTAATATTTTCTCTTTGTTCTGTATATTGGATATCTTCATAACAATGTGTCTTGGCGTTGGTCTACTGTGATTTTGTATGCTTGGTGTCCTGTATGCATCTACAATTTGTATATCTGTTTCCTTTTTTATTTCTGGAAAATTTTCTGTAATTATTTCATCTAGTAGATTACTCATTCCCCTTGTTTGAATCTCTATCCCTTCCTCTATCCCAATGACTCTTAAATTTGGTTTTTTTATATTATCACATATCTCTTGTATGTTTCTCTCATGATTTTTAACCAGCCTATCTGAGTTGGCTAGACTCTTTTCCAGATGATATATTTTGTCTTCATTATCTGATGTTCTGGCTTCTACTTGCTCCACTCTATTAATGATACTCTCATTTGAGTTTTTAATTTGGTTTATAATTTCCTTCATTTCTAAGATTATGGTTTGATTCTTTTTTATAATCTCTATCTCCTGATAAAGGTGCTTAACTTCTTCTTTTATCTGTTTATGTAATTCATTCTCAATGTGTTCTTTCGCTGCTTGAATTTGCTGTCTTGTATCCTCTTTAAGGTTCCGTTCCATCTGTCTCAGGTGTTCCATGAGTTCTTTATATGACCATTTTTCTGGTGACTCTATATCCTCCTGAATATTTAGGCTGCCCTGCATTGTTTGCACTCCTTTTCTTCCTTGCTTTTTCATGCTGTTCATATTGTTTCTTGTTCTGTTTGACTGCTGAGTTACTGTTTACTCCTATAAATATATTTGATGCTTGGGAGGAAAGGTATTAGAAGGGATGGGAAGAAGTCACTAAAGAGAATGAGAGTAAGCAGGTAGAATTCAAGGGGGGGGAATAAGAAAATTGAAAAGAAATGTAAAGACAGGAGAAAAGAAGGATAGAAAAAAATAGAAGATTAAAAGGAATTTAAAGAAAAATAATAATAGTAGAAATGGAAAATGAAATTAAAAAATAGAATAAAATAAAATAAGATGGATTAAAAAGACATTTAAAAAGACAGCAAAAAAAAAAAAATTATAAATGCAGTCCTAGAGTTCTATTAACTGCTCTTCCAGTAGATGGAGCTATGTCCACAGGGCCAAGTTTCTCCTCTCAGTAGGCGGGAGTCAATCACTGTGCAGCAGTTCTTCCTCCCGGATTGGGCAGGTCTCCACTCCTGCTGTTTGGCGTGTGGGCGGGGCCTTTTGCAGAGCTGGTCAGGGGTCCTTTGCAGCACCCGGCTGGCAGGTGGAGGGTGGTCGTCTGCAGCTCCAAACCGCCAGAGGAGGTTCACAGAGTGGGGCCGGCGGGGGCAGGGCAGGCAGCGCCTGCTCCCCCACTCACTGCAAGGGTGTAGGCAGTGGCCGCTTGGCGGCGGCCAGTGGCGGTTCACAGAGCCAGCCTGTGTGGGCCCAGGCAGACAGCAACCGCTTCCAAGTTCACTGCACCCTGTGAGCGGCGGCCGCCTGTGGTTCACAGAGCCAGCCCGGGGGGCCCAGACAGGCAGCAACCGCTCCCAAGAACGCTGCAGCGTGTGGGCGGCGGTCGGCTGCGGTTCACGGAGCCGGCCCACAGGGGTCCAGGCAGTCAGTGTCCGCTCCTATGTTCACTGCAACGTGTAGGCAGCCGCCATTTGGCGGCCCCGGCGGGACTGTGCCCCTGCTCTGGGTTGCGGAGATTCAGTATTCTGTGACAAGCTGACACCTCCAATTAAACTTACTAGTTCCCGGAAGGTCTCCTTTCAGTGGAATTTTGCTTGAAGTTTCTTAGCAGGACGCATGTGGGTGTATTAATGAGTCTCTCTGATCCCCTTACCAAGGAGGCATTGTATGTGCTGCCTCTTCGCTGGCAGCCATGTTGGCCCTACAAAATATTCTTGTCTTCATTCTGGTGGGAGCAAAGCATCAGTAATTCTAATAAACAAGTTGTTATTGTATAGTTTGCTAAAGGATGGAGAGTAGTATGGGACAATCTAGAGAGAGAACAAGGATTGGGTTGGAGGATTGGTTAGGGTGAGCTCTCCAAGAATGTCTTTTGGCAAAGATGCGAGGAAGCAAAGGGAGGTGCCATGAGATATGTAGAGGGACAGCATTCCAGGTAAAAGGAACAGCAAGAACAGAGACCAGAAGGCAAGAATCTCCATATAAAGCTAAATATACATTGAGCCCATGACACAGGAACCCCATTCCGGAACATTTGTTTGACAGAAATGAACATATATGTTCACATATAGTCTTGTACACTAATGTTTATAGAAGCTTTATTCATATTACCCCCAAATGGAAAACACCCCTAATCTACCAAGAATATGCATGGTATAGTGTGTGTGTGTGTGTGTGTGTGTGTACCAACATGCATGGTATAGTCTTAAAATGGTATATAAATCCATGCCAGAATATGAATGATTCTCAAGCAAATTATTCTATGTCAAAATAACCAGACATAAAAGAATATATGTATATTATTTGATTGCCTTTATAGTAAATATAAGAAGAGGCAAAACTATGGTGACAGAAATTGATCAGTGGTTCCCTATGGTTGGGAGGAAATTGACTGGAAAAGTACCTAAGGAAACTTTCTGTGGAGGCAGAAATATTCTAAATTGGTTTTGAGTGGTGATTACATGCATATATGTAATTATCAAGATTCTATGAACTGAACATTTGAACATTTTATGTTATTTAAATTATACCTCAATTTAACAAAAGTATATGTAGTGTTTGTTGAGCTCAAGCAGGAAATCAGGGTATTTGGTGTGAAGTGAGATGGAGGAATTTTTTTTTTTTTTTTAATATTTATTTCTTAGTTCTCGGCAGACACAACATCTTTGTTGGTATGTGGTGCTGAGGATCGAACCCGGGCTGCACGCATGCCAGGCGAGCGCACTACTGCTTGAGCCACATCCCCAGCCCGAGATGGAGGAATGTTGCAGGAGGTGAGGCCAAAGATAGAAGAAGCAATGGATTGAGTCCTCTACTGCATAGCAGCCTCTGGCTTTCATTCAGGATGAAATGAGGAGACTTCACAGGATTTTGAGCAGAGGCATGAAATGATCTAAATGTTTTAAACAGATCATTGGCTGCTATGTTGAGAAAGACTGTGGGAAGTAGGATTAAAAGAGGCAGATCTATCAGAAGACCATTATAGCAATCTGAGCTAGAGCTAATGATGGTGGGGATGAGGAGGGCAGCAGTGTGGAGATGTTAAGAAGAATCTGGATTCTGAATTTGAGTTTGAAGGTAGAGATGTTGGGATTTGTGGAATGACTGGATGTGGGGCAACAGAATATGAGGAATCAAAAGTGACTCCATGTGGCTGGGGTAGTAGCTCAGTGGTAGAGCACTTGCCTAGCATGTGTGAGGCACTCGGTTCAATTCTCAGCACTGCATATAAAGAAAATACAATAAAGGTCCATTGACAACTGAAAAAATAATAAAAACTTTTTTAAAAAGTGACTCCAAACAGCCAGTTTCTTCTCAGCAAGGAAACAATCTGTGAGGTGAACAGAGAGCCTACATCCTGGGAGCAAATTTTTCCCCCTCACACATCAGAGCACTAATCTCTAGGGTATATAAAGAACTCAAAAAGCTACACTCTAGGACTGGGGATGTACCTCTAGTTGTAGTGTGCTCGCCTAGCATGCATGAGGCACTGGGTTCGATTCTCAGCACCACATAAAAATAAATAAATAAAGATATTGTGTCCACCTAAAAAAAACCTAAAAAAAATATTTTAAAGAAAGCTAAACTTCAAAAAAACCCAAATAACCCAATCAACAAATGGGCCAAAGACCTGAACAGACACTTCTCAGAAGAGGATATACAATCAATCAACAAATATATGAAAAAAATGTTCATCATCTCTAGCAACTGGAGAAATGCAAATCAAAACTACTCTAAGATTTCATCTCACTCCAGTCAGAATAGCAGCTATTACAAATACAAACACCAATAAGTGTTGACAAAGATGTTGGGAAAGGGCTGGGGTTATAGCTCAGTGGTACAGCACCTGCCTCATATATGTGAGGCACTGGGTTCAATCCTCAGCATCACATATAAATAAATAAATAAAAATATTTTTTAAAAAATGTTGGGAAAAAGGCACACTTATACACTGCTGCTGGGACTGCAAATTGGTGCAGCCAATATGGAAAGCAGTGTGGAGATTGCTTGGAAAATTAGGAGTGGAGCCACCATTAGACCCAGCTATCCCTCTCCTCGGTCTGTACCCAAAGGACTTAAAAACACAATAGCTAAATTGTGAAACCAATATAGATGCCCTTCAGTAGATGAAAGGATAAAAAATGTGTCATATATACACAATGGAATATTACTCAGGAATAAAAGAGAATAAAATCATGGCATTTGCAGGTAAATGGATGGAGTTGGAGAATATAATGCTAAGTGAAGTTAGCCAATCCCCCAAAAACAAATGCTGAATGTTTTCTCTGATATAAGGAGGATAATTCATAGGGTAGGGAAGGGGAGCATGGAAGGAATAGATGAACTCAAGATAGGGCAGAGGGATGGGAGGGGAAGGGAGAGGGCTTGGGTTTAGAAATGCTGTGGAATGTGATGGATATCATTATCCAAAGTACATGTATATAGACATGAATTGGTGTGAATAAACTTTGTATACAACCAGAAAAAAAAGTGACTCCAAATTTTGGCTCTAGTAACTAGGAACATGTAGTTTGCAGTTGCTGAGATGGGGAAGACTGTGGATGGAGAAGGCTTTGTGGATATGTTAAGCTTGAGATGCCCAGGTAACATCTAAGTAGAGAAGATGGTCAGGCAGTTGGATACTGGGAGTTTTTAGTGTACAGATATTATCAAAAGTTACCTATCTGAAATCACCAAGGAATTGAATGTGAATAGAAAAAACAAAAGGACCACAGATACTTGAGTGTCAGTCACTCTGAAGGTATTACTGGCCTGCCCATGTAAGGCAGGAGAGGAAAGGCCACCAGAAGGGAAGGGCAGTTACAGAAGAGAAACCATTATCTCTTCTGCCAAGCCCCCTTTCTGCCTCAGCATCAGAGGAGGATGGAAAGCAGGATGGGTGGGGAAAGCAGAGTGTGTCTCCTCATACTCCCAATTCCTAGAGTCATGAGTTCAGCTTTTGTTAGGATGAAGAAAAGGAGGGCTTTGGGTAAACTTTTAGACTGAAGCTAAAATGAATAGCATTCAGTTTTAAAGATCCAAAATGTAAAGCTGCCTACAGAGTTATAGAACTGGAATAATACCTTTTGAAAGTCTGCAACCCCGCCTGGAAAATTGTGTGGGCTAGGAAACAGTATGGGTAATGTTAAACAGAACACAGGTGGTATCAGTTATTGGAAAGAAGCCAAAACTTTTTCTGTTTATACCCCTGTGAGTTCAGACTGCTCACAAAACTCAGCATGCTTCTCATGCAATAAAGTCTATGAAAGAGAGCTCTTGGCTTCAATTTGTTTACCTTAAAAAAAGTAGGTTGGAAAGCATGTTAATCTACAAGATCATTTCTATCTTTTGATTTGAGGCACTTTAAGATGAGTGGTAACACATTGGCTGGTGCTAACTCAACATTTTGCTCAAGAGTCATTATTTTTCTTTTAAAGTACATCTGGAAGAATAGGATTTGTCTATCTGAGTTGCAGTGAAACTAAAGAACCTTCTAAAACCCAGTTATTACAATACTTTAAAGATTCCACTTTTAAGGCAACAATTACCAATAATAAAGAGCAATATAATTCCTATCTATATGCAGAGCATGCATGTCAATGTAATTTCAGTTTATGCAGACACCTGCTTTACAAGGTTTAATGAGAATCTAAAAATAAGAACTAATGTCCTATGTGGAAATAAACATCTGACAGATTTGTTTGACACAGAGTTCCCAACATTGAAGAACATATTCTTCCAACTCATGTTTTGGCTTCTTTAAGCCCTTTAAACAGCTATCTTTTAGCAAACTTAATGACGGATGTGTTCCAGAAATGATTTCCCATAATTCTTCCACATTAGTGTAGAAATCAGCTAAGGTCGCAGAATGCAAATCAGTGATTTTACCATACAAAATTTATTCTAATTTTCCTCTTGGGAAAAACCTTGCAGTTGAAACACATTGGTTCTGAGCAGATTTGAGGCCCATTTTGCAACTGCAAATATACAAATATTGAACCTCAAACAGCAACCAATGGTTGCAGCATCTGTGCAACTGTATGTTACAAAAGAAGAAAACCCATCTGAAATTGACTCTGGGAATTCACTACTGGTGTGAGCAATTGTTTTTAAATTTAACAGGATTAATACAATTATTTAAAATCTGATTGTTTGGAACCTGGGTGTGTTATTCCAATGAGGGGGAAAGCATTCAGTGAGATCTTACCTGATATATTCAATACAGTTCTATGTCCTGGAAAGTACTGGCTGGTCAGTTGACTGGGTTTTCACAGAGATAGAGGGATCAAATGTAGTGAAGGTGCATTTAGAACAGAAATGAAGCTATTATGATTTGGATGTGAGGTGTTCCCTAAAAAAACACATCTGTGAGATAATACAAGAAGGTTTAGAGAAGAAATGATTGGGTTATGAGAGCCTTAACCAATCATCAGGTTAATCCCCTGGGGATTAATTGGGCTGTAACTAAAAGTAGGTAGGGTGTGGCTAGAGGAGGTGGGTCATTGGGAATACACCTTTGGGGTATATATTTTGTATCAGGTGAGTGGAGTCTCCGCTTTCTGATCATCATGTAAGCCACTTCCTTCTGCCATTCTTCTTCGATGATACTCAGCCTCACCTCAGGCCCTGAGAAATGGCACCCGTTGGCTGTGGCCTGAGACCTCTGAGACCATGGGCCCCCAAATAAGCTTTTTTTCCTTAAAATTGTTCTTGTAGAGTTTTTAGTCACAGCAGTGAAAAATCTGATTAAAACAGAAGCAGTCAGTTTTATCTAAGCAGTACAAGTAGGCTAATTTACTAATACCAGAAAAATTTTTAAAATGGATTAAATTATAAGTTTAAAAGTTCTTATTCAAACATGGCGGCCGGCGAGCAAGCAGCATTTTCTATACCTCCGCAGTAACAGGATCAGAGAGACACATAAATACACTTGCATGGGACCTGCTGAAGATCTTTTAACAATATTCCACGGGAAGGAGACCTGCCGATAACTAGTAAGTCTGTGTGAGGGGTCAGTTTGTCCCAGGCG
Organism: Urocitellus parryii; assembly: GCF_045843805.1. Taxonomy (NCBI): domain Eukaryota; kingdom Metazoa; phylum Chordata; class Mammalia; order Rodentia; family Sciuridae; genus Urocitellus; species Urocitellus parryii. The sequence continues at coordinate 85,145,766 of NC_135534.1, read as the reverse complement.
ACTGAATCTCGGCAACGCGGATCAGGGACACAATCCCGCTGGTGACGGCGGCGGCTGATCTGGGCCCTGCAGGGCTGAGTCTGGGATCGGCCTCAGGCGGTTCAGCGCTAGGATCCACACTCCTACCACCCCACCCCCCTCCAGCCGGTTCGAAGCAATGCGGATCAGGGACACAATCCCGCCGGTCACGGCGGCGGCTGATCTGGGCCCTGCAGGGCTGAGTCTGTGAACGGCCTCTGGCGGTTCAGCGCTAGGATCCACACTCCTGCCACCCCACCCCCCTCCAGCCGGTTCGGAGCAACGCGGAGCAGGGACACAATCCCGCCAGCCACGGAGGCGGCTGGACTGGGCCCCGCAGGCCTGAGTCTGTGAACGGCCTCTAGCGGTTTGGCGCTAGGACTTTGGCAGCGCTTAGGGCTGAGTTTCAGCTTTGAGACAGAGGAGAGAAGCGGTCCAGTTTGGTTCCAGACACTGGTCGGACCACAGAGGAGGACAGCAGCCGCCATTTCAAAGAGATGATGTAATCATCCCCATGTTCTACTGATCACAGCTCATTCAGTTACGGAAGAGGTGATTTCAGGCTAGTAAATTTCAAAAACACAACAGTTGCACCAAGCAGAAAGAAGCGTGTGCAGTATGAAAAGACAAGGAAAGAAAGGATCACAAGCAATGCAGGTCAACTCAACTTTAGAAGAGGTAATAGCTGCAACAGATGGAATATCAGATAAAGAGTTCAGGATATATATGCTTCAGATGATCTGGAGTCTCAAGGAAGACATGAGACAGCAAAATCAGACAATGAAAGATCACATTGACAAACAAATCCAGGAAGTAAAAGATCAATTTCACAGGGAGATAGAGGTAATATAAAACAAACAAATAGAAATACTAGAAATGCAGGAAACAATAAACCAACTTAAAAACTCAATTGAGAATACTACCAGCAGAGTGGATCACTTAGAAGATAGAACATCAGACAATGAAGACAGAGTATTTCAACTTGAAAAGAACATAGATAGCTCAGCAAGTCTACTAAGAAACCATGAGCAGAACATTCAAGAGCTATGGGATAATATCAAAAGACCAAACTTAAGAGTCATTGGGATACAGGAAGGCACAGAGCTCCAAACCAAAGGATTAAGCAATCTATTCAGTGAAATAATACAAGAAAACTTCCCAGACATGAAGAATGTGACAGAATCCCAAATCCTAGAAGCCTACAGGACGCCGATGGTGCAAAATCATAAGAGATCCACACCTAGACACATTATAATGAAGATGTCCAACATACAGAATAAGGAGAGAATTTTAAAAGCTGCAAGAGAAAGAAAGCAGATTACATTTAGGGGTAAACCAATCAGGATAACAGCTGATCTCTCAACACAGACTCTGAAAGCTAGAAGATCCTGGAATAACATATTTCAAACACTGAAAGAAAATGGGTTCCAACCAAGAATCGTGTATCCGGCGAAATTAAGCTTCAGGATAGAAGATGAATTTAAAACCTTCCATGATAAACAAAAGTTAAAAGAATTCGCAGCTAGAAAACCATCTCTTCAAAAAATCCTTGGCAAAACATTACAGGAAGAAGAAATGGAAAATAACATTGAAAACCAACAATGGGAGGTAGGACAGTAAAGGGGGGAAAGTAGTCAAAGAGGATAACAAATCAGGTTTAGTAACATCAATAAACAAATATGGCTGGAAGAACAAATCATATCTCAATAATAACCTTAAATGTTAATGGCTTAAACTCACCAATTAAGAGACACAGGCTAGTAGAATGGATCACAAAACAAGACCCAACAATATGCTGCCTACAGGAGACGCATCTGATAGGAAAAGATATTCATAGACTGAAGGTGAAAGGGTGGGAAAAATCATACCACTCATATGGACTGCGGAAACAAGCAGGAGTGTCCATACTCATATCTAATAAAATAGATTTCAAGCCAAAGTTAATCAAAAGGGATAACGAAGGACACTTCATACTGCTCAAGGGAACCATACACCAACAAGACATAACAATCATAAATATATATGCCCCAAACAACGGTGCTGCTATGTTCATCAAGCAAACTCTTCTCAAGTTCAAGAGTCTAATAGACCACCATACAATAATCATGGGAGACTTTAATACACCTCTCTCACCACTGGACAGATCTTCCAAACAAAAGTTAAATAAGGAAACTATAGAACTCAATAACATAATTAATAACCTAGACTTAATTGACATATATAGACTATACCACCCAACATCAAGTAATTACACTTTTTTCTCAGCAGCACATGGAACCTTCTCAAAAATAGACCATATATTATGTCACAGGGCAACTCTTAGACAATATAAAGGGGTAGAGATAATACCATGCATCTTATCTGATCATAATGGAATGAAACTGAAAATCAATGATAAAAGAAGGAAGGAAAAATCAAGCATCACCTGGAGAATGAACAATAGGTTGCTTAATGATCAATGGGTTCTAGAAGACATTAAGGAGGAAATTAAAAAATTCCTAGAGTCAAATGAAAACACAGACACAACATATCGGAATCTATGGGACACATTGAAAGCAGTTCTAAGAGGAAAATTCATTGCTTGGAGTTCATTCCTCAAAAAAAGAAAAAACCAACAAATAAATGATCTCATACTTCATCTCAAAAACCTAGAAAAAGAAGAGCAAAACAACAGCAAAAGAAGTAGAAGGCAAGAAATAATTAAAATCAGAGCTGAAATTAATGAAATTGAAACAAAAGAAACAATTGAAAAAATCGACAAAACTAAAAGTTGGTTTTTTGAAAAAATAAATAAAATTGACAGACCCTTAGCCATGCTAACGAAGAGAAGAAGAGAGAGAACCCAAATTACTAGCATACAGGATGAAAAAGGCAATATCACAACAGACACTTCAGAAATACAGATGATAATCAGAAATTATTTTGAATCCTTATACTCCAATAAAATAGAAGATAGTGAAGGCATAGATAAATTCCTTAAGTCTTATGATCTGCCCAGATTGAGTCAGGAGGACATAGACAACCTAAACAGACCAATAACAATAGAGGAAATAGAAGAAACCATCAAAAGACTACCAACTAAGAAAAGCCCAGGACCGGATGGGTATACAGCAGAGTTTTACAAAACCTTTAAAGAGGAACTAACACCAATACTTTTCAAGCTATTTCAGGAAATAGAAAAAGAGGGAGAACTTCCAAATTCGTTCTACTAGGCCAACATCACCCTGATTCCGAAACCAGACAAAGACACTTCAAAGAAAGAAAACTACAGACCAATATCTCTAATGAACCTTGACGCAAAAATCCTCAATAAAATTCTGGCGAATCAGATTCAAATACATATCAAAAAAATTATACACCATGATCAAGTAGGATTCATCCCTGGTATGCAAGGTTGGTTCAATATACGGAAATCAATAAATGTTATCCACCACATCAATAGACTTAAAAATAAGAACCATATGATCATCTCGATAGATGCAGAAAAAGCTTTCGACAAAGTACAGCATCCCTTTATGTTCAAAACTCTAGAAAAATTAGGGATAACTGGATCATACCTCAACATTGTAAAAGCAATCTATGATAAGCCACAGGCCAGCATCATTCTGAATGGAGAAAAATTGAAGGCATTCCCTCTAAGATCTGGTACAAGACAGGGATGCCCTCTCTCACCACTTCTGTTCAACATAGTCCTCGAAACACTGGCCAGAGCAATTAGGCAGACGAAAGAAATTAAAGGCATAAAAATAGGAAAAGAAGAACTTAAATTATCACTATTTGCAGATGATATGATTCTATACCTAGCAGACCCAAAAGGGTCTACAAAGAAGCTATTAGAGCTAATAAATGAATTCAGCAAAGTGGCAGGATATAAGATCAACACGCATAAATCAAAGGCATTCCTGTATATCAGCAACAAATCCTCTGAAACGGAAATGAGGACAACTACTCCATTCACAATATCCCCCCAAAAAATAAAATACTTGGGAATCAACCTAACAAAAGAGGTGAAAGATTTATACAATGAAAATTACAGAACCCTAAAGAAAGACATAGAAGAAGACCTTAGAAGATGGAAAAATATACCCTGCTCATGGATAGGCAGAACTAACATCATCAAAATGGCGATATTACCAAAAGTCCTATATAAGTTCAATGCAATGCCAATCAAAATCCCAACAGCATATCTTGTAGAAATCGATAAAAGAATCATGAAATTCATATGGAATAATAAAAGACCCAGAATAGCAAAAACAATACTAAGCAGGAAGTGTGAATCAGGCAGTATAGCGATACCAGACTTCAAACTATACTACAGAGCAATAGTAACAAAAACAGCATGGTACTGGTACCAAAACAGGCGGGTGGACCAATGGTACAGAATAGAGGACACAGTAACCAATCCACAAAACTACAACTATCTTATTTTTGATAAAGGGGCTAAAAGCATGCAATGGAGGAAGGATAGCATCTTCAACAAATGGTGCTGGGAAAACTGGAAATCCATTTGCACCAAAATGAATCTGAATCCCTATCTCTCGCCATGCACAAAAGTTAACTCAAAATGGATCAAGGAGCTTGATATTAAATCAGAGACATGGCATCTGATAGAAGAAAAAGTTGGTTATGATCTACACGCTGTGGGATCGGGCTCCAAATTCCTCAATAGGACACCCATAGCGCTAGAGTTAACAAATAGAATCAACAAATGGGACTTACTCAAACTAAAAAGTTTTTTCTCAGCAAAAGAAACAATAAGAGAGATAAACAGGGAGCCTACATCCTGGGAACAAATCTTTACTCCACACACTTCAGATAGAGCCCTAATAACCAGAATATACAAAGAACTCAAAAAATTAGACAATAAGATAACAAATAACCCAATCAATAAATGGGCCAAGGACCTGAACAGACACTTCTCAGAGGAGGACATACAATCAATCAATAAGTACATGAAAAAATGCTCACCATCGCTAGCAGTCAGAGAAATGCAAATCAAAACCACCCTAAGATACCATCTCACTCCAGTAAGACTGGCAGCCATTAGGAAGTCAAACAACAATAAGTGCTGGAGAGGATGGGGGAAAAGGGCACTCTTGTTCATTGCTGGTGGGACTGCAAATTGGTTCGGCCAATTTGGAAAGCAGTATGGAGATTTCTTGGAAAGCTGGGAATGGAACCACCATTTGACCCAGCTATTCCCCTTCTCGGTCTATTCCCTAAAGCCCTAACAAGAGCATGCTACAGGGACACTGCTACATCGATGTTCATAGCAGCTCAATTCACGATAGCAAGACTGTGGAACCAGCCTAGATGCCCTTCAATAGATGAATGGATAAAAAAAATGTGGCATTTATATACTATGGAGTATTACTCTGCATTAAAAAATGACAAAATCATAGAATTTGGAGGGAAATGGATGGCATTAGAGCAGATTATGCTAAGTGAAGCTAGTCAATCTTTAAAAAACAAATACCAAATGACTCCTTTGATATAAGGGGAGTAAACAAGGACAGGGTAGGGAAGAAGAGCTTGAGAAGAAGATTTACATTAAATAGGGATGAGAGGTGGGAGGGAAAGGGAGTGAGAAGGGAAATTGCATGGAAATGGAAGGCGATCCTCAGGGTTATACAAAATGTCATATAAGAGGAAAGGAGGGGCAAGACAAGATAATATAAATGGAAGAAATGATTTACAGTAGAAGGGGTAGAGAGAGAAAAGGGGAGGGGAGGGGAGGGGAGGGGAGGGGGGATAGTAGAGAATAGGACAGACAGCAGAATACATCAGACACTAGAAAGGCAATATGTCAATCAATGGAAGGGAAACTGATGTGATACAGCAATTTGTATACGGGGTAAAAGTGGGAGTTCATAATCCACGTGAATCAACCGTGTAATATGATGTATTAAGAACTATGTAATGTTATGAACGACCAATAAAAAAAAAAAATAAAAGTTCTTATTCAGAATACTAGAGTTTGTGATGATTTTCTTGACTGTGTTGCATAGTTTTACTTTTATTTCTGTATATGTAGTATTACAAATTTGGGAAATGCCATGTTCTTTGGAAACAAAGAAATATGGGTACTAATATATGTATATATATATATATATATATATATATATATATATATAAATAAATATATATATATATGTGTGTGTGTGTGTGTTTATACAGAAATAAAACTTGATGTGTGTGTGTGTGTGTGTGTGTGTGTGTGTACATATATATGAGAGAGGAGAGAGACAGCTCTGGTCTTTAATTTGCTTACCTTAAAATAATTAAGGTGGACAGTCCAGTGGTCCACAAGATTATTTCCTATCATATATAACTACTATGTACAAGTCTTTTACGCAGTTTCTCTCAGTAAGTTGTGAGACTAGTGACAGGCTCTGTAAATCTAAGAAATGTGTTCAAGGTCACTTGGCTAGTTAATTGCAGACAGTATTGATTGTGAGTCTATTTGACTTGAAATCATACTCTTTCACTCTGCTCTGCTTTCTCTTTCTGTTAACCTACTAAGAAGGCAATACAAATCTACCAAAAAAATTAATGAGATACTATGTCCTTTACAAATGAATTCATCATAAAAATTTTTAAAATGAGCAATTATGAACGTCTAGTGCGTTCGGACCCTGGGTAAGGGTCACGAAATCACCGGGACACAGGGGATGCAGAGCCAAGGCAGCAATTGCAACTGCATGCTGAGGTTTATTTGCAAGTTCCTTTTATATTCTTCTTCTAACAAAGCAAGCAATTCTTCAGTAACACTTCATCCACATAGCCCAAATATCATGTCTCAGCGGGTACACAGAGCTAAATTCAGATTGTTCCTGTTCATTTGATAAGTACCCTCCCAAAGTTCTTTGTAGACATTATCTAATCCCCGAATGTACTGTTCCCAGGTCCAGTATGCAGAAAGCTTCTTCCTCTAGGCCAAACCATGCAGAAGTTTGTGTCTTGTGATAAGGGGAAAAGGACCTTTCCTTCTCCTAGCGAGGCATGCCTTCAGCTGACCTAAATCACAGCCACAGCTTCTTGCAAAGTGTCAGGCTGAGGGAGCTAAACTCTGCACACTTAAACCCCAACAAGCAATGTTTAAATACCATCTACTCTTATATATAATCCATCATAATGTATCTGTTTTTTTTTACCAATGGAAGTATTATATAATATAAAACATGTTTTTAAAAATGAATGCCATGAACTGAGTGTGGTAGTACCTGCCTACAATCCTCATAATTCAGGATGCTGAGGCAGGAGGATCACAAGTTTAAGGCCATCTTGGGCAACTTAGTTAGACCCCATTTCATAATAAAGAATAAAAAGGGCTGAGGATGTATCTCTGCAGTAGAATACCCTTTGGTTAAATCACTAATACCACAAAAGGAAAGCAGGAAAGAAAAAGAAAGAAGGGGGCAGAAAAACAAGAAAAATAGCCAGCCAGTTAGCCATAGATGTATTCTGGGCTTCAAAAAGCGTTTGCTGCTTCATTCCATATGTATTAGTTTCTGACATGTTCACTGATATCATGGGTAGAATCCTTTACAGAGAATAGAAATGACATTGAGAAGATCATATGCACATGAGGCACCAGGACTGTGATAAGCAGCCAAGGTTTATCAAATTCCTAGTGTGTCAGAATGTGTCAGGGAAGGGCACACAAATGTACAACTTCCTTACCATTAAGTACTGTGAAGTAGCATGGCAAAGACACAACACTCAGATGCAGAGAGGGAGAGAGATGTTCACATATTTCTAGTAATATATGCAACACATTTCCTAACCCACACTAGGTAAGAAGTGAAAATAACAGGGTGAGAACATCAGGACAAATACATATTTCCTTTGGCTCTGTCTCCTCTACCTAAGACACCTTTAAAATTGTGTTTCACCGGAACACCCCTCCCCCACGCCCCAAGCTCCATCAATTTACTTCCAGCCCCGGCTTTGCTGCCTAGGGTAAAGTCTCCTGCCAAATTTTCCAATGCCAAAGAGGCAGATGCTGCTGCCCAGGGCTCCTGCCTTGGCTCCCTCCTCCCTCCTGCCCCCTGCTTTTCCCAATACTGAAGCTATTTTCACTGTGCCAAAGCCATTGATGCGAGCAGCTCTGGTGCAGAAATCTCCTGTTGTGCTCTCCACTGGTGTGTGGAGAATCCCCCTCTCTCTCTTTTGTATCACACTCTTAGAATATGTGTAACTCATGTCCTCAGGCCCCATCAGTCTGTTAGAAGAAAGGAAGTCACATTAACATAATGCCCAGGATTTGCTGGCTCCTTTGCCCTCATTTATAAAACTGCAGTGATTTTCCAGTCGTCATCCCTGCCTGAGTCTCCCCACTTTGGTCCTTAGAGACCAGCAGCTCTATGCCCTCCAAAACAGATCTGTTCATATTTTTCTACACACTGAGTCCTCCTTCGAGCTGTTCTCTCCTTTATTCCAGTCTCTTTTGTTCAGAAAGCTTCCATGTAAAGAATGTTTAAAAGCAGTCATGAGCTCCAGGTACATGATCCCGCATTCGGAGGCAGTGTGGATCTTTGTAATACATTTCTGAGTTGCTTAAGTGGGCTTTTACTCAGTGCCTGTCATTTCCAAAAAGAAGAATCAACTGATAATAAATGTGGCAGAAAGAAGTGCTGTTTGTCTCTGGACACAGTTGCTTTTTATGTTCTGAATCATTTATTTCTTCAGAATTCCCAAGATCGTCCCCAAACATTCCATTACTAGTTATATTCTACACAGTGAAACTCTCAGATTTATTAATATAGAGGACACAAATCATTTCTCTGATGTGATTTGCTGTAAGCATGAATTGGACAGTTTTTACTTATTTAAAATTATTTTTATTAGCACATAACCGTACCCATTGATGGGGTACTGTTTGACATTCGATACATGTATACAATGTGTAGTGGTCAAATCAGGGTAATTATCATTGCTATCTCCTTAAACATTTATCATTTCCTTATAGGGGGAAACTTTGTACTCCTCTCTTCCAGTTTGTCATATGATATGTACAATATCCTTGTAAATGATTGTCACCTTACAGTGCTATAGAAGACAGAACTTAATCTTCCTATCTATTTGGTAATTTCATTTTTCTTTGAGATTGCATAGTCTAACATTCTCTATCTCATGAATTTATTTATATTTTGTACACACTTAAGTTGAAAAATTAATTGTTCTTTTGATAAGCTACTCTCATAGCAGCTGTACTACTTTTGTGCTGAAGATAGTAGAAACATGTGTTAGTGATAATTCTGCTACTGTAACAAAAACTTTAGATGATCAGCTTCAAAAGAGGAAAAGTTTATTTTGGTTCACAGTTTTGGTTAGCTGGTGGGAGCACATGGCAGAGGAAGCTACTCACTTTATGGTGGTTGGGAATCCAAGAGGGAGGAAGAGACCAGTGTCCCACATTCCCTTCAAGGGCACACCTCTGTGTGACCTAAATGCTTCCCATGGGGCCGGCCCCACTTTTTAAAAGCTCCACCACCTCTCAGTAGTGCTAAGCTGGGCATCTGGGGACATTTCAAATTAAAACTATTGCAGTCCTTTTAGCCAGGAGACCAGCAACTTGGTCCAGGATCCATCACTTTTTCTGTATGGCTTTTATTTAGGCCTTCAATATCTCTGAAATTATTCCATCACCTGCCAAAGAGGAAAATGAGATAATGTTATGAAAAAGTTGTGAAAATATATGGAATCTATAAAATGTAGAGTGTTTAATAAAAATAATAAGCTAAAGGTCATTGAGAGATTCATCTCTTTATAGAAGACAGGTTTTCAAAGTTTTCACATTTGAATCATTTTCAAAATAATTTTGGAAGTGATATAAGACAATTTTCAAATAGGTAGCATTTAAGGGAAAATTGTTAGAGAAATAATAAAAATGTAATTGAACAAATAAAGATTTTTGGTAAAATTAAAAATATACTTATGCCTTTATAAATGAGATGAAGATACATATTTTCATTAGAATATTTTGTAGTGTTTTTAGTGTTTGATACAGATGGTATGATCTTCTTTGGATATAACACCCTCAGAGAAAGCTGATTTTTAGGCTTATGTTAAGGTTAAAAATCCAAATTTATCAATGTTGAAGATAGCTAAGTAGTGATTAACTCATCCAGATTTTAGGATGAGGAGAAGGCAGGCAGGGTTAATGTTTAACCTTCTTTTTCCTAAAGGACTGGTGAAGGTGATACACCTTCAACAGGTACTAGAATTCATCACCTGAACTAGGTAAAAATTAAGACTAAACAGTTATTGTTAATGCCTTAATTACTAAACAGTGCTTAGACTTGGAATAAAATACATTTTCATAAATTGCTGTTAACTGTTAACACATGGGTACTCCTTGAAGTTCTAAGTTATTTTTTTTCTTTTCATTCCTGTCCTAACAACATTGTTTATTTGTTTCTTTGTCTGCTTGAATTCAATTATAGCAGGCTTGGTAATACAATATAGCATCATATATCCAGAATGATTGCAACTAAATTAGTCAATAAGTTAAAAGAAACTAAAAAAGTGTGTTCTCATACATATAATTTCACATGGATTTATTTTTAAAGAGAGGAGAGAGAGAGAGAGAATTTTTTAATATTTATTTTTTAGTTTTCAGCGGACACAACATCTTTGTTTGTATGTGGTGCTGAGGATCGAACCCCGGCCGCACGCATGCCAGGCGAACGCGCTACCGCTTGAGCCACATCCCCAGCACTTCACATGGATTTGTTTCTAGCAAGCCAACTAATATAAATAGAATATACCACTAAATATATTGCACTGGAACTCTTATTTTTATTCAATAAAACCACATCAATTCTGTCTGCATTGTCAAAAATTATGAAATAATAGCATACAAATTAATGCATAGCATCTCTTAGATTTTAAGTTTGAATGTATTCTAGCTTTTCCTCTTTCTATATGGCATATTTTTTGCTTCTGGAAATAAATTGGATGAAGTTTCTTTCACCCTCTGCAAGAAAAATTGAATTTTCTTGTTTGGAAGCAAAGGAACTAGGAATATATATATTTTTTCTGTCTTGGACAACTCTGTTGAGTTATGGCATCATTGCACACCAAGCCTTTACAGATAAGCAAGTCAGGTGTGGAGAAACAAGAGTTATTAAGGAGAAAGGGGTGTATTGGAGGAAGATGGAACTGTATTTGGCAAACTTGCAGTCTATGATCTACTTGGAAAGGGGATATAGCATGCTGGAGTAGGACATGGTCTGGTGTAAATACACAGACTTATGTTCCAGCTAAGCCACTAAAGGTGGACCTTCAATGTATTTGGAAATTTTTACAATCACATTTAATTTTTTAACCAACTCTTCAAGGCAGGTATTATTACCAGAATTTTATTGACAAAGGAATTGTAGCTCAGAGAATTGCTATGAGTAATAGGAGACAGAACATGGAATTTGATCCTGGCTCTTTTGATTCTAATAGACTCATTCATATCCTATTTACCATCACTTTCCTGAGAGTCCCCCTTATTATCAATGGAAACTGCTTGTTCTGGGCCTATGGCTGCCAGGCCCTGAGTCAAAGAGTCAAGGATGTATCCTTCTCTCTTTGGGATCAGCCTCAGGACACTGCAGTAGCCTCTGTAGCCATTAGGTTTTATAAAGTCCTCAATCTGTGTTCTTTCCCTATATTTGTGCATTTACTTGCTGAATGTTACTGCTTCAAATTAGACCATAAGCTCCTTGAGTGAAAGGACCAAATTTGTTTTCCTCAGTGTTTTATCTGAAATGTAGCCCACTACAATGCAAAAGCAAATGTGTCCAATGTAAAAGAGAAAAATTTCTAAATACCCTTTTTATTTTAGGACAGTTTTAGATTTATAGAATTATTGTAAAGGTAGAATTGTATACTCCAGACTGTTTCCCCTATGATTAATATCCTAGATTAAGATGGCATTTTTCCACAATTTTTCAATATTGATATGTTACTCTTAACTAAACTCCATACTTTATTTAGATCTCTCTAGTTTCTAACCTGATGTCCTTTTTGTATGATAGATTTTATAGTCATGTCTTCTTTTGGCTGTGAGAACTTAGAGTTTCCCTGTTTTAAGGACCTCAAGAGTTTTGAGGAATTCTAGTCAGATATTTCCATGGTTTGAATATTTGTGCTTTTCAAAACTCATATTTAAATTTCATTGTCATTGTAACAGTATTAAGAGATAGGACCTGTAAGAGGTGATTAGCCATGAGGGCTCCAGCCCTCTGGGTGAGATCATTGCGTTGTAAAAGGGCAAGTTTGGCCAGTCTTGCCTTCTCTTGCTTGTTTCTCCTACATTTGCCAGATGCCAGCTTGGATTTTCCAGCCTCCTGACACATGAGTCAATGCATTTTTATTTAATATATATATCCAGTGACAAGTATTCTGTTAGAGTAGCAAAAATAAACTGAGACAGATGTTTTATAAAATGTCTCTAATTAGGGTTTGCCCAGTGTTGTTCTTATGGTTAGACTGGGTTGTGTGTTTTGGGGAGGCTGAACCACAGAGATAAAAAACCATTCTCATTACATAATGTTAAGGGTTCATACCATCAAGATAACTTATTAATATTGATGTTAACCTTTACCACCTGGTTGTGGTAGTGCTTTTCAGGTTTCTCCCGAATAGACTTATATACATTCCCCACCATGCTCCTACTTTTCCCTTCTGTACTCTTAGAAGAAAGTCATTGTGCACAGCTTATGTATAAGTTAGTAGTGATTCATTAGACTACTTCTCCTCTAGGCTGGTTAATGTATGTAAATTATTCGGAGTTTTTTCCAACCGAGGCTTTGTGTCTTCTTGGCAATTTATTTATTCAATCATTTGTATTGGTTTGTACTCATGGACATTTATTTTGTACTTTGAGTTAGAATCCAATGGTATTTTGTTTTCTTGCTCAAATTATTCCAACTTTGACCATTGGGAGCCCTCTCAGTAGCTTTTTTATCCCTCTGACCCCCTAACAATGTGAGCCCTTCTTGTTTTCTGGATCTACAAGATAATTCATTTTGTATATCTACTGCCCAAGTCCTAGAGCCAATCTTTTCCCCCAAGAAACCCAAGTTCCTTTATTTTTAGTACTGGGAGTGAATCCAGGGTTGCTGAACCACTGAACCACATCCTCAGTCCTTTTTTTGTATTCTATTTAGAGACAGGATTTCACTGAGTTACATAGGGTCTCACTCAGTTGCTGAAGCTGGCTTTGAACCCATGATCCTCCTGTCTCAGCCTCTCAAGCTGCTGGGATTACAGGCATGGGCTACTGTGCCTGGTCCCAGTTCCTTCTACTGGAGGATGGAATTAGAAATCAAGATCTGGGTACTAGGTATGCTTTGATTGCTTCTAGGTTTTGACAGGTAACAGAGTAAGAAGATATATATGTGTGTATATTCTTTGGTGTAAATATAAATACATACAAATATTTCTATATGTAGCCATATGAATCTATATTGAGCATGAATTTATACTGATGTTCCTAACTCTAGCCAATTATATACGGATCATTCTAGGCTCCTTCCATTCTGTATCTGTAACCTTTAACTCAAACATTGAGAGACCTGTAATCTAGTATCCACTATCATTACTTAATTGTTCAATTTCACTATTCAGGCTTGTGATTGCTAAATTGTTAAGTGATACTCTTGAGGGAAACAAGTTTATCGTCTAGAATTTGTATAGAGTATCTTTTGTTTTTAGAGTTATAGACTGTACCCATTTCCAACGTTATTTAGGTCAGCATTCTAATCCCCCAACCCATTCAGTGAGGTTGCTTTATATATTTATATGTAATTTTCTTTGTCACATCTGCATCCAATCCAATCCAATCCTGACCCCCTAAATGATTCTTTTTTTTTTTTTTTTTTTTTGGTGCTGGGGATTGAACCCAGGACCTTGGGCATGTGAGGCAGGTACTGTACTAATTTATGTCCCCAGACGCTAAATGATTCTTAAACATTTGAAAACATGATAGCCACACTTTGTACTTCATGTTCTATAGACTGAAAAATGCATTCTATCATGTATATACCATTATAGTATCATACAAAATAGTTTTACTACCTTAAAAAATCTCATGCACTCTTTTTTTTTTTTTTTTTTTTTGGTACCAGGGATTGAACCGGAGGAGCTTGAACACTGAGTTACATTCCTCGCCCTTTTTATTTTTTATTTTGAGAGTCTCTCTAAGTTGCCTAAGGCCTTGCTAAATTGGTAAGGCTGGCTTCAAACTTGCGATTCTACTGCCTCAGCCTCCCAAGTCACTGGGATTACAGGCATGCACAGCTTAAAAAAAAATCTCATGTACTTTCAAAAATCTCACATACTTTTAAAATTTAATAATACTCATCTCTTTTATCATACTCTCTGCCTGACCACGTAGCAACCTCTGATCTGCTAGTTTACCATCTGCATAGTTTTGCTTTTTCCAGAATGTCATATTATTGGAATTTTACATTATTGTAGCTTTTTAGACAGGCTGTTTTCATTTAGCAATATACATTCAAGAATCATTTATATAATTTTGTGGTTTGATAGTTTATTTCTTTTTATCTATCATTTCATTGTATGGATGTAGCAACATTTGTTTATCCACTCATTTATTTCAAGACATTTTGATTGCTTCTAGTTTTGGGCAATTATGAATAATCTGATATATACATTCGTGTGGAAGTATTTGTGTGGAAATATGTTTTCAAATCATTTAGGTAAATAGCTATAAGCATGATTGCTCACAAGGCTTTATTAGTTTTGTAAGAAACTGCTAAAATGTCTTTTAAAGTGACAGGGTCATTTTGTATTTTTGTCTGCAATGAATGGAGAGTTCTTGCTCTGTGTACTTGTCAGCACTTAGCATTGACAGTGTTTGGGATGTTAGCCATCCTAATAGGTATATAGTGGTATTTCTCTGTTGCTAAATGGATGGATTCCCCCAACCCAATAGGAAAGGGTACCATTCACTCCTGTTCCTTGGAAATGTACAATTTATAGATGATCTTCTGGACAAAACCCTTGTTTCACAGATCAGTAAATTGAGGACTAAGGAAGAGTAGTAACTTGACAAAGTTCAAGGGAGTTCAGCAGAATAAAAAAATTGCACTGAGACTGTAGTGTGAAGATTGTCCTTCACCTCTGTAATTTTACAATACTACAGCTAGCTTTATTGCATAAAATTTTAAAAACTCAATCTAGCAAGGGTGTTTTTCATTAAGTTAAGAGACTTTAGAATGAGAGGCAGGAACTCTGGCCATGAGCAGATCCTGGGGATGCCTAGAATTGTGGAGCTCAGGTGCTATGGAATCATTTGGTCTGGCCCTGGTAGCTTTATGCTAAGGATAGCTCTATCCATGACCATGAGATCATATATTTTTAAATACTAAAAGAGTTAAATTAATGCATGAAACATTATAAGAAGAAACATACTTTAAAAAAATCTATTACATTTACCATTTGTAAAACACAGAGATGATAAGCACATCTGCTGATTACCTAAACTTTATGTCTAGATACCCAGAATCTCGACTGCAAAATTCAATCAAGTTCCATCAAAATCTAAAAATCTTTTTATAACAAACAATACCTGGAGAACTTCTTTAACTTGAATTTTATTAAGAAAATAAAAGAAATAATGTATGGTTAGTAAATATATATTTTAGATTGAAAATCATGTGAACTTTATTTTATTGTTAGCATGAGAAAAAAATAATGGTAATAATCAACTAAACATCCTCTTACTTTGGGAATAATTTTGATTTCTTCATCCCAAAGAACTGTTAAAGACCTAAGCCAGATATGACCAAGGAGAGCATCTCTATTTTTATTCTTTATTCAGGACCCGTTTTGTTTACTTTGGTACTTTATACTATTTAAGTTCCAGACTCTGAACAGATACATTACTTTCCTCATGAGTTTTGTATTTTGTTGCATATAATTTTCTGTATTTTTTTGCAGTCACCCCAAGTTCAGATGGTATTTGAGTGTGAAGATGTTTATTATCTCCAGCCATCTTCTTCATATAACTCATTTACTTACAACCAAAGCTCTTCAAAACACTGGATGCAGCTTTCTGCAGCTCTGATCTATGCTGCAGTGATGGGAAGGGTATGAGGGGAAGAGAGCTATTGCTCAACTAGGTCTGACCTGGAAACATTCCCCCAAAGCATAGAATCTGTGGATTCTTCAGATTGATGAAACAGACATTTGTGATTTCCTGTTGCAGTAGTTGCAGTGGGTGCTCCCAAGGTCATTTCTTCATGCCCAAAATGGACTAGTGGTGGCCCTGGTTCCCAGATTCCTCTTAAAGTCAAATTTTTCTAATGGCAAAGTATGCTAGTCCTGCTGAATCGTTTCAGGATTGGTGAATTCTATGAACTTGTCCGTATACAGAAGAAAGAGTTCAGTGATTCAGCCACAGGATTTTCTGATTTTATTGTATTCATTTTCAACTAATGAGGGGCAAGGGGTAGCAGTCTCAAGGGCAGGTTTCTTTTAAAGACTTCTCTCTGCTTCAGGGTTCTCAGGTCCCTTCTCTTCAGCTTCCCTTTCTACATTATTTCCACAAAGATCCTGTATCTGGGGCATAGCCCACTGACATTGCCACTCCCCAGCAAGGGTGTGAGAGCTCCAAGCAGAGCTGATAGAGAGTTCCAGGAAGAGAACTGGAGGAGGAGAAAGGAGTTACCTGTAAAGCATGGCGTAACAGGAGTTACCTGTAAAGGAGTTACCTGTAAAGCATAGAAAGCTTTTTGACTTCTTTACCCAAATGTTTCCCTTTCTGATTCTGTCAAAGTGCGTGGAATTTTCCAAAGTTATTTATCCCGTGGGCTTAGGCACTGAAGTCTAATGTAATATATTTGTGCTGTTTAGATGCAGGAGCCATGAAAAAATTAACTCAGGTTTATCAGTTAAGCTGCAGTAATTTATTAGAGGAATAGGGTATTTCTGAGGGAATAGATATGAGACATGAGATTTGATGGGGAAAGAACAGCGGTTCTTACCTTTGGTCGTTGTGGACTCCTTAGAGAATATATCAAAATCTATCAAACTTATCCCCAGAAAAACACATATACAAGGGAGGTGACTTTGCAGTGGGGCATTTGCAAAAGTCAAAACTAGTTGCTTACACACCCTTAAATCACTCATGAAGCATTCTTTTCAGAATTTTGAGGCATTTGGCTTTTTAGTAGTTATCAAGCATATTAAAATTTGATTACTGTTGGTCTAGACCACAGAGGGAATAAAAAGAATATATATATAGGTGATATTTATCCTTTCAAAGCACTCTACCTTTAAAGTAACTGTGGAATCTTTGAAGGAGAATGGGAGATAGACGTAAATTCTAAAGCCTGCCTGTAGGGTGTATTCAAGTCTGGTTTTTACTTAAGCCTGTATAACATTAATACCTGCTAATGAATTTACTTGTAGTTAAGAATTTTTAAAAAATTAGTGGCAAGGCCAGGTTATAAAGTCAGAATACCAATTTTATTTGTGCAAAATGAGTCTCTACTGTATACACAAAACTGACTTCTCCTTTGAACTACTTATTGTTTCAGGGGGTTGGGAGGCTGGGGAATGGAACAACTGGAAAGAGGGTAGGAACTGAAGTGAAGAGAATGCTGCAGAGAGAGAGAGAGAGAGAGAGAGAGAGAGAGAGAGAGAGAGAGAGAGAGACTGCCTCTCTCTTTTACTGACCCTCATTTCTTTTTTGGATCAGTTTCAATTGGAGGCATTTTTCCTTTTAAAAACACCCTTTTCTTCTTCTTCTCTTTGCTCCTTCCCACCCTTCTGTCTCCTCTGTTTGCCCCAGTGTTCTCCCCTGGACTCTTGGCACTCAGCAAGTGAGGCCCACAGGAAGTTCCCAGTTGGACAGAGGGAAAGCATAAAGCAGCCTTATCATAGCTTCTTGGTTCCTCTGGGGTTTATTGTTATTTTCTTATGCAGTGTTTCTATGCGACAGCTGTATTTTCAGCTGAAGAAATTTGTGACCTTAAGAACAGAAGGAAAAATAAAGCATTAAAAAAAAGTCAGTGAAGAATTTTAAAAGTCAGGATTTCTTTAAATAGCCCCAACTGTAGCCAGTTCCCATCTTTTCAACAATTTCTTCTCTGGCTATTGAATAGAAGGTAGATGGTCATTCTCTATGGTGTCACATTTCTTTTTTGGCACAGGGTTATGAAAAACAAACTTTCTTGGTATCTAGTGAGACCATTCATTATATTTGTTAGGAAGTTAATTGGTGATTCAGTAGCTTTGACCATCAGAAAAAACTATCATCATCTATTGGTACAGAAAGGTATATCTCTACCTCTTACCCTATTTCCTCATTTGGAAGAAACAAAAAGGAAGGGGGCAGAATGTGATTTAGTGTGTTGTTTATGTATTGTAAAGATAAATGTGATAAGCATTACTTAGTTCATGCGAACATTCAGTACCTGTTAGTTTCACTTCCTTTCTCTAGATGAGCACTCCCACACTCCAGATGTTTCTACTTCTACCAGAACCCAGTGCCCACTACTCAGAACACTGATGTGAGAATAAGCAGTAAGACATATGCATTTATGTTAAAGCAATTGGGGAACTTCTAGCTTCACACAGGGAGAGGTGAGTCTCAAGTAGTCTATTCTATAGTCTCAAGTAATCTATTCTAGTAGATTTCTATTCCTTTAAATTACATTCTCAGGTTAAAATTTTTCTGGTTTTATGGAGATAATTCCTATCTGATTAGAATAGACAATTTGTGAGATCCTTAGTGACTTTTTATGTTCCAATTCCTGGATTGTTAAAATTTCTTTTTCGGGTGCAATTATGCTACCGTGCAAGCTCACAAGGATGGGGAGTTTGTCCTTTTCTCATTGTAGCACCCCAGTCATTTTGGTGCCTGATATGTACTAGGAACTAAAAACTTTTTTGCTGAATGAATGAATGAGCTTGTTCAAACTGCCTGGGGGAAAGAATCAGTCCAGGCTCTGCCTCTGGAATAATTGAGAATATCTGCCAAATATTCTCAGGAGTTTTGAAAAAAAATGTTTTGAGATCTGACTATGTATCTGGCATTGTGTTGTACCCTGGGGATTTTGTGGTTAATCAGTCATGTTCCCTGCTATGAAATGAGTCTATAGTTTAATGGGAAAGAGTAACATTAAAAAAGTGAACACAACAGGGATGATTTTATGAAAAAGAAGGTAGAAAGTGTGGAAAGAGCTCTGCAGGGTCCCCAGCATGTGCCTAAAGCAAGTGCAGAGAGCAGAAAGGTATCCAGAAAACTAAAACCAGTATTGCAAATGAAAGGTATTGTTAGCAAAGGCCTTCTGATTAACTAGCTGCCTCTTTCCTGGTGCTCAGTCTCTTTCTTGGAACACAGGGGAAAGGAGCTTGGTGTCTCAATGGTTTCCATGTGTGCATGACCCTGAGCTGCAGCTAAAACATTGAGCCTGAAGAGGTCAGCAAGCAACTTGCTCTAAAACGCTTCTTTTGAGGAAACATCTGTCTCTCTTTCAGGATGCTGTCACATGTGTCTTCCAACATTAGCATATTTTTCAGCCATCTGCAGTGGTTGCCTCCCACCTACACAAGCTTAGTCACTGTACACAAACACATACTCTTGCCCAAACTTCAATTTCAGGCTGAAAAGTGCTGCAACCATCTTAACGCTTCATAGCCATGCATATTTCCCCAAGGTACTACTTACTTATCTTATTTGCAATGAATTTATCAGTTTTTAGGTCAGTTGGAGGCAAGAAAAACAGGAGAATGAACTGTGGTTGTAGGTCTTTCTTTTGTTGTTACTACTGTCCCTTAGAATTGGAAGAAGCCCTGAGATATCATTTGGTTTCACTTCCTACTAGGTGTTAAGTAGGCCCATTTTTAAATGAAACCTCGAATTCAGTACCTTCTCATTGTTAAGCCACCTACAAGGATGAAATTATTTAGGTTCTCATGGTAAATTATTCCAGTTAATAAATCTTGTTTTCAGAAATCCCTTTTACATATAGCTAATGTATCTTTCTTTGCCTCTGTTCATGTATGTAGTTTCACTTACAACACAGCCTATGATGTAGTTATGATTTGAGTTCAAATCTGGCCTCTCTTCTAATGGATTATATAATTAGAGACAATTACATGACCATTTTTAAATCCCAGTTTCTTCATTTGTAAACTGAGGAAAACAGTTCTCATATCAAAAGGATAAGTGATCCTGAATTGTCCCAGTTTCTCCCACATAATGCATATTTAATAGACAATGATTGCAATTATTGTTTAGCAGAAAGTATCTAATCATAATATCTATGGGAGCAGAAAGCATAATTTATATGGGTTTGTGTCATTCATAGCCCTTAGGTAGTCCTGTGAACATGATAGGCACTCTAGAAATTATCTATGTTAATGATCTATGTGTATATCTATAGATGATTAACAAATAATTAAAACAATAAGAGTAGGAAACAATTTTCTCTTCTATTAACTAGCTTAATGCCAGGAAAACTCATTTGTACTTCCTGAATTTTAGTTACTATACTGTAAAATAGTGTCAAAAATGGCCATTTATCTCTTAAATATTTTTTTTATTCTGTCCTATAAGAACTCCAGAGAAGGAAGTTCTTCAGAAAAAATTTCTGGGCCTGAAAATTATTTCTTATTAATCCAGCTCATTTTTAAGAATATATATTTAGCTACATTTTTCTGTGCCTTAAATAGGTAGAGGTTTATTTCTTTCCCCTGTTAGTAGTTTGCAGGTGAGCCAATTAGGTCCATGGGGTACCTCTGCTCCATATGGTCATTCAGGATCCAGGTTCTGTCCATTTTTCAAATTTTATTTTTAATTAACATGTATGAGTGCACATATTAACGGAGTTCAGTGTGGCATTTAGCTACGTTTAAAAACATCTTTAAGGAGAGACATTAGAAATTTTGTCATTTATTACATTTGATTAGATTCAATACAAAAAGGAGGAAATGGTAAGTTCTGGCTCCCTTGGTATTACAGCATGGGACCAATATTGAATACTGTTTGCCAAAGTAAAAGCAGAGATGGGGAAGGAGATGAAAGCGCCAAGCTCCAGAACAATTTCGTTTCATTTTTTGATTGGGTGACTAATGTCTTCAGCATTCTCCTTGAAGTGTTTCCAAAACTTTGCTCCTGTTCACCTGGACTCTGCCCATATTCTCAACCACAGCTAAAGGAAACAGCTATTTCTGTCTACATAGATGCTGAAGAAATGCAGCCTGTAAAGCCTGGGCCCAATTCTACTTAAAGAGACTGATCAACCTACCCTTATATTGTTTTAACTCTATTGATTTCTTTCCTTTAATTTAAGTGGGTCAAGGCAAAGAAGTACATGATTAGGAGGCAGTGGAAAGCCCTCGGGAGGTCTTAAATGCTCTTAGGAGTTTCTTTTTACATCTAACTCTTCTCAGGAGTTCTGAAGTTTCCAAAATGAATATTAATCACATCACAAAATTCTAAACAATGAATCATTTTGTCAGTTTCACCAGTGACCACTTTGGATTCTCAAAAACCACAGTAAACTTCAGTTAGGTGAACAAAACATTAGGTGGAGAAAGAAGTGTGTCAGCATTAGCATAATCTTCTCATCTGATTCACCAGGCAACAAATCTTCTGCAGTCTATGTTCATTATTATACATATTGGCAAGAAAACAATTTGAAAGAAGTAAATGAAACTATATCCTTCGGTGTATATGAAGACTCACAGAAGCCTAATCGTAGAGGGTATTCTACAATGAAATTTTGCCATATTTACTTATTTTTTTGATAGGCAGGTGGCATTCCTTAGGCTTTTTGGTAGGACTAAGCTGTAATGTGGGAAAATTTGTCTAATTTCAGGTTAATTGATTGCATCAATGAGAATAAAATTCAGGTAGATCAGTGAAATTTCATAGTTTTACTGTTAATACTGAAATCATGTTTTTATATTTAGCCATTTTGCTTTGAGTCAATGAGAAGTTCAATCCTAAAGGAACTTTTTGTGTTAAATCATTGTAGCAAAGTCATTTCTTCTTAACTTCCTAAATGCTACCACTGATCTATTGGATACAAGGTAAAGAGTCTTTCCTTTGAGAACTTTCTTTCTGCAAGCTAAGAGTATATGGTTCAGGAAATTATTTTAGTACAAACTAGGAGAAGTTGATTTAAATGAAAATAAGGTGAAATGAAAGCAGTGGATAGAGTTTGACATGTTTATTTATTAAAATACCATAGTTATGAATGGTACAATATGGTTCAGATTCCACTAATATTTACTTAATGTCATTATCACATACACCATCTCATGTAATATTTGGATTAAATTTGTCAAGTAGCTTTTACTATCACTCTTTTTCAAAGACAAAAATAAAATGGAGGCAGAGAGAAGTTAATTAACTGCCTCAAACAAATAGCCAGTATGGGTAGAAACCCCAATTCAGTTCTAGCTCCATCTAATTGTAGGGCAGTGGTCCTCCCAACTCCCCACCCCACTACTTTGCACACTTGGGAAACCATTTTTTCACTCAGTGCATCTGATGATTCCTCAATTTTTTCTCACTCAGTGTCCCTGATAATTTGTTTCCCTCAGTAGCAAGGTGGTGGTGGTGGTGGGGTGTCTCTGTGGGCTCTGTGGGGTGAGAAGGTAGATGTTTTCCCTTGGGGGCCCATCAGAGTCTATGTGTGGGTGGATATGAGTACTTTAGAGAAGATGCCAGAGATAATTTCACTTCCCCACCACCCACCTGGATTCACATTTTCTGTATTATCTATCCCACACTCTGTACCATTTTGGTTTGATTCTAATCAAGCGACTTTATTATAGAACTTCTCCCAGTTTTCTTGTTTAGTATCTCTGAGTTGTATTTATTTTTTTTTAGCACAAATTTACTGGGTAATTAGTTTCATGGTATATTCCTGGGTTGGCATATTTCCTTCTCTTAAAATTAAATCTTATAATATACGGGGCAAGAGACTCTTACCAGAGAGTATATTAAAATTTAGTTAGGATAAAACATCAATTCAGGGGTTATGAGAAGGAGTTGGGAATATCTGTGTTATGTCTCCTTGTTTCTCATCTTGTGAGAGTCTTGACATTCTGTACAACAGACTCTGTAATAGGAATCGTCCTCTTTAGCTGATTCAGGCCATGGCTCAGTTGCTCCCTAATATGCCTCAGGAAGAGGATTTAATTCCTTTCTCTACCCATTACCTGTAGGTGCCTTTGTTTCCTGGCTGTGGTCATCTCTAGTCCCCCAACTGTGCTCAGCATCTCAGCCAAGTTCCGTTCATACTTAATATTCAGTTGTGGTTTTTGCTGGTTACTTTGGTTTTCCTTCAGTCTCCTCTAAACCATAACTCATTTTTCTCATTAACGAAACGAGGTTTTATGGTATTGAATTGGACATAGGAAAAACACAATATTAGGTTGTCAGAGCCATGGGGCCCACTGAATTTTAAGTGCCTTTAACCCTGTGGAAACAAAATCAAGTAGGTCAGATTATATGCTTTATGTCCAGTCTGTGTGTCATGCTGCTGCTCAAAGGGACATTTCTCTTTTTATCTCCGTGTTGGTGGTTTCAGTATTAAAGTAATATTCTCTCAAAATCATTGACCAGTTTGGATTTTACAGACAGCACAATCCTTTCAGGTTTTATCTGAGAAAAAGGAGCTGTCATTTTTCACAGAAAGTCTGCTGTCTGACAGAAGCCAAATCAGGAGAGGATTTTTCACAGCTGGCCTTGATTGTTCTAACTCATCATGGAACAGCTAGGAGCCAGTGACTTTGCTTCTAACCTCAGAGGTTATGTGAAAGAAGACAGCTGTGTGTTCTACATTCTCACCTCCATTTTTCTATTGCTTTCTGTCTGCTCTGCCTGGACTCTGACATTCATGAAAGATGGAGTAAGTGAGCCCACAAATGATGTAATTTCAGGAACAGATGTAATTTTCAACCTTTGTCAAGATATCTGAAATCTAACCCTGAGAGATTCATTCCTTTGGGGCTTTATTCAAGAGTCTCATACAAAAGTGTGTAAATACCATTGGGAGGTATTGTATTTTAAGCCTTATGCTTTTTTTTTTTTTCATTTAAAACACCTTAAGGCAATGTCAGTCCACACCTGAGGGGCATCCATTGACAATGAGTTGAAAGCTAAATTATAGGGAAAGCAATGACTCAGAAACAGTCTGTCAGGGAATGGTGTTAAAAGAAACCAAGGACAAACTTTGACAAGTTCACACCTTTCTGGTCGTCCATATGTGTGTAATAATAATTCCATCGCAAAGGGTTTTGGCACATTGCATTTGTAGGATGCATATCATGGATTGTGTTTGAGAATTAACAATAGTGAACATTAGTTTTTAACAGTAGCTAAGCTAACATATAATGTTAAAATATGGAATACTTTATTTTACAGCAACTAGTAAAAATATAGTCACAAAGTTGAATGTGTTTTCCTCTCTTAGATAAATAATGGATCTTTTTGCTTTTGTTAGCCAGTTTTTCATTTGGATGATTGTAATCCCCTCGTTCCCTCTGTGAGATCAGCAAGGCTTTCCTGGATAGGATGCAAAGTGGAAATAATATTAAAGCAGACAGGGGTGGACCCAGAATATGACTGATGGTTCATCTGGGTCTAAGAGCACAAGGACAGACCAGAGGGGCATGTCTTTCTTGGTTATTAAGGCTGAAGGATCCAGAAGTAGAAACTAGGAGGAGAGTTCAGAAAGACAGAGAGGATAAAAATAGGAAGAGTTATGGTTAAGTGAACTGTCTGGAAAAAGATTAGACATTAGGACTTTGGTGTTAAAGATGGACATTTACATATTCCTAAAGCTCTTGGCTTTATCAAGCCTGATCTGTCTGTAGGATATGGGACAGGACCTGTCTATTCTATTTTAATATGTATGCAGATGTTGAGTACTTCCTGTGAGCTAGCTGTCTGCTAGACCATGTAAATATAAATACAACCACCAATAACTCTTACTTCAGGCACCATGGTAATATTCTTTCAGGTAAATGTTATCTTTATTGTGCAGATGAAGGAAGAGGATCAGTTGTGTCAGAAATGTGCCCAAGTTTACATGGGATATAAATGGTGGAGTTGAGATTGAATTCAGTTCTTTATTCCTTTAAAATTTATGATTCTAAAATTTTTATAAGCTTTATAGCTACCTATACCTGTTATTGTACATTCATGAAAACAAGGAATTCAAGAATTTCTGTTATATGACTGGGTAGTTGAAATTAAACTCAGGCATATTTGTGGTGGGGAATCTTTAGAGACAAAGAAAAAATATCTTGTGCTTCAGCCTTGCTATGGCTTCCTACTGTTGCTAGCACTCATCCTGTGCTCCTGTGCACCACGTTGTGAGGAAGAGAGTGCAGGGTATGAAGTGAATTCAGAGCTCTCTCTCACACAAATGAGCTCCTGTGAGGAATGGTGTGAAATACAGTGAAAGGTCATGAAGAGGAAATGACCAGATCAAGAAAAAGTGTTTGTTAGGTAGGTCCAAGGCACTACTGGGGTTGCATGATATGAATAAATATCACTGCTGCTCTCCTGGAGTTTAGAAATCTGCTGGGGATATTACCCCAATGCACATAACTACTCAGAGAACCAGACACGAATGGTTTAATAGTATATACAGAGCTACCAGTAGGAAGTTCAATCAATAAGTAATTGATCATGTGTGGCATGAAGAATTTTAAAGACATCCATGAATAGAGAAAAATATTCATAACTACTCCTTAAATAATACAAAGGTTTTGACTTTGTGGTGAAGCCAAACCAATGAGAATGGAGTAAAAGTATGAGAAACAGTATAGGAAAAAATTGAGGAATCCAAGTTGGATTGACTTGGCATAGAGGGCTGGTGGCACTTATGACAGGAAAGTGGACTGGGTAGAGAGTGTATAGGGTTTCAAAAATCATGCCAAGGCATTTGTATTGTTAGAAAATGTCACCTTTTAAAGGAAGAAAAGATACTCTTAAAGGGCGTTTTAGGAACATACACAGGGGTGGTGGTGGTGGTTAATGGTTATTGAGAGAGGATTCAGAAGAGAAGGAGCATGTTCTAGCAACATGCTGAGCTCTTTCATCTTTCAATTCTCTGCCTGGATTTTGCTTTCACCAGGTCTGTGGTGAGCCGTTTCTGTGTACTGTGGCCGCCATTACAAGATGGCGCTGGTTTCCGCTGTAGTCTGTGACAAACAACTCCTTATCAGAATGAGTTGGCATGCTGTGACTTGGCACCCTATGAGAAAAGTCCATGTGGCAGTTGTGCATTGGGGCTTTATCTGCTTTATTAAGGCTGGGGCACACGGGAGTAGAGGGAGAAACAAGCTAAAAGACATGTCAAACAAAGGCCTGAATAAACTGCTGAAGGAAGAATCCTGTGTCGTGTTTCCTTTGCTGGCGAGGGGTCGAGGCACAGGTCTTCAACTGTCTACCTCCTTTTCACAGCTCAGACAAGACCTCTCTCAAAAGCCTCTCTTCGATCTCTCCTTTCTACCATATTACCCTCTCGATTTCCTTCATAGAAATGTCTACCATCCAAAATCATCATGTTTATTTATTGTTGACTTGTTTATTGCTTTCTCCCTTAATGTTAGCTCCCTGAGGTAGAGATCATATGCAGTTATTTCCTACAGGACTCCTATATCCTCCGACTATGTCTCTTGAGTAGTGCCTGACCTGATAAAAAACTGATAAAGAGAAGTTGTGAACCAAACTGGAATCTGGACATTATTTTTGATGGCTAATATAATATTCCAAGCATGAAGTAGTAAAAGCTTAGAAGTAATTTATTGGGAATGGAGCCAGAATTGAAATGATAATTATGTGCATTTTCAAAAAGTAGAGATGAAAAGTGAAAGAAAGATTAATTCTGTCATATGTCTAGTTAATTCACTGCTTTTTTCTTTTTGACTTGGACTTTATGTCTTAGTAACTGCCAAAATGAGGAAGACCTCCCATCAGTTTCCTGAGTAAGACTGTATAGATTCTTTTGACAACAAGATCAGAAATTACAGGACACCGAAAGACATAGAGTCATAAAATTGTTTATTCCCTCTTTATTCCAAATGAAATTTAGTGCCAAAGGTATCCAGTTCTTGTGTAGTTCCCTATTCTCTACCTGAGGATGGAACTTTTCTCCTATCCTAACAATCCTGATTGCAGAGCTGCTATGGCTTTCTCTGCAACAGTTGGAGGTAATAGTGGGGTTGCCTGTAGAGTTGCTGAGTCTCTGAACCTGAACAGGTGACTGTTCTCAGGGGTGAGAGTATTTCTATCGCTATCACTGCTTTGCTCAGCTCTGTGAACTCACCGTAATGCTAATCCTTACTTTTCCTGTGCTTTATTCGTGACATAGCAAAGATGACCTTTGTTAGGGTATGATACTACTAATCACATAATATATAACAGATAACATTTATTAAATACTCTGTGCTAGCCATGGCTATATGCACTGACAATGTCTTAGTTCATTTAATTCTTGCATTTGCATTATGAGGTAAGTACTGTTACAGTCCCCCTTTTATAGAAGAATGCATCAAGACACACAATATTTAAATCATTTGCTCCAGTTCCCAGTTAGTAACATCAAAGCTGCGCTTTTGAAACCTACATACAATCTGCCATTAGAACTGACATTCTTAACCCTTATCCTGCCACTCATATTACTTTCTGCAGGCCCTCTTCCTTGGTGTGCATGTTCAGTCTCCCTCCAGTGATGGCTGCACATGCCTTAGTGCTGTGGTGCTCTGGAGCCAGCATGTGTGGGCTCCTAAGAGCTGATTATGCACAACCTTTCTCAATTTTGCATTCAGTGATAGCTTAAAGCTGGCCATGGTGGGAGTATTTATACTACAGAAATCAGCAAATACTGTAAGTCAAGGCTTTCCCCCTCCAGAGAGCTGGTTGTTAAGCACAAACGAGTGCCCTGCTGCCTTTATGTAAGAAAGAAAATGATGTCATCTGCTTCCTATGAGAAAAAAAAAGTGTTTATAGATGATCTCAGGATTTTTGTAGAGTGCTTTCTGAAGGGTCTCTCATAACTCTTCTATAACATTTACTTGGCAGTTACATGGTAGTTACAGCATTGCTACATTTACTTTGTACAAATTCAAGGGTAAACACATATTAAAAAGGAAACCCAGAGAGGTAACAGCATCAGCAGGATGTTTTGTAGACTTGTGAAAGTTGGGGAGCATTTCTCTTGTAGTGAGCCCCGGTTCAGTGAAACACAGGAATAGAGAATAGGCTTTGGGATCCATAGGTTCACATCCTGTTACTCACTGTTTGACCTTGGATAATGCTTTACTTCTCTCAACTTCATAGTTTATTAGGAATATTGGATGAGATAACCTATGAAGACTCCATTCTTCAATATCCTTGATAAGTTTTAGTTACCCACCCTTTCAAGAACTGCATGGGGAACCAGACTCCACTGTCTCAAGCGGCTTCTTCAAGTGGAAAGGAGCCTGTTTGGGCCTGAATCCTGAGATGCCAACTCTGAAAGATATATCAATGAGATAGTGTGAGCAGAGAAGTGTCAGGAAGTAGAGGACAGACAGAAGCAGAGATGGCCTCAATGAAACACCAGGCAATGCAGCAAACAAAGAAGAGCAAGAACAACAAAACAACGATGACATATGAATATCTGTGCAAAATCACTGGCAGAAACGAATGCTGACAGGGAACCACAGCTCCCAAGACACATATTTGCTAAGCACTGAAAATTGTAGAACTGGTGGACAATTAGGTCAGACATTTCCAAAGGTGAATTCTTGCCTGGGTAATGCAATAAAACTAGGTGTTAATTAGGAACCTGTGTTTTAAAAGGAGGAAAGAATGCAAAGAAAAGGAACTCTGTTCTTTTGCTTTCTTTCTGGTTCTGTCTCTATTCTTTTCTCTGCTTTTTTGTTCCTTAATGTCTCCTTGGCTCTGTCTCTCTAGATTGTTATTTCCTTCCTGCTGATTATCTCTTATTCTTTTTTCTATGTATGGTCAGGGGTAAAGAAATCTGGTACCAGTTTCTTTTGCCCTTAAATCATGTTGGATTTTCCTTTAAGCCATCCTCAGAATGAGTATCTGGGGGGTGAAGGGGAAATCTGAAATCCTCCTTCCAAATATGTTTTTCTTTTCCCAGCTCCAAAGTTGCCCCTCCTTCCCCTTCCTTTATCCCATAGTCCAAGACACACTTGTCCAATTGGTACTTATAAATATTAGGGTTGGCCCTGGGTAATTGGGATGTTTGGAGCTCACAAAGGGACTGTTATGTGAGAAGTAGCAAGGGAGGTACGGTAGGTGGCGCCCTGAGGTCAGCAGTGACTGAGGAGGCAAGGTCAGAGTGCAGCTCTACCCTTCCTTGAATCTGCAGTGAGGAGCTTCCCAGCTCATTAAAGGAATTACCATACTGCAATTGGTATATTGCTTACTACTTTAATTTTAACTATTTAGCTTTTTCATAATGTTTCGTTGTGTGGAGACTGAGATACTTATTTTCTAGAGACTTTATTAAACCTCATTTAGGCTGATGGAATTCAGAGTTGGATTGATATTCTCCCCAGATACCAGGTAGATGGTAGTCTAAGAGAAAAGACTTGTATGTCAATTAGAGGCCTCTTTTCTTTCCAAGTGCTCAGTTTTTGCACAATATTGCTAAACTTTATGGCAATACATAAACAAATAATCAACAACTACAGACCTTTTTTGTAAGTGTGAAGAAAAGTCTATTTTTGTTTGAGAGGGAACTTGGGAATATTTAGAATAGAAGGCTCAGTGTAAGTGGGGCAGGAGGTGTTGTCTCTGGAGAGTTGCTATGGTAACGTGCACTTTACAGCTGGTCCTTGGCTCCATGGAGGGGCAACACCTGGCTCAGGGCTTAGTCCAGAGTAGGGACTCAGGAATGATGAATTGAACACTGACTGTCACCCTATTCTATGTTCAAGAAAGTAGGATATTTTGTCTTTGTTTACTTTTCCTTTACTGTTTTTTTTCCTCAGAAGACTGCAGCAAAAATTTTGAGGGCTAATAGAAACATTAGGGTCACCAGCAGTCCTGTGACATTTTTATATTCAGATCCAGCTGATTTTCTTTTCCTATCTTGCCATCCTCTGTGAATTCTGTGATGCTCCCGGGCAATGATGGCTACATGCTGTTTGTTCCATTCCATGGGATCTGTTGCCTACCCACCACTTTCTCCACGAACACAACCCTATTTCATGCCTATGAGAACTTAAGATCTCAGTTCCTCTGGTCTGTTGTGATTTTTAAAAGGTTGAAAATTTATAATTACATTTTTACATGTCTAATCACTTGACCCAATTTGAGACTTGTAAAATATATTCACTATTTAGAAGATTCTTTGCCAACTAACCTGAGAAATGGCTTTGTCAATTGCCATTTTTAAGTTGAAGCAAAGGGCTGACAGTGTTAATCAACCCTTTCCTTCAAATTGGATTTTGACATAATGCTTGCTTTAACAAAGGGAGTGAAGAATTTCAGACAGAAGGCAGGCTGATGAAGGAGATGATTTGGGGGTAAATGGGTCAAGTCACACCCTCTGTGAGGAGAGGTACATACTCCCACAAAATCTTTTGGGACCCTTCTTCTGCAGCTCTGCAGCTGCTGGCATGTAGTGTGACATATTCAAGTAGGGATAGTCTTTCTGATGCAACATTCTGGAAGGGCTATTGCTAATATTTTCCTACACTGTTCATCAGAGTCTTGGTTATGATTGGCCATTGGGAATATCCTGTCCAGATAATCATTCATCATGATATATGCTGGGGATAGCATATCAGATGTTTAAAGGAACACAAAAAGGATTCATTGAGAATAATCAAAACTATAACTGGAAATGTACTAGTTTTTAGTTATTTTCACCTTCTTTTCACTATTTCATCTGATTCCAGCATTTGAGTTTAGAGTGTTTTATATGATATACAGTTTCATGTTCTCTGTAGACCTGCTTTGAAATGGTCACATGTCTAATTATAGCTCTTAAATGACTTGAGAATTCATAGGCTGTATATATGCAGTTGCTTAGCATTCACCCTTTAAGGTGAATTTCTATCAGTTGTTATTTATCCAGCTCCAATGACTCCTTTTTTTGTGTACTAGTCCCTGAATCTGTGTAATGCTGGAACTTCCTGAGATTTTCTTTTTTTTCCAGTCTGCTCACAGCTCTGGTCACCTGGAGATGACTTAACTCTCCTGTGCCTGCCTTCTTTCTTTTTTTCTCCTTCCTTCCTTCCTTCCTTCCTTCCTTCCTTCCTTCCTTCCTTCCTTCCTTCCTTCCTTCCCTCCTTCCTTCCTTCCTTCCTTCCTTCCTTCCTTCCTTCCTTCCTTCCTTCCTTCCTTCCTTCTTCTTTCTTTTTCAGCTCTCTCATTCAGTGAGGTCAGTGTGAGCAGATATATAGAAATAACTCTGGCTTTTAATTGAGAAGAAAACAACTTCTGAGCAATAACTACCTAAAAATCTCTATTATGAAAGTTCGTTTGCTTTGGGCTTGTTCCTCCATCTTGTTTGTGTGCACAGTGGTCTTTACCGTGTTTTTGCCCACCTAGTTATGCAAAACTAGAGGTCTTTTCTCATCCAAGGGTGGAGTGGTGCTCAGTCAGCAAGCAGTGCAGCAGGGGCATGCTCTATCTGCTAAATATCTGTAGCTTTTCTCTAAGGGGAAACTGACACAAAGAAGACAGGTAGTGTTGCTGAAAAGAACAAGCCAGGAAGGGAGGGGTAAGTTACTGGAGAAAGAACTGTTGGGAGCTCTCCTATTTCTGTGGCAGAGAATAAAAGTTGGGATTATCCTATCTTACAAACACTTCACCACTTAAAGTCTTGTTGATGGATACCCTGGTAGTAGAACCCAGTGAGTTTTTCACACTCATGCCCTTGATACCTAGCAAGCAGCACCAAGCTGCACCAGATTTTCTAATTTCTATCTTTGAAGACTGGTTAAAATTTAAGTAGTCAGTCCTTTGTTGGGACTGAGGTTTAATTCTGGGTTGAACTGTGGATTACATACTCAGAAGGATTGAAGAGAGGTGACAGAGCAAGTTTCTGTGAAAGCGTGTGTGTGTGTGTGTGTGTGTGTGTGTGTGTGTGTGTTTTCACATGGCTCCTTTCCCAGCTCTTAAAGCTTCCCCATGACTCACTGCTTTCTTTCCCCTAACAAATAACCATCATTATGTTTTGAATTAACTGGAAATGACAGATAGCAATGTTTTATTATTACTATAAATCAGTAGTATCAAAAGGATATTGGCTTGGTAGGTTCGAACTCTTCAGTCTTTGTGTTCTTTGAAAGTCACAGCTTTGCAAAAATCAGAGGGGTATCGAGTATGGGTTTTGAGATTACTTTTCTGTTTGGGAGAGGCATAGACGAGAGAATACTTTCTACAGACTTCTTATAAAAAATGTTTCTACTGGTTACTGCCTGAATGAGTGGCTTGAGCATTTAGGTACTTTTTATAGTGATGCTTTTCTTTATTGGAGTGAAGGAAGTTAAAATGCTTGAAGAACTTAGGCTGCTTTATGCAGCACTTAACAAAGTAGCACTAAGGTACTAGGAATGCATTTGTTGATTAAATGATTGAAAAGTCAGCTCTAATATGCTGCTTGACTCCTTTCTCTGTTAATAAAAACAAATGTAATCCTGGCACACAAACTGTAATCTGGAAATGGGTTTTAGAAATCCACTCTACTGGATAAATGGGCCATTAGAGCCCATCATTACTGAGGTTAAGAAGGTACATTAGACTAGATGGAGGTGGGAGCTGAGGGGGAGGGAGAGGTGTAGTTAACTATTTCAAGATGTTGATAGAGGAGAAATTTTAGCCTCTAAGTCTCCATCTGTGTAATATTCTTACCGACAGGCTAAAAATCATAATGTCTGGAAATTGTAAGGAACAGTAAAGGGTTGAGATTTTTTCCTATTTGTAAGCTAGTACATTAGCCTTCTAGTTTCATAGATGCTGGCAGAAGACACAAGAGTTCTGGGCCAGAAAGAAAGGACTTTATTACTCAGAGTAATAGCAATAGGCAGTGTAATAGAATTTGTGTGTGGGTGACAGTTTCCTCAGCCCCAGTTTCTACAGGTGATGTGAAGAGGGCCAGGTGATATTTGTACAGATAGTGGTTGTAGGTCAAGAGAGGAACCTGGAAATTAGAGAGAACTCAAATCCATTACAATGGGCAGCAGGCTTGCCTTCCCTTTGCTCTGGAAGCAGTTATCCTATCTTCAACGACTGCTTTCTATACACACATCCTTGAAAAGATAGTCTAGGACAAAGGAAGTCAGTGCCTCTGCTGGCAAGATGTGCAGAAAGTGTGAGTCTGCTAACACTGAAGGGACACAGTCTTCTAACAGAGAGCTCTTGAACATACATGGCATCTATGCCCACTGCATGCTCCCTGTCTCTTTTCCACTGCTTTCTCGAGGCCACCATCTCAACTAGAATGTAATGGTTTTCACTGGGTCCAGTTTCTCTGCTCAAACCTGGCTTGAAATTTCCTTGGGTATCTTTATTTTCCTTGTATCTGATCCTTGAGAAGTCCCAGGATCTTTGCAACCAAGAAAATGATAACATAGAAAGTGAAAGTCTCTGGTGGGGCTGGGGCTATAGCTCAGTTATTAGAGTGCTTGCCTTGCATGCACAAGGCCCTGGGTTCAATCCCCAGTACCACAAAAGAAAAAAAAAAGTCTCTGGTGAAAGCAAGTCACTTTCTCTGGGGCCAAAGGTGACAGCAGATTGACTAAGCCACTGGGAGAACAGAATAAATAGGAAAGGAAACAATGCAGGCTGGGGGAGAATGGGCACAGAAAGGGTAAGAGAGAAAGGGAGAGGAGAACCAAAGCCTGTATGTTGTGGAAAATGAGAACTAAAGAGAACGGCATTAGCTGACAGAGTTAGACAACTACTGTTTATGAAAAGCAGGCTGGTGAGTAGAAAACAAAAGAGAAAAAGGAGAGAAAAAAAGGGGAGGTGGGAAATCTATTGCATAGTTCAAATCTAACTACATTAGTTAATTTTTTCCTTGAATATTTTTATCTGCCATTTCCAATAGAATCAGGGACAGTATTTAGCATCTATTTATGAAAAGTAAAGCAGTGAGTCATAGCATGCTGGTAAGGCTAAGGCCCCAGAGGAAACTGTGTGGGTAGCAAAGAAATCAAGCTTTCATACATTGAGCTAGTTGAAAAAGATAAAGATCCTTTAAAAAAAGGAGTCTTTCTATTTAGTACAGTGAACAATTTAAAGGAAACTTGAAGAAAACATGTTATGTAAGTAAGAAGTGAAGGTTTGATGTCTACCACTTACAGAGAAACTTAAATTCAGACTATTCTAAAGGTAAGAAGGGAACTCTACTAGTACCACCAGACTTTGAGGGGTACCTGTGTCCATAGGCAACAACCGGATTAAACTTTTTAATCTCCTCAACATCCACACAGGCTTTACTAAATCTCTTTAACAGTAGAGCAGACTCCGGTACGAAGTTCAAACAACTTGTCCTCAATGGGCCAAAACCATGAACAAGACTAACTGATTCCAAGTCCAGATTTTTAAAAATGTTTCATTAGTGCATTATAGTTATACATAATAGTGGGGTTCATTTTGACATAATCATACATTTGTGGAATATGATTTGCTCTATTTCAGTTCCCAGTACTTCCTCTTTCTCCCCCCCTCCTCCCTCCCACTGTTTCCTTTTGTCTATTCCACTAGTCTTCCTTCTGTTTATTTATTGCTTTTCAAATTGGTATCTGAGCCCAGATTTTGACCCATAATGTCAAACTGTAATAGAAGCCAATAATGTGGAAAAGCAAGAGAGGAAACATGCCATTTCTCTCCCTCTCTTTGCTCAAAGTTGACCCTCTTCTTTAATATAGTGAGAGACAATATGGCATCTGTTTTCACACTGACTCACTGCTGTATGCAATTAACAACACCCTCTCTGTGACATGCAGAAACAAAGGCCTAGGCAAACAGAAATGACCGCAAAGGGACATGCTGCTCAAATTGGGAGAAACAAACTGATCACTCTTGGGATGTTTTATGCAGAAGGGCCTGTGTTTATAAAAGGCAGGGAAGAAGAGCTTCAAAGAAGCTGTCCTTGTCTATATTCATTTGGGGTTCTTGCACTCTAAGTTTTAAAGAAGCAGCTGGATTTTCTAATGAAACATTGTGATCTTTTTTATCTTCATTCAGGTGATTCAACCTGGTGTGCTGGAAGTTTGAGGTGCCACCTTCCTGCAGAACAGCCACATGATCTTGCACAAGTTCTGAAATCCATGGAGAGGATGCAATAAAATGAGCATAAGGTATTAAGTCCTAGATAAATGAAAATAATAATTATCATATAAACAACATACCCAAACCATTTTCCTTTGCTAAGGAGATGATGACTTAAATCAACTCTGCCAAAACAGAAATTCTAGATAATTTCCTTTTTATCTCCAACCACCAACATCCTGCCATTGGTCTTATCTAAAAGTATCCTTCCTCTTCCCTTGTTTCCTGCTATAGAGGATGGATACTACTTTTGATCTTATGTAGGTATTGTTCAATGATTAGTTCTCTACCTTTGTTTTCTCAACATATTGATCTTGTAAATGTTAGCTGTCTCTGGAAATTTCTCAAGGACACAGAAGCTGTTCCAGTGAACTGTGTCTACAAAAGTGACAAACACAAATAGATGCTGAATAACACTTTGTGTTAACTTGAAGATAAAGTTGAGGGTGATGATAATAACCTTCCTCACATCTTATGAAGAGTAAGGCTGGTGGTTCATTTCTTTTTTAAAAAAAATATTTTTTAAGTTGTAGATGGACACAATTACTTTATTTATTTATTTATTTTCATGTGGTGCTGAGGATCAGCACCAAACCCAGTGCCTCATACTTGTGAAGCAAGGGGTTTGCCACTAAGTCACAATCCCAGCCCTGATGATTTTCTTCCCAAATATCCCTAAGAAAAAGAATCTGAGATATATTCAAACTCACGGAGAGAGAAAAATAGCGATAAAAGGGAAAAATGTCCTTCTCTTACCCTCTTAAGTTTATAGTTAGCTTTTCTACTTATGAATTCTATCATCATATGAAATTCAACATACCTTAAACCAAATTCTCTATTTTCCTTCTTAAAGCAGCCTTCCTGATTAGGGTCCTTTTTTTTCAGATTTATTCTCATAGCCACCTAAGCACAAAACCCAGGAGTCATTTATTACTGCCGCCTCTTCCATACACTCATATCCAATCAGTAATCAAGTCCTGTTGTTTCTGCCTTCAAAATAATTTTTATATCTTTCCCTTTTGGTTACCATGGATACCATCGAATCTCCCTTTTTGCTTCATGCCTGGACAACTGCAGTAACTTCTGTGTCTCTTGGCTCCAATCTACCCTGAATACAGCTGCTGCTAGAATAATTTCTTTCGTCATGTCACAACTCTGCCCAGAAACCTTCAGTAGCTTCTCACTGTTCTTATTTAAAGTCCAAATTCTTTAAAATAACTTGCATGACCTTCCATAATATGACCATATTTAAAGGATCCCTTCTAATTCACATGGTTCCTTTGTGTAAAACTGGGAAAGCACACATACTCTGGGCATAGGAAGCCTGGAGATTTAAAGGTTAGCAAGTGAAACTGTACTTTTGTGTGAATGATAAGGATGGTTGCATCCTCAGGGTGTACCCCTCACTGCTGCAGAGTACATAGGGCCCTTGGAGAACAGGGCACAGGCTGTTTATTGGCCTTAAAGCATTTAGAGGCCCTTGTAGGAAATATTCTACACAGCCACAGGCAGTGCCCTGCAGCCGACCTGTACAACCTGATTTCTCTTTGCACCTGAAATCAGTCCTTTTCTTAGACAACTTCACTCTCCTTGAGCATACTATATACTTGATTTTATCAGTGTCCCTTGATTGGTTATTGTTGTCATCATTATTATTATTATTTGCATTTCTTGAAATATAGTTCTGTTTCATCATAGCTATATAATTTCTGCTTACTCTTCAAAGTTCACCTCAAATGTTATTCCTCTGGGAAGCCTTTTTCTAACTCTGCAGTATGAAAAAATTAATTGTTACTGTCCCCTTACCACTATACATATTCAATTATACTACAGAAGGGTCAATTTGATAATTGACTGTACATATAGGCCAAATTATGTGCTTCAAAACTTTTTGGTGACTAATTTCATTTTGCTCTAGAATTTCTGGCAATGTTAAAAAAATATAAACTTTCTGCTTTCAAGGTAACTCTGTGTCTTTTAAATGAATAGTCACTTCAAATATTCAAACTCCCTCCTCAAAGGAGTTTATGGAACATGGAACCAGGGGAAGATCTGCATGTTCAGAAAGTGCTAAGGAGGTGAATGAGTCGCATGTTGTCTTCTGTTTGTTCTGGTGCTCTGGTTAAGTGCATCTCAACTGGTATTTGGGAGTTACCTTCTATTCACATTAAATCGGTTACTAAGATTTTTAACTAATATTTAATATTGTAATTCGGGTTCTGCTCTTCCAGGATAGGTTATGCATGCTTATGGCTGCCAAATAGCTTGGCCATCACCTCCTGTTGATCAAGTCCCACCACATATTGTCTCTTTCTGGTGCTTTAGACTGTTAGTGATTCCATTCCATCCCTGGCTTAGCCCATATCTTCCTCTAGCAAGTTCATCAGCCAGTACTTATGGTCTACATTCCATGAATCATCCAGGAGTTTCTGGATTCCTTCCACATTACATAAATGCTAAAGGAGAGTCAGGTGCATCATCCCAGGCCCCTAATAGCAGATACCTCTTCCACCCTTTGTTGCTCTGCTATTCCAAGACTAGCTGGGCAGCCTGGCTGCTAATGGGTTCTGCATCAACGTGTTTGGGGTTTTTGTTGCATTCTCTATTGTGACTATTGTGCGACTGGGTGTTATGATGATTTGTCAGGTAAGAATTTGCAATCCTTCCAGTGAATCTCCATACAGGAAAGAACTAGATATAAGCTGTGTTGCTTTAGGCTGCTAAAGAGAGAAAACTATAGAACTCTTATTTTCATGGAGCTGCCTAGGAATAGTGCTGACTATTATAGAAAATGTCCAAGTATCCCAATTTTTGGATACCTCTGTACTAACAGTATGACGACTATCAACTGTTGAACTTACACTACATGTCAGAGGCTCTTCAGAGAGCTTTATGTATGTTCACACATTTAATCCTTCCATGATAAAGTAGTTGCTATTTTTAAATTCATTTCACAAATAAGGAAATGGAGATACAAAGAGGTTAAGTGATTTGCCTATGGTCACATAACTATAGAATAGCACAGCTAGGAGGTAAACACAGGGACTATAACTCTACAGCCATGATTATGTGTATGTAGTCCACCTGAAAATCCTACTCAGATAATTCAAACATAATATTTGTATATAAATTCAAACTGTTGCATTACAGTCAAACCAAATTAAGCCTATTTTATACTTCAGGCTCATAGCCTTCAACAAATCTAGGGGAGAATCTATTGACCAGAAGAAAGAGAATTTGTTTCAAGGAACAGATGTGCAAAGAGGGTACAAAAGGAAATTCCCAAGAAGGAAAATTTCCTGGGCTAATCCACTAAGTCACAATCCCAGTCCTAGAAAATTTCTTTTATAATTCAAATGACTCTCAAACTTTATTTAAAGCAATACCTATAATTTTTTCCCCATTAAAATCTTACAAAAGAGTAAGACAAATAAGACAGATCAATGTGTTGCTGCAAAGCTGGGAAATGCAGTGAGGGCTCAGAGTCTTCATTGCTTAATCTGCTCCTCTGCATCCTCACCCAGTCCCATGAAGCATTTGGCAAATTCATTGTATGCCTTTTTTGATTTTTTAAAATTTAAAAACTTTAAGCATGATTAAAAGAAAGAACTACTTTTCAAAATATTGTCTGAAACTTGCTTTATGATCTTTTCTTTGAACACACATGCACAAATGTTGGAATAGCTGGGAGGACAAATGTTCACTTACTTGAGTGAGTATACATGTTCATTTTTGTTGAGGAATAAAGAAAGAATATTGATTTGATTTACTATGGTGATCGAATTTTCTAAACTAAAATTTTGGTGTGATACATCATGTAATAAAAAATCTAAACTATCTATATAGCTCATTATATATGGTTGGCAGTTTGTTGTAATTAAGTCAGAGAGATCTGGTTTCAAATCCTGATTTCATTTCTGTTGATTTTGGGCAAAATAGTTGACTTCTTTATGCTTCAGTTTGCTCATATAAAATCTGGGGATACTTATAATATTTATCTCTTTGTAAATGTTCTAGGGATGTTCTAAGTATAAATGAACTCACAAAAGCAAAATGTGAGTTCATTTATAAGCCAGGCATAGTCCAAACTTATCCAAACTTCAAACTTGTTGTCCTCCAGGACTAAGCCAGGCATAGTCCCTGGCTTATAGTAAATATTAGCTAGTATCATTATTATTACTATTTCCAGGCTGGCAAAATATCTTTGTGTTGGCATTATTTTCCATATATGATTAGTTTTTAATTATCAGTGAAGAAGCACAACTCATACAGCATGCATACATTAAAGTATATTGATTACACTGAAATGTGCAAGAGTCCCCTAGATATTAGGCAGCAAATCAATGAGGCTCATTCTTTATTCTCAAAGAATATTCACTGTAATGGTGGAGTCAGAGAAGACCAATAATTACTATCAATGGGAGCTCTGAGAAGGTAGTGTTCTCAATTTGTATAATGTACAAGGTTAACAGAAAAAAGGAGACCATAAAATGTAATGGTATAAATAGAAGAGATTTAAAAAAGGTAATACTTGGGCTAAAATTTGAAGAATGACTTAGTGAATTATGGACCAAAAGGATAGCATGTCCAAAAGAATAAAGATAAGAAACACTTTGACATGTTACTGAATTTAGAGTAAGTTAGTATATTCTAAGCAAAAGGTACATGGAGGAGGAGCTGGGGATTTAGGTAAGTGCCATATTATATGGGATACTGCCTACTGAGAAAAAAATTGAATTTTGTCATAAATTAATGCAGAAGTATTAAAGAAGTTGAGTCAAGGAAGTGATATTACTAGGTTGACACTTTAGAAAGACCATTCAGGAATGCAGAATGAATTGCAGAACAGACTAAAAAAGGGAGGCCATTTAGAGCTAGGACAAACAGGAAGTTATTGCTGAGATAAAGTGGGAAGTTATAAGTGCACAACTAGGAAAGTATCAATAGATATATAAGGGTGGGGGTTAGATTCAAAAGATATTTGGGAGGTCAAATCAATTAGAATTGGGAGGTATTGAATTTGGGCAGGGATGGTGAGAGACAAAGAGAAGCATGGATAACATCTATTTTCTTCCTGTTTGGGTGACTAAGTTTGGAAGATGATGCTCATTATGATGGCAATTACAAGAAAAAAATACAGGTTTGGTAAGAAAAGCATGATTTGGACAGTAAGCTTGAAGGACTTTGGGGTTACTAAGTGAAAATGTTTATGAACAGTTGAATGTTGTACATCTGAGTTTAGCCCAGAGGTACAAGTCAGAGTAGTGTGTTTGTCAATAATATGTATCTAGGTAAGAGTTACACTGTAAATGTGGATGAAATTCTCTAAGGAGAATACATAAAACAGAAAAACTAGGATAAGTAATGGAGCCCTGGAGGACAACAAATTTGAAAGTTAATTAGAGAGAATAGGATCTACAAAGGAGTATGGGAAGATGAGGCAAGAGGAAAATCAAGAGATGACTGGGTTCTCTTAACCACAGAAGGAAGCAGTTTCACATAGGATATAGTAGTGAGGAGCACCAAATGCCACAGAGGTCAAGTGAGATAAAACTTTTAGGATGCCTATGAGAACAGAGAGCTAAAGGAAGTCACTGATATTTGGGAAGAAAGTAGAGTTGATGGGAGAGCTAAAGTACTGAATAACGACTGGTATGACTGTAAGGAAAGAAAAGATGAGATGATAGATAGCTCATGGAAAGAAGAGGCCTGATGGGGCTGGGGATGTGGCTCAAGCGGTAGCGCGCTCATCTGGCATGCGCAGGGCACTGGGTTAGATCCTCAGCACCACATAAAAAATAAAATAAAGATGTTGTGTCCACTGAAAACTAAAAAATAAATATTAAAAAAATTTTTTTTCTCTCTCTCTTAAAAAAAAAAAAAAAAAAGAAGAGGCCTGATGTAGAGGAAGGGAATTGTGTTTCAGTAACTTACATACCCATGAATTATTTCACAGATTTTTTTTTTTTTATGACTTACTCTACTTGGGGGTCTCTCTAGGCTGAAATCAATATGTGATGCTGGCTTTCACATGAAGGATGCTGGGGATGAATATGTATCCAAGTTCTTTCAGGTTGTTGGCAGGATTCAGTTTCTTATATTTCCATATGTTTATTGGGTTTAGGTTTCTGATTTCTGGGTGAGCCCATTCTCCAGAGGACTCCTCAATTCCTTACCATGTGCCCTTTGTGTCTTTCAGGCCATAGTGCATTGAGATTTTTTTGTGTTCTAGATCTCTCTGATTTGCTTTTTCTGTTTTAAAATTTTTGATGTTTTAATTATAGTTTAGCTTGACACAAAACTTACCATCTTAATCATTTTTAGTGTATATTAGTAGTGTTAAGTTTATTTACATTATTGGGAAATCTATATCTAGAACTTTCTGATCTTGCAAAAACTAAAATTCTATACCCATTAAGCAACAACTTTTTGTTCCCTTCTCCTCCTACTCCCTGGAAACCACCACTTTACTTTCTGTTTCTAATGTTTGATTCCTCTGTATATCTCATGTAAGAAGCATCATGTAGATTCTGTCATTCCATGACTGGCTTATTTCACTTAGTATAATGCCCTCCAACTTCATCCATATTGTTTCATGTGTCACAGTTTTTTTTTCTTCCCTTACCTCCCTCCCTCTTTCTTTCTTTCTTCTTTCTTTCTTTCTTTCTTTCTTTCTTTCTTTCTTTCTTTCTTTCTTTCTTTCTTTCTTTCTTTCTTTCTTTCTTTCTCTCTCCCTCTCTCCCTCCCCCCCTCTCTCTTTCTCTCTCTCTCTCTCTCCCTCTCTCTCTCCCTCTTTCTTTCTTTCTTTCTTTCTTTCTTTCTTTCTTTCTTTCTTTCTTTCTTTCTTTCTTTCTTTCTTTCTCTCTCTCCCTCTTTCTTTCTTTCTTTCTTTCTTGTACTGGGAATTGAACACAGAGGTGCTTCAATGATATCCCCAGCCCTTTTTACTTTTTGTCTTGTGACAGGGTCTCACTAAGTTACTGAGGCTAGCCTTAAACTTGTGATTCTCCTACCTCAACTGCCTGAGTCACTGGGATTACAAGTCTACACCACTATGCCTAGCTTTGTAAAAGGAATTTTTAAGATGAAAAAATAATGTACAAAGCAGGCCATAGGAGAGGGAACCATTCCACATGTTAAGAGTGAAGAGGTTCTACCATCTGAAAGTCATTTATTTGATTCTGAAGATTTTTGTTCTTTCAGTCTCCCAAGTGAAAAGCTAATACACCTGGAGAGGCATCAAAAGATTGATTAGTTAGCTGATTACTGAAACAAGTTGCTACAGAGGATGGAAAGGCAGGTGGATACCTATAAAAGCAAAATGAAGGCAGGAGGTGATGAAGAGGAGGTGAAAGTTAGTAAAAGGGTCCATAGGTCAGATGGTGGTCAGAAGTCATCCTTCTTACCAATTCTACCAATATCATCTGGATTGTCTTAGAATGCAAGTTATGACTTTACTTGCATTTGGAATTTTATTTGGTTTGGTTTATGTGGATATTAATTCTGTTTGCATTTCAAGAAGATACTGATGATACGGAAAGAGAACCTGGGAAGGTTCTAGTTGGAGAGAAATGGGATGACACCTAGATACTTTCATAGAGAATTGATTCTAAAAGGAAATTCCTCATGTGTGGGAAAGAGAACATGACTGTTTGGAAGCTGGTGTAGCACTTTGCAAGGAAGGGGCCCAGCCCTCAGCAGTATTATAGGATATTCTATATATTCCCAGTTGTGCCCGCTCCTTTAGCCTCTTGAATACTCAGTTGCCTATTTGACATCATTATTTAGATGACTAAAAAGAACCTAACCTCAAAGTTAACATATCCAATACCTAACCCAATTTCCCATTTCACCCCCAAGTCTATGCATTTCCTAGTCTTCAAAAATCCAGAAAATGTTACTAGTATCAATCCAGTTGTTCAGGCAAAAACCCAGAAGTCCTTCACATTTTTTTTTGTAATCTATTGTCAAATTTTGACAGTTCTATCCTGAAAGACATGTATTTTCTCCCATCTTCACTGGATGACAATCCAATGTCTATTATTTCTTATCTGAACTTCTGTAATTGCTCCTAACTGGTCTTTCTGCTTCTTCTTCTTATTATTATTATTTATATCAGGGATTGAACTCAGGGGCACTCAACCACTGAGCCACAACCCCAGTCCCATTTTGTATTTTATTTAGAGACAGGGTCTCACTGAGTTGCTTAGTGCCTCACTGTTGCTGAGGTTGGCTGTGAACTTGCAATCTCCCTCTCTCAGCCTCCAGAGCCACTGGGATTACAGGTGTGTGCCACCGCGCCTAGCTCTGCTCCATTTTTTTGACAGCCTATGTCAACCATCCAAACACACAACCTTGAAATCCTTCAAAGTCTTTTCACTGTTCTTGGGATAAAAGTCCAGATTTTCTACCATGGACTCTGGATCCTCATGACCTCTCTGGCCTCAACTACTATTTCTCTCTCCACTTTTCATGGTTTAGCTGCCCCATCTGCTTTCTATTTCCTGAGCACCCCAATCTTGTTGGCATCTTGAGGTTATTGTTTCTACCTGGAACCTACTTCCTCTATATACTATCATTACTGCCTTATGACAATTCTGATGTCATCTCAAATGTTTCTTCCTTAGAAAGACTGTTGCTGACCATCCATTCTGAAGGAATTTACTCTATGCACTCTGTGCAGTGCCCTCCTTTTCTACATTCCTTCATAAACATTTCCCATATCTGGAGTGATCATTTTTATTTATATGCTTATCACCTTACTTTTCCCT
This sequence comes from Urocitellus parryii, assembly GCF_045843805.1. NCBI lineage: Eukaryota > Metazoa > Chordata > Mammalia > Rodentia > Sciuridae > Urocitellus > Urocitellus parryii. Next base: position 85,101,675 of record NC_135534.1, on the reverse strand, counting down.
ATCGAGTACAAACTCCTAGGAGAGAAGATCTCTTCCATCTTACTAATGAATTCCCAGAAAGTTCAACAGTGTTTGCTTCAGAGTAGATGCTAAGTGATCGTGTGTTCACTAAATAGGTGAATCCTTTCAAATGGGTTGGTTGAAAATTGCTGGTGGGTGAAGCAGATGGTGAGCAGGGAGCTCTGTTCTCAGAATGAATTTCTGCTCTTGTGAAAAGATGAAACAAGAACACATTATTTAAAAAATTAACAATAACAGTTCTGGACTCTTCCGGTTACAGGGTAAGTGTGTTTGAAGGTGAAAACAATGTGGTGTTGATCTCCCTTCCTGGCTCTGCAAAGAACCAGGAAGATGAAATCAGTAATTTCAAAATGAGTCACTGGAAACAAGTGGTTTTCAAAGAACACACCTTGAAGTTTAAACCAGGTGACAATGAAGGAGGAAGAAAAACACGATAGTCTTTTTAAAACTTATCAACCTTTTAGCAGTTTAGAGTAGGTTTTACATTTGAAATAAGTGTGCTAAGCCATGGTCTATAGCACCCTCAAGGAATGAGTGATGCTGGGTACATGTGGATGGATGCCTGCTTTCCTGAAAACTGATGGTTAACTTGTAATTGCTATAACCGATTTTTTTTAAGTGGAAAATGTTCTAAAATTTTTCCCTCAATTAAGGGAGGCAGTGGAAAAATACATGGGCTTCAGAGTAGGATAGACCTGGGCTGTGTCCAAGTTCTGCAGCTAAAAAATTCTGTGACCCTGGCATTAAACTGTGCTGAACTGAAAGTTCTTTATCTGTAAGATGGGACTAATGATATCTCATAGATGTGTTTCATGAATGAAATGAAACAGTAGTTATAAAAATGTCATTACACAAAAGAGTAACTTCAGAAATGATAAATATTATAAATGCTACTAATAAAGGATACTCTTTAAAGACTTTGAACAGCATATATCTTTTCATTGTCACCATTATAAACAGATCATTTCTGTGACAACTTGTTAAAATAGCTATAGATGCATAAGGTGTGAAATATGAGCTCAGATATGTGTCAATATTGCTAGCAGCATTAGAATTGTCTTTTTCCCAAAAACTTCTTTGATATCAGATTGTTTTTGATCATTCATGAAAGTCAAGTAGAACACAGCTAAATTCATGACTTCTAAGGAAGCCTAACATGGTCAGTTTTTGCAAAGAAATCAGACAATTAAAGCCTGCCCTTCCACAAATGGATTTCTGATTCTCCAAAAAAGTCTTCTCTGTGTCCATATACTCTCTTGATAGGCTGTAATCCTGAAAAGGATTTTGTGATGGAATATACTTGGGAATTAGATTCAGTATACAGTGACATCTCTGAAATATCCTATAGCAGGAAAAAACAGTCAATTTTGTTTGCACTAATATTTCTTAAACAATTATGATTTTTCTATAATAAATTGAACACCTATGGGCAGGAAATTTACTTACTGCAAAACACTTTTGAAGTAATGCTGCTAAAAGAAAATGCTATATTTCCTTAAAAAATAAAAATAAAACTGAGGCCCAGAGTTCTTCCTGGAAGGGGACGTGCCTGTAGGGAAGGAAGTGGCATCATTCTAACCCTGGATTTTATTACCTTCCCAGGAGCCGTTCCTGGGAACAGTTTGAAAACATGAGAGTGTCTAGAGTAGTCATGCTTGAGCCTACATGTAGGAAAAGAACTACAATTATTTTCAACTACTTTCTCTCTCTTTTTCTTTTAAAGTACTGTTTGGGAATTATTCTGATCTCTTTGTATATGCAGATAGGTTACAGTTTCTGATTTTTATTTAAGGATAGTAAAGAGGAGATTACAAAATATTTATTATAGAAAATTGTTGCTTTAGTAGGGTTGGAAATTACTCATTAAGGGTTTTCTTACTTATTACACTGTCACGTCCACATAGGTGTGCAAATGTTGGGATATCTTTGTTCTTCTTCCAATTTCATTTCAAGCAAAATAAAGCCAAACAAAATTTGCTGTTTAAGGATAAAAGGAGGAAAATAAACATAGAAAATTGGGAAAACCCAAAGGAAGAAGAATCTAAACATGATCTAACTTGAATCAGGGTCCTATGTCTGAGAGATAAAGAAATGACTGACTCAAATCTCTAATTTTGTAGTACCTAGCTTATCCCTATGGGTTGATTATCTGTTTTTAAAGTGTCACCTAACAACATTTTATTAGAAAAAAAAAATCTACATTCTCCAAAGTTCAAGTCAGGAAAGAGATAGTTGTCTACTATTCCCTTGTATTTGTTAGCATTATATTCAGTGTCTTGTGGGAAATCTGGTGGCTTACCTACCCCCAAACATTTCATTATCTCATAGACGATCTGGAGGTGAGCATCCAGGGGTTGCAGGATCCACATTATTTGTCTGGAACCCAAGCTTCCTTCATTTTTCTTCTCTGCTGTCCCTTAAAGGTATTATATGTGGTCCAGAATGTTTTCTCAAGCTCCATTCATTGCACATATCAGTCAAAGGAAAGCAAAATGAAAGGAGAAAATCATACCCTTTTAGGACATTTTCTCAAAGTTGTGTGCACCACTGCTGCTTACATGCATTGACTAGAACTTGGTCATGTGGTTGTACCTAACTGCAAAGATGACCAGGAAATATAATTGTAATTTCAGGAATCCACAAGTCCTGCTGAAATCAGTGGGTTCTAGAATAGTTGAAAAAAGGGCAAGTCTCTGCCATCCCCGTGTTCCAAAAGACCCTGTAGATTTGCTTGGGATTTTTATATTTCCAGACTTGACTCTTTTATACAAGTGACGTTAGGAGTGACTTCATGCACTTTGAGAGTGACCAGTCATTTTTACAGATCTAATAGTCATGTAACAATATATCTTAATACAATAATAGAATTCATATGATAGAAAATTTTAATGCACTATCATGGCACAGGTGATATTTTCTCATGAATATAGTTCATTTTTTTTCTCTGATTTCTGCATCGTTGAGAGTGAAAATATCTTCACAATATTCTTCCTTCACTTAAAGTTTTTCTAAGGAGGTGTGATTGAGTAATTGTTTCTTCTAACTAGATTTAATCTTCTGATGTCATACCTTGGTTAGAAACATTGAAATTTGTCCCTTTGAAAATGTACGTTTCGGTCAGCTTCAATTACGCATCAGACATTATGACTTTTTTTATTGAGCACTGAACCAGAAATAGGATCATTATGATGTTTTATGGTTGAAGACATAGAGAAAGCAGTGCAGACTCTTCAATTAATGGAAGATGCATCTTCAGTGTTTGCATGCTGAGATAAATTGTAGTTGTCTCTTCTGATCATCAGTATCACAGAGGCTGGATAAATATGTTATCGTGATCTACTTGCAGTTTTCAGTTGCTTCTCTTGCCTTTCAATGTAAGCTTTGTGACCTCAAGTTTTCCATTATTCAAGGCCACACTTACTTTGATTAATAAAGATATTAGTAGTTGTGATAATAGTGTACACATCCTTTCCACGTGTACGGAAAGTGCAGTAACTTACACCTCCGTAGAAATTCCTTAGAATCCCCACAGAATCTTACATGCTCCATATCTATCCTGGGTTTGGCTTCTTCCCTCAGCTGGTCATTTTGTTCCAGGTGGTTTCTCTGTGCCCGAGCTCATATCTTGCTGTCTCACAACCAACTTCTCATCACGGACACTGCTTTGCCTAAACTGATTTGTCTCAGTGTGACCACAGGCATCTTCTGTAATTCCCTAAAGCATCAGTGGGACTGGATTGCAATCATTAACAGAAGTGACCAATGGCTTAGGAAATACAAAGGAAGTGAGAGGGGAAAAATGTAAGCCTTTTCATTATATATTGCTACTCCTACTGCCCACGAGAGGGGAAATTCTCTCTTGATTGACTTTCAAAATGCCTCTGGGTTTTACTTCTTTCCCATATCAATGCCTTTGCCCAGGGACCCCTGCCTCTTCATGATCTCCAACAGCAGTGAAGACAACCAAACAAGCATTCTCACAGCTGTCCAGTTCTAGTAAGGACAAACAAAGTTGTACACAGAATTTATCTTCCATGTTTAGATTATCAAAGGCATTTTGATTTGTGCGCTTAGGTTTTCATTAAAAATATAATACAATTTAAATCAAGTAATGGCTTCACCAAGATGCCACACTTTTGTTTACAATTTGGTGCTGGCAAAGTTCCTGTTCACCTTTAGTTTTACCATTTAGTTTTGCCTTGAGTGAACAGGAAACATCCCTACAAATTGCTAAACTATTTACCAAACATTATGCCTCTGATGAGACCTGTGAGTCTTTCAAGGAGTATAGGGAATAGGGCAGGTGACCCTTGGCTTCATCTCTTTTCCCAGTTCATGTCAGCAACCTCCCTGGACTTACTCCACCTTGGAATGTCTCTTACTGCTCTTCCCATGGTGGCCTCTCACACAGTGCCAGGTTATCTGCTGCCCACAGAACTCCATCTTCAGAGCTGCCACCAAGGTTACTCACGTTTGTCTCTCTGCTTTTTTTCCTACTTTCTATCTTTCTAACTTTTTACATGTTTTACCATTGTACTTAAGTTTCTTGGATAATGAGATGTATGAATATTGCTATCCAGTGAGAGCTTTTCTTCCATTTCATGGCCATGGGATGAATTTAGGCCCTTGGCATTGGTGGATCCTTTGTTTGATTTTGGTTTCTCAGAAATTTTTTGTTCCCTGCTCCAAGGCTTTTGCTCTGTTTTGTCCAAGTTCCTCAGCCATCTTTTAACCTGGAAGTATTCCAGAAGTCTAATGGCTCTGGAGGGCTCCTGTTAGGATAGCCAGGGGTTTTTCTGTACATCAATTATTGTAATGGTGCTTAGTATTCCACGTGTGTCACACACCAGCAACTACAGAACCGAATTAGAGGCTGCATTTTCCAGGAAGGCTCAGCTCAATCTTGGGGGAACAAATATGTCTACGGGTTGTAAATGCTTCAGAAAGACGCAAATCTGTTCTATCCATTATAGGTTTCGGACCATCCTAAGTTGTTAAAAATAATTTAGTGTTTAAAAATAGCTGTAAAGAAAAAGTAAAGTTTGTATAAAACATTCTGGATATAATAGGAGAAGACAAGAAAGACTGGGAGGAAAGGATGAAATTAGTTGAGAATTCTTTGATTGTAAGTAACAAAAATCCAACAGAAGTTGACTTAAGGAAACAGGATTCTTTGGTTTGTGCAACTAGAAAGAACAGGGTAGGGCTGGCCTCAGGGTAAACTGGATACACACTCTCTCTGTATCTCCATCTCTCCTTTCTTTGGCCTCCTTTTATCTAATAGTGCTTTTCTCTGATGGATGGATTTTCACCAGGCAATGTGGCCAAGGTAGCACATATGATTTATTCATTGTTCCAGACTTTGGGCTTATAGAAATTTTTCTATCTTAGTGCCTACTGAGGAATGAGTGGATCTTTCTTTCCCTCTTCAATGCATATAAATTCCAGTTAAAGATTCTGATTGGCTCAGTTGATGCTATGAGCCTATAATATTTCTCTAATCAGACTATTTTTTGGCCTGACTATGATCACTTGCCCAGAGCTGTGGCAGGTCATGTGGATATGTTTGTGGGTTTTTTTTTGAGGGGGGAGGCTGTAATTTTCATTTTTCCAGAATTGTAGTATTTTTTAGGAGGGGTAGAAGCAGTTACCTGGAAAAGTGAAAGGGATATTACACAGACAAAACATCGGGTATTCACTACAGAGGTGAAGAAAGGAATTAATTTTTTCTTTCCAATTTTTTGGGAAAAAAGGTAGATGGAGAGTAGAATAACATTACAAGAAATACAGGAGAAAAAAGGACAAATTTATGGTGAAAATATAAAATAAAAATGATAATCATAGTAATAAACATTTGAAAATTATCCAGAATAATTAAAGTCTTGGGGCATCTAGAATATACCTAACAGTAGGATGTACTATTAAAGTAGAATGGACTAAAGTGGAAATGATTTAAGGACTCCAGAAAGATATAGAGAAAAATCTCAAGTATCTGATTTAAATTTCATCTCCCTGTAGGCTGAAATAGCATTAGGTGGATTTCCTGAAAGATTCAGTCTCCAAAGTAGATTTGCTGTGAGTTAAAGCATAATCCATGAGGAAGAAAAAAGGAACAGAGGTGAGGGTCTGTTCTGGGAAGATATGCCATCAAAGCTTTAAAGAGCTGGAGAATGCAATGGTGACCTCAGCCAGAATGACTCGGTGACCCAGCACAGCCAACCACAGGCAGCCTGAGCACCAGAGGAAATTTCCAGAGAGGACATAAAACAGCCACCTCATCTGGACTGAGGCTTGTGCCAATGTCAGGAATTACACAAGCAGCACAATACGGGGAAGTGTGGCCTATGTTTGGCACTATAAGGTCCAAAAGTTCATGGATTATTCTTTCCTTAGGAAATAAACAGTCAAAACTCCAAAGCAGTGAAAGGAAAGTTACTCAGTGAGAATGAAGCTTAACTTCTTTAGGGTCTCTTGTAAAATAAATCCATATCCTTAATCCCTGGAGAAGACAACTATTCATTCTGTTCCACCCTCTTCTCTGATTTAAGATGGCAATCAAGCTCTTGACCTATCTTTATAACATAACAAAACATCCCATTTCTATGCTGATGCATTTATGTAAATGGAAAGCAAAGTTGGTCTCAAATCTTAACTTCACCACTTGGGTATGACATAGTCATTTACCTTTTTGAGTCTCACCTTCCCCATTTGAAAAATGGAGAAACCCGGGACTAGGAACCTAGACTTTTTTTTTTTTTTTGGTCTAGTTTCCTTTCCCCTAAATAACAATATTTCCTTCTCAACATGGTAGTTATTTGAGCTGAGCTGAGTGAAGAATATATGAAAATACTGTATAAAATGTAGATAGAAAGAGACTGACATTTATTGAGCATCTACTGTGATTCAGGCATTTGTGATAGAAGGGTGAGGAAGATGTTGTTCTTTCCAATTTTGGAAAAATAAAAAGTGGATGAAGAGTAGAATAACATTACAAGAAATTACAAAATTACAAAAAAACTCCACAAGCATATCCATATGACCTGCCCTTGAGTGATGTACTAGACAGACTGATGGTGTCCCCAAAATGTCCATGTCATGTGAGTACACCACCTTTCATGGCAAAAGGGACTTTGCAGATGTAGTTAGATTTGGGTTTTGAGAGGGGAAGATTATTTCAGATTCTCTGGGTGGGCTCAATGTAATTGCAAGGTCCAATACAAGGGAAAGAGAGAGTCAGGAAGGTCAGAGTCAGAGAGAAGAAGATGTGCAAACAGAAGCAAAAGTCAGAGTGATGTGAGGACAGGGCCATGGGCCAAGGAACGTGGAAGCTGGGCAAGGCAAGGCCCAGCTCTAGAGCCTAGAGCCTCCAGAAGGAGCACAACTGCAATCCTGCCAACACCTCGATTTTAGCCAACACCCATTTTGGATGTTGGCCCAGAATGCTAGGATAATGCATTTTGATTGTTTTGATGATCCACTAAGTTTATGGTAATTTGTGACAGCAGCAATGGGACGCTCACACACATGGCTTATAATGTATGGAATGAAGATCTCCAATAACGGAGCATTTCGTTTCAGTGTGGCAGGCCATGACGGGCGGGTGCAGTCGGGTGTGCAGTAGACTTGCTCAGAAGAGGTTTAGGATGCAGAAGAGCTCGGTTATGAAGATGCCATTCGTTTTCCAGGCCTGTCTTCAGTGTCTCCCTCTGTGGTCTTTTCCTATCAACCTGGCATTCCAGTCCTCACTATATGCCCCTTCTTTCTATACCCCTGTCTCTACCTTGACTGCCTTTAGCTCCCTCTGGACCTTCTCCAAAAATCAAGCTCTTTGTCAGAGTTGCCTGTGGGGCTGTCACCAGTCCTACCTTTCCTTTTCCTTGTGCACTGCATTCCAGCTTCCACTTCACGTACAGTTCCACTGACCCTCTACTCTTTTCTCCTAAAACAGAGAGAGAGAAAGCATGAGTGTGTGTGTGCACGTGTGCGGGAATTATAAGTGGATTCCTACTGCGGACATAATGTGCAGGGAAGAAGCAGCAGGTGAGGACGTTGGGGAGGCAGTAGGGCCTGGCGTGCTGTGATAAGCTGTTTGGTTTTATTCTGTAAGCAATGGGGAGCTGTGGAAGGCCTTTGGGTAAAGGAAAGTGAAGGGAACACTCTTGAAGTCAGGAAAGATTGTTAGAAGCACCAGTAAAAGGGGCATAGATATTCTGTCTCCAAGAGTTGTAGGAAGTGAATAAAACCAGCCAGAAATGTCTTCAAAGGCTCTACAGAACTATACATATGGGTTCTTCTGTTTTACCGACACGTTCTTTGTTATTTCTCAGGAAATACCATATATTTGTGTTTATTTTCTTGTATAGAATTGTGGAATGTTGGAACTGGGAAATATTTGAGCTGGAAAGAGTCTTAGAAATCTTAAATGATGTGATCATCCTATTTACATATTAGAACTTGGAGCCTGGAAGGATTTAAAGTGAACTGACAGCAGAATAAAAGCCTTCAGTGATAGGACACAGACTGGAACTTGGAACTCCTGACATCTAGTTTGGGAATTTCCTAGCACACCTCGACTTCCCAAGCTGTTCCACCCATTCTATGTGATTATGATGGGGTGGAGGGACATTCCATTGCTAAAGAATTCTGAGAAAATGGGAAAAGAGAATGATAAAAATCAGAAAACTCATAATGTTGCATCTTTCACTTCATGGTGCATATTAACATTTTAAAGTGCCTAAGAAAGCCATAGTTAAAAAAAAAATAATGTTGCCAGCTCACTATTTTGCAGACTTATTTTCCCATAGACCTGCCCCCTCCTTTTGGGTTCCACGTAGGCCTGATAGTGCTGCATGGGTCCCTCCTGGGGGAGCCCATCCTGCCTCCCTTCTTTGTTTCCTTCATTTTCTCCCTTTCTTTTTTCTTCCTTCTATTTGTCCACATAATTACCAAGGGGTGCCAAGGTAGCTGTATAATTTGTTCCTAACCTATGTGAAAGGGATAAACATTTATTTACATTGTTTACTAATCTTGTTTGGTTAATGTGAACTCGAGCTCTCATTTTATTTTTTAAAATAAGTGTTTATTATTTGCCTTTCTCTGTGTCTATCAGTTAGCTGGAGAACCATTTACTCCAGCCAGAAATTGGAGTGCTTTAACTTAATTTAAAAAGTAGGTTATCTTTTCGCGGGTGGAATATTTCCTAGTTAGACCCATATGTAAGTTACAATAAATGCAATTGGACTTATTGCCATTGCTTAACCACGCATTTCTCCAGTACTCTCACATGCTTTTCTTCATGTTCCTTGTGCCAACCTCCTAAAATCAGTACAATGGACACTTTATCCTTATTTTTATAAGTGGTAATCTGTAGCTCAGGAAGATTCTATCACTAGTGACTACGCATGGCCACTGTGGGAGAAGATGTCTCCTCATTATTAACTGGAAGGTGTTGATTTGAAGGCCTAGAGAATGGTTCAAAAAGGAGTTCTCAAATCTGACTTCCTGAAGAACTGGCTCACACAATGGTGGGGCTGGTAAATCTACAATCTGCAGGATAAGCTTATAGACAGGGGACTGAGGGGAAATTTGTGTTGTAGCTTGAGGGCAAAGATAGACTGGAGGCAGAATCTCCTCTTCCACAGGGGATCTCTTTTTATTCTTAAGGCCAGTAACTGATTGGACAAGGCCCACCTAAATTATCTGCCTTGATCAAAGTTTTCTGACTTAAATGCTTCATTAATTTAAATACCATCTAGAAATACTTTAACAGCAACATTTAGACTGGTGTTTGATTAAATATCTAGTTAGGTTGATACATAAAATTAATCCTCATGGCTAATAACTGATATTCATACTGACAAAACTCTCCCAAACTAGACTGAGCAAGTGATGCATCTTCTAAAGTTTGGAGTCTCCCATGTTGTTTCCGAGTAAGGAACCAGACAGGTGAGGAAGTAATGCAGACAGAGAACTGGACAGAGAGAGGCTTGCCATTTTAAAAGCCTGAGTCAGAATGAGATATGTTATTTGAAGAAGGCCAAATATTTCTGCATAAGACTTATGGTTACTACCCATTCCCAAAGGTCACCAGAGCTGGGCAAGCCTTATGGTCTTCTAGTTCCTTCCCTTCAATAAGTAGATTTGGGATGAAGGAACATCCAAGTCAGAGAGCCTTCTCTAAAGAGAGGACTGAGAAGTTGGTTCCTCTATATCCTCAGCCAAAATTATCAATTCTAAATTGTTTTAAAATACTGAATTCCATGGGATCCTTAGTGACACTTTGGGCTGTCACCCACCAACTACGTATCTCAGTCAACAGAAGAAGGGCCATTGGAGGGTTTTAGATAATTGAGTATTTGATTTAACAACAATGTCTTAAGTTGGGAAGTGTTTGGGCGAGTTGCAATTTGGGCACAGGTTAAAGTAAGATTTTCCCTAAGTGTCTATTTACTTTACCAAAATCACAGTTCACATGGCAATTTAAAGTGTACCTAAATATTAGCTAAATGAGATGTGAATAGTTGAGGAATTAGGAAAGGAGTGAGAAAAGTCTATATATGTGATTTCTAAGCCTGAAAAAAATTAAAAAAAAAACACCTCACAGTAGTAAGAAAAATTTAAAATAGATCTTTCTTATAATCCAGTAATCCCAATACTGGGTTTATATTCAAAGAAAATGAAATTAGTATGACAAAGAGACATTTGCACTCTCATGTTCATTGCAGCATCATTCACAATAACCAAGATAGAGAATCAAGTGAGTGTCTATCAATATCAAGTGATGAATGGATAAAGAAAACATGACATATACACACAGGGGAATACTATTCAGCCACAGAAAGGATTAAAACCTGTCATTTGCAACAACATGATTGTAACTAGAGACCATTGTATTAAATTAAATAAGCCACATAATGTCATTCATATGCAGAATCTAAAAAAATCTTTAATTTCATAGAAATTGAGAGAAGAATGGTGTTACCATAGGTAACAGCCCCATAAATATGCACAATTTTTATTGTTTTAGATACATTAAAATAAATTTAAATTAAAATCACTTTAAACGAATGTTTTTGTTTCTCTAAGACTGCTGAATTCTTCAATTCTATCTCCTATTTAATAAAACTGGCATTTTCTTTTTATTTTTTAAATGTTTATTGACTTATTTTTTCTTCTTGATTATATTTTTCTTTTTTTGTGTTGTCTTCAGTGTTGCATATAACTTAATTTTTTAATTTTTTTTTATTATTGGTCGTTCAAAACATTACATAGTTCTTAATACATCATATTACACGGTTTGATTCAAGTGGGTTATGAACTCCCACTTTTACCCCGTATACAGATTGCTGAATCACATCAGTTACCCTTCCATTGATTGACATATTGCCTTTCTAGTGTCTGATGTATTCTGCTGTCTGTCCTATTCTCTACTATCCCCCCTCCCCTCCCCTCCCCTCCCCTTTTCTCTCTCTATCCCTTCTACTGTAAATCATTTCTTCCATTTGTATTATCTTGTCTTACCCCTCCTTTCCTCTTATATGTCATTTTGTATAACCCTGAGGATCACCTTCCATTTCCATGTGATTTCCCTTCTCACTCCCTTTCCCTCCCACCTCTCATCCCTGTTTAATGTAAATCTTCTTCTCAAGCTCTTCGTCCCTACCCTATCCTTGTTTACTCCCCTTATATCAAAGGAGTCATTTGGTATTTGTTTTTTAAAGATTGACTAGCTTCACTTAGCATAATCTGCTCTAATGCCATCCATTTCCCTCCAAATTCTATGATTTTGTCATTTTTTAATGCAGAGTAATACTCCATAGTGTATAAATGCCACATTTTTTTTATCCATTCATCTATTGAAGGGCATCTAGGCTGATTCCACAGTCTTGCTATCGTGAATTGAGCTGCTATGAACATCGATGTAGCAGTGTCCCTGTAGCATGCTCTTATTAGGTCTTTAGGGAATAGACCGAGAAGGGGAATAGCTGGGTCAAATGGTGGTTCCATTCCCAGCTTTCCGAGAAATCTCCATACTGCTTTCCAAATTGGCTGCACCAATTTGCAGTCCCACCAGCAATGAACAAGAGTGCCCTTTTCCCCGCATCCTCTCCAGCACTTATTGTTGTTTGACTTCCTAATGGCTGCCAATCTTACTGGAGTGAGATGGTATCTTAGGGTAGTTTTGATTTGCATTTCTCTGACTGCTAGAGATGGTGAGCATTTTTTCATGTATTTATTGATTGATTGTATGTCCTCCTCTGAGAAGTGTCTGTTCAGGTCCTTGATTATATTTTTCTTTTGCCTTTAAAGAAAACAATAGACAAGTGAAAGTTGTACATGTTTATGTGTATACAGCATGGTATTTTAATATATTTATACATTGTGGAGTGATTAAATCAAGTTATTTGTCTTATGTATTACCTCATTAATCATTTGTGTGTGTGTGTGTGTATGTGTGTGTATGACAGAACACTTAAAATCTATTCTCCTAGAAATTTTCAAGTATACAATACATTTTAAACAAATATCATCACTCTGATGTACAATAGGTATTTTGAACTGATTTCTCCTGGTTGAAATTTTGTGTCTTTTGATGTTCTTCCAATTAACCATCACCTGCCAGTCCCTGGCAACTACCATTCTATTCTATTTGTTGATTCTAAGGATTCACATTTCTTAGATTCTACATATAAATGAAATCATACATTGCTTATCTTTCTTTATTTAACTGATTTCACTTAACATAATAATCTCCAGGTGAATCCATGTTGTCACAAGTGATGGGATTTCCTTCTTTTTAGGGCAGAATAGTACTCCATTGTGTATATATACCACATTTTCTTTATCCATTTATTTGTTGTTGGAAACTTATGTTGTTTTTTAATAGTGCTAAAATGGATATGGTAGTACAGATAGCACTTTGACACATTGATTTCATATTCTTTGTATATATACCCAGAAGAAAAATTGCTGGATTATATAGTAGTTCTATTTTTAATTTTTTAAGAATGACTGTCCTAATTTACACTCCCATCAACAGTGTACAAGGGTTCATTTTTCTCCATATCCTGGAGAAAAATCTTTTGCCTTTCGGAAATTACCATTATATTAAGTGTGAGCTGATGTGTCTTTGTGGTTTTCATTTGTATTTCCCCAATGATGAGTGATGTTGAGTGTTTCTCAAATACATTTGGCCATTTTGATATCTTCTTTGGAGTGATGTGATTTTGATATCTTCTTTGGAGTTGAGTAATGTTGAGTATTTCTCGTATACATAAGGCCATTTTGATATCTTCTTTGGAGAACTGTGTAGTCAAGTCATTTGTACTTTTCATTAAATTTATTTTAGTGGGTACATAAAAAAATAAAATTATACATATCAGTGGGTAACATGAGTTTTGATACATGCATACATTATATAATGTTTAATCAGGCTAAATATATCTGTCTCCTCAAATAATTAGCATTTATTTATGGTAAAACTTTCAAAATCCCTTCTTCTAGGTTTTTTAAAAAGTGCCCTTCATACATTTTTAAAAATTTAGTTGTTTTCTTGCTACTTAGTTGTAGCATATTTTCCTTATACATTAATCCCTCATTTGAAATATGGTTTACAACTAGTTTTCTTGCCTTCTGTATCTTATCTCCTTATTCTGTTAATTTTTTTTTCCGTGCAGAAACTTTTTAGTTTGATGTTATCCCATTTGCCTTTTTTTGTTTTTGTTGTGATCTAGGGATTCTATCCAAAAGATCTTTGCCTAGACAAAGGTCTTGGGTTTCCTGCTATTTTCTTCTAGTAGTTTTAAAATTCCAGGGTAAATCTTTACTCTATTTTGAGTTGCTTTTTATATATGGTGTGAGCTAAGGGCCTAGTTTCATTTTTATTCATCTAGATATCCAGTGCTTGTCAACAGCATTTATTGAAGAGACTGTTCGTTCTCCATTTCATGTTTCTGACATGTTTGCTAAAAATCTTTTCTTGCACACAGTAAACTCTCTCCCATCTCGGGGCTTCTTACACATGGCTCTTTTACTGACCATAATCAATCTCTTTTGGCTCCTTCTAATTCCCATGACATGGATTAAATGCTTTTCTCATCTTATCTAAATCAGATTGTTATCCTCACACCCTCCATTATGTTTCCTTCACACATCTTATCACAGTATGTAACTATATGTTTGTTTGCTATCTCTCCTTTTCCATTAGAAGTAAGCTTTCTGAGAATAGGGACTCAATTTGCCAGGGAATAGACAGCATCCTGTCAGAGAACACATTGAGCAAGTCTTAATACTGGGGACAGTTACATTGGTGGGAGCAGGATACAAGAAACACCTCAGGCATAAGTCAATACTCCAGAGCTAGTAAGAAGAGAACTATTTTTACCCTAGACCTGCAGGGATAACAGAAAGGAGCAATCGCTGGACCTGGAGGAAGAGAACCATTTGCAGAGAATCAAATTGAGTGGAGCAGTCCCCTTTGATTGGAATACATCCAAACAACCCGACTCCACAGGAGTCAGAGTCAAAGGGACCCCTACATCACTCTCCTTTCTCTATCCCATTTTCTCCTGGGAACCTGAGGGTAAGAATGCCCACTGATATGGAAAGTACACATGGAAGATGTCCAGCATAGAAACCATACCTGCCTAATTCATCATTATTCTTAGTGCTGAGCACAGAACACAGTTTATTTATTATTAATTTGCATATATTCATAGATGCAGATAAATGAATAATAAATAGAACAAATTCATTTCCTATCATGTATTTTATTACACATTCCTTCCTCAGTTCTCATTACTTTTAAGGAGATGCTGTGGAGATTTGTTCGATGCAGATCAGTCTGAGAACTTTCAAGTAGATGTGCTTCCAAGCATCACTTCGCGTGAGAAGGTCAAGTTGATGGGATTGAAGGCAGCGACTATACATCAGGGAGGCAGCCAGAGACTGCCAAGTTTGGAAATATCCTTCAGGGCTGCCAAGATTAGAAATATTCCTTCCCCTTAGAGAACAATTGCTAGTTTTTAATTATCTTGGCCTTATACCAGGGCAGGGATGCACTTGATACAGAATCAGGATGCATAAGCTTTGCATGGGAAGGAGGAGAGGGACAGGCAGTCATCACTTCCACTCCCATCTCTCCAGCCCCTTTCGTCTGTCCCAATGGTGAAGAGATGGTAAAAACTAGAGCAGCCACCTGGGACCCAGATGTGAACCCATGTATGTAGGATAGCAGAACTGTTTGCTTCTGGATTATCCCATGTCAGAAATAAGGTTTTATCTTATTCAGGTCAACAATTTGTCTGTCTATAACAGCAGCTCAGCTTACATCCTAACTAAAGCAGAAAAACTCCAGAGCATTTAGAGATAGGATCCAACACTGTGCCTTTTGGGTGAGTCCAGCAGTCTCTGGAAGAGGGATTAAAAATATAAGAAAGAGAAAAATAAAAGATACATCATTGGGAATTTTAGTATGAAGCTAAAAGGAAAACAGCCATTATTCTCCTATGTTCTACAATGGATAAGAAGAAGCACTTTGTAAGTGAAGGTGGTATGCAGATACTACACATGGTGGCATTTGCACCCCTACATCATAGGAGCAGCGGGTAAAACCTTGGCAATCTGATATCCCAAGGCAGGTGGGAATGTAGAAGGTGACAGATGGAAGGATATCTACAGACAGTTTATTTTCAACAAGAGGGCATGATTTGGATGTTCACAGAGCAGATTCTGAGTCAAAAAAAATTATTATATTGTTACCAATTTTTTGAACATATACTACTGGGAAATCCTTGTTACTTTGCCAACTTATGATAGAAGAGTTGAGGCCAAACTTAAAATCACTGTGCTTTCTTAGAGAAGGCTGATACTCAGATGTAAATGAGAAAGGAGGAAGCCTGGATGCCCAGACAAGTGTCATTCATTGGTGGGGAGAAGAGCGCATGTGTCAGTAGGAACTCGATTTGCTCATTGCCTCAGACTTGGTTCTCAGCTCTTCGGGGCTTAATCAAAATAACAGAGCCCACAAGAGATGCGTATGTAAATCATAATTTGAATTATTCATTTGTAAAGTCACTACTTCTTTCCAGTATATGAATTTCATATAACTATCATCCATCTCCTCTGTTTTTGCTATTATAGAAGAGACTGTTTACTGTATTTCTATGATTTCAAAATGAGAATGATAATTAGGATCATTGGATCCTACAGCATGGATTAATTGTCACTTTTGGAAAACAAAAACTAGTACCATACTAAGTGTGATCATTGAAAGATGCTTCCAAAATGTTATAAGTGTAGAATGTGGAAATATGTACAGTATATACTATAATAATAAATTACAAAATGCTATGTTGATCTAGATGTTCCTTTTAAATTATAAAATACTATAATGATCTAGAGGTTCCTTCACTACCAGAGGTTCTGAGGAAAACAGGTAAACCATTCAGACTGATGGCTCCCAACGGATCAGGGGAAGCATTTGGGGAAAGAAATGAAAAGCTTGCCTGCCTGGGAGAGAAACTGAAGTTCCAAGAAACAGAGAGGAAGTGTGAGGTAGAAAAATCACATTCAACTTGAAATCATATGCGAGCATTTAGATAGGATCCAGCACTATAGCTTTTGGGTGAGACCAGCATAAATTATAACATTTATATTTTAGTTCTAATTTCACATTAACCTAAAGGAGAATAAAGTTTTAATATTTAAAAAAGAGCAAATATTCACCAATTCAATCAATATTTATTTATGCTAGGTGTCATACTAGATAATGGGGACACTGTGAAGAACTAGATAATCTCTTTCTTCATGGACCTGAAAGCTCAAAGATAAAGACTGAGACATCCTATTCCAGGCTTAAGACCGCTCAATAAACAGTATCACCACCATGGTAGAGAATGTCCTAGAGACCACGTTTAGTTCTTCTACTGAGAACAGTGCTGAGAAAACATTGATAAGTTCTCATTCTCAGGCCCTCCTCTTTCTAGGCTCCATGGGCCTATCTTCTTGTGTCTATACATTATTTTAAAATAAATTAAAATAATAGCATTGATTTAGTTTTTTAATCATAAATAAAATTATTTGTTTTCCTGTCCCTGATCTTTGTTTGCAGAACAAAATATTTTTTAAATTGTTTTCTGTAACAGAGACAATCCATTTAGAATTGATTTACTAGTATAAGCTTCAGAGTGAGCTTTTATTTTCAGATTTTCAAGGGCATCTTGATGTCATCTCTACTTTAACAATACATGACTATAGCCTTTAATGAGTGCTTAAGATGTGACCAGAATTGTACCAGACATGCAGGGTACAAAGACCAAAAGAATATGGTTCTTGATCTCAGAAAGCTTAAAGCTGAGGTGCACTTGTATAAAATGACAACCAGTCCAAGGAGCCACCTCGTGCCAGGGCCATGCACAGGAAGTGCTAAAGAATTTTTGGAGGGAGAATTGTGTGGGCTGTCAAGACTGTGGCCAGAGTTGATTCCAGCTTCTTGTCATTTAACTTCTTCATGTTGTCCCCATTATCTACAAGTTGGAAGTCCAACCAACCTTATCTAACATTACTTGGGTTTGGACTAAGCCTAGCTTTAAAGCTTCATCTCTACCCAAATGGGCTCAATTGAAGAATTATTTTTTAAACACTTGATGCTAGGCACCATAGGGGATGATGAAATGTAAGATATCACTTTCTTCTGAGTAGTTTGAAGTCTGATTAGGGAGATGAGATGAAAACACCAAAGCTAAGATACAGAATAATATAAAAAATAGAGTTAAATACCGAACTGTGCAATGCAATTAGGAAAACTCTACCAACCTTGTTATAGAAAATTTTCATTTAGCTGAAGGAAACAAATGATTTTTCTACTCTGATGGAGTGAAAGGCAGTTTGCAGGCCCAAAGAGACCCTGAACAAAGTCTGCCTGGGCAGGGAAAGGGTTGTTCTGGTTAGGAAAGGGTTTCCATGATGAGTTCTGGCAGCTGAGAATAGGACTCAGGCCACACTGCTTAGCCAACTGTTCAGACATCTCAGAGCAGAGTGGGAAAGTGAACTTCACAGGCCTTAAGAGTTCTGTCTCCTACTTAGAACTCAGGGGTGCTCTCTTCTCAGGTTGGTCAGGAGAGCAGGGGATGAAACAAAAACAAGGAAAGGGAAATGACCATTTATTGAGCATATACAAGGTTCCAAACATAGTATAGGATGTATCTTTTCCTTATAGTATGTCATCTTAATTTTACAAAAGTTTTATATGGTATCTGTTATCATTTCTCTTTTACAGGTGAGGAAAGAGAAACTTGCAGAGTTTGAGTGACTTGTCTCAGGTCACATGCCTAGTCACTAGAATACTTGGGATTCCAAATTATCCTCCAGGACAAGCCATGCTTTCCCTGGCCTCACTCAGAGAGCAGCCTTGGGGGAAGTGCCTCTCTGGCAGAAATGTATCATAGGCCATGCCTTCCCGTAGGGCAGAAGTCCTGTCTTCTGCAGCGCAAAAAAAAGAGGAATTCTAAATGTTTTAGGATGCTTCCCTATGACCTGCCATGTGTTTTTTTTTAATTCTTTTTTTTTTTTTCAATCTACAGGCTTCTGCCAACAGAGAATAATACACACATGTACTCCCTATTTATAAAATATCATTTAACTGCAGTGAAGCAGAATTAATACACCATTCCTTTGTATGTAGCAGACCTGAAATAAACACTGAGAAGAGAATAATAATAATCTCAAGCACACCCAGAAGATGGAACAGCTGGTGTCCATCAGGGCATTCCAGTGGAAAATTTATGAGTCTGCCAAAAAAAAAAAAAATTCAATTCTCACTTTTACCACTTGCTCCTTAGCAGTAACCCTTGAAGAATAATGTCATGGAAGATGTGTCCAGTTTAATGTTTTCCTTGATTTTTACCAACACTCTCCAATTAAGCATTTTCCTGCCCTTCTGATTCCTTCTAACACAAAGTGGAGGCAAAACCATGTATGCAGTGATAGGGTTGGGGGATCTGGATTCTAGTTATAGCTTGTTGGTGATAACTGCATAATTTGGGGAAGGTAACTCTGGAATCTCTGGCCTCCTTTATTTCACCAATGAGGGTATTGTTTCAGGAGAAGCATCATCAATATTCAGTGGTACAGAAATTGAATAAAAAGTTTTGATGACCCCATTCAATAGGAAAAATGTCCAAGGAGCAGGGATTTGAGCCCAACTTGTGTCCTATAAAGAAAACCAAAGCAGGTAAGTATAGTAGAGTTGTTTCTTCCCTTTTCTTAGGAATGCCCAAGAATTATTTTTCTGGTCATTCCTTGTTCCTCACTGGTTTGAGTCTAGTTACCTTGTTATTAAGGTGGGACAGAAAGGATATGAAAGAGCAAAGCATGCACTTCCAAGAGATAATAAGGAAATATTTAACTCTGGATATTTAAAACTGATTTAAAAAAAAAAGAAAATTGGTAAAATAGGACTTAAACTTCAATTAGGTATTCCTTTATTGTTATAATTTTTTTTTGAAAAAATCTTTCTTTTCAATTAATAGAAATTGAAAACATTCCTACTAAATTAAAGAAATAGAGTCCATCTTTGGTTCACAATTTCGAGTCATGATAGTGTTTCCTTTTGGTAGTTTATCTTTGTTACAGGAATAGGTATAAAAATGCTAAACAGATTCTACTCTGGTTGCTTATCAGTTTAAAAGCCAGCAAACCCTTTCTCCCTTTTTCTTTGCACATTTGCAATACAAGAACCTCTGTTTCAATAATATTTTTGGATGCAAGTGACAATAACCCAACTTGAATGGCGTTTGGCAAGAATCAGAGATATAAGAGCTCACAAAACCAGAGGTAAACTGACTTTGGAGGTGTCTCTGACTAGAGCTTACATGCTTTCAGGGCTTCCTTGCTTTCACACTCTTGTCTATTTTTATGTTTCATGACTTTATTCTTTTAGGTACTTAACTGCTCAGCTTCAGGCTTACGTTCGTTGAGTCTTTTAACCAGGGAAATGACCGTAAACTTATTTGTAGAGGGAAAAGAGGTTTTTCTCTATGAGCAACAGTTTGAATAATTCAGGCCAGGGATTCTGATTGGTCTTGTTTGGGTCCCATGTCTATCAGAAGTTAAAGGAAAGGTGCATGGAAATTTTCCTTTCCTGTTCTATTGCAATTTCAACTAATGTCTCAGAGTTTCTTATCTCCCCATTCTACATATAAATCTAAATAGCCCACATTCTTGGTTCCTGATCTATGCAAAGTAAAATTCCAAGACTTAACAAGGTAGGTAAAGTCTGTTATTATCTGATTCCAGTCGAGGATTCCAACTTCTATTTCTAGTTACACACTCTTTAAAGTAGTACCAAATTATTTCCTTCTGCTCAAATTATGCACTTTGCATATGCTCTTCCTTAGCTTGGAATTTAGCTCAAAAACTCTTAGTGACATGCTCACGAATAACTTTCTCTGTGCGATTTTCCTGGATCCCTCCATATATAATTATCTCCATAGGATTTTGTACACATGTCTATTATATATAATTAATTGTGATATTATTATTTACTTATACATTTTTTCACTTTTCATATTGTGAATGCTTCCTGGTTAAAGTCTAAATTTTGTTCAATTTAGTGTTTTTCATAGTATCTAAGATAGAGCTACAACTTAATAATATCTTAGTAAATACTTGTTGATAATAAGTGAACAGATGAATGGATAAAGTTTGTGTATTTGAAATGAGCTTCGAGGTTGAAATAAAAACTGGAAAGCTCACCCATTAAAAGACAAAGACCGGCAGAATGTATTTAAAAAACTGATCCAATTATATGCTCTTGGCAAGAGACTTACTTTAAATATAAAGACACAAAGACACAAAGTATTTTGAAGGTAAAAGGATGAACAATGATTCTCTTTAAAATATTAACCAAAAGAGAGCTGAAATGACTATAGTAGAATAGAAATTTTGAATAGAATTTAAGCCAATTTTGTATGATGCAAATAAGGTCATCATATATTACTAAAAGGATCAACTAACTGCAAATTTATAACAATTACCTATATGCACTAAACAGTGGAATCCAAATTATATGGAGCAAATGCTGACAGAATTGAAGGGAGAAATAGTTATGTACTAATGGTTGGAGACCTTAAAATTTCACTTTTAATAATGGATTAAATGTCTAAACAGAAGAGCAATAAAGAAACAGAGGGCTTAAACAACACTGTAAGCCAATTAGACCTAACAGACACATATAGAACAAGCCACCCAACAAGAAAACACACACACACACACACACACACATACACACACACACACACACATATATATATATATATATATATATATATATATATATATATATATATAAATTTTCATGGAACCTTGCCTGAGATGAACCCATATATTATCCCAAAAGAAAATATTGATAAATTGAATAAGACTGACATTATACATTTTTTTTCCAAAAATTCTGATGGCAATCAGAATAAAGAGAATAAAAAAATCAGCTACAGCAGGAAAATTGGAAACTTCACAAGTATGTGGAAATTAGAACATTCTTTTTGGAGGCTATTATCTTTAGGCTTTATTAAAATAATTTTTGGAGTAGTAAGATGAAGACACAGAAAGGGAGTGATCAAGTAGAAGAGTAAATTATAAGAATTTGTACATGAGCATTTCAATGGAAATGAGGGAATAAATTGCGCAGTTTTTAGAAGAGAGACAATAGATTCAGAGGATAATCAGCACAGGTAGACAAGAACAAGAAGGCCTCTGGGCTCCAGTGTGAGTGCCTGAATGCAGGGAGGTGGCAACTTTTTCTTTATTCTTCCCCTCAGATAGTTCAGACTTGAGTAAATGAGAGATGAGAAATTTTTATCCTATATGCAAAGAATAAGAACTATTACAGTATACTATCAATGATTAATAGTAGTTTTATGAGGGTTTTTAAATTGAGTTATGATTGACATATAAAAACTATACACAGTTAATGTATACATGTTGATGAGTTTGAAGATAAGTATACAACTGTGAGGCATCATGCTGTAAACATAGAAATGACCTATAAAAGTTTCCTTCTTTCCCCTTTTGGTGGTAAGATCATTTAATGTAAGATATACCTTCTAAAATTTTACATACACAATACAATATTGTTAATACATTCTCTATGCTACTAGGTAGACATCTAGGACTTATTCATTTTGCATAAATGAAACAATGTACCCTTTGACAAACCAGTCCTTCCCCTCAGATCTTGGTAACTACCATTCTACTCTGTGCTTCTAAACTATATTAGATATCCCATATAAGTAGAATCATGTAATATTAGTTCTTCTGTGATTGGTTTATTTCACAAAGCATAATGTCCTCTAAGTTTATCTATGTTGAAGCAAATTCATGATTTCCTTTTTTATTAGAGGCTGCATAATATTCCATTATAGGTATGTACATATTTTCTTTACCTACTCATTCATTAACAGATACTAAAGTTGTTTCATATCTTTATATCTTTACTCTTGTAAATAATTCTACAATAAATACAAAAGGGCAGATATCTCTTTAAGATCCTGATTTCAGTTATTTTGGGTGTACATCTAGAAGTGGAAGTTCTGAATCATATAGTAATACTATTTTTACTTTATTGAGCAATCTTCATACCATTTTCCACAGAGGCTATATCAATTTATAATTAATATTAACAGTGTATAGGGTTCTCTTTTCTCCATATCCTCATCAGCAATTATTGCTATTATTATTTTAATAGTCATCCTAAAAGGTGTGAAGTGATATATCTTTATGGTCTTGATTTACATTTTCCTGGTGATTAGTGATGTTGAACATTTTTTATATGCCTGTTAACTGTTTCTTTATTTTATTTTATTTTTTGGTACCGGGGATTGAATTCAGGGGCACTCAACGCACTGAGCCACATCTCCAGCCCTATTTTTTGTATGTTTTCTAGAGACAGATTCTCACTGAGTTGCTTAGCACCTTGCTTTTTGCTGAGGCTGGTTTCAACTTGCAATCCTCCTGCCTCAGTGCCCCAAACTGCTGGAATTACAGGCATTTACCACCGTGTGGCTGTTAGCTATTTCTATATTTCCTTTACAGAAATGTTTATCCAAGTCTTTTGCCCATATTTAATTGGGTTATCATTATTGTTATTTACTGCTGGGTTTGTAGGAGTTATAATATATTAAATATATTTTGATTATTAACCCTTCATAAAATACATGATTTACAAATATTTCTCCCCTTTAATAAATTGAATTTTCCCCTTCTCTGAATTAATTCTTCAATTTCTTTCATTTGTGTTTTAAAATTTCTGTGATCAATCTTTCATCTCCTGGGTTAACATTATTCTTAAGTATTTTATTATTTTTGATGCTATCGTAAATGACATTTTTTATTTGCTTTTCAGATAGTGCATTGGAATTGTATAGAAACATTAATTACTTTTGTAACTTGATTTTGTATCCTGCAATTTTAATAATTTTTTAAATTAGTTTTAACAGGTACATGTTTGTGTGTGTGTGTGTGTGTGTGTGTGTGTGTGTGTAGTCTTTAAGATTTTCTACATATAAAATAATGCCATATGCCAACAGAGATAATTTTACTTCATCCTTTTTGATTTGGTTGCTTTTCCTCCCCTATCCCATCCCCACAAGCCCTCTAATTGTTCTGGTTGACTTCCAGTATTATAGTGAATAGAAGTGGCCTTTTATTCATTCTTGCCTTATTCCAGGTCTCAGAGGAAAAACAGGTAGAATTCACCTATGAAGCCAGCTTTAGTTTCTTTTTTGGGAGGCTTTTAACTATTGGTTCTATCTCTTGGGTTGTTTGGGGGAATTTTAAGACTTCAATTTGTTCTTGATTTAGTGTTGGGGGCTCGTATATGTCTAGGTTGTCTAATTTATTGATTATGATTGTTGATGAACATCTTATATATCTAAAAATTTCTATGGCATCAATTGGAATGTCTCCTTTTGTTTACAATTTTATTTAAGTATTCTTTTTACTTTATTTTTTAGTCAGCCTAGATGT
This sequence comes from Urocitellus parryii, assembly GCF_045843805.1. Classification (NCBI taxonomy): domain Eukaryota; kingdom Metazoa; phylum Chordata; class Mammalia; order Rodentia; family Sciuridae; genus Urocitellus; species Urocitellus parryii. The sequence goes on along the minus strand of NC_135534.1, from coordinate 85,077,630 downwards.
TAATTTTAATTATCTTTTCAAAGAAAAGATGAACCCTAATTTTATTATTTTTTCCTACTGTTTTTCCATTTTTTGTTCCACTTATTTCTGCTGCAGTCTTTATTAGTTCTTTCCTTCTGTTAACTCTGAATGTTTGCTGTTCTTTTTCTAAAAGTTTCTCAAGGTGTAGAGTTAGAGTGTTTGAGTTTTTTTTAAGTGTAGGTGTTCATTACTATCCATCTCCCTCTTAGTATTGCTTTTACTGCATTCCATAAGTTTTGATACTTTGGATATATTGTGTTTTTTATTAAATAAGTATTTTCTAATTTTCCTTTTGATTTCTTCTTTATTCCAATGATTATTCAAGAGCATGTTATTTAATTTCTACATATTTGTGAATTTTCTCATTTTTCTTTTTACTGATGCCTAAATTTATTTAATTGTAGCCAAAAAGATGCTTGTGATGATTTCAATCTTGTTATTTTGGGGCTAGAACTGTTATTTTGTGGATCTAGAATATGATCTATTCTGGAGGATGTTCCATGTGCACTTGAGAAGAGTATACCCTGTTGTTAGCACAGTGTTTTGTGTTTGTTAGGTTCATTTGACCTATGGTCTTGTCCAGGTCTGCTGTTTCCTTACTTATTTTCTGTCTGGATTATGTAACTATTGTTGAAAGTGAGTTATTTAAATTTCTTAATATTTTTTGTGTTGCTATTTTTCCCTTGATTTTTCAATGTTTTCCTTAAATTTTTAGAAGCTTTAATATTGGAAGCATATACATTTATAATTGTTGCATTTGCTTAGTGAATTGACCCCTTATATAGGAGTAGTGACATCACAATCCTTTAGATTTTATCTGGTAAATTCCCTTAGACTTTGTTTATCTAGAAATGGTTTTATCATTCCTTCATTTCTGAAATACAGTTTTGCAGGATATACTATTTTGGGTTGTCAGTTTCTTTCTTTTAGGCTCTGAATATATCACTACTTTCTTCTTGATTGGAAGGTTTATACTGATAGTCTTATGGGGAACCTTTCCCTTGTATGTAGTAAGTTGCTTTTATTTTATTTTCAAAATTTTATCCATCTTTAACATTTGATAAATTAATTATAATATGTCTCAGTATATATCTATTTACATTTAAAATACTTGGAGAATTTTCATGAATCTTTCTTGCACCTTCTTCACCTTCTTTGGCTCCCACTATGTGTGTGTGTGTGTGTGTGTGTGTGTGTGTGTGTGTACATGCATATTGATGGTGTCCCACAAGTACAATAGGCTTTAAAAAATTTTTTCTTCTTTTTGCTTCTCTGTGTGAAAAAATATAAAAACATGCTTAATTAACCAATGGGTCAAAGAAGGAACCATAAATAAAGTGGAAGATATTTAAAGATAAATGAAATAAAAACCCCAACATAAAATTATCACAGGATGCATTGAAGTCAGTGCTCTGAGGGAAATTTATAGCTGAAAACAGTAACATTAAAAAAAGAAAGATCTCAAATCAATAAACTAACTTTGCACCTTAAGGACCTAGAAAAATAAAGGTGAACTAAGCCCAATCTAAAAGGAATAAAATAATAATTATTATAATGAAGATATATAAAATATAAAACAGAAAAGCAATAGAGGAAAATCAATAAGACGAAAAGTTTATTTCTGAACTCCCAAGTATATTCTATATTTATAATATATTAAAATTACTATACCTTATGCCAGTACCAGTTTTGATTGCTATAGTTTTAGAATATGTTTTGAAACAAAGAGCCTCCCAACTTTGTTTTTCTTTTCCAAGATATTTTAACTATTCTAATCCCCTAACAATTTAATATAAATATGAAGATTGAGTTTTCCAATTCTGCAAAAGTGGTTGTTGGAATTTTGATGGATATTACAGATTTGTAGATATGTAGATATGTATTTTCTTTGTGAATTGTTGTCATGTTAGTAACATTAAAAATTCCAGTTAATGAACACAAGATGTCTTTCCATTTATTTAGGTTGATTTTATTTTTTATAGAAATATTTTCATGTTTCACCTCTTTGGTTATGTCTATGGCCAATTAATTTCTAATAAGGATGCCAAGACCAATGGGGGAAAGAATGATCTGTGTAACAGATGGAGCTGGAATAACTGAATATCCACATGCAAAATGAAAAATAGACATCTATTTCATGCCATATACAAAAATTAACTAAGAATAAATTATTGACCTAAATATGAAACCTAAAACTATAAAACTCACTAGTGAAAATGTAAATCATAACATTGGATTTAGCAATAAATTCTTAAGAGTTTACATTAAAAGTATCAAAAGAAAAAAATAGATAAATTGGACTTTATCATAATAGAAGACTTGTGCATCAAGGACATTATTAAGAAAGTGAAAAGATACCCTACAAAATGAGAGAAAATATTTGCAAATAATATATCTGGTAAGGACTTAGCATCTATGATATATAAATAACTCTTATCACCAAAAGACAATACAATTTAAAAATGGACAAAGGATATGAATAGAAATTTCTTCAAAGAAATAACACAAATAACTAAGAAAAATACGAAAAAATGCTCAGTATTATTATTAATTGGGAAATGCAAATCAAACAATGACTGGAGGGCTATGAAAAAATGGAAAATAACAAATGTTGGTGAGGTGTGGAGAAATCGGAATTCTCTTACACTGTTGATAGGAAAGTAAAATAGCTGAGCATTGAGGAAAAGTTTAATAGTTTCTCAGAAAGTTAGATATAGAATTATCACAAGGCCCAGCAATTTCAGTTTTAGGCATATACCCAATAAAATTGAAACCAGATACTAAAAAATATATATACTTGTACATGAATGTTCATAGCAGGAGTAATAGCAAAAGTGAAATGTTGGGAAACTACCCAAATCTCCATCAATGGGGAAATATATATACAATGAGATATTATTCAGCCACAAAAAAGGATGAAGTACTGTACATGACACAAAACCTCAAAGCATTCTGCTAAATGAAAGAAGCCAGATATGAAAGGTTACATGAAAGGTTGTATGGTGCTGTTTATGTGAAATATCCACAAAAGTTAGATATTTAGAAACAACACACATTGGTTTGCCAGGAGTTCAGGGATGGGAGGATTGAGTGATCATGGCTTAATGAATACAAGTCTTAATTTTGAGGTAATAAAAATGGAACTATATAGGGGTAATATTTGCACATTATGAATGTACTACATGTTGCTTCACTTTTACTTTAAATTGCTAAATTTTATGTTATGTGAATTTTACCTTAAAAACATGAGAAATAAACATATATTCAAACTGGGCACAGTGTGCATGCCTGTAATCTCAATTACTTGGGAGGCTGAGGCAGGAGGATTGCAAGTTCCAGGCCAGACTCAGCAATTTAGTGAGACCCTGTCTTATATGAAAAACAAAAAGGACTGGGGATGTGTCTCAGTGTAAAGCGCCGAGGTTAAATTCCTAGTACCAGAAGGAAAAAAAAGAAAGAAAGAAAAAGGTATTCACTCAGGCAGTTCTTAGTTTCAATAAATCTGTTTTGATGTAATTCCATGTGCTTCAAAAATCCCTTCTCTATAGAATATTATGGTTGAACCTCTTAAATTGAAAGTTCACACTCCTTGTATATCTGAGAGAATCTCAGGGTAGATCAGTAACATGCTGACTCCTGGATATGTATGTGTCCGCTCAACTGGTACTTTTACTATTTGCAACACCTATTTCAGTCATGTAACCTGCATGCAGCTTTTCAGTTCAATCACTCCTAACTGTCTGACCTCAATTCCCTTTGTTTCTCCATCTTTCTTTTTCTTTAAGTTTGTGTTTTTCTTTTCTTCTTCTTTGTGGTCTGTATGACTAAAGTGAGAAAAAAAAAAAAAAGACCTGTGACAGTTGAGCCATCAAAGTAACTGGGGTGAAGAAAGCTGAGTGTAAAGGAAAACAATTGGGTTTGGAAGCCTCAGGGAACATTGTCCAACACAACATTGTGGCTTATGTGGTCCTGAGTACATAAAAATCTCTGCTAAGCACTATTCATTCTCATTTATTTTAGCTGTTCCTTGTGTCTGTCTAATCTTAAGGTGAATTTTCAACCTAGCAGAAATACAAGCATTACCAGTTTGAGTGATCCTTCCAAAGTGCAGCAAGCTTTGTCACATTCTCTCCTTGATCCCTCACTTTTGCCCCTTGGTGAGTCTGAACGGTGGCTAAGGAATTTTCCTCTTGAAGGTTTCAGTGACCACACCAATTGAGCCCCCGCAGCAGGCAATGTTTAGAAATGTTTTCCTCCTCCCAGGTCAAGTTCTTGTTAAGTGCAATAAACTTGCCCAGAAAATGCTTCCATCAAACCTGAACTTTGATTCTCTGGGGCTTCAGGGCAGTACACTGTGCTGTTCATGACACCATGGTCTCCATGGCAACTCCCCAATGAGACTTCTCATGGTCAAAAGAAAAATAAATGCAGAGAAATTGCTGCTCAACCTTAATAGCCTTGGTTATTTTTTATTGAAGGAGGATGGAGAACTGAATTGTATTGGGAATAGCTACAAAAGAGTCAAGCCAAATTTTAAGAGTCTCACTTACTAATCTCTGTTCTCCCAATTTTTTCCTCATCCTCTCCCTAAATCTGAACTCTTCCAAGCCTTACTTGAATCAGTATTCTGACTATTGGAAAGTGAAAGACAACTTTACTGAGAATGTGGAAGAAGTTCCACACGAGGCCACAGGATTAAGACCCTTGTCACAGTAAATAGAAACTGACCAGCTGTATGATCTTGAACAAGTCAAATTTTCTGCGCCAGTTTCCTCTACTGATGAAAGAAAGCAAGTACATCTTTTTTTGTTGCCACCTTCAGAGAACAGATTGTGATGATAAAGTATTTATCATTTAAAATCCTAGATTATTTTTAAACAATTTAGAAAATTTTTCAATATAGTTTTGTTTCATAATAAGTTGTACAACACATCTCAATTGTGGTAGTTGCCACACCCATAAGCTTTTCTAATAAAAATATGTCTTCTGCTAAAAAAGGGATCTAGATAGTCATATTTACTGCTATCTAACCCCCCCCACCCCGCCCATAACTGACTAGAGAAGAGCACCTGTGAATTCCATCATATGACTTGAGACATGGAGAAGAGATAAATAATATAGGGTACCTGAAATTTGTGTGGGAAGATAATTGAAATTAGGATATAAATTTAAGAATATGTAAGTAAAAAGTAATCATGAACAAGATCAGGGCAATGGGGGACAGTGGATGGTTGTAAGTAAAATAAAGAATAAAAAAGAGTGGCAAAGGAGATGTTATAAAGTACCATATTTCAAGCTGTAGGGAGAGAATGAAAACATTAAGTCAGTTGGTAGAAAGAGAAAAATGGTGTATGTTGCAGAGAGAAGTGAAAACACCGTAGAGATACCATTTATTCAGCAAGAATTTATTGATTGCTTTCTACACAATTCTGGTCACGAGCAATTCAACCGTAAGACTGACATGGTTTCTAACTTCATGGAGCCCACAACTGAATGGATAATTATTTTTAAAAAGATTCCCTGAGTACTCTGATAGCAAATATATGAAGTGTTGCAGAGGTGCATAGCAGATACAGCTAACTTAGTCTCAGCAATTCTAGGAAGATTTCCCAGAGAAACTGATCAGTTAGGCTCAAACCTAATGGACAAGTAGGAGTAATTACTGTGAGAAGGGTGAGATAGTGAAAAAGTGTTTCAAACTGTTACAAAGAAAACATGAAAAGACTTGACAGTGAGACATCAGCAGCTTGCCTGCACCAGGACACATGCATATCTATAATTAATTTCTTTCTTTTAAGATGCTCTGAGAAAATCTTTGTTTCAGGGTCTAAATTTTTGTTCTGTAGGATCTAAAAAGAAAATGCCTCTAAGCGTGCAGACAGTATACACAGAGCTTAGATTCACAGAGACAAATAAAACAGTCTAGTTTTCAAGAATCTCAGGATGTAGCCAGAAGTGGTGGCCACACCTGTAATCCACTGGCTCAGGAGACTGAGGCAAAAGGATCACAAGTTTGAAGTCAGCCTCAGCAACTTAGTGAAGCCCTAAGCAACTCATTGAGACCCTGTCTCTAAATAAAATAAAATAAAAAAATGTTGGGGATATGGCTCAGTGGTCTAGTGCCCCTGAATTCAATCCCCAGTTAACCTCCCACCCCCAAAAGAATCTCAGGATGTAGACAGCCAGATGGCAAAAAAATAACTAATAATAAAACATGCTGTGTTTTAAATGTAAGTTATAAATACAGATAGCAAATGGTGTATAAATTTCAGGGTGACAAATCATAATTTCAAATACAAACTTCTTTTCAAAATAGAATTGTGTGTGTGTGTGTATGTGTGTGTGCTTACTATAGGGCTTACCTAAAATGTCTTGTAGTTTTAGCAGTCTATTTTATGATGATGCAACCTAATTGCAATCGCACACAACTCTACATTTTTATTTTTCTCTCACCACAGTTCATATTACTGATATCACAATTTACATATTTTGTATTGTGTATCTATTACCATTTTATAATCATGCTTATTTTGAATACTGTATTCTTCAACTTTATGCTAGAATTCAAAGTGATTTATGTTCCACTCTTATAGAATACTTTATTCTGTATCTGTGTTTATATTTACTTTTATATTTTCATATGCTTTTTGTCTTGCTTTTTAGGGAAATTCCATTTCAAAATTGAAGAACTCCTTTTGTTCTTCAGCTCTAAGACATCTATGCAATTCTTTTGTATATTTTTCTATCTATTGAAATTCTCAATTTGTTCATGAATTTTTCTTCTGGTCCATTGAACATCTTTATAAGGATTGCTTTTAACTGTGTGTCAAGGAAATCATGCATCTCCATTCCCTTAGAGGGTTTTCTGGGGCTTTGAGTTATTTCTTTGGGTTGTTTCCTTGTATTATCACTTTCCTTGACCATTTGTTAGTATCTGAACATTATAAAAACATCTATATCTCCAGTGTAGAAGCAATGAAAAGTAAAAAGGAAAAGGAATTAAAGTAAATAACACACACACACACAAAATATCCATGAAATATAAATGAAGAAAGCAAGAGAAGAAGGAATGGAGGCAAAATGGCTGCCAGAGAGGCAGAAAACAATTTTTCAAATAGCAGTAGAACCTTATTTCTACTAAGAATTACTTTACATATAAATAAATTAAATACCCCAATCAGAAATATAGTGTTTGAATTGATAAAAGAGGAAAGGCCAAATCTAAGTTGTCTACAATGGATTCTAGACTCAAGAGTACACATGGGATGAAATTAAAAGAAAAAAAAAAGATACTCCATGCCAATGGTAACCAAAACAAAGGAGGAATGGTTACACTTATCAGACAAACAGACTTTAAGTCAAAATCTATAAAATGAGAAATGGAAGGTTATCATAATTAATGATAAATGAGTCAATAGCAATTGTAAATACATAGGTACCCAATATAAGAGTGCCTAGATATGTAAGCAAGCATCAAGAGAACTGAAGAGAGAAATAAACAATAATACAGTTGTAGTATGAGATCAGTATCAAAATTTCAACAGTGAATAGACTTCATAGAGAAAATAAACAAGGAAATAGTCGATGTGAACCACACTATAACGCAAGTGGACCTAAAAGACATGCACAGAATGTTCAACTCAATAGTGGACAGATACACAGAGAGCATTCTCCAGGGCATATTATATGTTGAATCACAAGATAAATCTAACAAATTTAAGAAGATGAAATAATTTTGTGATCTTTTCAGACCATAATGAAATGAAGCTATAAATTAACAGCAGAAATGGAAAAAACCTGAAAATTCCCAATGTCTGGAAATTAAGCAACAGTTTTTGAGGTATTGGGAATGAACCCAAGGCCTTATGCATTCTAGACAAGTGTTCTACCACTAAGCTACATTCCATGTCCAAACACAAACATACACTTATGAAAAACAAACCAAAGAAAATTAGAAACTATCTCAGGACAAATATAAATAAAAATATGACATAGCTAAACTTAGGGAATGCAACCAAAGCAATACTATGAAAGAAGTTTATAGCCTAAAAGCCCACATTAGAAGAAAAGAAAAAAGAAATCTAATAAAAGCAACCTAACTTTATACCTCAAGGGAATAGAAAAGGAAGAACAAGTTAAGCCCAAAATTGCATAAAGAAAATAATAATAAAGATTAAAGCAGAGATAAATCAAATAGAAAAGAATAGGAAAAAACAATAAAAATGAGACGTGGTGTTTTAAAAAATACAACAAAATTGACATACTTTAGCTAGTATCACTGCAGAAAAAAGGGAGACTCAAATAAATAAAATCCCTTGTAGGAGATATACCACTGATACTACAGAAATAAAAATGAGCATAGGAGACTACTATGAACAATTATGCACCAAAAAATTGAACAATCAAGAAGAAATGAATAAATTTGTAAACACATACAACTTTTCAAGACTAATTAGGAAGAAATAGAAAATTGGAACAGATCTATAATTGGTAAGGAGGTTGAATCAATAATCAAAAACTTTCCCAACAAAAAGCAATCTAGGAACTGAAAGTTTTATAGCTGAATTCTACCAAACATTTAAAGAAGAGTAACAAAAATCCATCCATCTCAAACTCTTTCATATGTATATATACATATATATATATGTATATATACATAATGGAATATTATTCAGCCTTAAAAAGAAGGAAACCTTGCTATAAGTGAGAACATGGATAAATGCAAGAAAAATTATACTAGTGAAACTAGGCATTTATAGAAGAACAAATACTGTATAGTTACACTTTTATGAAATATTTAAAATAGTTAAACTCAGAGGCAGAAAGTTCCCAGTAGCTGGCAGTAGAAGGAAATGGAAATTTACTGTTAAATAGACATAAAATTTTAGCTATGCAAGATGAATATTACTAGACATATGCTGAACAATACTGAGCCTATAATTAATAATATAGTATTTATTGTACACTTAAAAATTTGTTAAGAGGATCTCATATTAAGTGTTCTTACCACATTTTGTATTTAGAGATAATTTGCATGTGTCAAAATTTCATGTGAGTGACTAAGGATTCTCCAGAATGACGTAGCTAGCTCAATGAGGATATGAGAAACAAGGATATATATATAGTCCATGGAAATAAGAATGCTGAAATAAGATTACAGGAAACTGGCTCTGGGCCGCAGTGGATAGCACATTGGACTTCTAGCCCAAACCTGCAGTCGCCATTTGAAATAATATTACAAAAATTAGATTAAAAATCTGGACACTGATCAATTTTTGACTTAAAATTATATTTCAGGAGAGACCCAGATGGCTCTCAGAAATACTTTTTAGAAAATGACTTACTATGATATGTAAAAATCATATAATCATTTTTTTGCCCTGTTTTCAAGTTTTGGATAAATTGTAATGAAATATTGTCTCTACTTTTACAAGTAAACTGAATATTATTCTTCATTAAGCATGTGTGCACATATCCTTATACACAGAGAGCTGATCTTATGTGTTTTTGCACTAAGATTATTATCTGAACCTGTTTGGTCTCAGAACTGTCATTATATTGTATAGGTTCTATTCCATTTGCCCTGATTCATTTACATAAGTGCAGCAAGAACATTTTCTGTTGTATTGTCAGCAAAACTAAAGAGAAGTTCACTTAATTACTTTCTATCTGGAGATTATGTAAAGAACCTGAGAATCTAGGTCTGTATTTTCAATAACCTTAATCATTTCAGAGATTTCTTTCTTACTACTCTTATTAGCTTATCCATTCTGTGAATAAGAAACCTAATCTTTAAGAACCTATTCTCCTCCAAGTTTTAGATGCAGCACAATAACTGCAAGAATTCTGCCCTCTGCAAGTTTCCCCAATCCATTGAGGTTCCTGGCTTGCCAAGAAGTGACTTTCTTTACTACCAGCTGAAGTCTTCCTGCAAGGGCTATGCAAGTATTAACTCCACATAAAACACAACCTTTGCCCCTTAATGGTTGGCCCTTCCTACCCAATTAAAGGGAATTATTTTTTTTTCCAACATGGCATTACCAGCATAGCTTTGGTTGCACAGTTGATCTGTCCAGTTAGATCTTGGAATAGGACTGATTCCTAGAAGTTCTGGGTAAATAATTACATTTTCATTAAATGTTAAGAGTTTCAGTTCAGGTGGTTATAATACTATATGTTCAATGTTCTAAATACTTATAAAAATAAGGCAAATAGTATCTTACATATTTTCTGTAGAATCATCAAAGATTATGCTAGAGATAATTTTAGTAAATGTAGTTTGCTTATTTACAGATGAATTATAATTAGAAACTATAGAACCTGAAGTTAGGAGTGTTTTATCTTTTCAATCTTATGCATCTTTCTTTTTATTAGAGGTCAGTTGTGATTTTTCTAAACTTAATCCAACATAAAAGCATTCTTCTCGATTACAAGGAGCAGATTCATTGTCATCCTTAAGTTGTCCTGATGATTATTAGTTCATAATTTACAATAAGATTTCCTGTAGGATAGTTCTACTTGATTCCTAAGGGTCAGTGTGGATAAGAAAACATTCAAAGAATATTTCCTTTTAGTACACACATGATAGTCTGATAACCTGAACATTTGGAATACACCAAAAAGAAAAGAGAAATCATAAAAAATAAACACTACCAACAATATTTTAAAGCAAATCACCACAGGTAGGTTTTCCTCATTGATTTTATTTAGTCTGGTGTAATTTATTTATATTCTCTTGACCTTGGTTCAACTGCCTACACTCATGAAATTGTCTCCTTCTGGGTCAGCATCATCCAGGAAAGTTGGTGGTCTCAGGCCATAGGTAACTTGCTAGGTGCAGGTCCCAGGATGATGTCACTGTATCCTGGAACCTTTCCCTTGCAGCACAGGTTGTTAAAACTGCTGGTTACAGTTCTCTCCTCCAAAATTCTAAGATATTTCTTCTTTGCTATTTTTTCTACAAGGTCCAATTTCTGGTCTACGGATGTCAACAAAACAAAACAACAGAAGCTGTCATTGTGAGATGAAAGAAGAATGCACTCACTGATGACGAAAATGAAACTTTGACATAATTCTTCCCATTTAGAAGAAAAGTTATGAAACAACAAGTGACTACGCTATGTAAAAGAAAGCAATAGAGTCATAAAAATAAAAAGATAAATATTTAAGAAATAAATATTGAAGTCTCAAGTAGGAAGTGGGTTGTGAGATTTACTGGATAAGAAATCAGAGGGCAAGAGAAAGGGAAGGAAAGTAATAACATCAAGCCATTTGGGAAAAATTGGGTTATGGTTTATGAAAATAGTTTTTGATTTATTGGAAAAGGAACTGTAAAAATGTCAGCCAATGAAGACTTTACATACTTACTGATAACCTGTAAGCAATAAATGAGATTAAAAAAATATTTTAAAAGGCTGCTGATATTCAAAAGTACATGTCAGGGAGACAGGGGTATTTCTGTTGATTGTAGTTCTCTTCAACAATCCCAAAGAGCAGTTTATTCACGGTGTTAGTGTTGACATGGAAATGATTGTAAAAGAAGAAGAAAAGCAGGGAAAGCCACTTAACATTATTGTTATATCCCAAAGTAGCTTTTCCAGCTATTTTTAACTATTATTTCTATATAATGTCCATATGGCTTTCAAGCTGTGACCGGAAGTCTAGGTAAGTATTCCATTATTATTTTTTTAGGTGAAAGGGAATGGGGTTGGAGCTAGTTTTAGTTTTCTAAAATGAGAACAAATTTAGAAGAAACCGAAATATTAAAGACATGTGGCCTTATTTCTAAGATAAAACTTACGAAGTCCTTCAGCTCCAGCCAGAGTGAAAAATTAACCCCAGAACCATTTTTCTTTTTTGTAGAACACTGCACTGGCACATAACCTAGCACCTGTTGGTGCCCACCTCTGAATCCGCTCATTCCCGTGTTGGTAGGTTTGTGCTTCTGGGAGCCCTCATCTCACTCCCCATGCTCATTCTCAATGCCACTTAATGCCAAATCCAACTCTAATCCACTTCCTCTGTGAAATCCATTCTGCTTTGCTGGCTTTTATTCATCTCCTCTTAACAGTTGAAACAGTGCTCAGAGGATATACTATAATACCCAGCATTTGTGAACCAAATGATGCAATTACAAAGTTAAAAAGTCATAAAGTGTCACCTGACAGTGGTTGTAATCTTATATGATAGAAAATAAATTCCTAGTGGGTTTGTAGCCTTGAACTGCTTTCTGACTATCTGAAGGAGATTGCAACATTTTGTTTGTTTGTTTGTTTTGTTTTTGGTACTGGAGATTAACCACTCACCCACATCCTCAATTTTTTTTCTTTTTTTAATGTATTGTTAGAGACATTAATTGAGTTATCAATTAATTAATTAATTAATTGAGTTGCTAAATGCCTCACTAAATTGCCGAGACTGGCTTTGAACTTGCTATCATCATGCCTTAGCATCCTGAGCCACTGGGATTACACTGTGTGCCATCATGCCTGGCAATATTATCTTTCTGATCACTTTCTCTTCCCAATCCTTCAAGTTGCCAGGCAGTTCTTTTGGGCTTTTTTCATGGGAAATCAAGATGAAGAGGAGAGGGAGGGGAAAAAATAAGAGCACATGACCCAAGTCTTACAGAAGGAGATAGTGCTACTTGAGGGAGTGAGAATAGTAAAAACAAGGACAAACACATGTTGAAGTGCAACTTTCTTCTATGATAATTCATGTTGAATTGGTATTATTTCTTTCTCATTGATAGAATTCATTGGTGAGATCATCTGGGCCCAAAATTCTCTCTCTCAGAAGATTTTGCTTTTCGATTTTTGCTTATTTTACCACATATTCACTTTTTAAAATATATGGCTATATTTCTTGAGTGTTACTTTTGGTGGTTTGTGTCTTTTGAGGAATTTTCCCATTTCATCTAAATTGTAAAATTTATTGGTATAAAGTTATTCACAATATTCCCTTATCATCTTTTTAATATTTGTAAAAATCTGTGATGATGTCATCTCTTTCATTTCTGATTATGATAATATTTATAGTCTCTCATTTTTTATAATCAGTCTGTCGAGACATTTATCACCTTATTGATTTCTACAAAATCTATTTTATATTTCACTTATTGACCTTATTGTTTTTTTTTTTATTGATTGTTCCAAACATTACAGAGCTCTTGATAAATCATCTTTCATACATTTGACTCTATTGGGTTTTGAACTCCCATTTCTACCCCAAATACAGATAGCAGAATCACATCTGTTACATACTCACATTTTTACATAATGCCATATTAGTGACTGTCTTAATCTGCTACCTTTCCTAACCCCTACTATCCCCCCTCCCCTCCCCTCCCACCTTCCCTCTCTGCCTCCTCAGCTGTTGTTCAATTCTCTCCCTTTTTCCCCCCCCTCCCCCTTGCCCATCATAACCTCTTATACTTTTGTGTATCACTGAAGGTCTCCTACCATTTGCAAATCCTTTCCCTTCTCTTTCCCTTTCTCTACCCCCATTCGTCTTTGTTTACCGTTAGTCTTTTCCTCATGCTCTTCCTTCCTGTTTTGTTCTTAGTTGCTTTCTTTATATCAAAGGAGACATTTGGCATTTGTTTTTTAGGGCTTGGCTAGCTTCACTTAGCATAATCTGCTCTAATGCCATCCATTTCCCTGCAAATTCTATGATTTTGTCATTTCTTATTGCTGCATAATACTCCATTGTATATAGATGCCACATTTTTTTTATCCATTCATCTATTGAAGGGCATCTAGGTTGGTTCCACAGTCTAGCTATTGTGAATTGTGCCGCTATAATCATTGATGTGGCCGTATTCCTATAGTGCACTCTTTTAAGGTCCTCAGGGAATAGTCCTAGAAGGGCTATAGCTGGGTCAAATGGTGGATCCATTCCCAGCTTTCCCAGGAATCTCCATACTGCTTTCCAAATTGGCCTCACCATTTTGCAGTCCCACCAGCAGTGTACAAGTGTACCCTTTTCCCCACATCCTCCCCAACACTTATTGTTATTTGACTTCATAATGGCTGCCAATCTTACTGGAGTGAGATGGTATCTTAGGGTGGTTTTGATTTGCATTTCTCTGACTGCTAGAGATGGTGAGCATTTTTTCATGTACTTGTTGATTGATTGTATGTCCTCCTCTGAGAAATGTCTGTTCAGGTCCTTGGCCCATTTGTTGATTGGATTATTTGTTATCTTATTATTTAATTTTTTGAGTTCTTTGTACATTCTGGAAATTAGGGCTCTATCTGATGTGTGGGGGGTAAAAATTTGTTCCCAGGATGTAGGCTCTCTATTTACCTCTTTTATTGTATCTCTTGCTGAGAAAAAACTTTTTAGTTTAAGTAAGTCCCATTTGTTTATTCTTGTTGTTAACTCTTGGGCTATGGGAGTCCTATTAAGGAAATTGGAGCCCGACCCCACAATATGTAGATCGGAGCCAACTTTTTCTTCTATCAGACGCAGTGTCTCTGGTTTGATATCTAGCTCCTTGATCCATTTTGAGTTAACTTTTGTGGCTGGTGAGAGAAAGGGATTCAATTTCATTTTGTTGCATATGGATTTCCAATTTTCCCAGCACCATTTGTTGAAGATGCTATCCTTCCTCCATTGCATGCTTTTAGCCCCTTTATCAAATATAAGATAGTTGTAACTTTGTGGATTAGTCTCTGTATCCTCTATTCTGTACCATTGGTCTACCCGCCTGTTTTGGTACCAGTACCATGCTGTTTTTGTTACTATTGCTTTGTAATACAGTTTGAACTCTGGTATCACTATACCGCCTGATTCACACTTCCTGCTTAGAATTCCTTTTGCTATTCTGGGTCTTTTGTTTTTCCATATGAATTTCATGATTGCTTTATCTATTTCTTCAAGAAATGCTGTTGGGATTTTGATTGGCATCGCATTAAACCTGTAGAGAACTTTTGGTAATATCGCCATTTTGATGATGTTAGTTCTGCCTATCCATGAACAGGGTACATTTTTCCATCTTCTGAGATCTTCTTCTATTTCTCTCTTTAGGGTTCTGTAGTTTTCATTGTATAAATCTTTCACCTCTTTTTTTAGGTTGATTCCCAAGTATCTTATTTTCTTTGGGGATATTGTGAATGGAGTGGTTTTCCTTATTTCCATTTCAGAGGTTTTGTTGCTGATATACAGGAATGCCTTTGATTTATGCTTGTTGATTTTATATCCTGCCACTTTGCTGAATTCATTTATTAACTTTAGCAGCTTCTTTGTAGACCCTTTTGGGTCTGTTAAGTATATTATCATGTCATCCGCAAATAGCGATAATTTAACTTCTTCTTTTCCTATTTTTATGCCTTTAATTTCTTTTGTCTGTCTAATTGCTCTGGCTAGTACTTTGAGAACTAAATTGAATAGAAGTGGTGATAGAGGGCACCCCTGTCTTGTTCCAGATTTTAGGGGGAATGCCTTCAATTTTTCTCCATTTAGGATGATGCTAGCCTGAGGTTTAGCATATATAGCTTTTACAATGTTGAGGTAAGTTCCTGTTATCCCTAGTTTTTCTAGTGTTTTGAACATAAAGGGATGCTGTACTTTGTCAAATGCTTTTTCTGAATCTATCGAGATGATCATATGGTTCTTGTCTTTAAGTCTATTGATGTGGTGAATAGTATTTATTGATTTCCGTATATTGAACCATCCTTGCATCCCAGGGATGAATCCTACTTGGTCATGGTGCACAAGTTTTCTGATATGTTTTTGTATTCGATTCGCCAGAATTTTATTGAGAATTTTTGCATCCAAGTTCATTAGAGATATTGGTCTGTAGTTTTCTTTCCTTGAAGTATCTTTGTCTGGTTTTGGGATCAGAGTGATGTTGGCCTCATAGAATGAATTTGGAAGAGTTCCTTCTTTTTCTATTTCTTGAAATAGCTTGAAAAGAATTGGTATTAATTCTTCTTTGAAGGTTTTGTAGAACTCCGCTGTATACCCATCCGGTCCAGGGCTTTTCTTGGTTGGTAGTCTTTTGATGGCTTCTTCAATTTCTTCCTTTGTTATTGGTCTGTTTAAATTTTGTGTGTCTTCCTGTCTCAATCTGGGCAAATCATATGCCTTAAGAAATTTATCAATATCTTCACTATCTTCTATTTTATTGGAATATAGGGTTTCAAAATACTTTCTAATTATCTTCTGTATTTCTGTAGTGTCTGTTGTGATATTGCCTTTTTCATCCCGTATGTTAGTAATTTGAGTTCTCTCTCTTCTTCTTTTCGTTAGTATGGCTAAGGGCTTGTCTATCTTATTTATTTTTTCAAAGAACCAACTTTTAGTTTTATCTATTTTTTCAATGGTTGTTTTTGTTTCAATTTCGTTGATTTCTGCTCTAATTTTAATTATTTCTTGTCTTCTACTACATTTGCTGTTTTTTTGTTCTTCCTTTTCTAGATTTTTGAGGCGTAGTGTGAGTTCATTTATTTGTTGGTTTTTTCTTTTTTTGAGAAAAAAACTCCAAGAAATGAATTTCCCTCTTAAAACTGCTTTCATTGTGTCCCATAGATTCTGGTATGTTGTGTCTGTATTATCATTTGACTCTAAGAATTTTTTCATCTCCTCCTTTATGTCTTCTGTAACCCATTGATCATTCAATAACATATTGTTCATTTTCCATGTGGTGTAAGGTTTTTCCTTCCTTCTTTTATCATTGATTTCCAATTTCATTCCATTATGGTCAGATATGGTGCATGGTATAATCTCCACACCTTTATATTTACTAAGAGTTGCCTTTTGGCATAATATATGGTCTATCTTTGAGTAGGATCCATGTGCTGCTGAGAAGAATGTGTATCCACTTGATGATGGTTGATATATTCTATATATTCGGTTAAGTCTAGGTTGTTGATTGTGCTGTTGAGTTCTATAGTTTCTTTATTCAATTTTTGTCTAGAGGATCTGTCTAATGGCGAGAGTGGTGTGTTGAAATCACCCATAATTATTGTGTTGTGGTCTATTTGACTCTTGAACTTGAGGAGGATTTGTTTTATGAACGTTGCAGCTCCATTGTTTGGTGCATATACATTGATAATTGTTATGTCTTGTTGGTGGATGGTTCCTTTTAACAGTATATAGTGCCCTTCTTTATCTTTCTTGATTAACTTAGGTTTGAAGTTGATTTTATTCTATATGAGTATGGCCACTCCTGCTTGTTTCCAAGGGCCATGTGAGTGGTATGATTTATCCCAACCTTTTACCTTTAGCCTATGAATGTCTTTTCCTATCATATGAGTCTCCTGAAGGCAGCATATTGTTGGATTTATTTTTTTGATCCAGGTTACTAGCCTATGTCTCTTGATTGGTGAGTTTAGGCCATTAACATTTAAGGTTACAATTGAGATATGATTTGTACTTCCAGTCATGCTTCTTTCTTTATTTATTTTAGTTTGGCTAATTTTACTTTTTGGTTATTTTCCTCTCCCTTTACTGAGCTACTTCCTGCTATTGGTTTTGTGCACTATTTTTCAACTCCTCTTCTTGTAGTATTTTGCTCAAAATACTTTGCAGTGCTGGTTTTCTTGCTGCAAATTCTTTTAGCTTTTGTTTATCATGAAAGATTTTAATTTCGTTGTCAAATCTGAAGCTCAATTTTGCTGGATACAGTATTCTTGGATGGAATCCATTATTTTTCAGTGTTTGAAATACATTGTTCCAGGATCTTCTCGCTTTCAAAGTTTGTGATGAGAAATCCGTCGTTAACCTAATTGGTTTACCCCTGAATGTGATCTGCCTCTTTTCTCTCGTAGCTTTTAATATTCTCTCCTTGTTCTGTATGTTGGCTATCTTCATTATTATGTGTCTTGGAGTTGGTCTATTATGATTTTGAATGCTTGGGGTCCTGTAGGCTTCCAGGATTTGGCAATCCATTCTATCTTTCATCTCTGGGAAGTTTTCCACAATTATTTCATTTAATATGCTGTCCATTCCTTTGGTTTGAATCTCTGTTCCTTCTTCTATCTCAATGACTCTCAAATTTGGTTTTTTTATGACGTCCCATATCTCTTGAATAGATTGCTCGTGGGTTTTAAGCATCTTTTCTGTGTTGACTATACTCTTTTCAAGTTGATAAACCTTGTCTTCATTATCTGATGTTCTGATTTCTACTTGATCAAGTCTATTTGTAATATTCTCGTTTGAATTTTTAATTTGGTTTATAGTTTCCTGCAATTCTAGGATTATCGTTTGATTTTTTTTTAAGATCTCTATCTCCTGGTAGAGCTCGTTCTTTGCCATTTGAATTTGTTTGTTTAATTCATTTTCAAAATATACTTTTATTTCTTGGACTTGCTGTCTCACGTCTTCTCTAATATTCCTTTCCATTTGAGTTAGGTATGCCTTGAGTTCTTTCCCTATCCCTGCTTCTGATGTTTCTATGTCCTCCTGTAGCATTAAGTTGTCTTGCATTGTTTGTACTCCTTTTTTCCCTTGTTTTCTCATGTTGTCCACGTTACTTCCCAGCTCTTTTTGATTGTCGTGTTTCTGCTCTCTTCTATAGCTTTGTTTTGGTTCTGTATTACTCTGATGTCTCTCCTTTGTGTTGTTAAACTATGCCTGCTAACTTGGATTCCGCTGGGAAGGAATTCTGACGTCCGAGTTCCAGTGACAACACTGCTCTGCTATGGCGGGCCCCAGGCTCCTTGCTGGGGTGTCCTAAAGGGGGGTGTGACTGGACTGCCTCTGTTTGATTTCGGTTCCCAGTCACGGCAGGCAGTCAGTCTCCAGCGGCCCAGTATCACAGGCCGCTGGCGGGTGATCGGTCGTCTGTGGGCGGCGTTCTCCTACCGCCCAGTTACGCAGGCAGTGGGTGAACTGTCGCCGGCGGGCCTGCGGTTTCCAGCCGCCCACTGGCCAGGGTCTTGCCTCTAGTCTCCTGGTTTCTCCTGTTAGTCTTGATTTCTCCTGTTTTGTTGTTGCAATCTGTCGGAGAGTGGTGGTGGATACTTCAGCTTTCCCAGATGGTGGCCGCTGACTGCCTCGGTGGAGTGTCCGCTGTTTTGATGCTGCAATCTGTGGGAGAGTGGCGGTGTATCCTTCAGCTTTCCCGGATGGTGGCCGCTGACTGCCTCGGTGGAGTGTCCGTTCTCTGCGGCGCCACGCCTTCTGTAGCCGCGGGGCAGGCCGCACGAGTCAGTCGGCCTGGATCTCCAGGGTCCTGCTCTGTTTGTTTGTTTTTTTGATGGTTAATTTAAGTGCCAGTTTTAAAGGTGTTTTTGAAAGAGATTAACATTTAAATTGGTAATCTTTGGATAAAATAAGTTATTCTTCAGAATGTGGGTGGTCTTCATTTAATCAGTTCAAGGCCTAAAAAGAACAGCTTTGCATGTGAGAGAAAGTTCTCCAGAAGAGTGCTTTCAGACTCCATGTGGACCATTGGCTGGCACCTGTCTTTGACTGCCAGCCTTTGGACTGGAAACCCACTATATTTTGGATCTCAAGCCAGCCAGCCCACAGTGCAAATTTTGCACTTCCCAATCTCCATAATTTTTTGAGCCAAAGCCTTATGACAAATCTTTTAAAGAAGTTATAGAATTAGCGAAAAGTGTTTATACATGTAATAACTCTTCTTGCTGTTCTTCCTTCTCTTATGATTTCCATCTGATTTGATTTTCTGTAAATTGAGTTTGGAGTGACAGGATGAATATTCAGCTTCTGTATGTGTGAATACATCTTTACTTCAACTTCATTTTCTAATGATAATTTTGCTTGGTATAGAAGTCAAGATTGATAGTTTCTTTTATTTTAGAGATTTTGAAGGTATTATTCCACTGTCTTCCCACATTCATGTTTTCCAATGAGAAATCTGATGTCTTTCTTATTTTTCCTTTGTATATTTTTAAATTTTGGCTTCCTTTGAACTTTTCTGTTTGTTACTGAGTTTCAGCAGTTTGCTTATGGTGTGCCTGGGTTTCTTCTTCTTCTTTTCTTTATATGTTTCTTGTGCCAGAGGCTTTTTTGGAGTTTTTTTTTTTAATTTATAGTTTTCATCAAATTTGAAAAATTCCTGGTCATTATTTTTAAATTGTTTTTCTCTCTCCACCCATCTTCTCTTTCAAAAGTTAGAATTACCCAAATTAGACCATTTGAAATGGAACCACGGTTTAGTGATGCTCTGTTCAATTTTATGTGCTTCATTTTGTATTGTTTCTAGTGTTATCTTCCAGTTCACTCTTCTTTCCTTCTGCAATGTCTAATCTGGTCTTAGTCCAATCCATCGTATTTTTTTAATCTCAGAAATTGAAGTTTTCATTTCTAAAAGTTTAACAAGTATTTAAAAATTAGTTTCAACTTAAATTCTGAAAATGTAGAATACAGTTATCATATTTTTAATGTCTTTATGTCATTTTGAATTGATTTTAATTGATTTATCTCTTCATTATAGGCTATGCTTTCCTGCCTTAGATGCAGATATTTTAATTGTACTTTGAAGTAGACTGCTCTTTTCCCTATGGCCAGATTTTTATTTTTATTTTTTAGATGAGTGTCTTGCTATGTTGCCCATGCTTGTATGGAATTCCTGGGGCTCAAGCGATCCTTTCTTTTCACCCTCTCAAGTAGTTAGGACTATATGTGTGTACCACCACACATGGGATATGGCCAGTTTAAAAAAAATTCAGTTTATATGTGAAAGTGGGCTTGCACACATGCACATATTCACATTCTTCAAATTCAAATGATCTTCATATAAATTTAACATGGGAGTTATTTTAATTTACTGCTTTCTTACCTCCAAGCCTTTATACATGCTGTTCCCAGTACCCACAGTGGCATCTCTCATATATCTGTCTAGTTAAGTCTTCAGGCTTCACATATTAGTTCAAGTATCATTTCCTTAATAATACTTTTCTTAGTCCCTAGAGCTAGTTTTGAGCCTCTTCCTCTGTGTTCTCAGATCTCCTTTCTTTTTATAAAACCTTCAATTTCTTACTTAGTTTGTCTTTTCCACTAGACAGTGAACTCTATGAGGGGAGGGATATTAAATCTTTTTTTTAGTGAAGTAAACCCAATGCCTACAACAGTATGTGGCTCATAGTGGGAACCCAATGAGATTCTACCATATTGATTAAAATTCCTTTTAGATTTTTGAAGATAGTTAACTATCAAGGCAATATTTATCATCATTTACTTCAAAGTATTCTCATGAGATAGAATATGGAGCTTTGACATCAGACAAATTTGGGTTTGAAGTGTGAGGCTTACACTTATTAGCTGAATGACTTGAGGAAAGCTAAAAGTTGCTTGCTTTCTGATTCCCAGGGTAACTTTTTAAAAAAATATTGAGACAATAATAGCTTCTTCTTAGAGATTTTGTGAAAAATTAAATAAGGATGCCTTTGTAAAAGTTCTTAACATAATGGTAAAAATATAGTAGGTGTTCCATAAATTTTAGCTTCTCAGTTCATCCATTTTCCACTATACTCTCTTCTTCTTTGTTCCTCTTCTGCTTTATTATAGCCTTCTTTCTTAATAAGAGAAGTCTTGAGTGAATTATTAATACCAGCTGAAGAATAGGGGTGACATAACAAATTATTTCATTCTCTTCCTTCTCATTGGCAAGAATTTAGATCAACCTAGATGTAACACAAAATCAAAGGGAATTGGATCTGGAGGGGACTTGTAAAGGCAAAATCTTCACTCTGAGGCATTGAACTTCAGAGAAGAAAAGTTACATGGCCAGGATCCTAGTGAAAACTTGGTGAGGTGCTTTTGGAAAGAATTTGGTTGAGTATCTTAGTGTGAGGGAACTTATAGGTTTGTTGGGTTTTGAATTAATTGCAAATACAGACATGTTGAGTCCTGAATGGAGGTATCATGGAGTTGATGCTGAAACCCCAAATGCAGATGTTGGACAAATTCTATCCTTTTCTTCATTTCTAAACTCTAAGGCCCCTTGTCTAAAAGTGTGCAAGAAGGTGTTGTTTTCTAATAGAATTCTTGCTGTGCTTACTGTTTAGAGCAGTCCATCTGTTTAATTATTATCACGAGCTGTACCTAATTCCATGGTGTAAAACTCATATTGCAGGCAAGTGGGTAGCATATCTACAAAGGTTGGGTCCATATGCCGTGCTGTTGGGGCAGGCGGATGACAGTTAGGAAAGAGAGGTGAACGCTTGTGTCAGACAGCCTGATAGAAATCAGGCCGTTGATATCTTATGACTGTGTGTTTTTCCTTTGAGTTGATCCCTGGGACCAGTGCCAGAAAAATAAATGAGAACCAGAGACCAAATTAAATGTTGCCTGATCATTATGTCAAAGACAAAAGCAGGAAGATAAAAATCTCAAAGCCAAATAGATCCAGGACAAAGGGAAAATAATGGCAGCTGTAACCATAGTTTGGAACTAAGAAGTGGAACAAATGAGGCTGAACTTGCTGACCATCTGTTCAGAAGCAGAGGGAGCCTCAGAAAATGCACTGGGCTTGGGATCTGGTGATGGGCTCTTATGTCCTTGTTCAATGTCTTATTAGTGGAGGACCTGGGAAGAGTAACCTGTTCTCTCTGAATTTAGTCTTCTCATCTATAAATGGAGATAATGAGAACTGCCCTCCAACCCCCATACTTTTGCAAGATGGGCACAAATTAGTTATTGGACAGCTTCACCCATTCTACCAACTGCCTTCCATCATTAGTACCCAACTTCTAGCTTCTATGATTTTCCAAGATCTCCTGTTCTTGCTAGACCCCTGCCCATGGCAGTCATTACTTTTGTACTTAAGCAGAAAAACACAGCTTGACAAGATTCTTACTAAATATATGCAGAACATTATAATCCTTCTTATTCATAGATGATCTTGAAATATCACTTATCTACTCTGGGCCTCAGTTTACCTAAACTCACAGGGTAGTTTTAAGTATTAAATAAAATAGTGTGCACAAAGTATTTAATACAATTCTTGGTACATAGTAAGATATTGCTAAATATATATTATTATAAATATTGTCAAAGCATACCTTTTAAACATTTGAAAACATACACAAATGTATGTTGAGC
Organism: Urocitellus parryii; assembly: GCF_045843805.1. Classification (NCBI taxonomy): domain Eukaryota; kingdom Metazoa; phylum Chordata; class Mammalia; order Rodentia; family Sciuridae; genus Urocitellus; species Urocitellus parryii. The sequence goes on along the minus strand of NC_135534.1, from coordinate 85,054,593 downwards.
AGATGTCAAAGATTTGTTTACACCACCAAGGAGGAAAGCAGCTGGATGTTAAAGGAAACTTTGAAAGAAAGAACTGTATGTAGTTCATGAAAGAAAGAATGCTAAAATGAAGTTAAGTTTCATATAAAACTGTTAATGTCCCAAGGAGGCTAATAAAATGATAACCCCTCAGGTTATCACTTTTATTGGGCAATTACATTTATCTTCACTAGACAAAGATACCTTATAACATGTCCATCTTCTTCGAGTTAACATAGCATTACATAGAGTCTGAGCCCTTATAAATAATAAATAGAAAGTCAAACTAAATCACAGTCCAAGACAATCAGATGGCTAACAGCAAGATTGTTTAGAAAATGCACTGATAAAGAGAATGAAAGGTCTGATGGTGGTCTTGTCTTGTTTCCAGGTTTTGGATAACTATTTTAGTTTTTTAAAAATATTTCTTTTTTAGTTTTAGGTGGACACAATATCTTTATTTTATTTTTAATGGTGTTGGAGATGGAACCCAGCGCCCAGTGCATGTCAGGCAAGTGCACCACCACTTGAGCCACATCCCCAGCCCCTATTTTAGGGTTTGATCAGTCTGAGATCTTGGTCTTCTGGGACCTGGGTTTCAATGATCCAGCTATAATTTCCCACCCTTCAAGTCATTGTAACCAAATTATATCACCATAAGTATCTTTTGGTTTCAAACTTGTGAAGACATTTGGGAATGAGGAAGGGACAAGAAACAGGAGTTTGGAGTTGAACAAGCTTAATGTTGGTTTTTGGTTTGAGGTGGACATTTAGAAATGGGGCATGTTCCACATTTGCAGCAGCTGGATAGATGTATGTGAAATTGCTCATGTTTGTGTTTAATCAACATATTTCTTAAACTCATTTGTTATTCTTTCCTCTTCAGCTTCTCAGATGCACTTCCTGTTTGTTTTTTAATACTTTCATTTCCCGTTATTTACTTATTTATTTTTTAAATCTCTAGCTAATGTTTCCCTCCTCCTTTTCTACCCCTCCTAGGTCTTCATATTTACTTCAAGCAGTTTTTCTTCTTATTTTACGACCATTCTCTTTTGGAGCAGTTGAAAGCAGAAAAGATTTGTTTTCTTTTCACTCTTTTGTCCGATTCTTTCTTTTGTTTACTTTTATAGTATCTGTACACCCACAGTTTCTATCTGCCCAGCCCCTTTTGTTCCTCAATTCTCTCCTTGTGGTCATTCTGCATATTCTTAGGCCTTAGAGGGTAGACAAAAGGGGAAGTGAAACTCTTATGACAAGTCAAAATATACTTTATTGGAGAATCTTTGCTTATTTTTAAATCCAGATACTATTTTCATGATATTTAATATTTAAATAAATTGAGAGATATTTTCTTACTTTTTAAATTGTAAAGACGAGCATACTGACATAGATTCTTAAAGTTCTTTTCCATAATATTGCTTTATTAATATAAGAATTTTCATTTCTGTATTTTTCTTCTGTCTTTGACCCATGTGCTTTTTGCATAATTATATTCATCAGGTATCTATGTTTAAAAATTCTTTTTTTAAGCTTGCAGCTTATGATGTAGGTATAGTAAAGAGTAGAAGAAAGTTTGCAAACTAAGCCTGTGGGCATTGTGGCCTTCTGAGATGAGAAATAAGGACCAACCATCAGTAAGCTGAATCCATCGCCATTGAGGTCTACACAGTGATTGAATTACCTTGCTCTGCATATATTGTCAGAAAAGACACAGGTCAGCCTTCCACGAGTAAACCATCAGCAATGGACTTGTTTTCTAATTCATTAGAAACAGGGCAAACTGTTAACAAAGGACATTCTCATAAACAAAGAATTACCACTGCATGATTGCATAGTGGCACTTATTGTGTAGCAGAGAGAATCTGAGATCTGGAGTCAGACTAAGTTCAAATCCTGTCACTTGCTAGTTAGGTACCCTTGATTACATCACTTAAATTTCCAGGCTTTAGTTCTTCCATAAAATGAAGATATGAATCATTAAATAAGCAATTATGACATTACATATTTTATATAATTTGTGACAAAATACAGGTTATCATCATTGTTGCAGAAATGTTGTAAGTCTATGGAACCACTTGTTTTTTTGCTTATCAAGAATTTGTGTGGAGGAAAAGAAATTTCAAGATTTGCTATAGGTCTGTAATATTGCTCTTTCCCCCCATAATCCCTTCCAATTTACAAGTGGATCTCAGTTGGGCAAATTAGAGTAATTAAAACAGTAATTAGCAGAACTTTCCAGAACACTCAGTGAGAAGTGGAGGAGCGGCAGCTGTCCAAGCTGCACAGTTATGAGCTCCTTTCCACTTTCCCACATCGGCCCGCTCACCAGCAGTAGAAAATGGTGAAAGAAACCACTTACTATGTGGTTTTGGGGGTCAAACCCAATGCCACCCAGGAAGAATTGAAAAAGGCTTACAGGAAACTGGCCTTGAAGTACCACCCTGATAAGAATCCAAAAGAAGGAGAAAAGTCTAAACAGATTTCTTAAGCTTATGAAGTTTTCTCTGATGCCAAGAAAAGAGAATTATATGACAAAGGAGGAGAACAAGCAATTAAGGAAGGTGGAACGGTGTTTTATCTCCCCCATGGACATCTTTGGTATGTTTTTTTGGAGGAGGAGGAAGGATGCAGAGAGAAAGGAGAGGTAAAAACATTGTGCATCAGCTCTCAGTAGTGTTAGAAGATTTATACAATGGTGCAATGAAAAAACTAATTCTGCAAAAGAATGTGATTTGTGACAAATGTGAAGGCCAAGGTGGTAAGAAAGGAGCAGTCGAGTGCTGTCCCAACTGCCTATTACTGGAATGCAAATGTGAACGTATCTGATAGGCCCCCGAATGGTTCAGCAAATTCAGTCTGGGTGCATGGAGTGCCAGGGCCATGGGGAAAGGATCAGTCCTAAGATCGACAGACCTTTAGCCATGCTAATGAAGAGAAGAAGAGAGAGAACTCAAATTACTAACATACGAGATGAAAAAGGCAATATCACAACAGATGCTACAGAAATACAGAAGACAATTAGAAATTATTTTGAAAACCTATATTCCAATAAAATAGAAGATAGTGAAGACATTGATAAATTTCTTAAGTCATATGATTTGCCCAGACTGAGTCAGGAGGATACACACAATTTGAACAGACCAATATCAATGGATGAAATTGAAGAAGCAATCAAAAGACTACCAACCAAGAAAAGCCCAGGACCGGATGGGTATACAGCAGAGTTTTACAAAACCTTTAAAGAAGAATTAATACCAATACTTTTCAAGTTATTTCAGGAAATAGAAAAAGAGGGAGCTCTTCCAAATTCACTCTATGAGGCCAACATCACCCTGAATCCGAAACCAGACAAAGACACCTCAAAGAAAGAAAACTACAGACCAATATCTTTAATGAACCTAGATGCAAAAATCCTCAATAAAATTCTGGCGAATCGAATACAAAAACACATCAAAAAAATTGTGCACCATGATCAAGTAGGATTCATCCCTGGGATGCAAGGATGGTTCAATATATGGAAATCAATAAATGTTATTCACCACATCAATAGACTTAAAGATAAGAACCATATGATCATCTCGATAGGCGCAGAGAAAGCATTAGACAAAGTACAGCATCCCTTTATGTTCAAAACATTAGAAAAACTAGGGATAACAGGAACTTACCTTGACATTATAAAAGCTATCTATGCTAAGTCTCAGGCTAGCATCATTCTGAATGGAGAAAAGTTGAAGGCATTCCCTCTAAAATCTGGAACAAGACAGGGATGCCCTCTCTCACCACTTCTATTTAATATAGTCCTTGAAATACTAGCCAGAGCAATTAGACAGACAAAAGAAATTAAAGGCATAAAAATAGGAAAAGAAGAACTTAAATTATCACTATTTGCGGACGACATGATTTTATACCTAGAAGACCCAAAAGGGTCTACAAAGAAACTACTAGAACTAATAAATGAATTCAGCAAAGTGGCAGGATATAAAATCAACTTGCATAAATCAAAGGCATTTCTGTATATCAGCGACAAAACTTCTGAAACAGAAATGAGGAAAAACACTCCATTCACAATATCCTCAAAAAAATAAAATAAAATACTTGGGAATCAACCTAACAAAAGAGGTGAAAGATTTATACAATGAAAACTACAGAACCCTAAAGAGAGAAGTAGAAGAAGATCTTAGAAGATGGAAAAATATACCCTGTTCATGGATAGGCAGAACTAACATTATCAAAATGGCAATATTACCAAAAGTTCTCTATAGGTTTAATGCAATGCCAATCAAAATCCCAATGGCATTTCTTGTAGAAATAGATAAAGCAATCATGAAATTCATATGGAAAAATTAAAGGCCCAGAATAGCAAAAGGAATTCTAAGCAGGAAGTGTGAATCAGGCTGTATAGTGATACCAGATTTCAAACTATATTACAGAGCAATAGTGACAAAAACAGCATGGTACTGGTATCAAAACAGGCGGGTGGACCAATGGTATAGAATAGAGGACACAGAGACTAATCCACAAAGTTACAACTATCTTATATTTGATAAAGGGGATAAAAGCATGCAATGGAGGAAGGATAGCATCTTCAACAAATGGTGTTGGGAAAACTGGAAATCCATATGCAACAAAATGAAACTGAATCCCTTTCTCTCGCCATGCACAAAAGTTAACTCAAAATGGATCAAGGAGCTTGATATCAAATCAGAGACTCTGTGTCTGATAGAAGAAAAAGTTGGCTCCAATCTACATATTGTGGGGTCGGGCTCCAAATTCCTTAATAGGACACCCATAGCACAAGAGTTAATAACAAGAATCAACAAATGGGACTTACTTAAACTAAAAAGTTTTTTTCTCAGCAAGAGAAACAATAAGAGAGGTAAATAGGGAGCCTACATCCTGGGAACAAATTTTTACTCCTCACACTTCAGATAGAGCCCTAATATCCAGAGTATACAAAGAACTCAAAAAATTAGACAAAAAGACAACAAATAACCCAATCAACAAATGGGCCAAGGACCTGAACAGACACAGAGGAGGATATACAATCAATCAACAAGTACATGAAAAAATGCTCACCATCTCTAGCAGTCAGAGAAATGCAAATCAAAACCACCCTAAGATACCATCTCACTCCAGTAAGATTGGCAGCCACTATGAAGTCAAACAACAACAAGTGCTGGCGAGGATGTGGAGAAAAGGGTACACTTGTACATTGCTGGTGGGACTGCAAATTGGTGAGGCCAATTTGGAAAGCAGTATATGGAGATTCCTGGGAAAGCTGGGAATGGAACCACCATTTGACCCAGTTATTGCCCTTCTCAGACTATTCCCTGAAGACCTTAAAAGAGCATGCTACAGAGATACTGCCACATCCATGTTCATAGCAGCACAATTCACGATAGCTAGACTGTGGAACGAACCCAGATGCCCTTCAATAGATGAATGGATAAAAAAAAAATGTGGCATTTATCCACCATGGAATATTACGCAGCACTAAAAAATGACAAAATCATGGAATTTGCAGGGAAATGGATGGCACTAGAGCAGATTATGCTTAGTGAAGCTAGCCAATCCCTAAAAAACAAATACCAAATGTCTTCTTTGATATAATGAGAGCAACTATGAACAGAGTAGGGAGGAAGAGCAGGAAGAAAAGATTAACTTTAAACAGAGACATGAGATGGGAGGGAAAGGGAGAGAAAAGGGAAATTGCATGGAAATGAAGGAAGACCCTCATTGCTATACAAAATTACATATAAGAGGTTGTGAGGGGAATGGGAAAATAAACAAGGAGAGAAATGAATTACAGTAGATGGGGTAGCGAGAGAAGATGTGAGGGAAGGGGAGGGGGGATAGTAGGGGATAGGAAAGGTAGCAGAATACAACAATTACTAATAGGGCATCATATAAAATTGTGGATGTGTAACCGACGTGATTCTGCAATCTGCATTTTGGGTAAAATTGGGAGTTCATAACCCACTTCAATCTAATGTATGAAATATGATATGTCAAGAGCTTTGTAATGTTGTGAACAACCAATTAAAAAAAAAGAAAGAAAGGAAAATAGTTTGAGAGAAAAAGCTTCTAGAATTTCAAATTGACAATGGCATGAAAGATGGTCAGAAGATAACATTCCATGGTGAAGGAGACCAAGAGCCAGGACTGGAACCAGAAAATATTATCATTGTGTTAGATCAGAAGGACCATGTTATTTTTACTCTATGAGTCGTGTATGGACTTCTTTTCATGTGTATGGACATACAGCTGGTGGAAGCATTATGTGGCTTCCAGAAGTCAGTATCCACTCTTGACAATCGAACCACAGTCAACATCTCTTATCTGGGTCAGATTGTCAAGCATGGAGATATAAAGTGTGTGCTAAATGAAGGTATGCCAATTTATCATAGACCATATGAAAAGAGTCACCTAATCATCAAGTTTAGGTAAACTCTTCTGAAAATGGCTTTCTCTCTCCTGACAAACCCTCTTTGATGGAAAAATTCCCACCTGAATAGAAGGAAGTAGAAGAGACTGATGAAATGGATTAGGTAGAACTAATGGCCTTTGATCCAAATCAGGAAAGATTGCACCATTATAATGGAGAAGCATGTGAGGATTATGAACATCATTCCAGAGGTAGTGTTCAGTGTCAAACCTTTTAATGGGCCACTGAATAACACTAACTGCAGACATTTTATATGGAGGAGTGAATGAGTGAAGGACTATAATCATAATATGTTCACTATATCCTATTGTTTTGTTTTAATATTCAATTATAGTAGTGTTTTAAAAGTTAAATGAAGAATAAATGCAAATATAAAAGCTCTAACTTTGCCCTGTATATATGATGACTTCAGTATGCAAAAAGTTGTTTAATACCTGTAAAAACTACTTTTAAAAAGTTCTCCTGGCATGTTATTAGGCCAAACCTTGTGATTTCAACTATGTATGTGGACAAACTTGGACTGAAATACTAGGTATATGTGTTGATTTCAGTGTATGATTCTTCATTGTTAAGCTATAAAATTAAAGCTCTGTATTTAACTGGCAATAAGAAAAAGAAAACTTGGGGTGGGGATGTGGCTCAAGAGGTAGCGCGCTTGCCTAGCATGCGTGGGGAGCTGGGTTTGATCCTCTGCACCACGTAAAAGTAAAATAAAGATGTTGTGTCCACTGAAAACTAAAAAATAAATATTAAAAAAATTCTCTCTCTCTCTTTAAAAAAATAAAAAGAAAATTTAATTTGTAGAGGAGTGTTGTTTTGTCTTGTTATTTGTATTAAGTGGGACTCATTGTGATGCCTCTGCATTCTATTGCCTCAACTTACTTGAAGGAGGTATAATGTATAATTTCACTTCTGGTATCAGTGAAAGAAATGTACCTTTCAAAAGAAGGGGTTTATCATTACGTGCTGCTTCTTTTGCAGAATTTCATTCTCTTCTGTTGTACCATCTTTAATACACACACACACACACACACACACACACACATAAATATAAAACTGTGTTGACCAGTCCTGGTTACATTAATTTTCCCTTCTCTTTGGACCATGATAAGCTCTTGTAGTAAATTCCACAGCCTGATGACATAGAAATTAAAATGAAGACACCAATACATGGAAAAGTAGTTTACATGTATAATATAGGAAGGAAGGTGTTCCTTAAATATGTTATAGGCTTACTTGTCTAGTAAATATGATGATTAGCTTTAACTGTCTGTTTAAAAGTTATCATATGTTCACATGCTTAAATCTGGGTATCAGAATTTAAACAATTCTTGAAATGTATGTCTCCTTAATATACTAATTACTAAACAAAAAAAAACATCCCTAATTAATTAAAGACAGTGTGTTACTGACATAGTAAAAGATGAATAGATCAGTAAAGCAGCATAAAGTTAGAATGAAGCATACATATGTAGAGACATTTAGCTTATGAAAAAGATGACTATTTCAGACCTGTGAACATCTGGAAGAAAGTATACCCTTGTATGATGTGTAAAATATCCATGTTTTCTTAGAACACTGTTTATAAAAAAAGCCCTGAATTTTGTTTTAAAAATAATTCAATGAATTATGCAGAATAGTGAACTGAATCTTCTTCCCAAATCCTCAATGAATCAGAAGGAAGATACTTTAAATTCAATACATCCATAATAATGTTTAAGAAATGAGAGAGGATGCCATAAGGAATAGAAATTGGAAGGTCTTACGGATGATAGAAGGAACATTAGGTAAGATTAATGGAGACCACCAAAAATATCTAGACATTTGAGGCAAAATGGCAGCAAAACAAACAAACAAAAAAAGTTAGAGATGGAGAGCAAAAGCAGAATCAGTGACCCATGAAACAAAGAGGAGCGTTAAGAACACTCTATTATTCTTAGAGAAATTTAAGAGAATACTGCAGCCTCAAATTAAGAACAGGCTGCAACAAAAGAGGAAGAATAAGAAACAGTTCTTAGAGATAAAAATCATGATTGTTAATTTTTTTTTCAGCAGAAGGCTTGAACACCAAATTATAGATCTGAAAGATGAAGATGAGAAAACTCCAAAAGATGCAGAATGCAAAGACAAAAGGGGAAAAAAAAAAAGAGAAATTCCTAAAGAAAAATTGGGAGATAAGGAGTTCAGATCCAGAGGTTCCTATTTGTTGGTAGAATTTAAAGCAGTTAACTGCTCCTGGGAATAGATTGATAGATTAGTGTGGCTGGTGGACTTGCATTTATATGGAAATTTATGTATAGTGAGGTGGCATTTTAAATCAGTGGGCATTTGGGGAGACAGAGTTCCCTGGCCTCTGAGAGCAGTGTCAGCACCCTCCCTCTGCTCCCAAATTATTTGATTAGATGCAGAACTGATATGCCAGAACCCCTTAGGACCATTGTGTCAAATTCATAACATTTTAAAGTATTTTAAATATCCTTCCACCATAAAAGTATACTTCACATTCCCAAGGAAGGGTAAAAATGGAATAAAAGGCAAAGGGAGGTGTAAATTCTTCTCTAGCAGATGTGAGCAGGGGGAAGGAAACAGTTTGGAGAGTTTTTCCAGTCCTCTCCACCATTTGGCTCCATTAAGAATAAGCTATTTGTTTTAGTCAGATTTTTGCTGCTGTGACTAAAAGGCCCAACCAGAACATTTATAGAGGAGGAAAAGTTTATTTGGGGGCTCACAGTTTCAGAAGTCTCAGTCCACAGACAGCAGGCTTCATTTTTCAGGGCTTGAGATGGGGCAGAACATCAAGGCAGAAGAGTGCAGTGGAGGGAAGCAGCTCACGTGATGATCAGGAAGCAGAGAAAGAAGACTCCACTTGCCAGATACATATATACCCAAAGCCATGCCCATAGTGACCCACCTTCTCCAGCCACAACAGCTAATCCCATCAGGATGATTAATTCACTGATTCGGTTAACACCCTCAAAGCCCAATCATTTCTTCTCTGAATCTTCTAGCATTGTCTCACCTGTGAGCTTCTGGGGGACAACTCACATCCAAACCATAACACTATTGCTCATTTTTAACTGCGGAACAGACACTAGAACTCAGATTTCATTCTTTTCTTGGGAAGATGGCTCTGGCTAGGTGAATATCCCCCTAGACAACTTCTGTAGGCTTGCTAAAATAGAAATGCACCACAAAGCTAATGAAAAGCGTGTAAGATGACCACAACTATTTTGTGAACCAAGATCAGAGAGGAAACATTGATTTTACAACTCAACGAGTTTCATACCCATTGTAAGAAGGGAGTTAAAGTATGACATAGTGCTTAGTCAAGGGACTTGATTCCACTTAGTTACTCAAACTAGAGCTTATAAGTTCACCTTGGTAATTTAAAAAAGTTGTGTTTAATTTTTAAACCTTAATATAAACATATTCTGGGTCATCAAAAGGCTACGTTGGTGCTGCCACACTATTTTTGTATTGGAATTAGCTTTTATGTTTATTGGCCTCAAGTGGGAAGGAAAAGAACAGAGAAAAGCATGAATATGTTCATGAAGGCCAAGGGCATCATGATGCACGCTGTGAACAAAGGTTCATATTAACTTAAAGAGCTGTGTTGGGAACATCAAGTTCTTTCCCAGTGCATAGGAGCACAGGCTGCCAAACAGAAGATATTCATTCTCAGGCTCAATACCACAGTCACAGAATAAAGTGATTTTTTTTTTTTTAGCAAAGTAACATTATCTGTCATGTTAAGTTAATTTGATTTATATTGGTTCTATAAGTTAGTAGTTGTGTGAGCATATGGAAATTATACCCAGCTTTATGTATATACATATTTAGACATCATTGTTGTGAAATAATTTAATTAAAAGTAAAAAGAGTCATGAGTACTAGTATCTTTAGTAGCCAGGACACACATTAAATTTTATCCTTACTGATGCCAGTGGTTCCTTAGGCCACAAGATTATTTCACATGCTAAACTGGAATAGAAATGAAGGCTCTGCTTCTTCATGAGACGAACTCTCTTTTTCAATTTCTGGCCCATTCTTTTTTGTGTTTTAATTTTCTTGCATAAGTCTCCCTTTCCTTACATACTTCTGCATGCTTCTCAGCACACAGGAGAATGAGATGTTTGGGAAGAGCAAGACTTGGGGTTTCCACAGAGAAAAGATCTTTAGTGGCAGCAAGTTTGCAGCTAGTTTGTAACTAGCTCAGAACAAGGTAGCTTTAGTGGAATGAAAACGCCATCCCAGAGAATTCTGAAAGATTCTGGAATAATCCCAGCTGTTTACGCACATCATGGGTGAGATTAATGCACTGGTGGAACTCATAATGACTTCCATTCAACTGGCTTGGCCAATTTCCTCCTCCTAAGAACCCACAGTTCCTAGAGTTCTTATAGGGTAAGTATTAATGAGGTGGAAAGATGATGTATTGAACAACATGGAAATCTATAATGAGAACATAACCATTTTAGATAAAGTGCTCTTGGTTGCTGATTAGTGCATTTTCCCTATATAGTCAACTCCAATCAAAAAATTACTTGGTGAACATATATTCAGATCCAGGGGAGCTAGCTGATATGTCTTGTTGGACCAAAAAATGCTGGGTGAATGCAGCCCTGACTCTTCACAGATGTAAACCTGCACACAGATGAAACATTCTTCATGAGCCAAAATACCCTCTCTTTTGGATAGTGGAAGAATACAGCCAGAATTTGATTTTTTTAATAATAATTCTTCCCCCAAAGTCCCTTTCTGATTAATATATATTTCTTTGAATATACTACTACCTTAAATCCTACCTATAACCAAGGCTTGCCAGCCTGAGTTTTTAATTTTTAAGGTAACCTTATATTAAATCAGCTTTGAATCACCGTGTACTGATTTTATTTTTCTCTCGGAAGGTAATAGTTTGTTTTACTACCTATTTTGTAGAATACCTAAGACTACATAATTTTTAATGAAAAGAAATTTACTGCTTTCAGTTCTAGAGGCTGGGAAGTCCAAGGTCAAGTTTCTGGCACTTTCTTGCTTTATCATCACATGGCAGAAGTCAGAGAGAGACTGGGTAGAGCAAACTCTCCCTCTTATAATGAGCTCACCCCTATAACAATGCCCTTCATCCACTTACTCTGCTCCCATGGCCTAATCATCTCTCATTAGGCTACCCCGCCCCAACAACGTTGTATCACATTGGGAATTAAGTTTCTAACACATGCTTTTAGAAGGTTGTTCAAATCATGGCAATAATCTTGTTAATTTTGTTCTCAAGTTCTTGGCATCTCACTCTTGCTTCGATATACAATTTGGGAAGATGACTCTGGCTAGGTGAATATTCTAGCCAGAGTCTTTTACTTTGTGATTATATTGTGATTATTTTTTTACTTTGTGATTATTAAAAGGAAATAAAGCTATCATTGAAATACTGAAGATCTATGTCACCTCCAAAATTTTCATATAGGAAGATTTCACATTGGGCTTTGAGACTGATCTAGTGGGAATGGGGCTAGAGGACTCTGCTGAAGTTGCTGGTGGAGAACAAAGACCCTGCTTTTACATTGAAAATTTACTTAGTTTGCAGTAGTTTAAGACTCTATTTACATACTAATCATGGTTCTGCTTGGGTTAGATGTTTGTTTAGAGTGATTTGGGTAATGGGGCTCATGAAGATTATGGGTATTTCTGCCTCTCTAAGCATCCTTGGTTGCCAGAGTGTGGTTTAGCTCTATTTGCAGTGGTCCTAGACATGGATTTAATTAATGGGCTCTCACCCAACAGTCTCAAATTACTTTTCACTTTTTTGTTTATATCTATTTATACCTGTGCATATTTTATGCCCAGCATCATGAATCTGCAAATTATTAACTTTGTCAACAAAAGAACACCTTTCTTCTCAAGGCATCTTCTTTGTCAGAGTTAACAAGTTTTTCTCTCTCCATTTGCACAATTGGATTTTTATTCCAGGCAATTCAAACAATACTAGGTGGACATTCAAGTATCTCTCAAGTCATAGAAACAGCAATCAATCTTATGCTGCCCCAGTTCCTCTTTGGATTCTGATAACAATATCAAATTAGATGAGGAATATTATGAACAGAAATGTGAATGACTAAGTGTGCATATATGTAGTTTTGTATGTGTATATGTTCCTTTTAATTATGCTCAAAACCTAATACATTGTTTGGATGACCGATGACTTTTCTTGAACTATTAACATTGTGTATGAGTTCCTATTGCTGCTGTAACAGATTACTACAAAAAATGTAACTTCATATAACACAAATTTATTATCTAACAAATCTCAAGGTCAGAAATCTGAAATGAGCTTCACAGGGCTAAAGTCAAGTTTTGGTAGGGCTGTGTTTCCTTCCCTTTTTATCTTAGAGAGACTACCGAAATTATTAAACTCTTCCTCCAGCTTCAAAGCCAGCACTACAGGACTGAATCCTTCTAATGCTTTTATTTTTCTAGCTCTCTTCTACCTCCCTCTTCCTCTTTTAAGGATTTTTGTGGTTACATTTGGTTTACCTGGACAATTCAGTATTATTTTGCTATTTTAAAATCATCTGATTATCAACCTTAATTCAATCTGCAAACTTAATTTCCTGTTTTCCTTGTAACCTTATATATTTGCATGTGCCAGAAATCAGGACACAGACATATTTTGGGGGTGGGGAACATTATTGTGCCTACCACACATGGAAAATCAAAACAATCTAAAAATTTCAGCATTAGTACTCTTACTTCCACATTATTTTTATTTATTTATTTATTTTATTAGTTACACATGACAGTACAATGATCTTGACAATTCATACATTTGAATCAAACGGGGTATAATTTCTTATTTTTCTGATTGTACAGGTTGCAGAATCACATTGGTCATATAGTCACCCATATACATACAGCAATAATAATGTTTATTTTATTCTGCTGCCCTTCTTATCCCCCCTTCCCCTCCTCTCCCCTCCCAACACATCTCTCTACCCAATCTAATGTAACACGTTTCTTTTTTTTCCTCCTCACAACATCATGCATGTATTCTGTATAATGATGAGGGTTTCCTTCCATCTTCCATGCAAATCCCCTTCTCCCTCCTTTTCCCTCCTACCTCTCTTCCCTATTTAGTGGTGATCTACTTCTCATGCTCTTCCTCCCTATCCCATTTTGAGTCACCCCCACTTATAAAAGAGAAGACATTCGGCATTTGTTTTTTAGGGATTGGCTAACTTCACTTAGCATAATCTGCTCTATTGCCATCCATTTCCCTGCAAATGCCATCCACAAAATTACAACTACCTTATATTAGACAAAGGTGCTACAAGCATGTAATGGAGAAAGGATAGCATCTTCAACAAATGGTGCTGGGAGAACTGGAAATCCATATGCAACAAAATGAAATTGAATCCCTTTCTGTCACCATGCACAAAATTTAACTCAAAATGGATCAAGGTGTTAGGAATCAAACCAGAGATTCTGTGTCTAATAGAAGATAAAGTTGGCCCTAATCTCCATCATGTGGGGGCAGGCTCCAAATTCCTTATAAGACACCTGTAGCACAAGAGTTAAAACCAAGAATCAACAAATGGGACGAATTCAAACTAAAAAGTTTTTTTCTCGGCAAGAGAAATATATGTGAAGTGAATAGGGAGCCTACATCCTGGGAACAAATTTTTACCCCTCAAACATCAGATAGAGCTCTAATCTCTAGAGTATACAAAGAACTCAAAAAATTAAACAACGACAACAACAACAACAAAAATAAATAACCCAATCAACAATGGGCCAAGGACCTGAACAGACACTTCTCAGAAGAAGATATACAATCAATCAACAAATACATGAAAAAAATGCTCACCATCTCTAGAAATCAGAGAAATGCAAATTAAAACTACTCTAAGATACCATCTCACCCCAATAAGATTGACTTCCACATTCTTCATGTGTGTTTGTAGGGGGGATACCAGGGATTAAACTCAGGGGCACTCGACCACAGAGTCACATTCACAGCCCTATTTTATATTTTATTTAGAGACAGGGTCTTACTGAGTTGTATAATGCCTTGCTGAGGCTGGCTTTGAACTCAGCCTCCTGAGCCTCTGGGATTATAGGCATGCACCACCACACCTGGCTACTTTTACATTCTTTAACATAAATATGGATCAATATCTAAAAGATGAAGATCCCATAAAGGTGTGATAAAAATGTGCATAGGTACTTTTATTGAAGTTCCGTTCTAACATAGTAATCCCCATAATAATAGGTCTTCTCATAAAAATCAGTGTTCAATTTGTGAGCCACTGAAAAAACTCCATGCCCTTCTTAATTTTTATTTTTCATAGGCCTGCTGAAAGTATCTGGAATTTCTAGCATTATATTCTGTTTTGGATTTGGAACTGTATCTTCAACTGACTCTTTCAAGATGAAATTATGAAATTTGATGGCACACAAACCTACTGATGCAATTAAAAACTTGATTTCTATTTAGGCATTAGAGGAATTAAATTGCTAAAGGTAGGATGCTGGGAAGGTCAGTTTGGAGCTTGGGATACTGGAGAGGCAAATCTCTGCAGGGCAGGAGGGGCTGCTGCATGAGAGAATGATGTGCAAGGTTGGGAGGTCCTTGGGGAGACCTGTTCATTAAAATATTTTAAAAGTAATTCCTATTTTACATAATAACTCTGAAACACATTGGAGGCTTTCATCACAGACCTTTCTTTAGGGACACTCACTGGCATATCATGAAGATAAATGTGTTTATTTTTCTTGGGTTGAAGCCTTTGCTCCTTCACTCAGCGTGACAATTATAGGCAATTACACAGAACTTTGAATCATGGTTCTATCATGCAATGGCTTGCATTGGAATTTGAAGTTACACAGTATTTCTCTTTTTTGCCACCTTTTCTTGTTTGACATCACTTAACCAAGTAATGCCTGAATCGTTTCTTTACCCCCAGGCTCTCTCACAAATCCAGTCTACCTGTGGGATGCTCTCTTTCCACATGCAAGTACCAGCTCCTCTTCTTGCCCTTGTTATATAACCACCCAGAGCCTTGTGTATTCCTTCTGCTTGGGGATGAGATGTCATCACCTCTAGCTTTGGATGCACTCTGTTTGGATGGGCAGGCTCCAAGGACCATTTCATCACCCCATGCTGTGCTTAGTGCCGCCAAAGGTAGGGCCTCTGCCAGTGATGCATACTTAGGCTAATGGCCTGTGGGCTTCTGGGAAACAAAAGGGCAGGTAATGGAGGGCAGCCATCAGAAATTGGCAGGAAACAAGGCTGTTTTTGAGCAAAACCATTAAGAAGAACATGAATCAAATAGAATCTCAGAGACTCTGGTAATATGATTGTGTCCCCATTAATATCTTTCAAATAGAAAAAAATTGAAAGAGATGGCTGAAATCCCAAATTCCCAAGTCCTTGACCTCCCCTGTCACAGGAACATGAAGAACAGTAGGGACACATAGGGCAAAGGCATTCTGTTACCTACCCTAAAGTTTCTATTCTAAAACCTATTTTCTGAAGCAATGAGGAATAATGAGGTTTTCCCTCAACATAGCGCTGCTTTACAAATTTAAAGTTGGTTATCATGACTCCATTGATTTTTCTAACAAATATTTAAAAGTTAAATTAGGAATACTTTCTGTGGTGCTTCGTTCAATCAATCCATGAAATGTATGAGATATGTAGTTAATTCCTGACATTATACGCTGATGAGTGTAAAGGATAATAATATTCAACGTTTGTATAGTGCTTCCTTTGTGCCAAGCACCATACTAAAAGTATAACCCTTAGAACAACCTTTTGAGGTATGTACTCTTACTATCCCCATTATACAGATGAGGTAACTGAGGTTTACAGAATTACAAAACCCAAAGTTTCATACTAGGGGAGTTATAGAGCTAGGATTCATACCCAGCCATTCTGTCTTTCTAGCCTATATTCTTAATCATTAAGCTAATGCTGCTTTCCTACTGAAGAAATAGATAATAATTCTTCTTTGGGATTACTGAATATGACAGAATATTAAAGATACAAAATGCATATAGTTGAATTCTAAGAGACGTAACGGTTTCAGCTAAAATGGATAAAGAAGATGAAATGTGTAGGAGCCAAATCTCAGAAACTGTGCAGAATTTCAGTAGGTGCAGGGGTAGGCAAAGACTTAGGAAGAATTTGTAGACAGCATTTTTGCCTCCATTAATTACTAGTAGGGATCATCAAGCATTGTGGTAACCTAAAGTTTTTGCACGTTTGCAAAAGCCTATTCATGAGGAATGGCTGAGCTACGTCCAATGGTTGGAACTGTGATCCTCATGCATCAGAATCACCAGGATCTCTGGTTAAAACACAGACTGCTTGGGTCCATCTTCAGAATTTCTGATGCAGTAGGTCGGGGGTGAGCCTCAAGAATTTATATTTCTAACAAATTCCTGGAGTATATATTTTTGTCCCAGATGATCCAACCCTAGTCTCTCCTCTGACCAAACTCTTACGTTGTGATGTTTTGTCTCGCTTTAGGCTCAGAGCAAGGGAGTCAGCCATCTATGTACTGAGATCTCTGAAAACATGCACCTCAAAATGAACTTTTCCTCCTCTAATTGTTCATTTCTGGTCTTTTTGGTCGTGGCGGAAAAGCTGACTAAAACATGGGCCTTCTCATTCTGTCTTTTAATTTTATTAATCTTTTTTCAGTATGTGTTTCAGAAACATTTTGAAAAACTTCCTATTATCCTTTCATTAAATCTCTCTTCACCTCTTTCTAATCTGATATTTAATATATTTATAGTTTAATTTCATTTACTTTATCAAGTGATTTTTTTTCTTCAGATCTGTTTTTTAATAGTCTCTTGTTTCTTCTTTTTATTTTTCGATCTTACTTCAAGCATATCAAACATTTTATCAATACCCAGAATCCAATAATTCTAACATCTGAAGCTTTTGTCTAATGCCACGATATTGTTTCTGTTGTACTCCTGTTTCTTAGTTTACCTGTGTGTTTGTAATTTTTAATTTTACCTTATAGCCTTTGGATCATTACCTGGTAAAACTTTTAAAGGTCATGTTGAAATTGAATTCTTTTTTTTTTTAGAGAGAATTTTTTAGTTTTCAGTGGACACAAATCTTTATTTTTATGTGGTGCTGAGGATTGAACCCAGCACCCCACACATGCCAGGCGAGCGCGTTACCACTTGAGCCACATCCCCAGCCCGAAATTAAATTCTTTCAGATAATATTTTAACTTTATTCTTATCACCTGGGGATAGACATTAAAATCCAGGACCATTTTATGTTGAAATTTTTATTAGAGATTATTTTGACCACCCAGAAAGTTTGAACTTGGGCCAACAGTCTGCAATGAGGACTGGTTTATAGTTCTAACATCTTTGGAGAGATTTTCTTTGCCCTTTACCCAGTGCCAGAGTGGAAAAGAGATATCTCTGTGGAAAATTGTATTCCACTGGACCACAAATTGATACAAGAGACAACAGCTACAATTTTCACTTTGGATGTGCCCTAGGTTTGCCTATATTTTCCTGGGTCTTATGCCATAATGAGAATGTACATTCAATTTCAGGGTTTGGCTGAATCTCAAAAGGTCAAAGCTGGCTCTTACACTTGCTTGCCTCCCATATCTCCACATCACTGTTTTGATTTTGTCATTGCATACTTTCCTGCCAGTTCAGTGATGAATTAAAATATTCTAGATATACAAGTACACATAAATAATATTTCAGTTATTTTCATCACAAAGTTTGTTCGGGGCATCTGATTTGTTTGATTAAAAAATGCAAATCCCCAGTTAAGTTTAAAACATGTTGAAATTATATTAAAAATAAAAGGAGAAAAAGCAATAACTTTCATTGAAAGATATCATTAAATGAAAATGGTAAACAAATCCCTGAGGACAGGAAGAACATATTTTTTTATTTGTTTCTTTAGAGCTCTATACTGTGCCCAAGATGTAATATGAGCTTCATAAAGAATGAATGAATAAAATGATGCAAACATTTATAGTGTATTGGAGGTTTCAAATAGTTTGGTCAATAAAACTCATTATTAAATATATTTGGAAATATGTTTGACTTGCTTCTCAATATTTATGTATTTCTAGTATGCATATATATATGCATTTATTAAGTAGTTAAAACATTATATTGTAGTCATAATTATTGCTAAGCCCAATGAATTTCTGATAAGCTGTCAGGCAGCCCTTATTAACAGGCAGAAGTGTACTTCAGCAATTTTGGTGAAACTCAAACCATTTCACATTCTGACTCCTAAACTTATTCTTTTAACTTTAGATAGTGATTCATTCACTTACCTGGATGATTTTTCTGCATGGAACTTTCCTTGGGCTGCACTTCTCTGAGCTGAGGAAGAGGACATGGGACTGGACATAAAATCACTTAGCAAAGAACTGAGGGAAGAAGGGTCCTTCCTAGTAAGTAGCATGTCCCTTAACTGAGGATCTCTTCAAATTTTGGAAGAAAAATCTTATATTAGGGAAATGGTAAAAGTCTCATCCTTCTTTCAGGTCAGATTCTGAAGTATATGGCTAATTCTGACTGGCTAGCAATCTGTGGTATAACTAACTAGACTAAAAAGCATCTTGCTTTGCAAATGGAAACTGTTTTGTCTCCTTTAAATAAGTTTAGAATAATATTTACAGCAGACATTAGATTTGAACAAAACTAGTTCTACATCCTGGCTTTGTCATTTACTATCTTTTTGTTTATAAAGCAACCTACTAACCCTTCGAGTCTCTATTTTATCATTGAGGAAATACACATAACAACACCTAGCTCACAAGGTTGTGTACTATTAAAAAAAAAGACAACACATGTAAAATCATTATCATAGTTCCTCATACAGTCTAAACCCATAATAAATTTAGCAATAATAATTGCTCTTATTTTTTACTTTCTCTATGAAGCTTGGTGCAATGTGGTTGTGATATATCAGGATAAAATGTCTGCAAATTAATTAAGCCAAATATCTTGTTAAAATGATTGTTCACATTTCTTCCTCTCCTTTAGCCTTCCCCACTGGAAGAAACAAGAATCAAGGTGATCCTTTGTTTGGTGAAAAGAAAGCCATATAGAGACCTATTCATTTCAAGAACTAAAGAACTTGTTAAGCAGTTACTCAAAGAAGAAGGCAAAGGCTGGCTTCTTGCCCCATCAAGGGATAGAAAAATTTCCCAGCACCTGACTCCGGCTTCACCCTGGAATCAGCAGCCTTTAGTTCTGACTGCTTTGCCTTGGCACAACTTATGCACTTCCATTGAATTAACATGCTGACACGCAGCTCTGCTGCCACGGCAGCCACCACCCACACAGTCTCTCTCAAGGAGCACTATGTATTATTGCCAACCTCCAAAAAGAGATTAGATAAAGACTGATTTTTTTGAGAGCCTGCTTTGTGGCCTCAGAGAGGGTCTTTCCAAGTATTTTCTTTGTTTGCTTGAAAAACTCCCACCTTACCTTTCACAATTCAGCCTGTTATCAGAAAGAAATATAGACTCCTAAAAGGAAATCTCAGTAGACTGTCTGATTAAAGAAAGATGTTTGCAATGGACACAGTCTGATAGCAAACTGAAGAGTGTTTCTATGTTTAGGGTTGGGGAGGGATAGAGTTTTGTGGTCAGAACACAACATCATTAATGGAATTATAGTATTTCTCTCAAAAGCCAGCATCTCTTCCTTCCTCTCATTTTTTTACGCTAATTACTTAGATATTCTGAACTTCAAAGCTGCCCTCTATAGTTTGAAAGCAGAATATTTTACAGGAATTTTTTTCTATTTTCTTATAAGATATGCCCATGTCATATACATCATTAATGATATTATATGGGATTTTGCTGCACACTTTCAGAGTTTTCTATAAAACCCTAATGTCCAGCATAGTGGGTATGAAGTGAGCTGCTTACTCAGATAGGGATCTTTGATGGCATAGTGCAGAGCAGAGTATAACGTAACATACTTGATTCAGCCCAATGGGCAAAATAGTTTTCATCTGGAACCTCAATCAAGAACATAGATGCAAAAATCCCCAACATCTATGTGTGACAAATGACAATATTTTCTTCTTTTTTCAGGCTAAATAATTATACATACACACACATATACATTTATATACACATATAAACATTTATAGTATATTTACATACACTAAACGCACATCAAAGGATCTTACATATGTCTTTAATCCACTTGGAGTTAATTTTTGTATATGCCATGAGAGAGGAATTTAATTTCATTTTTTGAACATGTGAATACCCAGATTTTGCAACTTATTTAACAGGCTCTTCTTCTCCCTTATGTATTTTTGGCCCATTTATTGAAGATCAATTGATCATCAATGCATGGATTAATTCTGAGGTCTATTCTGTCCTGTTGGTTTATATATCTGTTTTTATGCCAGTTTCACACTGTTTTGATTTTTATAGTTTTATACTATATTTTCAAGTGGAAAGTACACTGTCTCTAGTTTCTTTTTTCTCAAGGTTGCTTTGGCTATCTGGGATCTGTTACCATTCCATTCAGATTTTAGAATTGATTTTCTATTTCTTTGAAAAATGATACTGGAATTTCATAGAGATTACATTGAATCTGTATATAACAAAGGTGGTATGAAAATTATAATAATATTAATTCTTCCCTTCAACAGATGAACAGATAAAGAAAATGTGGTACATATACACAATGCAATATTACTCAGACTTAAAGTTAAGAATGAAATTATGGTATTTTCAGGTAAATGGATGGAACTAGAGAGTATCATCCTAAGTGAAATAAACCAATCCCCCAAAACCAAAGGCCAAATGTTTTCTCTAATAAGCAGATGCTGATCCATAGTGAGGGGTGGGAGTGAGGAAGAATGAAGGAACTTTGGATTGTGCAGAGGGGAATGAGGGGAGGGGTGGGGCTGTGGGGATGGGAAGGATGGTAGAATGAGACAGGCATTATTATCCTATATACATGTATGATTACACTACTGATGTGATTCTGCACTATGTACAGCCAGAGAAATGAGAAGTTGTCCATTTGTGTACAATGTGTCAAAGCACATTCTATTGCTATGTATAATTAGAACAAATTAAAAATTTTTTGAAATAATATTAATTCTTCAAATTCATGATCATGAAATATATTTCCATTTATTTTTGTCCTCTTCAATTTCATTTTCAATATTTTATAGTTTTCAGTGCATGCTTTATTTCTAATTTTTTAATTTTTTGATGCTATGTATAAGTGTATTTTTTTCTTGATTTCTTTTTCAGATAGTGTATTGGAAGTGTATAGAAACACTATTATTTTGTATTTTGATTTTGTTTCCTTCAATTTTACTGAATTTGTTTATTTGGGTGGGGTCTTTAGGATTTTTCATGTATAAGATCATGTTACATGCAAATGGTGAAATTTTTCTTCTTTTCTAATTGGAATGCCTCTTATTCTCTTGCTTGATTTTCTAATTAGGACTTCCAGTGCAATCTTGAATAGAAATGGCAAGAGTACATATTCTTGACTTATTCTTGATCTTAGAATAAATGCTTTCAACTTTTCAATATTGAATATGATTTTAGCTGTGGGTTTTTCATACATGGCCTTTATTGTGTGGAGGAACATTCTCTATTACCTAATTTGCTGAGAATTTTGATCATGAAAGGATGTTGAATTTTGTCAAATGATTTTTCTGCATTTTTGGACATTCTTTTGCATGTCATGGGTGGTTTTCTTCCAATTTTTTCAAAATATTTTGTCTTTAAGTTTTTAGAATTTAATTATAATTTGTCTTTGTGAAGATCCCTTTATAGTTAATCAATTTGGTTTCATGAATCTGAATGTCCATTTCTCTTTCCAGATTTGGTAAATTTTATTTTATTTCTTTAAATAAAATTTCTATTTCTTTTGCTTTCTCTTTTCCTTTTAGAACTTCCATAATTCATAACTTGGTAATCTGATATCTCACTTGTCAGTAGATTTTCTTAATTTTTCCCCTTTTTATCCATTGACTAATTAATTTCAAATGACCTATCTTAGAGCTCAGGATTTCTTTTTTTTATGCTTGAACTAGTCTGCTGTTGATACTTTCTATGGAATTTTTCATATCAGTTATTGTGTTTTTTAGCTCCAGAATTTCTTTTTGAAATTGTATTTCTCTCTCTTTATCTAACTTCATTGGTCACATATTGTTTCCCGGAATTGTTTACTTGTCTGTGTTTTTGTAGCTCACTAAGCTTTTATAGGATGATTATTTTGATATTTTTCAGTTTGTAGTCTCTGTCTCTTTAGGATCATGTACTGTTTGTTTTACTCCTTTGGTGGTGTCACATTTTCCTGACTAGTCGTGATCCTTGTAGGCTTTCACTGGTGTTTCTGTCACTTGTAGGCTGGCTTTGGCAAGAAAAGACCTTCATCAGTCAAGCTATCCAGAGACAAGTTGGTGGGGTAGGCTGTTAGGATTGATGGGCCAGCTTGCTGATGGAGTCCCTGGGCAAGATTTCCTGGAACCTGGGTCAGCAGGTAGGTGGAATTGACACCTAGGCCCACTGGGATGGGCCTTGAATCTCTATCATTGGGACCAGCCTGGCACTTGGCTGAGCCTGTCTGTATCGTGGATTTTCAGGGTTCTGTCAAGACCCAGTATCTACTGGGTCAGGCCTCTATATACTAGTGGAGCCTAGAGTCATGGGGACCAGCCTGATGTTGGGTCAGAGCTAAGGAGTCTTGGTCTGTAGGAGTTAACCTAGAGCTGGGACAACTGGGGCTGCTCTAACATCTGGGCACGTTGAGAGCCTGGGCCTGGGGGGCCAGTCAAGTGTCAAGGTAAATTGTGGCTGAGTGTGCCAAACAAGATACAGACCCTGTATCTTCTGGAGTGCAGGGCTGCAGGGGAAAGTCTGTTATTGGATGTGTTTGGAACCTGTATCCATAAATGCCAGCCTGGTTCCAGGAACTGTAGGAACTAACCTGGAGCTGGGTTCTGTTTGGGCTGACCTGTTGCTGGGTTGCTATGGGACAGGTCTGGCAATGGGTCAGCAGCAAAGTTGAGTACTCACTTCTTGTTGCTTTCCCTTGGTGGATGGTATTTCTCAGATTTATTTATTCCTTTGGGAAGGAGTAAAATCGGTAACATGAAACTGTCCATTCTATCTTGTACTGACTGATTCATAGTCCCTTACTTCTGTGTTATACTAGGTGCTGTAATCTCATCTAGATTCCTTAGCTCTAATGAAGGTATTTTTGCATATGGATAATTGTTCAAACTGACGTTTCTGTAAGAAGATAAGCACTGGGAAAGTCCATTCTACCATATTGCTGAGGTCACTTTCCTTTGATTTGTTAAAATGACAAATCACAGTGATATTGAATGTTAAATTAACATTACATTTCTGGGATAGACTCCAGTTGGTTACTTCTTATGTACAGGTAGATTTGATTTGCTACCATTATTGTTTTTATGTTCATAGGGCATACAGATTTATAATTTTATCTTCTTATTATGCCCTTGGATTTGATGCCAATGTAATGGTCATATTTTCTGCAAAAGTTTATGTAAAATTGATATTATTCCTTCCTTAAATATTTGATAGAATTGGTCATTACCAGAGACTACATCTTGGGGTTAGTGTTTTCTTTGTAGAAAAGTCAGTTACTCATGAAATTTCTTTCAGATATATTATATTACTGTAATATTACTGTATATATTACTATTAAATATATATTACTATTTAGACTATCTAGTTTATCTTGAATGAGCTTTGGAAATCCATGACTTTCAAGAAATTTTTTATTTCATCTAAATGGTCAAATGTATTGTCATAAAGTTGTTCAGAATATTTCATTGTATTTTTTTAATGCACCTAAATCTATGGTAACATTTCCCATTTCATTCTTGATATCAATAGTTTGTATCATTTATTATCTCTTAAGATCAGTCTCACTAGAGACTTAATAATTTTGTTAAGCTTTTCAAAGAATTAGCTTTTGATTTCATCAATTTTCCTGTTTTCTAATTTTTTTGATTTTTGCTTTTATCTTTCTACTTTGTGTACCATTTGCTTTATTTTTCAAAAGCCTTAGTAAGGAAGCTTAGATCACCAATTTAAGATTATTCCTGGCTTCTAATAAAAGCACTTAAAGCTATATATTTCTTTCTAAGTGCATAATATATTTTAATTGTATCTTAATTAAGATATAGAGTATTTTCAAATTTTCTTTGACATTTTCTATTTTACCCTTAGGTTATTTAGATAGATTAATTTTCTATTATTTGAAAAATTTCTTCATATTTTTTCTTTTCTAATTTCCAGCCCAGTTCCATTGAAGAATCAAAAAAAATTTTCAATCAATAATATTTCACTATTTTTATGTATTTGTGTATACTATAGAGACTTATTTTATATCTCAAAATATAGTTTATCTCCAGTTAAACTCCACATTCACTTAAAGACTGTTTAATCTGCTATTGTCAATGGGTGAAATAATTTTTGCTCTATTTGTTCCATTTATTGCTAAGAAAGGAAAGTTGAAGTATCTCATTGTGGATTTATTTCCTATCAGTTTTTGTTCATGTATTTTGAATCTTTGTGTTTACATATATACAAAGTTAGGATTGTTACATCTCAATGATGAATTAATTCCTTTGTTGCTATAAAATATTCTTTTGATTATTCTATATTCCTTTTTATACTGTAATCTCAATTTGACTAAGGGTAGGAAATATAGTTACATAAGAGTTCTTATGTGTAATGTTTTTGTGGTGTAAATTTTCTATTCTTTTATTTTTAAAATCTGTGTTCCTTATATATGAAGTGAGTTTCTTGTGACAATATTTATTTGGGTCTTGATTTTTTATCTAAGTGACAGTCTGTTAGACTTTTTACTTTCAATGTAGCTACCAATGTGTTTAGATTTATATATGCCACTTTTTATTTTCTATTTGTCTTATCTTTTCTTGTCTTTTATTGGATTGAATAATTTTTAAAATTTCTTTTCTACTGAATTTTTGACTTCTTAGCCAAATCTGCCATTTTAAAATTTGTCTCTGTATTCATTTATGTCACTTCAGTGACTTCTCTAGAGCTTAATATATAATATATATATATATATATATATATATATATATATATAATCAGAGTCAACTTTAAATATAGCATTAAATATTATAGCATTTCATGCATAGTCTAAGAGCTTTATATTAATGTATGTCCATTTTCTCCCCTCATTTCTTTTTTTTGCACATTTTGCTCTACATGTTATAAATTTTACAATGTATTTTTATTATTTATATTTTAACACTTTTTTAAAGGAATTTTTTAAATGTGAAAAATCGTATACATTTACCCAGATATATACTGTTTTTGGTGCTTTTCATTGTTTTATGGACATCAAAATTATCATCAATTATAATTTTCTTCCTGTTTGAAGAACTTATTTTACTGTTTTTTTTTAATAGTGCATGCCTGCTGGTAGTAAATTCTCTTATCTATTGATTATTTGAAAAATAATCTCTTTTTCTTCTCTATACAATGTTTCTTTTTTGAGCCGGAAGAGTTTAGTGCTTTTGTAATTCATTTTTTAAATTGCTTCACTGGTTTGGGGTAGTTATTATTATGAGGTGCTTTGGTAAGGTTTTGTATATTTCTATTCTGTTGGGGTTTATTGAGCCTCTTGGATCACTGCCTTTGTGATTTTCTTCAAATATGGAAGGGTTTTGAGCACCACTCTTTCAAATATATTTTCTAATCATCTGTGTGCTATTTCATATTGTTTCATATCTTGCTTATTCTTGAGCATATGGAATTTACTTATAAACCTACTTTTATGTTCTTTTCTGTGAATTCTATCACCTCTGTCTTTTTGTTGCTGTTTCCACTGGGTGATTTTCCTTCTAGTTATGTATCATGTATTTCTGCCTTTTTATATCCCCAGTAAATTTTACTGGGTTCTAGATATTCTGAATTTTACCTTGTTTGTTGTGATTTTTTTCTACTGTGTATCCCTTTGAATAGTTTTAGATTTTATTTTGGCACCCAGTTAAGCTACTGGAAATCTATTTTATTCTTTAGAGACATGCTTTTAAGCTTTTAAAATTGCTGCTGCAGAACAGTCTTTAATCTGACAATAATTTAACTTTATATAAGTCAGTGCTGTCCTAAGAATCTACTCAGTGGACACCGTATTATTTCATCTTTTCATTCTAGCAGTTGAAAACACCAACTATACCCAGCTTTGTAGGAGGAATTTTCAACATCCTACTTTCTGATGATCCTTTACTAGCTTTTCTGGGTTCCTTCTCATGTCTGTTCAGACAGGCACTTAACTAAAGACTCAAGATAACTCAGTGGATCTCCAGAGTTCTTTGATTTCTCTCTTTATAAGAAAGTGAGCCTACTGAGCTCTGGGGTCTTCCTCCCTGACCTATAGCCTACAAAATGCCTCAGCGATAATCTAGAATTCATGGGATTTACATCATTTGTTTTACCTTTGTCAGGAAGCACAGTCGTCTACTTTGTGCTGTCTGGTATCTGAAAGCCATTGTTTCAAATATTTTGTTCATTCTGTATATGGTTTATGAGTATCTGTTTTACAGTTGCTACTTTAAGCCCTGTTCAATGTTATTTTATTCTAAACTCCCAAATGGATTTTTGCTATTCATTCACTCAGTTATTGTTTAGACATTATTGATGTGCTGTGTACTGGGAACTGTGTGAGGCACTAGGGAAACAGGATGAGTGAAACATAGTCACTATCCTGGACAGCTACCTGAGCATGTGGGAAACAAGGCTTTAAACGGATTATTGGGCCATATGGCTACAATGTGCATATGTCTGCTATTATGTGAGAATAAATGATGTGTCACGGGAACCAGAGGAGGAAGGAATTTATCATAATTGGAATGGACTAAGATCAGGGAAACGTGGGTAAGGAAGACTTCACATAGGAGGTAACTATGGCATAATTGAACAGTCTATGTCCCACAAACTAATAAGCAATATCCAATTTTCTGGCATATAGAATTCTTAGTGAATTTGCATGTTTAACACTCATATGATAAGAATACAAGGACCTATCCTCACTACATAATTATATACTGGAAAACAAAACAGTTCAGAGGTGAATTGTTCTGCCAAATTTTAAAACCACAGTTTAATAATACCTAATATTTTTTTTGTTTTCTCACTCTCTGTATGATTTTTATTTAACCTTTATAATAGCTCTGTGAGATAATCTTATCCATTCTCTTTTGCAGGTGAGGAAACTGAGCTACAGACAGGTTCATTGCCATAATACTTAGCTGATAAAGTCAGCATTCAAGCTGAGGAGGCTGGGCAGCAGAGCTGTGGACTTTACTACAATAGATTCTTTTGTTCTCTAGGTTCAGTGATCATGAATATCTTCCTCACAAACATCTGGTAAAAATTCTTTAAAATAATAAATACAAATGATGTTTTTGCAATAATTAGCCATATAAGTGCCAAACTCAATAGAGAGATTCAATAATACATGTAACCATAATCTTATTATTCATTTATGATTTATAGAGTGGATTTCCTTTTAGAAATATCCTTAGGAAAGCAGATACACATGGATAAATGAATAACCAAAGGAATAAAATAGAAAAAATATAATCTATTTTTTTCCTTCTACCAAACTGATAAAAATAAACTGATAAATACAGATTGATAACTTGCATTGAAAGGAAAGAAAGGGAGTGGGGAGAGATTATATATATATGAATGATTGATTTTTAGAGGCTAATTTGAAAACATAATAAAAATCTTAACTTTTTATTTACTTTGAAAATGCAATTTATCTCCTAGTGATATATCCTAAAGAAACGATCATGAATGCACACAAAGAATCATATTAGAAATTTCATAATATTTATTATTTAAAAGTGAGAAGTCATAAATAAAAAAATATTGAAACTAGAGAACTGGTTTAATTATTACACTCCTACTTGATAAACACTATGTAGTAAAAGAACATTATATAGCAGCACCATAAATGGGGCATAATTTTTCAGTTTTATCCAGACACACACAAGTGGCTATCAATGACTCATGCAACTATGTTTACATGTACTTATTTGTTCTCTTTTGTATTTTTAATAACCAAACATGATGTGAATTCTTTTTTACAACCATAAACCCCCACCACACACAAATAAAAATGAATAAATCCAGCATTTAAAATTAGACTTGAAAAATTTTGAACTTAGAAAGGCATGACATTCAAGAAAAAGCAAAGGTAAATAAAACTGAATCGCTCAATTTTAACAATTCTCAGGA
Source organism: Urocitellus parryii (assembly GCF_045843805.1). Taxonomy (NCBI): domain Eukaryota; kingdom Metazoa; phylum Chordata; class Mammalia; order Rodentia; family Sciuridae; genus Urocitellus; species Urocitellus parryii. The sequence goes on along the minus strand of NC_135534.1, from coordinate 85,025,820 downwards.
TCATGTGATCAGTTCAGATACTCTGTTTGTCTACTCTTAATATCAGAATTCTTAAATACCTGATTTCTCTGATAATTTGCCTCATTTCCATAGATCTCTATGTATCCATATAGATAGTTAAACATATTGAATTAAAAGATAAACAATTCTATCAATCACATGGAAATTTCAATCACACAATTCCAAACATTCAGATATTTGGACACCCCCCATTTTATGTATATATGACAGCAGGATGCATTACAGTTCTTATTACACATATAAAGCATGATTTTTCATATCTCTGGTTGTATACATAGTATATTCACACCAATTCCTGTCTTCATACCCTTACTTTGGATAGTAATGATCATCACATTCCACTATCATTAAAACACCATGACCCATTGCTTCCCCTCTAACCCCTCTGCCCTATCTATCTTCCCATGCTCCGGCTCCCTATCCCACTATGAATCAGCCTCTTATATAAAAAAGAAACATTTGGCGTTGGTTTTTCTGGGATTGGCTTACTTAGCATTATCTTCTCTAACTCCATTCATTTACCTGCAAATATCATGATTTTATTCTCTTTTATTGCTGAGTAATATTCCATTGTGTATATATGCCACATTTTTTTTTATTCATTCATCTACTGAAGGGCATCTAGGTTGGCTCCAGAGTTTAGCTATTGTGAATTGTGCTGCTATAAACATTGATTTGGCTGTGTCCCTGTCGCATGCTGTTTTTAAGTCCTTTGGGTATAGACTGAAGAGAGAGATAGCTGGGTCAAATGGTGGTTCCATTCACAGTTTTCCAAGGAATCTCCATACTGCTTTCCAGATTGGCTGCACCAGTTTGCAGTTCCACCAGCAATGTATGAGTGTGCTTTTTTCCCCACATCCTTGTCAACACTTACTGTTGTTTGTATGCATAATATCTGCCATTCTGACTGGAGATGTGGTTTTGATTTGCATTTCTCTAATTGCTAGTGATGATGAACATTTTTTCATGTATTTATTGATTGATTGTACATCCTCATCTTAGAAGTGTCTCTTCAGGTCCTTGGCCCATTTATTGGTTGGGTTATTTGTTTTTTGGTGTTTAGCTTTTTGGGTTCTTTATATACCCTAGAGATTATTGCTCTATCTGATATGTGAGGGATAAAGATTTGCTTCCAAGATGTAGACTCTATATTCACTTCATAGATTGTTTCTTTTGCTGAGAAGAAACTTTTTAGTTTGAGTCCATCCCATTTATTGATTCTTGATTTTAATTCTTGCACCCACAGGAGTCTTATTAAGACTCATAATGGAGATTAGGGATTACTTTTTCTTAGCATAAACCCATATAATGGAGATTAGGGACTACTTTTTCTTCTATTAGGATCTTTGGTTGTATTCCTAAGTTCTTGATCTATTTTTAGTTGAGTTTGTGCATAGTGAGAGATAGGGGTTTAATTTCATTTTGCTGCATATGGATTTCCAGTTTTCCCAGCACCATTTGTTGAAGAGGCTATCTTTTCTCCAATGCATGTTCTTGTCTAATATAATTGTATTTTTGTGGGTTAGTCTCTGTGTCCTCTATTCTGTATCCTGTACCATTGGTCTATCAGTCTGTTTTGTGCCAATACCATGCTGTTTTGTTACTATTACTCTGTAGTATAGTTTAAGATCTGGTATAGTGATGCCACCTGCTTCACTCTTCCTTCTAAGGATTGTTTCTATTCTGGGTCTCTTATCTTTACAGATGAATTTCATGATTGCTTTTGCTATTTCTGTGAGAAATGTCATTGGAATTTTTATCAGAATTACATCAAAGCTGTATAGTGCTTTTTGAAGTCTGATCATTTTGATAATATTAATTCTGCCTATCCAATAGCAAAGTAGATCTTTCCATCTTCTAAGGTCTTCTTTGATTTCTTTCTTTAGGGGTCTGAAATTTTCATTATATAGATTGATTCTCAAGTATTTTATTTTATTTTGAGGTTATTGAGAATGGATTAGTTTTCCTTGTTTCACTTTCTGAGGATTTATTACTGATATATAGAAATGCCTTTGATTTATGTGTGTTGATTTTATATCCTGCTACTTTGCTCAATTCATTTACTAGTTCTAGAAGTTTTCTGGTGGAACTTTTAGGATCTTACAGGTATAGAATCATATCACCAGGAAATAGTGCCAATTTGAGTTCTTCTTTTCCTATGTATATCCCTTTAATTTATTTCTTCTGTCTAATTGCTCTGGCCAGTGTTTCAAGAACTATGTTAAATAGAAGCGGTGAAAGAGGGCATCCCTGAATTGTTCCAGTTTTTAGAGGGAATACCTTCAATTTTTCTCCATTTAAAATGTTGTTGGCCTGGGACTTAGCATAGATAGCCTTTATGATGTTGAGATATGTTCCTGTTATCCCTAGTTTTTCTAGTGTTTTGAACATAAAGGGGTGCTGTTTTTTGTCAAATGCTTTTTCTTCATTTATTGACATGATCATATGTTTCTTATCTTTAAGTCTATTGATGTGATAAATTACATTTATTGATTTCTGTATGTTGAACCAACCTTGCATTCCTGGGATGAATCCCACTTGATCATGGTGCATGATCTTTTTGATATGTTTTTGTATTCTATTTGCCAGAATTTTATTGAGAATATTTGTATCTATGTTCATTAGAGATATTGGCCTGAAGTTTTCTTTTTTGGGTGTCTTTGCCTGGTTCTGGGATCAGGGTGATATTGGCCTTATAGAATGAGTTTGGAATTACTGCCTCTTTTTTATTTCCTGAAATAAATTGGAGAGTATTGGTATTAGTTCTTCTTTAAAAGTCTGTTTTTAAATTTTTTTTTTTTTATTGGTGTCTTGTAAAACTCGGCCATGTATCTGTCCAGTTCTGTGCTTTACTTAGCTTTTTGATAGCATCTGCTATCTCTTCACTTGAAATTGATATGTTTAAATTGTGTATATCATCCTGATTCAATTTGAGCAAATTATATGACTCTAGATATTTGTCCATGCCTTTGATATTTTCTATTTTATTGGAATACAAGTTTTCAAAATAATTTCTATTTATCTTCTGTATTTCTGTAGTGTCTGTTGTGATATTTCCTTTTTCATCACATATGTTAATGATTTGAGTTTTTTCTCCCCTCTTTGTTAGAATGGGTAAGGATCTGTCAATTTATTTATTTCTTCAAAGAAACAACTTTTTATTTTGTCAACTTTTTCAATTGTTTCTTTTGTTTCAATTTCATTGATTTCAGCTCTGATTTTATTATTTCCTGTCTTCTGCTGCTTTTGGTATTGATTTGTTCTTCTTTTTCTAGGGCTTTGAGATTTAGTGTTAAGACATTTATTTGTTGACTTTTTCTTCTTTTAAGGAATGAACTCCATGCAATGAACTTTTCTCTTAGAACCACTTTCATAGTATCCCAGAGCTTTCTATATGCTATAACTGTGTTTTCTCATTTATGTCTAAAATTTTTTAATCTCCTCCTTGGTGTGTTCTGTAACCCATTGTTCATTCATTAGCATATTATTTAGTCTCCAGGTGTTGGAGTGGATTTTATTTCCTATTTTATCATTGATTTCTAATTTCATTCCATTATGATCTGATAGAATGCAGGGTAGTATCTCTACTTTTTTGTATTTGCTAAGAGTTGCTTTGTAGCATAGTATATGGTGTATTTTAGAGAAGGATCCATGTGCTGCTGAGAAGAAAGTGTATTCTCTCGATGAAGGATGAAATATTCTATATATGTCAGGTAAGTCTAAGTTATTGATTGTGTTATTGAGTTCTATAGTTTCTTTGTTTAGCTTTTGTTTGGAAGATCTATCTAGTGATGACAGAGGTGTGTTAAAGTCACCCAAAATTATTGTGTTGTGGTCAATTTGACTCTTGAACTTGAGAAGTTTGTTTGATGAACATAGCTGCTGTATTGTTTGGGGCATAAAATTGTTAAGTCTTGTTGGTGTATGGTTCCCTTGAGCAGTATGTAGTGTACTTCTTTATCCTTTTTGATTGACTTTAGTTTGAATTCTACTTTATTTGATATGATGATGGAAACCCCTGCTTGCTTCTGCAGTCTATGTGAGTGGTATGATTTTTCCCAACCCTTCACCTTCAGTTTGTCAATGCCTTTTTCTATGAAATGAGTCTCTTGGAGGCAGCATATATATTTTTTTGATCCAAATCTGCTAGTCTATGTCTTCTGATTGGTGAGTTTAGGCCACTAACATTGAGATATGATTTGTATTCCCAGCCATTTTTGTTTATTTTTGGTATTTAATATGACTTGGTTTCTCCTCTGATTAGATTTTCCTTTAGTGTAATCCCTCCATCTGCTGATTTTCATCATTGTTTTTCATTTCCTCTTCTTGTACATTTTGCTGAGGATGTTCTATAGTGCAGGCTTTCTAACTGTAAATTCTTTTAACTTTTGTTTATCATGGAAGGTTTTTATTTCATCATCAAATCTAAAGCTTAGTTTTGCTGGATGTAAGATTCTGGTTGCCATCCATTTTCTTTCAAAGCTTGGTATATGTTATTTCAGGATCTTCTGGCTTTGAGGATCTGGGTTGAAAAATCTGAGATACGAATTGGTTTCCCCCTATATGTGATCTGATTTCTATCTCTTGCGGCTTTTAAGATTCTATCCTTATTTTGTATGCTAGGCATTTTCATTATAATGTGCCTTGGTGTAGATCTGTTGTAATTTTCTACATTTGGTGTTCTGTAAGCCTTTTATATTTAGTTTTCCAATTTGTTCTTCATGCTTAGGAAATTTTCTGCTATTATTTCATTGAAGAGATTGTGTATTCCTTTGGTTTGAAACTCTGTTGCCTCTATCCCAACAACTCTTAGATTTGGTCTTTTGATGCTATAATCCCATAATTCTTGAATGTTCTGTTCATGGTTTCTAACTTTCTTGTGTGATGACTAGAAAAACTTTCCACAGACTAGCTTCTGTTTCATACATTTTCAATGTGTTTCTCCTCCATTCTATAGATATTCTTAATACAGCACTGCTGAATACATTTTATACTGCAATACACCTAGCATGCTTGGGTCATGATGGGTGAGTTGTCACTCTGATTGCTGGAAGACAATTTGGCATAACCAGAAATAACTTATAAAGAAGTGACCACAAATTATGTAAGTAAAGGACTAAATATAACACTAGTTCAACATCCCTTTTATTTGTTATTAAAAATGCCTCTCTCAATAATAGGAAAAATATGAAAGAGAGAGCAGAGGGAATTGATAACAGCGGTTTTATCCAACTTATATTAGACCATATCTTAGATTTTCAAATTTTATAAAAATGAATAACTGTCAGTACATTGTCAGAGCTTCTCTCAGGGTCTTCAGTGGGACCTTTAAAAGTGTGGGGAACATCAAGACTGAGAGTTTTAAACTTCATGATAACTTGTTTCTGGAAATGTGTTAGACTGGTAGATGAATGGCCCATGTTCCTGGTAAATCATGAACTGGGGTGCACTCTAAGTAACCCTGAAAACTTCCATGAACATAGATACCACAGAAGAGAAAAAAATATTCTGAAATAAAATAGATGGGAAAAACTGGAAAAATTACATTATGGGTGAGAACTTAGATTATGAATGATTTTTGTAAAGTTGAGGGAATTAGCTTAGTGAAACAATCACCTCTGTGGATTTTATCATAATATCTTAAATATTTTGGAAGTTTAGAAAGAAACCTTTCATCCCTTACAAAGAAAACCATTTAAATTGTTTTTTATTCTGAGAAAAATTCTCTTTGCCAAATTCATGTACAGAACTATTGCTTGTAGATGTATGAGATTCTGCCATTGGACAGCCGTCAATGGCTCTACTATAGCATGCCTGGAGAAATGTGTGATGTTTTCTTTACCTTAAGTTAATCCCTTTAGAGTAAATTTAGACTTTAAGAACCTGTCATTTCCATTGTGGGCAAAGTGATTTGTGTATTCTCCCGAATTTTTTGTATAACCAAAAGAAAGTAAACCCTTCCCATCAGATGAACAAACATTGTGGGTTTCATTTCCCCAGTAGTTCTGCCTTTAGGAGCACAGCTTCTGCATTTTAAAATGATTATTAAACGACAAAAGTGTCCATGACCAGTGAGCTATTTCTGAATAATTTTAAAATAGAGGCATGTTGGGCACCAGTCAGTGCAACAAAAACTCAAAGTAAGGAAAAATATGCTCCAAAGAAGAGATATGCAATAAAAGAAACAATAAAATCTACACATGATGGTTAAGATATTTTAGGGGTAATGTGGAAGAAAAATGGCTATATGAAAAGCATAGACAACACTGTCAGACATCACATGAATTGATGTGATTTAGTAATATTTGTGAATTGCTTTACTGTTTGTGATAAGTTGAGTATTTTTTAGAAAGCATCAATATTCAGAGAAGTAGCTAGTATTTTTAGTATTTTCTTTGGTTGAGGAACTTGAGATACATCAATCTAAATCTCCTAAAAATCTTGAAAGCAAAAGCCATTATTTTTATTTACCAATCTGGGAAATTGAGACTCAGAAAGTGAACAGTAAGTCACAAGCATTCACCATAGCATAAATCACTTATGGTGGATGAATTTTATAAAATTACTGGTACTTTCTTATTTCTCTTCTCAATAAATACAATTTTCTTCATCTGGTTTCATTGGTTCTTCAACTATCCCATTCCACAGTTTTTCAAGAATGATAAAAAATTGAGCCAATGAAAGCATACATTTTAGCTTCTATTCCCAAATGTCTATGCATCTTAAAAATATATTGAATTCTCAGAGGATATAGTTTAAAAATTAAGGATTGATTTATGTTTGTTGCTTCCTAAAATCTTATTAAAATGATAGTAAAAAAATAAAACAAATATTAATGCATAAGGAGAAAGACAATGATAGATGAAGTAATTATAGTTAAAAAAATTTAATGGACCTTTTGAAGACAAAAAGAAGGAGGAGGTCTGGTCTCTGGTAATTACAGTGTAGATTGGTCCAATTGTTCCTCCCATAACTAATATTTATAAAACTGAAACTACATGTAAACACACACACACACACACACACACACACACACACACACCATTAGAAACATTTATAAAACAACAAAATTAGCCCCAAGATAGACAGAAGTCTACTCTTGAAAGATGAGAACTACATTAAATGAGATTTGTGAGCTGGTGCCTTTTTTGCTTGAAGTTTGTCCCCAAATCATACAACTTGGATTGGTGGAAGGCAGCAGTCTTACTGGCTTGAGGAATCAGAAAAAGACTTAGCACTGGTGGGATTGTGACATTCTGGAAGTGAGAGATAGCTTCAGATTTTTTATATAAATACACAATTCTATGATACCCAGCTGTATGTGCATGAAAGAGGCATTATCAGGTGATGCCTGGCTAAAAGTAATTGCTAAAACTTAAAACAACTGAGTGCAGATTTAACTGTTGCCCACAGATGAGATAATTTAGATTTTCCTGTCAACTGATTTCAATATAACAATAATCAACATTCTTCAGAGGAAATAACAGAACTCAGTCTCTGACACATAATTCATTATGTTTTGTATACAATAATAAAAGACATTAAAAAAGTATAAATTCTAATCAAGAGAAATACTAAGCAACAGACACCAACTCTGAGGTGGCTCAGATATTAAAATTAGCAGAAAAGAACTCTAAAGCAATTATTATAAAATATCTTCAAGAACTTAAAAATATAGTCATATTGAATAAATGTAAAGGAATCTCAGCAGATTAAGAGATACCTTTAAAGGAAATAGTGGAAATTCTGGAATGAAAAAATACAGTAAATAGAATGAAAAATGAACTGGATTTGATTTACAGTCATTGGAGATATTAGTAAATTATAGATTAATAAAAAAAACTCTGAAAGAAAGAAAGAAAGGAAAATAAAGAAAAACAGAACTTCAGTGATATGCACGATAATACCAAATATTGTAACATATATCTGTAACTGGAGTCTCGAAGAGTTGAAAGAGAGGGAATGGAGCAGAAAAATTATATGAAGAAAATGAAATTTGGTAAAAAATAAAATTATATATCCAAGAGTCTTAGCAAATCTTAAGCAAGGAAAATATAATGAAACGATTCGTGGCTATATTATAGTCAAATTGTGTATATCAAAAGATAAGGGAAAAGTCTTGAAAGCAATCACAGAAATTGACATTTTACATAAAAGTGAACTATAACATGAATGTCAAATGATTTTTCTTTACAAACAAAAGCCAGAATATAGTAAGGTAGTCTATTTATGAGGCAGAAAAAAAAACCCACAATTATTATTCCAGAACTCTATATTCAGACAAGTGTTCTGCAAAAATAAAGACATTTTCAACTAAATAAAAACTGAAGATATTAGTTGCTACTAGACTTGAAACAAGCTTATCTACAACACATTGTAGATGATCTTATCTATATATAAAACCAAACTGAAAGGAGTATTCTAATATTAATAGTGAGCCTACAGTAGATATAGCCTCAATAAACAGCAATTTGACAGAATTCATCCAATAAAATGCAATGAAATATTTGATCCAGAAATCTTACTTTTGGAAATGTGTCCTACTGATATGTTTGAGTATATATAAAATGGTGAATACATAAAGATATAAATTGCAATGCTGTTTGTAAAAGCAAAAGATAAAAAGCAATCTCAGTGAAGAACAATTTGTGGTATATCCCATGTATCACACATAACACACAGGAGCTCTGTACATTGACAAAAATATCTCAAGATTTTATACATCTGCATGCATTTTATATTAAAATAGATTTTTTTAAAAAGAAGAATTCAGCCATTTTCACATATTACTTACAAATGTGAGGGCCAACCCAACATCAGTCCCCAAAGAAAAAGCTATGAAAGTTGAAAGTAATTGCCTCTTCAGGATGAAGAGGACTAGAGCCGGCCTTGCTGTTCTTTATTATGTCTTTAAGTCTATTTCAATTTTGGATTTATATACAGATATTAATTTGACAAAAATACCAGTTCACTTGAAAGAATCCATAAAGTCAAAATATTTGACCCAACTGCTTGCTTGCTTGCTTGCTTTCTTCCTTCCTTCCCCCACATCACTTTTTTCCTAATGTATGTATATTGCTGCTTACCCACACCCTCAAAGGACAACTGTATTCCTGTTTTTACACTTCATCAGTCCCCCTTTATTCTGCATGAAGAGTGATGAATTTGTCCAGGATCTGGTGATTCTGTTAGCGTTTGAGTAATCAACATAGAACATCTCAGGCTTGGACTCACTTTTTAAAAGCTGTCTGTGTTGTCACCAGTGTAGTATTATTCTCAGGACAAAACCCATGTTTTTCTCTAAAAAAGACCTACAGAGATTATCTAAACATACGTTGTACCTTATTATCAAAACTGCTTCCCAGATATAAAAAAAAATTGTCCTTACAAGAACATTATTTCTGAATCAAGGATTTTCTTGTAAAGACCTCCCTTGCTGCATTTAGCATTGACTGAGAAGATAATGCCAGGAACTGACCTTCTAAAGTTCCTTGAAGAAAGTATCAGTTGTGGTTTTTGTTGCCTAAAGACTGCAGGAGAATTTGCATTATTCAGAAGCTGTTTTGGTTCTTAAAATGTCAGTGGGTATCCATGGTAATGATATGATGAAAACACTACCACATTATTTGTTTAAATTCTATAAGCATTTGGGTTCAAAGCCAGCCTCAGCAACTTATCGAGACACTAAGCAACTCAGCAAGACCCTGTCTCTAAAAAAAAAAAAAAAAAAAAAGTGGCTCAGTGGTTGAGTGTCCTTAGGTTCGATCCCCAGTACCAAAACAACAACAAAACAAATACAAAAAACCTATAAACATTTGATACGTTGGTTATTGGTGTTGATTTGGTCTGAATATTTGTGTGTGCCACCAGAATTATATATAGCAATCATAGCCCACTTGGAGATAGTATTGGGAGACCTTGCCCAGGTAGGTTATTAGGTTATAGGGGCACAGCCGTCCTGACCTTTATATAATAGTCCAGAATGAGACCCCTCACTCACTCTACCCTGTGAGGACAAGTGAGAGTCAGCACTCTGAAACCCAGAGAGGGTCCTTACCAGAATCCCACGAGGCTGGCAACCTGATATCAGACTTTCAACATCTAGAACAATGGGAAATAAATTTCTGTTGTTTATAAACCACATAGCTTATAATATTTTTTTTTATAAAACCCAAATGGACCTAGGAAGGCACACTCTTGGTTTCAGGTAAATTGGGATATAATTAGTATATATTTAATTATATTATCTCTCAATCAATATTTATTAAATGATTCTTCTAAGAGAAGTAAAATGAAAGAACATTTATGAATTGATTGCCTGCTATGTGTAGGGGACTCGTGTGCTTTTCATAGGATCTCTTTTTAGCCACTCATAACAAACTATATTAAGTTTAATAAAATAATCATATGTGATAATAGAGCATGTGTGTACTTACATGCACAATCACATATATGCAGACATTCCTCCAAGTTAATTCAAAAAGTATAAAAATGTGAGTAGACTTAATGGAAACACTTGATTTTTTATTCATTTTTTTGGTTAACGTGTGTGTGTGGGGGTGGGTGGGTATTCATTGCTTAATGAATAGGAGAGACAGAAATTCAGGAGAAAGAAAATAAAAAGAGAACACACTAATGTTTTATGAGCACCAGGAACCTTACATGTATTTTCCTACTCTACCTTCTCAACAACTCTATGAAGCAAGTATTATCCTCATTTAGAAATATTATAAGAGAGGTAGTTAATGATCCCTTGGGAATTTAAATGTAGGTCTATATGATTCCAAAACAGTTTCATGTCCTATTTTAGCAAATGCCAAGACTTGGGAGAGCCTTTAAGGATGGTGAGATGCAAGAACTATTTAATATTTTCAGATATTATTTAACATAATTTGGGTAGTTTAATATATGAGAGGAAAATTGGAATGTCCTCTAATCATTCATTAAACAAATATTTGAATTCCTCCTCAGTGTTGGGCACAGAGCTTTTAGGATTTAGCTCTGTACCAGACACAGTTCTTCCCCTGAAGTTGCTTACACTGTGGGGTTTGAGGGGAAAGAACACAGGTGGTAGCAATACAGTGTGGTACTCTTATGGGGGAGTAGCCTGCAGAGATGCACGTGGACGGGTCTATACCCAAGCATCAGAATCCATGAAGCCTTCCAGGGCAGTGAGGATATGTGAGCCACATGAGTAAAGGTGAAGGGGAATGGTGTAGGGAAGAAATGGGCTGGAGGGTGATAGAAGTGCTCTAGGCAAACAGATCTCAGTGTATGAAAATGGCTGATGCCACACAAGCCTCAAGTGGCCTGACATGTTGTCTAATACTTGTTGGAACATGGGTGGGTAGGCAGAGAGGCAGTTATTGAATGCAAGAATAATTGGGGAACATAATCCAGTAATTACTGTAGAAGCATGAGATGAGAGTTATTGACCCAGAAATTCCCTGTAAAAGGGCTTTCTCTGTCCTTTCAATTCCCAGAGACAGATTGTGCTGATGTCGCAGGGAAAATGTGTGCTTTTATCCCTCATATCTAAGTAGGTCAGTATTTGCTAACACTCAAGAAGTCTGCATTATTTCCCAGTCTGCTAGAACATTGTGCTAATGAGGAACAGGTCATAGGTTTAATCCCCTTATGGGCCTCTTAGCTTCTCTCTGTTCTGCAGCCACAGACAGCACCCCTAACCCTGGGCTGTGCCTTCTCAAATGCCAGTTGCTGGCAGGAGAAGCCTAGTGAGACTTTTAGGATGGATTAGAGAAAACTCATCACCACTCAGCTCCTCACAGGGGTATGACTTCCAGTGAATGTTCTACTGACAGTGCATAATCGATGTAATTGTGGTTTTCTAAGAATGTTTAAAACCTTTAGTTTTACTCTTAACTAAGCCTCTAACCCCTGCTCTTGTGGAATATGTGCCCAAAAGGCTGCAAATCAACTAATAATCTCCTTTAGAGGAAACTAAAAATATTTAGGAAGCATCTACTGATAGAGGTTACAGCAAAAGGGTCAGATGCACAATCCCCCATGCATAAAGTTTGAGCTTAAATGTTCATATAACACACACATACACACACATACATGCACTTGTGTATATTTGGCAACCATTTTACACTACAATTCATAGATCTATCTCTGTGTTACAGGCAGATCTTTTCTGGAAGAAAATATGCACTAATTAGCACATTGCTTATGGCCTGTGTGCTAAGCACATAGTGAAGGATTATTTCATTAAATGCTCAAAATAGCACATCAAAGCTCAAGCTCAAGCTTAAATCCCCCTCTATTCTCCACTCCAAACCATTGCCTTCTTCTTTTGTGGGATATGAGATTAGAAAGTATAATATATGTGACCAGAGAAAAAGCACTATTGCCAGAAATTATCCTAAAAGAAATTTGTTGGCTGGGAGGTGAGAATAATAACAACAAATTTAACTAACTTACTCTATGATAGGAATTTTCTGAGCATTTCATATCACTCAAATTCTTTAAACCTCAAACCAATCCTATGAAGCAGGTTTTGTTATTATTGATATTTTATCCATGAGGCTATTGAGGCAAATATAGGGGCAAAGAGGCACACTTGTCTAAGGTTACAAGGGAGGTAAGTGACTAAGCCAAAATTATCTTAGTGATTAGGTAATTATCTTAGTGATGTGTCTATACAAATCTTTTTCTCTTTTTAAAAGCTTGTAGGGGGAATGGGAGAGAGAAGGGGAATCACATGGAAGATGGAAGGAGACCCTCATTGTTATGCAAAATTACATATAAGATGGTGTGAGGAAGAAAAAAAAGAGAGAGAGAAAAGTGTCATCGAGTAGATAGAGAGAGGTGATGGGAGGGGAAGGGAGGGGAGGGGGGAATAGGAAGGGTAGCAGAATACAATAGACACTAATATGGCTGTATGTATAAACGTGGCTGTATAACCAATGTGATACTGCAATCTGTACACGTGGAAAAATAAGAATTCATACCCCACTTGAATCAAATGTATGATATGTCAAGATCATTGTAATGCTTTGAGCAACTAATAAAAAAATTTTAAAAATCACCCATTTGAAAAACAAAAAAATATTTTAAAAAAAGCTCGTAGGTAATTTGTCTTATAATTATTGAGTTGTAGTTGCCTTTTTTTAGATAGTTTCTCCAAGTCTCTTTACTTTCTTTCAAAGGCAAAATTTTTACATTTTTTTGGAGGCCAATATTAATTTTTTTCTTTTATGATTCATCATTTCGTTGTGTGTGTTCTAATTAAGAAAACTTTGTTTACTTCAAGGTCACAAAGAGTTTCTTTTATTTTCCTTCTTGGAGTTTCATAGTTTTAGCTTTTATGTTTAGGTCTATTTTTCATTTTGGGTTAATTTTATATATGATTTGAGGAAAGGGGCAATGTTCTTTTTTTTTTTTTCCATACAGCTATCTGTTTTTAACAGCACATATGTTACCAAGATTATTTCCTTTCCCCACTGAATTACCTTTGTAGCTTTGTTGACAACTGATCATAACTTCTGTTGGTAGTATTTTATCATTCTTACAATGCTTTGGGGGCACATTTTATAAATTTATGTCATAGAAATATTTTGTAAATATTTCTTGTGTGTGTGTGGTGCTACTGAAAAGAATATTTCTAAATTTAGTTGTCAAGTAATATTTTTTGCTAGGATATAAAAATGCAATTAATTTTTCCTCACCATGATCATGCTCAAATTGCTATCACATCTTTGTTGAAATCAATTGCAAATATATATCTGGATCCTATTCCATTAATCAAATATCTATTGTTTCACCAATACCAAGTGGTCTTAATTGTTAGAGCTTTATAAATCTTGAAGTCAGAGGAGTAAGTCCTCCAACTTTGTTTTCCTTTTTAAAAATTGCTCTGGTTATTCGAGATCGCATGTATTTCCACATACATTTTTTATTTATATGTGAACTTCTACAAAAAAAATTTCTAAGGAAATATTTTGATTTAGACTGCCTTGAAATTATAAATAGTGTTGATGAAAATTGTTAGCTTAATAATTTCGAGTCTTTCACATTACAACTTATTTCTTCATTTATTTAGATCCTCTTTAATATATCTCAACAATATCTTAGATGTCCTTTTTTCAGATTTATTTCTAAATGTTTTTGGCTTTGAGGTACTATAAAAGGAATTAAATTTAAAAATATATTTTCTTATTATTTGCTGCTAATTATAAATACAATGTCAATTTTTCTATATTTACAACTGTGTACTGCTGAATCCACTTGTTAGAATTAGTAGTTCCATTGTAGATTTCCTGGAATTTTGTACATAAGCTTTTATATCTTCTACAAATAGGTGCACTCTTATGTCTTCCTGTTCAATCTTTTTGCTTTTAATTTCTTTTCCTTCTACTGTTGCAGGGGTGATGATCTACAACACAATATTAAATAGAACTAGTGAAAGCATGTTGCTTTGCCTTGTTCCGAATGATAGGTGGAAAGTATTTAGTTGGTCATCATATGATATTAACTATTTACATTTTATATTTATTTTTAGTTTGAGGAAACCCCCTAGTTTCTAGACCCTTTTTATTTTATCATTAATTCATGTTGAATCTTTGTCAATTGCTTTTTTTAGGAACTATTTGAAGAGATTGCATGGGATTTGCCCTATATTCTGATACTATTTTTGAATGTTAAACTGGCCTTACTTTACAAGACAAATTTGGTCATGATATGTTGTCCTGCCTATAAATTATTGGATCTGACTGGCTAATATTTTTTTTTGTTGTTAAGGAGTTTTTGTCTGCATTCATGAGGGATTTTGATTTTAAATTTATTTGTTGTTGTTGTTGTTGTTGTTTTGCTTATGTATTGGTAAACTTTTACTAGTAGGATTATGCTGGCCTCATAAAATAATTTGAGTGATATTTCCTTACCCTTTATTTCCTGAAAATGTTTAAGTAGTATTGGTGTTACTTATTTCTTATATATTTAATGTAATTTACCAGTGAATCTATCTAAAATAAGAAATTTCTATTTTGGAATGTTTTTGTTAAATTCTAGTTCTTTGATAGATATATAACTATTCAGATATATTTTTTTAATTTGTTCTACCAATCTTAAGATCCATTTTAGATGTTGAATCATCAAAAGTGCATCCCCTTTGATTGATGAATAATATTCCATGGTATTGATGTATTATAGTTTGTTCAAGCATTCACTCAGTAAGGAACATTTTGTTTTTTTCCAGTTTTCTGCTATTACAAAGAAAGTGCTGAAAATGTGCAGAATTTTGTACAGTTACTATGTTTTCATTTCTGTGAGATAAATGCTGGGTTGTATGGTTTTTTAGTTTATAGTATATGAAGAAAATGCTCAACTATTTTCTTGGGTGACTACACTATTTTATATTTCCACCACCAAAGCATACTATTATTTTAACTCTTCTAATAGATGTATGTGGTCTCTCATTGAGATTTTTATTTGCATTTCCCAAATGGCTACTGATGTTCTTCAGTGAAATATCTCTTCATATCTTTTGCCCATTTTCTAATTTAATTGTTCTTTGTTTTACAATTTTGAAACTCCTTTACATATTCTAGGTTTGTCCTTTGTCAGATATATGCTTTGTAAATATTTTTCCCCATTCTGTAGGTTACTTTCCATCCTCCTAACAGGGTCTTTGTAGAACAAAGTTTTAAATTTTGTTTAAGTTCACTGTTGTTTTTTTTTTTTTTTTTTTTGGTTTGTTTAGATGAATTGTGCTTTTGGTGTCACGTCTACAAGGTTCTTCAGCAAGCCTTAAGTCCTGAAATTTTTCTCTTTTCTATTTTTTAATTAAATTATTTATTTGTTCTAATTTGTTGTACATGATGGTAGAATGCAATTCATTTCATATTACACATATAGAGCACAATTTTTCAAGTCACTGATTGTACACAAAGTATTTCATACCATTCATGTCTTCATGTATTTAGGATAATAATGTCTATCTCATTCCACCATCATTCCTACCCTCTTGCCCCCTTCCTTCCCTACCCTCCCCTTTTCCCTATCTAAAGTTCCTCTATTCCTACCATGCTCCCCACCACCGCCATTATGAGTCAGCATCCTCATATCAAAGACAACATTTGGCCTTTGGTTTTTTGGAATTGGTTTGCTTCACTTAGCATTATATTCTCCATCCATTTACCTGCAAATACCATGATTTTATTCTCTTTTAATGCTGAGTAATGTTCATTGTGTATATATACCAAAGTTTCCCTATCCATTCGTTTACTGAAGGGCAATTAGGTTGGTTCCACAATTTAGCTATTGTGACTTGTGCTGCTATAAACATTGATGTGGCTGTGTCCCTGTAGTATCCGTTTTTAAGTCCTTTGGGTATAGACTGAGGAGTGGGATAGCTAGGTCAAATGGTGGTTCCATTCCAAGTTTTCCAAGGAATCTCCCTACTGCTTTCCAGAGTAGGTGAATAGAGAGCAGTCCCACCAGCAATGTATGAATGTGCCTTTTTCCCAGCATCCTTGCCAAACATATTGTTGTTTGTATTCTTGATAGCTGCCATTCTGACTGGAGTGAGATGAAATCCTAGAGTTGTTTAGATTTGCATTTCTCTAATTGCTGGAGATATTGAACATTTTTTCATATATTTGTTGATTGATTGTATATCCTCTTCTGAGAAGTGTCTTTTCAGTTCCTTGGCCCATTTATTGATTGGGTTATTTGATTTTTTGGTGTTAAGGTTTTTGAGTTCTTTATATATCCTAGAGATTAGTGCTCTATCAGATGTGCTTGTGGTAAAGATTTGTTCCCATTCTGGAGGCTCTCTATTCACCTCACTGTTTCTTTTGCTGAGAAGAAGCTTTTTAATTTGAATCTATCCCATTTATTAATTCTTGGTTTTAATTCTTGTGCTATAAGAGTCTTATTAAGAAAGTTGGGGCCTAGTCTGAAATGATGAAGATTTGGGCCTACTTTTTCTTCCATTGAGTGCAAGATCTCTGGTTTAATTACTAGGTCTTGATCTACTTTGAGTTGAGTTTTGTGCATGGTGAGAGATAGTGGTTTAATTTCATTTTATCATGTGGATTTCCAATTTTCCCAGCACCATTTGTTGAAGAGGATATCTTTTCTCCAATGTACGTTTTTGGTGCCTTTGTCTAATGTAAGATAACTATAATTATGTAGGTTAGACTCTGTGTTCTCTTGCAGACATTATGATTCTATACCTAGAAGATCCAAAACATTCTAGAAATCTCCTAGAAATAATAAGTGAATTCAGCAAAGTAGCTGGATGTAAAATCAACACCTATAAATCAAAGGCATTTCTGTACATTAGTTACAAATCCTCTGAAAGAGAAACTAGGAAAACCACCTTATTTACAATAGCCTCAAAACAACAACAGCAGCAGCAACAACAACAACAACAACAACAAAAACCCTTGGGAATAAACTTAACGAAAAAGGTGAAAGACCTCTATAATGAAAATTACAGCATGCTAAAGAAAGAAATTAAAGCAGACCTTAGAAGATGGAAAGATCTATCTTGTTCTTGGATAGGCAGAATTAATATTGTCAAAATGACCATACTACCAAAAGCATTATACAGATTCAATGCAATCTCAATCAAAATCCCAATGACATTCCTTATAGAAATAGAAAAAGCAATCACAAAAGTAATCTGGAAAAATAGGAGACCCAGAATAGTCAAAGCAATCCTTAGCAAGCAGAGTGAAGGTAGTGGCATTACTATTCCAGACCATAAACTATACTACAGAGCAAAAGTAACAAAAGCAGCATGGTATTCGCACCAAAATAGACCTGTAGACCAATGCTACAGAATCACAGAGTCTTTTGCTATTCTCTAGATGTTTTATACTTTACACTTAAGTTTGTAATACCTTTTGAATTAAAGATGTGAGGATTAATAATTTTGGCTCTCCATTTAGTTCAGCAGCCTTTGTTGAAAATACTATCTTCTCTCCACCAATTGTTCCTGTTTCTCTGTCAAATGTCAGTTGGCCTTATTTGTGTGGGATTTATTTCTGGTTTCTCTATTCTATTCCATTGTTCTATGTCTTTTCATCAGTATCTCACAATCCAATTTGTTCTATATTATATTGTTTTAATAATTATTCTAGAAAATCAATATCATTTGCCTTTTCATTCAAGTTTTAGGATAATCTTATGTATGTCTATAAAATGCTGCTAGGATTTTGATAGGAATTGCATAAGAATGTATGCAGAATTGACATCTTCACTATAGTAAATCTTGTAATCCATGAACAGAATAATAGCACACCACCTATTTGAATCCTCTTTGATTTATTTTATCAGTGATTTATAATTTTAGTATGTAAGTCCTGTACATGATTTGTTAGATTGACACCTAAATATTTCCTTTATTTTTGAATGATTGTAAATGGCATTATATTTTAACTTTTTGAATTTCATGCCATTTGTTGCCAGGATATAAAAATATAATTTTTGTGTTTTGTCTTTTTGTTCTACATCCTAGTTGAATTTATTAATTAGTTCTCAAAGTTTGTAGTAAACTTTTGTGGATTTTCTACATACATTTTTATGTTATACTATTTTTTTATTCTTTCCTCTCATTGCAGGATTCTTTCTTTCATTATTTCTATTATATTTGAAGAGCTTTTCTTTTTTGTTCCTTTAGAGCAAATCTGCTCATAATAAATTCTGTTCATTTTTATTCAAATGAGAATGCCTTAATTTTCCTTCCTAAAGAACACTTTCCTTAGATATAGGATTTTATTTTAAAATTTGTTTTCTCTTGAACTTGAAAAGGTTTGTGCCGTTTTCTTCTTGACACCATGATTTCTGAAGAGAAATCTGCTGTCATTTTAATTGCTTTCCCCTTGTAAGCAAGGAGTCATTTTCTCTGTCAGTTTTCAAATCTTATCTTTAGGTTTTATAAGTTTGACTATGATGTGTTTTTGGTGTGGATTCCTTGGGTTTTTCTTGTTTTGATTTTAGCTTCTTTAATCTGCAGGGCTTTGGGGATTCTCTTTCTTTCTTTTTTTTTTCATTCTTTTCTTTTTTGCCAAATTTGGGGAAATTTTGGTCATTATTTTCTTGACTATTTTCTCAGTTTTATATATTTTTTTCTCTTTCCTTTTGAATCTCTAAGGACACCAGTGTTAGATTTTTGCTATTGTCACATATACCCCCTACTCCTGAGACACTGTTTTTATTTTTTTAGTTTAATTTTTCCTTGTTGTTCAGACTAATAATTTCTATTGTTATGTCTTCAAGTTGACAAATACTTTTTTTTGTCTTTTACATTCTACTGTTGAGTCCATTCATTGCAGTGTTTTTTTTTTTTTGTTTGTTTGTTTTGCAGTCACTAAAGTTTTTGAGTTTTAAAATACATTTGGTTCTTCTTTATGGTCTTCTTTATCACTGCTGTCATTTTCTTTGCTGATAATTTTCGATTGTTTCATAGTCTTACAGAAATTTGTAGTTGCTGTTTCAAGAGTTTTAAAATCTTTGTCAGATAATTCAACATCTGTATCTTCTTGGTGGTATAACTACGGATTATCTACTGTCTTTTTCATTAAGGGTGAAATTTCTTTTGTTCTTGGTATAAGTGATTGTTCAACTAATACTCAACATTTTGGGTGTTATATTATGAGACTCTGGAACTTCCTCCACTTTACTACTACATTATGTGGTTGGGTTCACTTTTGACAAAAATCATACTTGTATGGAATTCAAGTTACTCCTTTTCGGTCGCTGATGCCACCCCTTTCCTTTCCCTCCTCCCTCCCTCATTCTCCTTCCAATACCGATCTTCCTTGCACTCATTTATTTATTTATTTATTATGATTGATGCCTTAGAGATATACACAAAGGTGGGATTTCACTATGGTATGTGTATACACACACACACACACACACACACACACACACATAGTGTAATTTTGTCAAATTCACTCCATGTTTTCTCTCCTTTCCCATCCCTTCTCTTTCCCTCTCAATTCCCTCCTTCTACTCTGCTTATCTTTCCAGTGTCCTTGTGATATCTGACCCCAGCTTTTTCCCCTACTTTTTGCATGTAAGAACATTCTATCCTTGATTTTTTGAGTCTAGTTTATTTCATTAGCCTCACGTTCTCCAGTTTCATTGATTTACCAGCAAATGTCATAATTTCATTCTTTTTTTTTAATGGCTGAGTAAAATTCCACTGAGTATACATACCACATTTTCCTAATCCATTCATCTATTGACAGGCATCTGGGCTGGTTCCATAACTTGGCTACTATGAATTGTGCTGCTATATACTATCTCGATTGTGTGATTTTAGTTCTTTGGGATAAATACTAAGGAATGGGATAGCTGGTCACACAGTGGTTCCATTCCTAATCTATTGAGGAATTTCCTTACTGCTTTCTAGAGTGGTTGTACTAATTTTAAGTTCTACCAACAATATATGAGTGTATTTTCTTCCCCAGATCAGTTTTTCTGGCACCAGAATTTATTATTATTTGTATTTTTAATGATTGTCATTCTCACTGGAATAAGATGAAATCTTAGGGTGGTTTTTGATTTGCATTTCTCTGATTGCTGGAGATGCTGAACATTTTTTTTTCAAACATCAACTGATGATTTGTGTTTCTTCAGGAGTGTCTGTCTAGTTCTTTTGACTGTTTATCAGTTGGTTTATTTGTGGGGTTTTTTTTTGAGTTAAGCTTTTTGAGTTCTGTATATTCTGGATTTTAATTCTGGGTCAGAGAAATAGCTGGCAAAGATTTTCTCCCATTCTAAAGACTTTATCTTTACACTCTTAATCATTTCCTATGCTCTGCAGAAGCTTTTTAATTCTTGGTTTTATTTCTTGTGTTTTAGGGGTCTTGTTAAGGAAGTAGGTGTCTGCACCAATATGTTGGAGTTTGTGCCTATGTTTTCTTCTAGCAGCTGCAAAGTGTCTGTTCTAATTCCTAGGTATTTTGTATAATTTGATATGACTTTTGTGCAGGGTGAGGGATAGGATTTAGTTTCATTCTTTTACATACAGATATTCAGTTTTCCCAGCACCATTTATTAAAAAGATTGTCTTATCTCCAATATATATTTTGGCACCTTTGTCAAGTATCAGATGACTGTAAGTATGTGGGTTTGTCTCTGTGTCTTCTCTTCTATCCCATTGATCTTCATATCTATTTTGATGTGCTGTTTTTGTTACTATAAATCAATAGTATAATTTGAGATCAGGTATTGTGATACCCCCAGCATTGTTCTTTTTGCTTAACATTGCTTTGGCTATTCTGGTCTCTTATTCTTACAAAGGAAATTTAGAATTGTTTTTTTCTAGTTCTTTGAAGAATGTTATTGGTATTTTGAGGATGATTATATTACATCTGTGTAATGATTTTGGTAATATGGCCATTTGACAATATTAATTCTGCCTATTC
Organism: Urocitellus parryii; assembly: GCF_045843805.1. Classification (NCBI taxonomy): domain Eukaryota; kingdom Metazoa; phylum Chordata; class Mammalia; order Rodentia; family Sciuridae; genus Urocitellus; species Urocitellus parryii. The sequence continues at coordinate 85,004,389 of NC_135534.1, read as the reverse complement.
AAAAATATGGGAGCTCTTTATATCTTCTAAGGTCTTCTTCAATTTTTTCCTTCAGCATTGCTTTATTAAAGTTGATCTTGTATCCTGCTAATTTGCTGAATTCATTTATTAGCTCTTGAAGTTTTCTGGTGGAGTTTTGGGTCTTCTAGATATAGGATCCTATCATCAACAACCAGAGGTAATTGACTTCTTCTTTTCCTAGTTGTACCCCTTTAATTTTCTTCTCTTGCCTGATTGTTCTGACTAGAGTTTCAATAACTATATTGAATATGAATGATGAGAATCTACACCCTTGTCTTGTTCCTGATTTGAGAAGAATACTTTCAGTTTTTCTCTGTTCAGTATGATGTCAGCTTTCAATTTGTCATATGTAGCCTTTATAAAGTTGAATTAAGGTTTTTTTTAATCCCTAGTGTCTCCAGCACGCGTGTGTGTGTGTGTGTGTGTGTGTTGTTCTGGAGATTGAACTTAGGACCTTGTGCATGTGAGGCAAACACTCTACCAACTGAGCTATATCCCCAGCCCTTCTCCCGGCATTTTTAACATGAAGGAGCGCTGGATTTTATCAAAGGCTTTTCTGCATCTATTGATGATCATCAGATTCTTGTCCTTAGTTCTATTTAAGTGGTGAATTACATTTATTGATTTGCATATATTGAAACAAACTTGCATCACTGGGATGAAGCCCACATGATCATGAGGTATTATCTTTTTAATGTGTTTTTGAATGTGGTTTGCTAATATTTTATTAAGGAGTTTTGCATCTATATTAATCAGGGATATGGGTCTGTAGTTTTCTTTCCTCAATGTGTTTTTGTATCATAGTTTTGGTATCACAGTTTAATACTGGCTTCATAGAATGTATTTGGGAATGTTTCCCCCACTTTCAGTGACATGGAATAATTTGAGAAAGACTCATGTTAGGTTTTCTTTTAAAATCTGCTACAACTCAGCTGAGAACCCATCTGGTCCTAGGTTTTTCTTTATTACAAGGCTTATAAATGCTTTTTCAATTTCATTATTTGATATTGGTCTGTTTAGTTTTATATATTTTCCTGATTCAATTTGGGTAGGTCATATGTTTCCAGAAATTTCGTAGTGTCTTCTAAATTTTCTCGTTTATTGACGTATATGTTTTCAAAATAATTTCTAATGATATTCTGGATTTCAGAAGTTTTGATAGTGATATCTCCTTTTTTGCCTCTAATTTTGTTGATTCAGGTCTTCTTTTTCCTTTTTAAAGTTAGTTTGGCAAAGGGTTTATCAAACTTATTTATCTTTTCAAAGAACCAATTCTTTGTTGCATTGAGCCTTTGTATTTTTTTTATTCTCAATTTCATTAACTTCAGCTTGGATCTTAATTATTCATTGTCTTTTACTTATTTTGGAATTTGTTTGTTCTTCCTTCTCTGATGCTTTTGGGTGGAACATTAGATTGTTTATTTGAAAACTTCCTATATTTTTAATGGAAGCACTCAATTCTATAAATTTTCTGCTTAGAACCACCTTCACACTGTCTCAGAGATTTTGATATGTTGTATTGCTTTTCTCATTTGTTTCTAAGAACTTCTTAATTTCTTCTATGCTCAATTCCTCATTTGAAAGAGTATTGTTCAATCTCCATGTGTTTATGTGGTTTTTATTATTTTTCTTGCTGTTGATTTCTATTTTTATTACATTATTATCAGATAGGATGCATGGAATCATATCATTTTTTTTTTGTATTTGAAAAGACATTGCAACCTAGAATAGGGTCTATTTTGGAAAAGTTTCCTTGAGCTGCTAAGTTAAAAATAAATCCAGATGTTTGTAGGTAAAATATTCTGTAGATGAGATGCTGGAACTTTAAAAAAAAATCTGTTTTAAGAGGCCTCTGACACAGTACTGGTGGGGGAAAGGGAACAACTTCATTATCACTATGCAGAGGTGGAAGTACAGCTACTCCACTGTCCTCTGTTGACATCAGTGGATGAGGGAAACAGAGGACAGGGCTCCTTATTACTGATGAGTAGGGTTGGAAATTCCGGGTCCCTCTGATATCCAGTTTTCACAATTTGACTATAATGTACCTTGGTGTTCTTTATATTTATTTGATTTGGGGTTTGATGATATTCTTTGATATGCAGACTTGTGATTTTCTTCAAATTCGGACTTTTTGTTTTGTTTTGTCTTAATTAGTTATACATGACAGTACAATGACCTTGACGTATCATACATTTGAATCATATGGGATACAATATCTCATTTTTCTGAGTGTACAGGTTGCAGAATCACACTGGTCATGCAGTCACATATAAACACACAGTAATAATAATGTCTGTTTCATTCTACTATCCTTCCTAACCCCTCCCCTCCCCTCCCATCACTTCTCTCTACCTAATCTAAGGTAGCACTATTCTTTTTTTTCCCCTCACATCTTTGTTCGTGTATTTTGTATAACAATGAGGGTCTCCTTCCACCATCCATGCAATTCCCTTTCTCCTTCCCTTTCCCTCCCACCCCTCTTCCCTATGTAGAGGTAATCTTCTTTCCATGCTCTTCCTCTCTTCCCCATTTTGAGTCACTCTCCTTATCAGAGAAGACATTTGGCATTTGATTTTTGAGATTGGCTAACTTCACTTAACTACTGCCATCCATTTCCTTGCAAATGCCATGATCTTATTATTTTTTAGTGCTGAGTAATATTCCATTGTATATATATATATATATGCCACATTTTTTTTATCCATCATTCATTGAAGGGCATCTAGGTTGGCTCCACAGTCTAGCTATTGTGAATTATGCTGCTACAAATATTGATGTGGCTGTGTCCCTGTAGTATGCTGTTTTTAGGTCTTTTGGGTATAGTCTGAGAAGAAGAATAGCTGGATCAAATGGTGGTTCCAATCCCAGCTTTCCAAGGAATCTATTTTTTATGATTATTTCTTCTGTAAGTCTCTTCCCTTATTTGGAACCCCAATTATATGTATTGTGTTATATAATTGCTTGATCTTTTCCCTTAGCTTATGAGAAGTTTTTAATTTATTTAGTTTATTTTTCTCTCTTTGCTTCAGGTTATACAGTTTCTATGTTCTAAAGTCTCTTGTTTTTTAATGCAGATTCTAATCTTGTTACTACAATTATCCATGGTAAATTTTATTTCACATACTGTATTGTTCATCTCTGGCCATTTCATTTGCTTCTTCCCATATATGTCATTTCTCTATTCATTATATTCATAATTTTCTTTACATTTTTGAGTTTATTTAAGATTTATAATAGCTTTTTAAAATGATTCTGGAATAATTATGCTGAATGCTTTACATAAACAACTAATTTTTACTTAAATTGGCATGCTATTATTAACTTCATAATTATAGAAAATAAAGTTCAGAAAGGCAAATTAATTTTATTAAGGTCATGGGGCTACTAAATAGAAAAACAAAAATTATAGTCCAGGATCATCTGATTCCAAAGTTTAGCTACATATTTGTTGTTCAACATTGTCTATTAACTGACTGTTTAAATTCAACAAGAATTTTTTTCTGTGAGCCTCAGCTTCCATGTCTATGAAACTAGACATCATAAAAACTCCTGACATTATATGTGAAAAGTACTTTTCCCTCTGAAGTCAATTTTGCTGCAATTGGGAGAAGGAAAAGTGTTTTGTCAGAGGGCATCTCAGCAAAAATAGAACTAAGTATGTGCATTTGAATAGGTGCAAGTTGGGAAAAAGACTCATAATTAAAATGTTCTTGTGAATGAGAAGCATAAACACATAGGGGTATTTCTTGTATTGGTCATTGGGTAACAAATTTTTAAAAATACTGCTCTTTAAATATGCTGGGTGCTCCCTGATTATGTTTGAATAGCTGTGGTTTCTATCACTGTCTTAGCATAAATTTATCACTTTGACATGAGTTTAGTATCAAAAACAAGAGCTGCTGTATACTGGTCATTTTAACAACTCTTCTAAAAGTCCAGATGGCAATGATGAGGATGGCAGCTTTTGAAAGGAATTTTTGCTTAGCATGTATTTCTTCCTAGATTGTATGCCTTCACAGAGCCTTTTCTATAGCTGGAGAGCTCAGTTTGTTTTCCCTGGTACCCAGGGCATAGTATGAATTCCATGGTGGAAATCAGTTTCCATTTTAATTTTTATTTATTCTTTGCTCTTTGATCTACAAAGCTAACAGGGCTACCCCAGATAGTCATCTTGAAAACTCATTTAGAATTCAATTACTTGCTTAGCACCAACTTTTAATGAATATATTGCTACAGATTCTATAGCAGGGATGCACGATTATATAATATGAAAATATTTGTCTCTAAGGAATTTACAGTCTTTTGGGAAAAAATAACTATAAAGTCAACAAGCAGTAGTAGGTTTAAGGCAGAATGTGCAGCAGAACCAAGAAGGGGTACCTTACCCAACTGGGAAAAAAATAGATAAGGCATGAAATGATCCCAGGGAGGATGATGCTCTCCTGAGTTTTGAAGATGAATACATGCTCACCAGGGGTAGAAATAATGTCAGGGAGGGAAGTTCCCACCAGAGGGAGGAGAAGCATTTGTGAAGGCTTGGAGGTGTGGTGAGCCTTTGGTATCTGTAATTTGTTTTGACTGGGGTTCAGGGAAAATGAGGCAGGACTGGTAGGCAGGGTTGAGACTGTGAAGAGACTGTTTATACCTCTTGGTCACAAGGGAATCTGCATGTGAAGGCGTGGGTGAGGAGATATTAATTTATATCCATGCTGTAAAAACAACTCAAAACTACCAGGCTGGCTGCTGACAAATCAGTTGTCTAAGATATGCATCTGTTCCCACATGGGGAGGGGGGTGATACAGAAATACCTATGACTCTCTGGACCTAAGATTTCAGACAGTGCGGAAATCTGCTGAGTGAAAGACTGTGGAGTCTGACCACGGAACAAACAGCTTTGCTGAGCTCTACCCTCCGGGCAAACAGTGGGCTGTTTTTGAGGGGAAGTAAGAGCTGGGGGTGGATGGTGTTGGCTCCTGAGGCAGAAGTAGTACTGCCTGGGCATGTGCAGGCTCCTGAGTTCATCAGCAGACTACAGGAAACTGAAAAATCCAGAGGCATGAACATGGTGGAAAGAGTATTGGCAAAGGCCAAGAAAGTGTTTAAAACCAAGCAAGGGAGTAAGGACAGGCATGCCCTGTGCGAGCATCAACCTCGGGGTGGAAGTCCACTACTTGGTCTTCCCTTCTAAGCTCAGTAATTTCAGCTATCAGCTACCATCCTTGCATATTTAATAACAACAACTGACATATTTTGAGTCCTTGCCTTATCTCCTGTACTATTCTAGATATATTTTGTATCATTATTAATTTAATTTTTATATCTACCCTGCAAGGCAGTTTTATCTACTAGTTAGTAGAACTTTGAAGAGTCCATGGTTGGTTCGTAGATCTATAAGATAACTGTCATTATATCCAATTTATGGATGGGAGAATTGAGGCTGAGAGTTCAGTAAGTGGTAGAACTGAAATGGACCTCCAGTTCCAATTTCAGTGGTGGTTACCTACTATTCTACAAAGTCATACTACAAAGCTCCCAATTGCAGTAACATGGACAGAGATAGTTTTAGGCCCTATGAAACTGACTGTATGTTATTTCTCTAATTAGAAAAAAATATATGGACCTAAATTGTAAAGGAAACTAGCTATAGAGAGGTCCTGCCAGAGACGAGCTCATTGTACGTCCTCAGAGGGAAAGTATAAATGTCCGAACCACACAGAGGGCGTTAGCCAGATAGTGTTAGCCAAAGAATCCATCCACCAAGCCAGGACCAACCCAATGAACCCTACATCCCCCACCTCACAACTGGGTTCAAACACCACAGAATTTAGGCTCTGGCAAGAGAAGTAGGGAAGGTATCCCCGAGTCAGACAGGGACCTCTTTTCCCCCTACTGAGGAATCAGAGTAGAAAAAGATGAAATAGCAGGTCCACTTCCCACTCGAACACTCTAAGCCCATCCCAAAGGAGATGTGAGGAAGAGATAAGTGGGTAAATTGGTTATGGTTGGGAATCTTAAACTACACTAGATAAGACTTTTTATTTTTATTTTTAAAAGAGTAATTATGGGATCTGAGAAATTTTGGAATGTGCTCAAGACATCATTAAGAGAAAGAATCCCACAAAGCATAGGCTTTGATGGAAAAATGTAAAACTGTTTCATGGGATGCTCAGTAGGCCAGACATATTAGTCATCTACAGCTCAGGCATTTTGTCCTAGCCTGCTCTTCTAATCAGCTGCTCCTCATTTTACCTCTCTTGTCCTCAGAAGAACTCTATGCTGAATCCCCATGCTTACTTCTGTAGGAGAGCCCTTTCAGCTCATGGCTGAAAGCTGATAGTTTCTTTTTCTCTAGGATTCATATTATGTCCTGCAATCTGAATTTTTAAACAACCTAAGGTTGTTCACTATTGTGCAATTTTTAGACCAAGTTGAAGCAGAAAATCATGAGTGAGACCTTAAGTACTTCCACAGGATGGATTCTAAACCCTGTTAAGCTAGCTACCTGACACCTTTCTCATTCATGAACAGTTTAGGAACTGAGCTGAGAGCCTTTGTCAAAGAGTTGCAGAAGGTGGTCTGCATGGACTTATATTGAGAGACTGGATGCCCAAGTGATGGGAATCAGAATCTTACAAGATCCTACAGGGCAAGGGACTGAGGTGGGTAGCCAAGGCCTTACATCTCTTCCTGAAAAGCACCACTCTGGGGTAGAGATATATTCAGCTTGTCTAAGGTCTCCCTGTCTCAGTGGGGAGAATAGAAACTATGCTACACACTTGGAAAGACCATGGAACTAAGGAAGAGAAGGCCTTAGCTACAAGCTTTTAGGTCAAGGTGTTCATTGGAAATTTAATTCTTCTAAGAAAGTCCTCCGATGTCTCCCCTGAGGAGAGGAAACTGAGCATGCTAAATAGGCCAAAGTTTAAAGCTATGTTGAGACTTGTAAAAGGAACCAAAGAAGAGTGTGTGGGGATGGCCAGGACATCCTCCATGTCACTTTGCATGCCATGGACACCCTTACAGGTTGTTCTTCAAGGTTAGAACTCATCTATTACCTAAGAATTTATACTTCTAAGCCTACTTTTATATTATTTTATATTTCTACTACATCTCAGGGAGGGCGAACTTCACATGGTTTTAGGTAAGCATTATCTTAAAATATCCAAATTAGCCAGTTCATTAATTTATTTGTTCAACAAGTTTTTATGGAATAGCATGTATATCAGCTTAAGTTCCCAAGTTCTAAACATTTCCAGTGCCTTCTCACTACCTCCATCCAGGAGATAGAAGGCAAGGAAATGTCATAGAAAAACAAGGTCATGTTTTAGTCAGGACTTTGTTTTGTTTTGTTTTGCCACTGTGACTGAAAGGACTGACAAGAACAATTTTAGAGGAGGAAAAGTTTACTGGGTGTTTACTATTTCAGAGGTCTCAGTTCACAGATGGTCAACTTCATTGCTCTGGGCCCAAGACAAGGCGGAACATCATGGTGGAAGAGTGTGGTAAAGGAAAGAAGCTCAGGACATGACAAACAGGAAATAGAGAGACTAAGTTCATCTCACCAGGGACAAAATATACACCCCCAAGCATGCCCCCAATGACCTGTCCCCTCCAGCGAGCGGCACCCTACTTATCTACAGTCACCACCCATTCAAGGGGGTTAACACACTGATTAGGTTAAGGAACTCATAACCCAATCATTTCACCTCTAAACTTTCTTGCATTGTCTCACCTGTGACCTCTTGGGAGACACCTCTTATCTAAACCATAACAGGACTTTACTCAAGGTGTAAAAGGGTGGGTGTTAGAAGCACGATGGACAGAGCCACAAATTTCAGGAGAGCCAAAGGATTTCTGGAGAAAAGAATATGAAGAAAGATGTGACTTTCACCTTGTTTTCCTACTTTCTGTACTTGAATCACAGAAGCGTGTCAGCTTCAGTGAGGTGATTGCCATGTGAAGCAGGTAGTGGTATCTGCTTCTTCAATTCTGAGTGGAAATTAGCACCCTGCATGGGCTTATTTCAGAACCAAATAGGAGTGGGATTTTAGATTCTTTTCCTGACCATTGGACAGTTCCATCATGTTTCCAACACCAAAAATATTTTTTGATCTGAAATGTGTTGGAGTTGGGATGAGAATACCTATCCTATGCCTGTGGGTGAGAAAAAGATGTGTGTGTGTGTGTGTGTGTGTGTGTGTGTGTGTGTGTGTGTGTCTGTTGGGGCTGGGGGCAGTGAGGAGGAATGATGACTTGAAAGAAGGGCTTTCTGAGCCTCATGCTATCAGCCTATTTAGTAAAGTGATTTGGATTGCATTTTCCTTTTAGCCTCACTGTCGTGAAGGTAAAGAAATTACTGCATGAGCTCACCCTTGGCCCTCAGCCCTGGGCCCTCATGCCAGTAAATCCATGATAATAGAGTCAGCGCACCAAATGTCTGTACCTATATTCTAATCTCAAAGTGAACTGGACCTGGAAAAAATGTTTCCATAGTATTTTTATTCTTAACTTTTTAAGCCTGTGGATTTCTCCTGAGGCATTTCTTCTCTCAGGTAGGGGAAGGCAGGGGAGTAGAGCAAAAGGTGGACAAGAGGAGGAAGCAAAATCTCCCCTAACAGACTCAGGCAAAGTTGCCTTTTTCACATTGGTCAGGAGGCAGGAAGGACATAGAGTGAGACTGTTAGGAGTGGCATTGCATAGATTTGCATGGGCCTTTCCATGCAGTGTTCTAAAAAGCATAGCCATAAAGGAGTACAGCAAATGTTTGCGATGGCTTTAAGCAAAACACAAATCAGAGACCTTTCATGATGTTCCCTGAACCTCAGGACTCTGCAGATCTCCATCCTGTTGTTTCACTGTCTCAAGCTGGCCGTTTGTCCTGAAAAACAGCCCTACAACCCTCGCCCTTGTTCTCCCTCAAGTGAATGTGCCAGACAGCATGTTTGCTTTGCCCACGGCCTCCCCACGGGACAGCAGCTCCAGTTCTTTGCTTGATTCAAGCATCTTAAATGAAACTTGAATACTCAGCAGAGCCCCACAGAGCCGCACAAGAGGAATCTGGATGGAATCCTGACCCTGGCCCCTCCTTCATCTCCCACTCTAACTCCTCCCTCAGCACCTAATTTTAACACTCTTAAAATCTTCAGCTGCGAGGAGAAAGCCCCAGTAAAAACTATGAACTCTCATTTATCCACTATTCTGTCTTGGAATCACATTGCTAATATCAGTGACACCTCTCCTGAGGAAAGACTTGGCATTGGGCTGCTGGAGGAGAAACCATTTCCTGACTTTTAAAAAGCCAGGACAGTGAAATATCACTTCTAATTTGGGAGGTGGTACCTGAAGGGCATTAAGAGTGAGGGATAATTAAGATGGCTGCAGAGAAACCTTGAGGGCATGGAGAATCAGGTCAGGGTTAGTCTTTTGTGCTATTCCAAATGGCTAAGTCACTCTTGTCAGACTCTCATCAAAGTGCAGATCCTCAGGACTGCAGTCTATTGTTTGCTTTGCAGATAATTTGACAAGAATGTGACTCCCTCTGAGCTGTGACTGTGTCCACAAATTCAACTCCACCTGGCTATATACCATGCACAGATATGTCACATGGCAAGCATTCAATAAATGTATGTTGACCTGAACTGAAATGTTGACAAGGAGCAAAGCACGGCAGGAACAAGAGAGAATCAGAAAATGTGGCAGAGGTGAAAATAAAGCTGGAAGAGAAGTGGGTATTTTCTCTTGCTGTGGGGTATGACGTGGAAACTTTTCTGGGTAGCCAATAAAGATTTCTGAGAAGCTTCGCATGGATTCTGCTTTGTGTTGCAGGAAGTAAGGTAGCAGCTGTGACCTCTTCCTTCTCAGCACTCCCAGGATTATGAAAGATTGAAAGCCATCAGACCAGTCTCAATAATCATCAGCACACTGACCACACTGTCTGCATTCAAACACACATATTCGGCCCACCTTTTGGCTAGAGGGAAAAACAGTTCCTGCTGCTTCCAGGGGCCATGTATGTTTCCTCTCTTCTTTTGTATAATCAAGGACTTTGCTTCTGCACTGACAGTTTCTCCATCTCTGCAGGATCGTTCCCAGTGACATACAGCAAGCTTCAGTATATCTCATTTTAGCTGTTGACCCATTTCTCTGCCCCTGTTCTTATCAAAGCTCTTTAAAACAGTAGATTATATAACATCTGTCTCTCTTAGCCTCCTATGTTCCCTTTAATCTACTCCAGTCACATGTATTTCTCCAAATTCTCTTGAAAATGCTCTGGTCAAGGTCACCAATGATTTCTGTCTTGCCGAAACCAACAGATTGATCATATCTCATACTTTGCCCAATTTGTTTCAATGACTGTTCATTCCTGCTATTCTTCAAAGCACCAAGCTCCTTCCCCCTATGCAGCTGTGGCTTGCTTTTCCTGGAACATGCTTGCTTCAGACCTTCAGCAGCTGTTTCCCTCACCTCATTCAAGTCCTCGCTTAGAGAAGCCACTCTGACGGTCTCACTGAAAATAACATCCCTCACCATCCCCTTCACCAGTCACTCTCTTCTGTCCTGCTCTGCTTTCTTTCTTAGCATTTACCATTGATGAAATGATAAATTTATTTGCAAACTATGTATGACTTCCTGGCATATTATAAACTCAAGAAGTTAGGGCTTGCCCTTCCCTTATCTCTCACATCCAGGACAGGGCTGATATACAGGGCTGATATATTCAGGGCATGAGTTGCTAAGGAGCTCATAGTCTTAACTGGAGAGGAGGATGATGATGATGATGATGATGAGCATAATACCCAGCTTCATATGTCTACATATACATATAATTATTAAATCTTCCCTGCAACTTCATGAGGAAGGTGGTATTCTCTATTGTTTGGGTAAGAGAATTGGGATTTTAGGAGAATTGCAAACCCAGCATAGGGTTAGACAGGGGTCAGCAGAAGAGAGACAACTCAAGCACAGGTCCTTTTGACTCCAGTGCTTTGCTTTTCCACATTGAGGTCTTTGACCTTACAGGCTGACAGCATGTGAGGAGGTCACCCCATCTGTTCAGGTTGTCTTAGTGTGTATGTGCAGTTCCACCTACTCACGAACTGGCAACACCCATTTATGCTTGTTTAGTAGAAAAGAGTGCTGACTTTACTCATTTTGCTATAAAAGCAGTCTCTATGCCAGAAGCCAAAATACACAGGACTGGTAAATATTTTGTACTAGGTTACAACCAAGGAACCAAATCCAATTAATGTTGGCTCAATGTGATATGGTTGTTCAGTAGTGTTAGGAAATATGTAGGTAGGTTCAATCCAATTTGAAGGCATACTTTGGTCATATTTCAGCTGTTTTAGGAAATTAAAACCTTTTGATCTATCTGGGTTCATTTCTGAGTTCAGCACAGTTTGTTCCCTGTTATAGTTTATAGTCAGGTTTAGTAAGGCCTTGACTACTGGGTTCCAGAGCCTGGGCTTCTCATAGGCCCATGCTATGATAAATTTATTTGCAAATAAATTTGCAAATTTGGAGAAATAAATGTGACTGGAGTAGATTAAAGGGAACATAGGAGGCTAAGAGAGAGACAGGGGGCAGTGGGAGTGTGTGGGTCCAGATGAGAATGATGAGTTCCTTTCTGGCCAACCACATATGTCTAAAGTTTCTAGCAACTATACTACAAAAATAAAAAGAAACCAATGAAATTAATTTTAATAGTGGATTTTTAAAACCCAATATACCAAAATTTAATTTCAACATGTAATCTACATGAATAATTGTTAAATCTAGTCTGTATTTTATAACCACAACATATATCAAAATAAATCAGTTACATTTCTAGTGACCAATAGCCAGGTGGGCTGGTAACTACTGTATGGACAGTGTATCTCTGGGGAGTAAGAATGACTTGATTTTGCTCTGTTTCTTGTTCACAATGATAATGATGCTGTAATTGTTTTCTCTGAATATATCAGATACAAAGCATCTTTTCGAAGGAAACTTAAACGTTTGTATAGTCTAATTATGCATTTGATGCTTAAGTATATCTAAAGTATTGCCCAAGATCCTAAGACACTATTGAATAAGAGGTTGTCTAGTATCTACTTACACAGCAATAGGTAGCTCCTCCCCTCAAGTAATTAATTTCATTTCTGGCAGCTTTCAGTATTATAAAATGATCCTTTTAATTGAGCTGAAATTTATGCTATTTGTGTTTCTCATATGGTTCTACACTCTGAAGCCAGAGAAAATAAATCTGATTCCTTTCACAGAACTGTTGTTTTTATATTTGAAGCTAGCTAGCATGTTTTGTTGTGTTAATCCTCTCCAAATAAACTGCTTTAATGCTTCCATTACTATTCCTGATAGTGTCAAGTCTTGTTCCTGCCGTGAACAGGTTCCAGATTCCCAACGTCCCTCTAAAAATACTATACCCAAAGTTAAACAAAATATCCATGAGTGGTCCCAGAACCCCCCAAATCGAATGAGACTATGAACTCTTAGTCCTACATATTATACTTCTGCTGCATCTTTGTCACAATTCACAGTTGCCTCATACTGAGCTCTTCAACCACAAAAATGCCTAAACATGGTCCCATGCCACTTCTTCCTTATATTTTTATATGAACAGTTGTATCTGGACACAAGGCAATATCATAAAATGGACAATGTTCCTGTTTCTTCTAACTATGGAGAATTGAGGAGAACAAAAGTAAGAAAAATTACCCAGAAGATGATGTGAGAAAATTTTAAATGATTTTATAATTTTTTCCCCTTTTTAAGTCTGAAATACCAATATATTTTTTGGAGACATTATACACTATACTGATGGGCTCTTTCAACTCACTGCTAATTCTTATTTACTCATCAAATAAGTAAATAACATACTAATAATACTCATTATTTCTTTATTATTAGTTGATGAATAAACTTTTTATATCTTTAAATAAGTCATAAATTAAACTTTTGAATATGTTTTGTGTAAAGACAAAATCTTACTACATTAGGGCTCCACTGAGTAGTACATTTTAGGTAAAGGTGTTTAGTGTCTCTTAAACTACCATCTTTTCATTAAACTAGTTTATGTTTCACCATTGTTCTACCAGACTGTAGAAAATATTTTCAGTCCTCATGGGACTGACTTTTCCCTAACTTTACCTGGAAAATTTCTGCTTGTCCCTTGTGTTCTGTTTTAGATATTAGCTCTTCTTCCAGATTTGATGCCATTCTTGTATGCTTCTACAGTGTTGCACACTGTCCACATCATAGCAACTGCCACCCTGTTGCAACTTTCTGTATATCTGCCCATATCTCCTACTAGAATGTAAACTATGTTAGGACAGAGATTAATACTATTTGATCCAATGTGTCTAGCACAGTACCAAGCAGATGCTCAGTAAAAAAATTTTCATTAAATCAATAAGTCTTCATGACATATGCTAAGGCAATTATTATCATTTTATTGTACAGAGGAGTCAATTACAGTTAAGAGAACTTAGCTTGTTAAGAAACTGAGCGGCTGGCAAAGATGTGGTTCAGGGATCAGGATTCTCAAACTGAATTTAATGCCGTCATCATAAAACCAGTTATACACACCTTCTATATACTTCACAATATCTGAGCTTCCTTAACAAATTGTAAACTTCATGTTCTTACTGAAAATAAAACTTAAAATGCAAACACTAGGGAGAGAAGAAGCATAATAAGCTGGCTTCTAACTCTAGGGCATTAAAGACTGATGTCAAATGATTTAGCAGAAATAGGCTTTCACTAGAAGGAAGAGTGAGCCTTGTGCTCTTTCTATGCAAATACATACCAATCATTTTTTATTAATCTCCACAAAGCACATGTTTGCTGATTATTTGGTTTACTTGGTTTCCAAGCAGTTAAATAGGAATAAGCCCCCACACTATGCATTTTTTTCATATTAACCACCATAATCAGAAAGGACTTGTTTACCTTAAGATTATTTTTGTGCTTATACAAAATCAGACATGTGTATTGTTTAAATTTTTGAAAAATTAAGATCACATATAAAAAACATGTTTATTGTTAATTTTTTTTAAAAATTAAGATCATATTTTTTTCTTTTTTTTAAGAGAGAGAGAGGAGAGAGAGAGAGAGAGAGAGAGAGAGAGAGAGAGAGAGAGAGAGAGAGAGAGAGAATTTTTTTTTTAGTATTTTATTTTTCAGTTTTTGGTGGACACAACATCTTTACTTTTATGTAGTGCTGAGGATCGAACCCAGCGCCCCGCACATGCCAGGCCAGTGCATTATTGCTTGAGCCACATCCCCAGACCCTTAAGATCATATTTTAAAAACCCTTACCCAAGTATTCCTTTTTTTTAAAAAAATGCCAATACTTACAGATTTTCTCTAATTTGGGATTTTCCCTCTATGTGTTTTACATAATATATTGATAATTTTCCTATATTATTAAATATTCTCTGCAGTATGAGTTTTTAATGATTGCATAGTTCATTCTATGTATGTTCCATATATCTTAAAAAAGCCTTATCATATTGTGGATAGTTAGGATTGTTTCCAATTTTAAATTCTATAAATAATATGATGGTACTTATCCTTGCACACTATTAATCTTTGAACACATGACATTTGAAGGAGAGAATTTTTTCTCCTCTAATTGGTCATATGCTACGCTGGATCTTATTAGGATAAAAACTACTCATAACTGGGCCTTCACCTTAAAGTGATTAAAGGACTTGGACCCTCAGAAGCAATCAGATTGAATCAAAGATTAGAATTCCTGACTCCTCAGTACCTAGATTAGTTTAGGCTCCTTGGGATTCTTTTCTTTTTCTCATTATTGCCCTCTGCATTTTCCTATGGTATCATGAACAATGAACTCCAGGGTAGGGCTCAAGGCCTGTCTGTTTTCAAACTGGACCCCTTATCTCCTGCCAGCAGCACTGCCCCTGAGTCTCCATGCCAAGCTCATGAAGAAGAGTTAGCATTGAGAATGAGGATAAAAAGAAATCATCTCTGCCCCCGGCAGTTGTGGGAGAGACAGAAAGAGAGGGATGCACATGTAACCTCTTTTGAGTCTTTAATTAAAAAAAAGAAAAAGAAAAAAACCCAGGAAAGTAAAAGGAAAGAAAAGCAACTGCCTAAATTAATATTGCCCTGGGGCAACCTGAATGGGTATGACTTGAACCAAGTGGCTTGTCACCCTACTGCCATTATGACCCTTGCAGAGTCCAAGAAAATGCAGGGATGAACTCACTGGGTGGAACAACATGCTCAGTGTCTTGAGAACAAATAGACTTTTCTTTGGTGTTAGTTACAAACATCTTTTCTTTCCACTTATTCATTGCTCCAAGAAGCAAGAGCTGATCTTCTGTGAAAGTTCAAGGAAAAGGCATGTGATGCAGCTCCAAACTGCCGCCATCTCTGCCACCCCCACCCCTGTGTCTGGAGGACTGGTCTATCCTATTGACTGCACTAATTTTACAGTTCCTTTACAGTTCCTTTGTTTATCTATCTATCTATCTATCTATCTATCTATCTATCTATCTATCTATCCATCTCTCCATCTATGTTTTTATCTATATACCACCGGCTTGTGTCATGCACCAAGCCACATCCAAAGGACAGAATGGCATAATGTTTGTCTTTGAGGAAGAATGTTAGTGGGAATCCCAGACAGTAAATCAATAAATAGGTGATAATTATGGGAGGAACTATGATGACAAAAGTATAAGTAATCATAGGACTTGGAAGGGCCAATAATCCTGGCATGGACAAGAAGCTGTTCATGAAAGGTATCTTTATGAAATTGGTATTAATATCTAATCCCAGCAGATGAGTGAATTGCCTGGTCAAAGGCAGGGACAGAGGGGTTACAATTCAGACAGAGAGCCCCTGGTTGCGTTTTCTTAGATAATTTTATCAGGAAAAATCTTTGTTAATAATACCGTCAAAGGTTACAATAAAGATATTTGTCCAAAATCCATATGCTCATACTTTCTTTGTTTCCTATCTTTAAACACCAATCATATTTATCTCCATTTTATAATTTTTATCAGTCACATATTGCTTGTTTCTGTTTTTAATTGTATTTTTGGACCTTTACAATATCATCCCTATATCTAAATAACTTTGATACATTTTTTAAAACTTTTTTTAGTTGTCAATTGATCTTTGTTTTATTTGTTTTTATGTGATGCTGAAAATTAAACTCAGTGTCTCACACATGCTAGGCAAGCAGTCTCCCACTGAGCCTCAACCCTAGCCCCATACATTCCTGTAGAGAGGAATATATTTCGTTTGCTTCTGTCTGAAATCCCTTCAGTTTGGAAGTAATAGATCATGCCAACCTCAAAGAGCAGCATGACTTTTTTATAAGATGGAAATCCATGTGCACAGAGGGTAAGTGAATTGCCCAAGACACACATCTCCAGAGCAAGACTTGCTTAGTGCTCTTCTCCTACCACCTACACCCTCACTCCAGCCTAGGAACAGTACTTAAAATGTTGGGCAGCATTGAACATCTACTGGTTTCTTGATTGGAGACATGTTGGTGTACTGGGGAGAGCCAGACTCACAATTAAGACATACAGCCTTGGAAAAGGTTTCTGGAGAAAGGCAAGGAGGCAGCAGAGGATGGAAAAAGGTACATAGTGATTACTGCTCCTTGTGAGATTAAGATAGATCAGAAACTTTAATGTTGTCCAGAGCTTGTGAAAATGAAAGAAAAATTCATTTTAAATAGTCAGGTTATACTTTCTCTTGAACATTGCAGTTTTACTAATTAAGTATGTTCTTTCCTTAAGGAAAGCACTGGGAATAGTAACTCCTAGAGGAGGTCTTTGTGCTTCGGGTTCTATATCATATGTTAGCTTGTGTGCCCCTTGAAGCCTAGGAAAGGCTTTGGGAACACTTTTGGTACCATTTCTCCTATACAGAGTTAAACACCATATATATACTTGCACATAGGGCTATCAAACAGCTTCATAGTCTTTGTGGTCTTTGTGCTATCATTCAATACCTCTTTCCCGTATCTTTCTTCTCTAACTCTCATCTGAATCTCTTTGTTAAACTTACAGATATGCACTAGTATTTTCCGTCCTAAATGGACGTTCTCTCAATTTCTGTAACCAGTTTCTAATCTCTGCCTTTCTCCTCCAGAGTCGCAGAACATCACCACTCTCCAACTCACTATAATCTATCCCCCACACCCAATATGAACTCCATGACTACAGCACCACGTCCAATAAAAGCTTCAGCTCAGCCCATTTTATTCCTAACGCTTTCTTGAGTACACAGCTCTTTAAGAGTTTCTAGTGTGCCTCCCTCTAATGCTGCTTGATTGTCTTGGGCCAGTGAGAATCATAGTCTTGTGTACTCTGACAACATTATATTCCTGTATGATTCTGTTTACCATGTGACTATAAAGTAGTGAGTCAGAGTCTTAAAGATAGCCCTATTAATTCATATTTAATTCACCTAACAAATGTTTATTAAGCACCTGTTAGGGGCCAAACACTAATTGAGAACTGGAGATACAGATGGGCAGAAGATAGAGATGATACCACGATGATGAGATTTTATGAAGCTGTTTTAAGAGAAATGACTAAAAGCAAGGACACAGTAGTCAAATGGTGCTGGGTTCAAATCATGACTCCATGCCTTCTGAGTTTGTTTAGACCTTTCACTCATTCATTCATCTATTTTTTCTTGTAATAAATACTTACTGGTTGTTGATTATGTAACATGTGGTGTTTCAATTGCTACAAATACATGCAAAGCTCTGCCCTCAAGGAGCTTGCTTTCTTAGGAGAAAGAAAGATCACTAATGCCTGTGCACATATATCATAAGCTAATAACTTCAGACAGTGTAACAGATGTGAAGAAAGTAAAATAAGGTGATATGATAGGGTGTGATCTACTCTGACTCTTGTTTAAAAATATCTACTTTAGATTGAATAGTCAGGGAAGGCCTCTCTGAAAAGGTGACATCTGAGCTGAGATGGGAAAATGGCCAATGAAAGCAAAGAACAGAAAGAAAGAAAGAAAGAAAGAAAGAAAGAAAGAAAGAAAGAAAGAAAGAGAAAGAAAGAATGAATAGAGGAAACTACAAATGTGGAGGGGAAAAGTGAGATTGGAAAATGCTTGGTCATTGGATAAAGATAAATAAATCTGGTGCAGCTGAAGTAGAGTGCATAAGGGGAATGTTGCATAGGCGATGTTGGTGAGTTAGGTAGGAGCCAGCGCACATTTGGTTTTGTGGACCATGTGAAGATAATCAGATTGTATTCTAAGCTATTTAAGACTTTGTTTCCCCAACTAAAAAAAAGGCATCATAAAGTTGTTGTGATAATTATGAGTTATAATTCTTTTATGCATTGATTAATTCAATAAACTTTTATTTAAGTGGCTGTCATATATCCACACTAAGCTTTGAGAATAATAGGGTGAAGTATTGGTTGGCAGTCAGGGATGTCATGGTTGCTATGGGAGATGGACCTATAAGATAAAATTGTAACACAATATGACAAACACAAAAGTAGATATGCGTTTCTCTCCTTTCCAATTCTCTTCATCTTAATATCTGCAACAAAGTTAGCACCTCTTCCCTGAATTCCTTCTAGTTCCTTCTAACTAGTCTCCTGCATTTCCAGTTCTGCTGTTCTCCAGAACTTTCATCATACTGCACCACAGTGACCTTTCTAAAATTCAAATGTTAATTAATTCATCAAAAAATATTTATTATGTGTCTTCAATGTGTCAGGCTCCCTTCCAGATACTTGCAAAATATCAGTAAAGAAATATCATTTGTCTGACTAAAATCCTTTAATAGTTCCATGTTGCCCTCAGGATATAATATAAACTCCTTAGCTTGCTCTATCATCTTCAGATTTTTTGAATTTCCCAGGATAATAGTATAAATAGGGCCCAAATACCATTTTCAGGTTATAAATAAAGCTATCCTGTTGTTGTTAAATATATGCTACCTGTATGCCTTGACAAATGTAACTTCATAAGGGTTTGGAAAGCTCAGTTCAAATGTATAATTCTTGTATTATTCAGAGTTTCAGGCCAGAAGCTTGAGGTACTGGAAGACCTGATGTTCTTGTTCTGCTCTCCTTTCTTTCCTTAGCACACTGTAGAGAGCCTTGTACACTAACATGTGCAACACATGGACACCACAATTCTCATGTCCAAACTCTATCCCCTGTCCTCCTACACAACTGCTTCCTGGCCATCTCTAAGGCCTTCACAGATCCTGAGGTCTCAGGCCCAGCTTGGCAGAGAATTTTAGGGTCCCGCCCACCCAAAGCCTCATCTGGAAGCCCCATCTCATCATTTCCAGATGGACAAGTCCTCTTGGCTTGACTCATACCACTGCGATGGCCATAGATAAAAAACAGTCCAAGAGGCTGTCTAAAGTGTGCAGTCCAGAGTAAGGTCCCCTCTTTCCCAGATCTCAGAGCAATTCTGATAATTCTTTTCCATATGGCTGCTGCTTAACCCTCTACTGCACTCACATACTAAAATTCCACAGAGCTCTGTAAATCCTGTTTTGGTCCATGCTTTACCTCTACTCTCATCTCTACCTTGAACATTCTTCCATATCCACCCTCTCTCTTCACCTAATTCCTGATCTTTTGAGTCTCAGTTCAGAGATTTCTTTTTGTGGAAAGCCTTCCCTGTGGATCCTATGGTAATTACAAATATGTCTTCGAATTCTTTGGCGCTATTCTTATTGAGAAGTGGTATGTACAACCACTTCCCTTAAACCTGAGTGGGTTTTCAACCCAATAGGAAACAATGAAAGTAACACTAGGTGAATTGTGAGATTAGATTATATGAGGTCATGCTTTTTTTTTTTAAACCTTTTTTACTGGAATTTTTCTCTTTTAAATCCCTGAGCTGTTAGGCAAGAAATCAGGCTACTCTGAAGCTTCCATTATGGAAAGGCCACAGGCATACCTTTGGGACAATAGTCCCAGCTAAACCCAGCCTTCCAGCAATCTCCACGAAGGTAGCCATCTGGGATCTTGTATAACAGTTCATTCCTCAGGTGAATACCATCATGTGACCTTGCCTCATGCCTGTTATATTCTCTTAATTAAAAAGAGGCCTCTAAGAATCTTAAAAATATATATCATAGGCCTTCTTAAATTAATTATTGTGTTTCTAAGACTCTTATGACATTGTCTCACAATAGTCCCACAGGAAGCAAAAAGTTGAGAAGAAGGAATCATTAAGACATGTGTGACTGTGGCATTTGTTTACTAAAATTAATTTTATAAATTGATAAATAAAAATACTATGATATGAATGCATTCTTTAAAATTAACCTGTGGACAATATGACAGTGGTGAGAAGCAGTGTCTTTAGGAGGTGATTAAGTCATGAAGGCAGAGCCCTCGTCTATTAGGATCCTTATGAGAGGGCTTGAGGGAGTGATTTTTCTCCCTTCTGCTCTTCTGCCACAAGAGGGCACAGTGTTTGGACCTTCTTGCCCTTCTGCCTTCCACCATGTGAAGATGCAGCAACAAGGCCCCATTGTAAAAGAGAGAGAGAGGCCCTTACTTGACAGAATCTTGATCTTGGACTTTCCAGCATTGAAATCCTTGAGACATAAATTTCTATTGTTTATAAATTAACTGATGTCAAATGTTTTGTTATAACAGCATAAACAGACTAAAACAGAAACTCACAAAAATTTTAAAGCAGTTTTATTAGTGTGAACTGAAATAATACAATACAGTAATATATATTAAAACAAGACTGGAATCTCTCAACTTCTATGAGCAAGAAGAACACTGAAAAAATTATTCAGCTGCAAATATAAGCTAAAATGACACAGAGGGCAGAGTTAGGAGCCCAGAAAATGAACCTGTGAGTCATGAAGAATGATTAAGTCCCAGCTAAAGGAAAGACTTGTTCCTGATTGAATTTCAGAATTGCTACGAACCAGTGAATGGTTATGTACCTTCTATCATGACCATCCCTTTTTTAAATAGGACAGTACAGTGTAATTTTCCTCCTACCACTGTTGTGTGGATTAAGGCAGAAAAATTGCCCTTCTTAATTTATAGGTGTTCATATTGTAAAGAACTATATCCAAGGAACTGGACCTGAGGAGACGTACTTATTTGTTTCCAGACTATATTTGGATGATGGGATCCTAGACTTCAAGGCTGAACTTGATGCCATAATAGTATGAGACTTTAAAAGAAGGTAGTAAATGAATTTTTCATGTGTGATAAACTTAAATAATTTATGATAATCAAGATGACTTGGAAGTTACAGCTATAAACTCTTTAGCTCCCTCTACTGAGAAATGGGGTGTTAAGTTTTGTCTTCTTGATTGTAGGAAAATTTGTTACTGTTTTGACCAATCGAGTCTAGATATACCCAGTAAGGAATGAGACAGGTCAGTGAAGCCATCCTGGCTGAATACTGCTAGTGACCTCTTTCAAAACCATATGAAAGGAAAGAATTGCCTACCTAAGCCCCACCCAAGTTCCTGACCCAGAAACTAATGAAATGCAAATAAATGGCTGTTGTGTTAAGCCACTAAATTTTTGGGTGATTACCCAGAAATACATAGCTGAACACCACTGCAAATTGGTTTTAAGTCCCTGTGCTTCTGTGGAACCTTATCCTTTTACCATACTGTGATTATCTGTTCACTGGTCTTTATCAACTTCTGGTGAAAATTTCCTAAGAATGAGGTGGTGTCCCCACCTCAAAAACAGTGGTTTGTACAGTAGGCAGCCAATATGCTGTCTGCTTCCACTCCTTTTCCTACCCAAGGGCTTGCTCTAACTACACAGTCAAGGCCATAGACGTCTTAATTGTGCTCTGTTTTGTTTCTTTGGTCTCACTAGGCTGAGTTTGGGTCCTCCAGCATCCACAGCATTCTGTAGGCCTGCTCTGTCTGTGGATATTTATATGAGGGACACCCTCTAAAATAAGAAACAGGCCTAGGGTACTTAGTTCCTCGAGAAATACACATGGATTTGAAACTGAAGTGGATAATTACTGTGCAGAAACATGTTTTGAGTTTTGCCTCTCCCAGAACCTTTGAAAAATAGAACATAATGTGTAGCCAAACCCCAAACACCCCTGGGTTTGCACATCTCTAATAATCCCATCCAGATACATTTACTTTCACATAATGGATTTCTGGTTCCAAGATTTTTCCAGTTTGAAAAATAACTCTTAGAATTGCTTATCTGTGAGCAGTCGTCTGTCTGATACTCCCAGAACTACAGTCACCCCAGAAATTTCAGGCCTGAACCTTAATCTTCCTGTTTCAAAATATGTACTTAAATGTATGAGAGTGTGCACACTGAGAAGTCCTGGAGACAACCAGGCTTAAATGCCTGTCTTACTCACTAGTCACGTGACTGTCAATACCTTACTTAATCTCTCTGAGCTTGTTTCCATTTAAGTAAATTGAGAAGCACAGTGTCCCTTTCAGGCTTGTTACAAGCATGAAGTGAAGTTAATGCACATAGAATACTCAGCCACATTCTGCACATAGCAACTTTCATTAAACTAGTGAATGCAAGACAGAAGGAAATATCTTAGCTTTTCTTTAGTTCATGACTTGTCCCTATTTTTCTGTGATCTCTAATTTTATCCTATCCAATACAGACTGCTGGGGTTATAATGATCATTGCACATAAGGACCCATGGTCTCACAAATACATGTTCTTAAGGGGGCAACATGACTCAATATTTTCAATTGGGACTGCTCTCGAAAAATGTAGGACATATGGTGACCATACCCAGAATTCTCAGAGCCAGATGCCGACTGGCTCCAAAAGAAGAAAACTAAAACAATCTGAAATCTCTTCTATAGGCCAAAACAAATCTTGTGTCTCTCCCAATGTTATTCCTGTAGATATCTTTGTTTGTGTTGGGCCTGTTCACCGGTTCCATTTCTGCTACCATCTCTGGGGAAGAGGGGAAAGAAAACACCTCATGTTCACTCATGTTAACAAGGAACATTTTTCTAGGTGGATTTTAGGTATAAAGGAAATTGGAAAATCTTTTTTCGTTTTGTGATTTCTTTGTCTTCTCTTCTCCATTTATAGCATCTTCAGCTATAGATTTTTCTTCTGATACTTTGTTAATAGTAACAATAAGATTAGTGTTGTCATTATTACTAAACACATTTTAGGGCATTTATCATAACTTTGGTCCTAAATAGACCTTGTTCTTACAATGGATTTGCAAGGTAAACGTCATCATCACCAGTTTAAAGGTTAAGAGCCTAATATTCAGAAAGACTCAAGTTCATGGAATTCAAGAATGATAGAATAAGGGTTTAAACACAGAAACTTCTGACTTACTCTTCAATCTATGTTGTTATCTCCCATAGATTTCCTTATAGAAGTAAGATTGGTTTTAATTAACATATACTAAGCCTCTCTCATGTGCTTTGTTAAAATATTAAATTATTTCTTTTGATCCTTACAGCAACCACATGACATGAGTAATACTACCACCATTTTTAAAAGTGATATAACACCAAAAGAAATTTTCCTAGGGTCATTTAATTTGTAATTAGTATTTTTTTTTTTTGGTATGTTTGGGATAAAAGATTGACGATTCAAAACCCTTTCTACATCCCATTCTGATAGCAGAAGTTCAAAATGGGGTATATTTAGGAACTTGAGTGGCAGGATAATATTGAGGCAGGATAATATTGAGAGATGCATTGAAAGTGGGATCATATACCTTCCCGTTATCCTACCCCTTAATATAGATGAGGTAATTATTGGGATGTATAGGAAAAAGAACTGGCGCGTGCAAAAGAGAGTAGAAAGGGACAGAAAATTGGAGAAAGGAATGCCTAGAGTCAGCTCTGTCTCACATATATCTTAGTGGTGTGTAGGGCCTACCTTTGACATTTAAAATGACCTTCATTCTAATCAAGAGTATCGACAGAAAGGGCTTCATGTGGCTGTGATTTCTGGAGAAAGTAGAAATACAGATTAGAATCAAAAAGACAGAAAAAAAATTTATATCAAAGGGTAAATGTCAGAAAGTAAAAATCACTTTTGTTTTGGCCTAAGAAACTGCGCACCTATGTTTAAGCGATTTTACTATAAATGAGAAAAAGAACAAAATTTGAGAAGTTAAAATCTTAATTGCCAGCTGGGATATGGAGTGAGTTCACCCTTCCAATTTACCTCTTCCAAAAATTAATTGGCCGCTCAAACACACTCTACTTAGTGTGGTGAAATTATGAGGAAATAGTAACATGCTTTTATTTGTTTATTTGATCCCTTGATCCTTAATTCTTATTTTCTAAACAAATTCCAGTTATGCAAATGATACATGTAAATTAGGATAAATGTTTCAGCAAAAAGTTAAGAGATCAAAATAAAAAATGTTCCACAATCCTGCTCTCCTGATATTCTCAACCTTCTGAAATATTTCTAATTTATTTTTGGAACTTTTATTCTATAGTTGAGATTATAAAAATGTCTTTTTTTACTCAATGTAACCCTGATGTCATTAGTGTTTAAGGACATGGATTTTTAATTACTGTCTAAATTTTTATCTATCTTGTAGTATATTTAAATAATTTTCTGGAATATTTAGATTAATTTCAATTTTTTACGACTATAAATGTGGTGTTATGTTTTTATACTCATCCCATGTCTGTTTTTCTGAACCCAGGGATGCTTTATCACTGAGCTATTTCCCAGGTATTTCTTTTCTTTTTTTCTTGAAACAGGTTCTTGTTAAGTTGCTGAGGCTGGCTTTGAGCTTATGATCCTCCTGACTCAGCCCCCAAATCTCTGGGATTATAGGCAAGCACCACCAAGGTCTTCATTTTGAGAAGGGGTAGCTTAAATCCCGGGGATGGTGAAATGGCTATAAGTAGGTATGTCTTAACTGTGCACCACTCATTCTACCCCTGCCCAGAGATTTGGAAGCAGTTTCCTGGGGTGCCCCTTTTCTATGCCCTCTGGCTCTGAATCATTAAGGTATTGCTAAAAAGGTATTACTAAGCCTTTTTGTTCTCTCTGACTGACATTCTTCTAGAGCATTCTAGATAATTCAACTCTCTACCTCCCTAGCTTTGAGTTAGGCCACAATGGACTTTTTCTTAGGTTGGATGATGCATGACCATTTAAAAGCAAGGGAAAGTAAATGAGGCACCTGGTGTAACTTAAAATCTGCTTCAAAGCAGGTGGCCTACTTAAAGCCTTGTAGGCTGGGGCCTTTTCACAGTTGAGAAGGACACTACCATCTAAGTATGGTATTGGAAATTAGCCTGCTCCATGGGTCTGAGTACTGCATCTTAGAGTAATGAAGTGATAGATGAGTGACAGCTGCTAATGGAAGATTTTTAATGCTGCGTTAGTTGACCTTTCTTGTCTGCAACAGCAGCTCTAAAACATGAAGGGGACTTAATTTTATCAAATCCAAGAAATGGTTTAAGAACCACATGATGGGCAGGAGAGGGATGCACTAAGACAAGGATGTTCTTCTTGGGAACAATGAGAACCAGAGACATATATAATGTCACATATTTCTGTCTCTTGACTGGGCTTCTCACAGACTTCATTTTGTGTCACTGAAGATTAGATTAGTTTCTCCACATTGTTGAAAACATGGGGTATGGTGGGGGTGATGATGTTAAGTTTTCTATCTTAAAGTTTCTACCTATGGTGAAAATCTACCTATGGCAGATTTTTCCACCTTTGTAAGTCCAAAACTGCAGGGTAAATGTTCATTAGCACCAGATACTCAGACAAGGACCAATAAATTGCAAACAAGGAAATGTAGTAAGAAAAATAAGAAATGAAGATCGTCTCCCCCCAGAAATGTTTACTCCATCAGGCTGCTCAGAAGCCTTATTCTATTTCAGATGGCTTCCTGAAAAAGGGAGGGACCAGGGGGTTGAAACAGGAGGGAAGAAAAGAAAGGCACTATGTGAGTCACTTTCTCTGGTGGTCATGGATCTTTTCCTCCCCTGTCTGGAACTAAAGTTCACACAGAGAAGCCAGAGGTCATCTTTTCTGGCACAGGGAGGCAAGAGCTGGGTGTATTTTGCAGGGTGTCAGCTTTCCCTGGCGGGTTTCCACTGCAGAACAGTGGGACTGTTGACTCTTTCCCATACCCTGGCATTCAGCAGACTGTTACCTTCCACTGCAGCAAATTGGAAATTGCACACTAATGGGAAACATGCATGGAAGCATTCGAACCAGGTTTTTTTTATTAAACAGTCACAGCATTGGTTGGCATTCATTTGAATAATTTGCCAGGGTTGTCTGTGGACTGTATGTGTGTGGATTTGGGGTTTTCATGTCATGTTGTTACAGAATTCACAGCTTGCCACAAAATTCTCTTTACCACAGAGCCCATGCAGGTTCTGCTAAGCTTTGGGTTAGAGTGTGGGATTCTTAGTCCTTCAGGGTCAACTCATCTAAGCATGTGATTGAGAAAGAAGAACAAACATCTTAAAATGAATTTCTTCTTTCTCACACATGGCAAGATTCAGACATCATTTTATTGGATGGAAGTTACCTGGGAAAACATTGTATGCTCTGATCAGTAATTACACAGAAATGCAGCAGTGTAAAAGAAAATAGTCATTGTAACAGACAAGTGTGGAGACAAATCTTTATGGGGTGGCACCATTTCTCACTAGTCTTTGACATCTGAAGTGCTGGTTAATATGCACAATCCATTTTATAAAAGCAGCTTGCCCAAGTCCATGCCAAGGAGAACAGATGTGACCTGGTGCAAGACCCAACAATTCATGTCAGCTTTGAATTCTAGATTGTTATTCATTTGTTTTCACTATTACACCTTGGTGGAAGTTATATATATATATAGATATATGGATATAGATATATAGATATCATGTGATATGATATAAATGTATGTGTATATCATATATAGATATAATATATAAATATGTTGAATATGTATAATATATAAATATATAACCACATGTATTATATGTAATTATATAATTTCCACCAAGGGATATATATATATATATATATATATATATATATATATATACTTTATATGTGTGTATATGTATATGTGTACATATATATTTATATGTACATACACATACACATACATGGAGGCAGGAGATGTGAGGTAAGTTACATAAAAACGTGATGTACATAGGATAAATGAAAACTCCATCTAAAGTAGAGAGCTCCAGTAGGTTATTGCTATGGGGTTATTAATGTCCATCTCTTCCTTTTTTTGAGAACCTATAAATTCAGTCTTTTTAAATCTGATTGAATATGCACCCCCATCTTCATTCATGGACTCTCTGGGGGTCCCTTCATCTCTAGGACCCAAACTTGACAGGGGAGTTATCTTGGTTTTGTTTTGTTTTTGTTTTTAGCAACCCTACATCTTTTTACTTTTCATTCCATGATTTACCTTCCTTTGCTGTGTTTGAGCATGGAGGGGAATTCACAGCACCATTTTCACAAGAAGCCCTGAATAGTGTTCTTTAAGCAACACCATGAACCCTGGGTTGGGATGCCCCGCTTTGCTATATCTCAGTCCATTCTCTTCCATCTCATCTACATGGACTGAGTTTGTTAAAATCCCTGCTGAAAATCACATAGCATATGTCTACAGTAGTACTTTCCCCTCAGTCTAGCAGCAGCAGGAAGGAGGAAATTAGATTAGTTCGGCATATTTTTTCTTAGTAGACTTATGCTGTTTTCAAGCAATCAGCATTTTCTTTGCTCATGTTACCAAGACATCTATTTAATAATTTATTTTAGAATTTTTTTCAAGAATTAATAGCAATCTCACTGGATCTCTCCTGAGATCTTTCTCCTCCGTTTTAAAGTTAGGTTAGTAGGTGCTTATAAATTGTTGAAATCTTGTTTATTCTCATAATTATTAAATCTATAGCCTTGTAGTAATGGCACAAAACTGGAATGGAGAGTTGAAGTATTTAGGAACCACATCCAGATAAAAAAGATCTTGGCAAGTTAAAACAGCAAACTGAACTTCATGAAATTTTATAGATTTCAAAAAATATGTAGTGTTCTCTAAATATATATACTGTATGTTTATAAAGTATACAATACACTATAAGTTAAAAAGATTATCATAATACAAAATTTTGATTGACTTTCAGCTCAGGAGTCAGAAATGTAACATGACTGACAAAATAGAGACCACCAACCAACCTTAAAATACCAAATGAAACAAAACCCCACAACTTGAGTAGTCGTATAATGTTCAGAAAAAGATGGCAGATATTTTCAGAAGTACATTGATTGGTAGAATCAGGATCACTGACGACTGGCATGACAGAATTCACAATTATGCTGGAGATCTAGCATCCTACACTTGTGGTTCCCTACAACCTACCTACACATTAAAAATGGATTGTGCCTTCAGGATGAGGAGAGTTGAGGGGATACATATCAGGTTCTACAGCGGTTTTATTTTATTTCAAAACCATACCAACTTTCTCCCCAGTTCTCATTCTGCAGTGTTCTATCAGTGATAAGTGTCACACACATGTTCCCTATACAGGGTGACTCCCTGGAGTCCCGAGTACTCAGTTAATCAACGAGAGTCACATCACTGCCTCTACTGGTCTGGGAAGTTGTATCTCCCAGGTGTTTCTATTGCCCCTGGGTAGACCCTTATCTTGATGACTCCTACACAGCTTTGGCATCCCATTTCCTCATTTCCCTTGTTTTTGTCCCTGCCCTTACTGGTGTATAAATATCTGGCGCCAAAGGGTTTGTTTCTTTCCTTTACTTTGTGCCCAAATCCCATCAAATTGCTGTCATATAGTGTCCACTTAATGAGTATTTATAGAAATCCATGCATAGTTTAACCTGGAGAAAAATACAAATGATATCTTCAGATATCTCTAAACAAACATCAAAGAGATGTTCGATCAATCAACAAGGCCAGGGAGCATACACTGACGGAACGTGGAGAATGTAGAGGGAACTGCTTGCATTCAAATCCTACCACCTCTGCTTAGCAGCTGTGTTTCCTTGGGCAAGTAATTGCTCCTTTCCGTACCACATAGGCTTGATGGCACTGATCCTCATTGACTTGTTATGAGCCTCCAGTAAGTCAATACATCACATCTTTCAAACATGCCTGATACAAATAAAGCTCTAATACATGTTAACCCTAATGCTAATCATGATTCCAATAGACACTCTTCCTTTGTGTCTCACCCCATGATGGTCATGTTCTGCCCACATCCCTCCAAAAGCCAACTCTCAAACAATGTTCACATTGCAGGTCATTCATTTAGAGTCATAATCTCAAAGAACAAGAGGACTGGCCTAGGAACAGTCAGAAGAGAGAAAAGGCCTTTATCTTGTTAGAACTCCCAAGAGAAGCTATGTAGAATGTGCCTTGAAATTGTCCACCAATGGAAGAAAGGGAGTGGATTTATCTACTGGCTTTTTTTCCTTCTTTCTTTCTCTTTTCCTTCCTTCCTTCCTTCCTTCCTTCCTTCCTTCCTTCCTTCCTTCCTTCCTTCCTTCCTTCCTTCCTTCCTTCCTTTATTGGCAGTGTTAGAGATCTAACTCAGGCTCTCATGCAAGCTCTCTGTCACTGAACTACACTCCCAGCCCGTATGCCCTCTCTTTTGAGTAATTACCCTTCCTTTTACTATTAATTCAGCTTAACTCCTTGGTTCAAGGAGAACTGATTTCTTTCCCCCACCCACTCAGCCCCCAGGAATGGGTGTTTGACCTAGAACGGGAAGCACAGCCTCCTCTACAAACTCATTGCTACCTTGTGGGAGCAAAGATATATGTGAGACGCACATCAGGTCCATTGGACTTCCCAGAGCTCTTGAACAGCTGGATTTGGCTATGCCTAAATGAATCAGGGGGAAGGAGTTTTCAGTTAATCCATTCTCAGGAACCAAGAGAATTTACTGAAGAGCTGGGACTTGTAACTGAAAGATTCATGGTTAAGAATCAGCTTCTCATAAAGGAAATATTTACTAATCCTCAGAGCCGATCAAGAATGGATCAGACTGTCCTGAGATCCCCTTCCCCTGGATGTTATTCAGTAACTGGATCACTACATCCACATCAGATGTATTCATTTGCTGCCTAAAGAAGACAACTCAGCATCTCCTTCAGTATTCTACTCAGCTCTAAGTCCATAAGCTCTAGGCGAGGTGTAGTCCCTTCCATCAGTCCCCAACGACTCTACCTAACAGTGAGGGAGGTACTCCCTAGTCTTCCTGAAATGAGAAAGAGTAGATGGGAAACAATCAGGATGTGCTATAACATCAAGCAGAGAGTTTTGTAGTGAGTTTCGTATTCTTTAAGGACCCATTCAAACATTATATACACTCATCCTAAAATTGAACAAAATCAACCTGAAAATTGCTTTTTTATTCTCTCTTTTTTGAAGTTACATCCTCTTTCCTATTCTATCTCTAGGGTTAGGAGAGAGTTGCTTTAACCCCATTTTCCAGTAACCATGAATTTATTTTTATAAATGGGAAGTGAATGGAGAAATCTCTCAAACTTGATATAAATTGAAATAGCTTAAATTTATCTAGTTTTGGTAAGGATTACTGCCATGGAGTACAGATTTTTGTTGTGAGGCATCTGTACAAAGACATTTAAATTCCTGGAGCAATTTAGATTGCAAGAGGTTGAACATTTCCTTCTGTTACTCTTTTAAAAAATAATAGTCATAGTGCTTGTGGCTTGTGAAGTTTTATGGGAAGCCATGAAGAGAAGCTGTAGTATGAAAGGATGCTTATTAAAATCCTACATACATTATGTATGAATCTGCACTTTTTTTGACCTCCTCTCTTGGAACTGTCCCAATCCAGATTATACCAGGCTGAGCTGTGAAACTCAGAAAACTGCAAACCTCTTTAATTGGGGCATTAGGAAGTTTCAAAACACCAGTTCAGAAAAGCCTCTCAAGGCTTTAAGTTTCTCAAAATATATAAGCCAACTTCTTGTGTGAATGCCATGCTCTACCCTGAGAAAGAGAGCTGCAGTCAACATTGAGTATGTCAGGTTGGCAGCCTGTCAAAAACAGGGATCGAAAACCTTATTTTATCGTCTTTATGGAACCAGCAAAATTAAGAATATGATAAATGCATGAGATAAAGGTCTTCTTTGGGCTTACAAACTATAGATTTTTCCACTTATCAGCTTTAGCAGACATAAATGAATAGGTATTTAGTATAAGGGGTAGATAGAAAAAACATGGAAAGAACAGATGCTTTTTTTCCAGGCACATTTAAAATTCTCAGAACCAGCTGGTTTGGAATTCTGGGAGAACCCTCATCTTTTGATCTAGTGAAGGCATCTTTGCAGCTTGAAAAAGTACAGAAACAAAAGGGGTTGCATGTCTTCTTTAATAGCTGAAAGCTCCCATTTGGTGATAAAGGGATGGTTTAAATCAGGCATGCAAAAATAAATTACTGAACCACCCACCTCTTCTCCTACTCAACTGCCTGAGCCAGGAGTTCAAGCTGGCATGCACCCCCACCCTCAGAGAGTAACTCAGAGAAGACACCACTATGGTGGGGGTTTGGTGATGGTAGTAGAGGAAGAGCTGTGGGGTACTGGGATGTGTTGCACATAAACATGTCCCCACCCTGGGGTAATGAGAAACATTTCTTGGAGATTTGAATACATATGAGTCAAAGGCAAATATCACTGAAAACACAATTTAGAAAGATACATTTTGGCTTTTCTGCAGATCCCAGAGAATATTTGACTCAATTCCTAACTATCTCCTCTGTAATCATTATCTTTCTGAACTTTTATACACAGTTTATATTCTGTTCTGGGCACTAGCTTAGCACAAGGATTCGTGGAGAAATTCATACCATTTTTTTTTCTCAGTAAGGATTACTGAAAATACCAGACACTTTGCATGATGGTCATGACAACTCAGTTCTTCCCTGAAGAACTTGAAACTTTAATAGCAAAAGCATAAGATGAACAAATTAATTGATTGATTAAACATTATTGACTGATGCCCCTGGTTTATCTCTTCTTTTTCCTCAAATCCTGCTAAATGATAGTAAAGGAATAGAAAGAAATATTAATCATCAGGAACACACACTCCAAAAAAAAAAAAAAGGGAGAATAGATAACAGCAATTGAGGAAATTTTTAGATTAAGGAAAGCAGATAAAAGAGAGGTATCAGGTTTAGAGAAATGGAAGAGGTTACAACACAAGGCCCTGCTGAGGCTGAAAGAAAAGGAGAGACTTGCCCAGATATTGTTATGAATATATGTCAACATGGGCAGGTGGGGACATTGGACAAGACTACTGACCTTACTTTGTATTCATGACCATCAACAATTACTTTGAAATTTTTAATACTCCTGCTCTTGCTGTGATGACTAATTGCATATCAAATGAATTCCATCCATTCTAGGCATAATGAAGCAGGGTGTGAAGGGAGCTGATGAGAAAATTCTTTCCTTGGTTTGCATGGCAGAAGGTATCTTGCTCCAATTGTGTCTAAAATGAAAGTAAGCTGGTGGCTTTCATTGTCCAAGTGTCCCATGATTGCAGCAATCCTCAGAGAGTGGGACAGAGGGGTGGGGGCGGGAGGGGGCAGAGAAACAGAGAAACAAGTTCTCTTGTTAGGATGAAATAATTAGCTAAGTACAAATGGGAAGCAAACCAAATGGTGAGTGAGTTCCTGTTGTTTACCTCTTTTCCAATTCTGGACTGTAGTTTCCAAAAGCAACAGGAAGGCAGTTTTGCCCCAAGAATTTTCAAACCACATAAACCACTCCAAATTCCCTTTGATATGCCCTAGCTACCCAGCATTTTCCAAGAACTCAGCTCAGCTTGATTTGCTTTTGGAAGTCATGAAGCACAGCAGCTCTAAATGGGAAGGTAAATTCTCACCTGTGCACCTGTGGAAAACTACCACAGTAAAGCTGAAAGACCCACAGTTTTGCTTTGAATTTTCTCTTTTAACTCCAAACATAAATGTGAGAATGTTGAGTTGAGCAACTAGAAATGGTCAGTGGGTGGAGTTTCCATTCCTGGTGGGTTTTTTTTTTTTTTTGGATATTTCAATGAGGAACAGATTAAATATTCATGGCTCTGCTTCTAGTCTCTTTTTGCAGATGCCCAAAACTGTCAGGCTGTACACAGAGACTATGGTAAGTTTTCTAAGAGTGTAGAGATGAAATGAGTACCAAGTTCACATTGACATTAAAATAAGTATTTTCACTAATTGAGGTTTTTTTAAAATTTTATATTCATTGCCAGTAATTTGGGAAATTCAGAACTATCTCAAGAAGGTAGAATTGATGGTTGCTTGATGATTAATAGGATATATGGGATGATATCAAATGACTTACCAGGCTTCTAAATAGTACAGTCTGGTAAAGAGTGGAAATACTGATTTAGAGAATACTATATTATTATTAAATATTATATATTTAAATAATAAATTATTTATGACATTTGAGCTTCTGTTGTGGGACAAGCAACTTAATGGTTAGACCCAGTATGGAGTAGGAGAGGCTGGTTGGAGATCAGGAGAGAGATATGAACTCTAGAGAGATATTTGAAACCCTCTACAAATATGTGGTACTGAAAACCATGGGAGTAGATAAAGCAGCTCAGGGCTAATGTGGAGAGCAGGAAGTGAGGTAGATTGAAATAGAAAAGATCCACAAAGAAGACTGGATGCAGCATCCAGAGAAGCAGGGTAAAAACTAAATGGGAAATGAGAAAAGGGAGCCAGTTGGTAATTTCCAAGAAATTTAGTTAGATAGCAGGGGTGTGTATGTGGAATTCATTCAAGAGATAACATGAGAAATCATCCATCCCCTCCCCTATCGTAATACAGACGATCTGAAACTCTACAGAGAATTCTATGGTGCCAGGCTTAGCAACACAACTTTGATTAAATCCCACACCATCTCTCACACCCCAGCACTCATGCAGTTCAACATTGCTAGGAAAAACAAACAGAAATTCATAGCAGTGGTTTTCACTTTGGTCTCATGACTGTTAACCTTAAATGGGTTCTTAGTGCTGCTCATTCTCCCTGCTGCAGGCCCCACTCGATTCACTCTCGCTTTCTCTTGCATGACTATTCCACAGTTGGACAAACCTCCAGCCCCTTCTCCTGTGTCCTTACTCTCAGCTGGTGACCTGGCCTCATCTATTTCACTGAGGAAAGAGAGTAACGAGAACACAGTCTCCACAGGCCCTATACTACATCTCTCTTCTGGTGTGTACACTCAGCCTTCTCTCTGACTGCTCAAGATGAACAGTCTAGATACCTGTTCAATGTCTCCACTCCCTTCTTTCTCCCACAGTTAGGCATCTAACCACATCCTCGTGGTGTCTGCTGAACCAGTGTCTAGTCTGAGGGCCTGATGCTTGTACTGTGACAGTGGTCCCGTATTCCCAGTATTACCTCTGAATCTGGCCCAGGCCTGCTTCTCTAGTTCCCATTATGTTTCACTCTCCTCTGCATATTTGATGCTCCAGCAATGTAAGACCAATTATAAGCTTTCTACAGGCTATCTGATTACTTTCCTGTGTGAGTTTGTTTCTGCAGCATCCCTTGTTTCTATTTTAAAAAATATATAATATTCATACAGAGTGGCAGGTACAGTGTGATGTTTTGATTTATGTATACATTGATCAATGATTAAATCAGGTAGTTAACATATCCATGACCATAAACTTTTAATTTTTTTTTTTTTTTGCTGAGTATATTCAAAATCCTCCTTTCCAGCTATGTTTAGACAGTGTTTTATTATTAACTGTATTCACTCTGGTGTTCCATAGAAGAACAGAATTTATTTCTTCTAACATTCTACCTATTGACAACCTCTTCAATTCCCCTTTTTTCTTACTCTCTTCAGCCTTTGGTAACCACTATTCTTCTCTCAACTTCTATGAGCTCCACTTTTTCAGATTCCACATGAGTGAGATAGTGTCCTATTTGTTTTTCCATGCCTGGCTTATTTCACTTAACATAATGTCCTCCAGTTCCATTCATATTGTCACAGATGACAGGACTGCATCTATATTATGGCTGAATAGTATTCCATGCATATATGTATCACATTTTCTTTATCCTTAAAATTGAAATAAGTGAGTTTTTGGGAAGAGAAAGAGGCCTCTAGTGGATGGAGATCTGGATCTATGAACATAACCAGTCATGCTTGTCTCATTAGTTAGATAATCAAAACTTCTAGGGTATTCTCCTATCAGATCAACTAGAACAAAAAAAAAAATTTAAATGACACCAGATTCAAATATCTACACCGTATGCCCATGACTGATTTATGGCCACCAAAACAGAATATTGTGAACCCCAAATATCAAATGATTGACATGGGATTTGATTCTCAGAGAAGCTTGCCTGAGAACCTGCACATTTCTTCCCATGAAAATCATGTATAGTCACAGAGCTCAACCTTAGGTGTGTCACTCATATTCTTTTCTCTGGGAGGCACAAGGTACCTACACCTTGCCTTTAGGGTGTGTATAGCTTTGCTGTCCTCTAATAAATCTCAGTTTATGCCTTGATTTTGATGTGTCCTAAAATTCTTTACAGTGGCATAGGTCAAGAACACACTTGGGCAGAGTTGAATTCCACTGTCCCCTTGGAGGGACATCAAAGCCCTGTCTGGTGACAGAATGGTAGATTTCATGCTCTACTGTCTGAGCTAAAACTCCAAAACTTTCTCCCTGTGTCTTATTCCCCGTTGACTTTAGCACTGAGAGCCCAACCATTCACACATTCATTTGCTTATGCCACAAATGCTTGCCAAGCTCAAATTAGGCATCAGGCTTATGCTAGGTACTGGTGAAACAGTAGTGATCAGGAAAAACACAGTTGTAACTCCTGCAAGAAAATTTTGAGACTCCCCAGCATGGACAAGAATTTTTCTCCAGGATTTCTTAATATCTTCTGCATATATTATTCTTCATCTCTCCCATGCAATACACTTTTATGCTAATGTTTAGTCCTATCCAGTAGATCATAAGCTCTTTGGGGCTGAAAAAAAGTGTTTTATTCATCATTGTTTTTAAACAATGTCCAAATGCATGATTTTAACAACAAGAGTGACAACCTTTTTATAGCAATAACAGTGGATGGGAGTTTGGAAATGTATATCTTACAAAAACAGAGCTTTTAATCTTTCTGTTATTATAGTTGCCACGCTTCTTGGATTTTCTATGATAATTTTGATTTAAACTAGTCTCCTTTCTTCCACTAGCAGACTATGAAATTTAACAAGTATACTGAACTTTACTTCTGAAAATATGACATTGTGTTATGTATCCCAATTTCTTCTGAAGGACTTCTCTAAGTGCTGCCAGTCTTAAATCTATTACTTCTTCTAAGGTATTTTTTAATTATTATTAATCAGTTTTGCAAATTCTCTGAACTTGAATTCCTTAACCAACAAAAGTGGGGATGATAATACTTAACCTCCAAGTTCTACAGAGAGCATTAAATTAGATAATGTATGTAAAGCACTTAGCTTGTTACCTGGCAAATAAATATTGCTGAATAAATGTTAGTTCCTTCTCTCACACTCAAAAGCTAAATTATTTGTTCAAAACTCATTGACTCAATCAGTAAGTTATTTTTGTGTATATACTGACACTGTGAAAGCTATGGATACACAAGAGCATATTAAGAATCTTACAATTTTAGTGCAAAATAGAGGGAAAATAAATGCTTAAATGTACAGAATGATGAAAATTCTCAAATAGCATTTGGAGAGGAGAAATAATAGACAATCAGTGAGATTTGGTTCGAGCAGGAAAACATAATACTGGAGCTCAGTGGAAAGCCATAGAAAAGAATTTCAAGAGAAGATGGGTTTTATTTCATGTGTCTCCTTAAGTATTTGGCTGTGATGAGAAGGACGATGGGAACCAGTTCATGTCCTAAGAGAAGAAGTGACCTAATTGATTATTAATGTCTGCTGTGACTTTGGAATGGACTTCTGCAAGAGCCTATTTTCTAAGTCTGCCCCAGAGCATCCAGGAAAGATGAAGAAAGAAAACTATCCTCAGCAATCCCCTTCAGAGGCTTTCATTTATGTTTTCACTTTTGGTTCCTTCAGACTCTGGCTTATAAATCACTTCATTCTCTGACAGGCTGGTTGGGCAGGACTCGCTACATTCTAGAAGCTTGGCAATCTTACTGTCACAATCCTTGCAACTTACAAAAAGTGAGAGTTCTGTCTGGAGAAGAGTTAGGGCCCCAGAGTTTGTCAGTGGCCCCTTTGGAAGCACTATTATAAAATGTCTGAATATTTCTGTCGTAAATCTGCCACATCGTGAAAAATTGTGGCCAAACAAACTATTTTCCCAAAAAGGTTTCCCCGGGAGTTTCTCATGTAGAGTAAAGTGGGTTATGTAAAACTGGATATTGACTTCTCATT
Organism: Urocitellus parryii; assembly: GCF_045843805.1. NCBI lineage: Eukaryota > Metazoa > Chordata > Mammalia > Rodentia > Sciuridae > Urocitellus > Urocitellus parryii. The sequence goes on along the minus strand of NC_135534.1, from coordinate 84,966,967 downwards.
CAGGCAGGGTTGGAACCTGGAATGGCCTGCCATCTTTTAAAGTTTATTCTATTGGCCTTCAAAGTCATGCTATCTGATGAGGAAGGCTTTACCAGGAGGACCATTCCACATCATGAACAGCCAGAAGGGACCTCCAAGGGTTACTTAGCATGGAGCCTGATTTCAAAAGGGACAAATCAAATTAGTCTTTTGAAAACGTTTTAGATTTTCTATTTTATATGTCTCTAAAAATATTTGTATTTTGTGAGAAATACAGAGTTGGTTATCCCAGAAGATAGATCAGGAAATTAGGTCTCAGACCTTGTTATGTGATTTTGCTAAGGACTGATATTAATTCACACGGGTATTGCTCCCCTGTTTGTAGGATCTGTGACACGTCAGCTGTAAGGAAGGGACTGGTCTTTCCTTGCCTCCTCACAGACAGCAATTAAGAAACAATGTCTTCAATATACTTCTAGAACTTAATGAGGCCACCTATTACAAGTCAATCTTCCCAAAGCAATCAGAAAGTAAGAGTCATTAAAAAGAAGAAGAAACAAAGAAAAAAGTAAAATTGTGATGTTCTAGGAGCTGATAGAAAAGAATGTCTGACGTTCAGAAGGGGAAATGTGTTTGAAGATGTGAAAATACACATTTACCAGGTGGATACTGGGTGGGTGGGTGGATCCACATTCCACAGTAAGGAGCAGCTTATGCAAAGGCCTGGATGTGAGATGGAGTCCAGCTTGTTTGACAAGTCTGGAGCAAAGGGTGTAGCAAGAAGGTTGTCAGTGATGGGGTCAGAGAAGCTCTTTTGAGGCATAGGCCTACCATAAAAAATAAGAAATCTGTCTGGGCGCAGTGGCTCATGCCTCTAATCCCAGCAACTTGGGAGGCTGAGACAGGAGGATCACAAATTCAAGGCCAGACTCAGCAATTTAGTGAGGCCCTAAGCAACTTTGCAAGAACCTATGTCAAAATAAAAGGGGCTGGGGATGTGACTCAGTAGTTAAGTGCCCCTGGGTTAAATCTCCATCACCAAATATATATATATGCCATTTCCGATTTGTCGTAGTGTTAGATGACTCTCCCACTGCTATTCTTTTTACCTTTTCTCCACTCCTTATACCAATGGTGCCTTCAACTTATAATGATAACTGCCTAGTGACCATTGTTTTTCCTTTTAGTAACACTAACCCAGTTTCCCCTGAAGGAACATCCATTACTCACTCTCATATCTTGAGTTTGGGGTGCAGCTAGACAAACCCCTTAATTCTTGGAGGAGGCTTGAACTAGCAATAATAGCATGACACTTCCTGGCCAGTGTGCTTGGGGAAGGAATAAGCATGTGGACTCAAGTTGGACCAGTAAGATGCAGTGCTGGTAATTTTGTTGCATTTATAGAGAAAGAAGTATTCCATAAATCACATACCTTCATTTCATTGAGGAAGGTGAGCTGAGAGATATAAGCCTGGAGCTATTCTTAATCATATTTGCCACCACTTGAAGAATCAGTCTGAGGATAAACCAATATTGAGGACAGCAGAATTTAGAGATGGAAAAAGACAAATTACACGTACTATTTGAGTACCTGGATTTTGCTATGCTTGAAACCACTTCAGCCCCTTGTTTTCCAGTAGCATGAAGACATAAATCCTTTTTCCAATTAGATTCATGTTACTCACAAACAAAATAGTTCTGAGGCCCTAGCTCCCTATCACTTCAGTGATTCACTGTGCATTGGAGCATTAGTTGCTGTATTTGACTCAAGAACCTTTGACTTAGAAAAATCATTAAGTGCTCCAAGAAGGACAATTATTCAAAAAGGAAATATTGGACCACCATGCCTGCAGATAATCCTGAACTATTCTGCCTTCCTATCTGGCATCTGCTTTTTAATGAATATTTCCCAGAAGCATTAATTTAGAAGAAGAACTATCTAAGTGGGAGGCTAAAGAATCTAGGATTAAGTGAGCAGGTTCCTGATGAGGATTCACCCAGAGACAATAGCTGGAAGGGTCCTACTACATTTATATGGTCACCTTGGGTCCAAGCAGCTGTTCTTTAATTTACCAATTCTAATTTCTTTTCCCTGCTTAAAAATGGCATTGCTTTTGCTGGATATCTCACCTACTGGCTCTCAGCAGTTATCACTCAAGTCTACTTAGCCACTGAAGCTAAAAGGATTTGGGATCAAACATCAGTTCAAGACATTAGTTTAAGTCTGGCTTTACCAAATATCTGTCATTTGACATTAGACAATTACTCAGTATCTCCAAGTCTCCTTTTCCTCATCTATAAAATGGGCTCACAATCAAAACACAATTCAAAAAATTGTTGTTTGGCCTAAATAAAATTTAAATAACAATGATAACAACAATACACCAAAACTGTCATCCCAGTCCACCATAATCTTCTACTTACTTTTTCAATACTTTCTCCATTAGCCCATCCTTGTCTCTGTGTAGGTGCAGTCCAGCCACACAGGCCAGTCACTAGGCTTGGGTGTGCTTGCACAGCTCCACCATTATGACTCTAGCTCTAGAGTTCCTTTCACCTGAAATGTCCTACTATGCATCTTCAAGACCAGCCTAAATTTGAACTCCTCCGTGAATCAATCTTTAATAGGTCACTCATTACTCTTTGATGTCCTGGAGAATTTCTGTGTGGAAATAATTCATTTACCACCCTTTATTGGATATTTGCTTTCTTTTGCATCTTTTATCCCTAATTAGATTTTATCTAAGCTTTTTTGTACCTCCCTATCCAATGTCTTACATATAAATGATCCTCAACAAATATTTGCCAAATTCTCTATTTTCCTTCTAATCAATCATTTGTCACTGAGTAACACTGAAATTTTAGTAAGTAAATTTAAGAAGAGAACTTACCTCCTGAGCTCCATAACCCCCACAAAAGGCTGCACAGCTTGAGTTAAGGCCTGTCTCTGCTTTTGAATTTGCAATTGGAAACATATGGTGATTTGGAAGACAGCCATTTTTTTTTTCTTTTTTCTTTTTCGTTTTCCTTCTGCAGAAACCTTTAAAACCTCACTAAATATGTCAAGAAACAGCAATGAAAATGTCAAGAAATTATAATATTGCTTATTGCAAAACACACACCACACACACACACACACACACACACACACACACACACTCACACACCACTGCTGGTGTGTTTACAAAGTTCCAAGTTGAAAAAACAAGGGCTAATTTTAGATTTCGGATTTTTCCTTCAAGTCATAATAAGAAAAAACACAAACATCAACTGAAACCCCAGTGAACAAAACCTCTTAGTCATACCCACCAGGCACTTTCAGAAACCAATTTTCTAGAGAAAGGATTCTAATTCTTAGCTCATTGAGTCATGAATGCTGCTGCTCTGATGAATAGAAGGGATTGAAAGTACCACCACCAGAGTCTTGTGGAACATCTGTGGATGGCGCAGTCAGAAATGGAAGCCTTCCTTGTGTGTTGTTCTCTGACACATTTCCCACCTCACTGAAACCCTGCAGTGTTAAAGATTCCTTCTCAGACCCTAACCCAGAAGAGAATGAACAATCCCAGCTCCCTTTGACAGCAACACCAATCTTTAGACATCCTTTAATCATCACAGCAATCAGAGTGAATCATGCGTAGACGTTTGGACTTCACTTGGCAAATTCCCAACAAGTGCTGACTAGTTCTTATTATTAAAGCTCTGACTTGCTAAACACTCTGGTAATAATAGCTCAGTTCTCAAAGCAGAAGCCAAAATGAAGTGTTTCTTGATTATCTTGCCTCTTCCAGGAGGGATTCCTGACTCCTGGGCCACTGGTGTCCCAAAGCAATGCTGCCTCCTTTGGAATGTCTCGGGAGACTGACTGAGCTACCTGACCATTTATTCCCTCCTTTCCCTCCTGCCTTACAAGGATCAGTGAAGGCCTTGAAGTCAAGACAAACAGAAGCTTCAAGAAGTAGCCTGTGACCATTGATCCTCTACGTCTTTCCTGGAACAAGCCTTTTATACTATTAGCCCTGGGCCTCCAGTGAGAAGAGACCTCCGGCACTACGAGGGCCATTACTCAAGAACCAGCTCAGATTTCAGATTCTCCATGAGCCCTTCCTTGACAACATCAGTCCTCTGGGAACCTTTTCTTCTGTCTTCCCTTAGAAATGAGCAGTCTACCTTCATTTGTTATTCACTGTGAACTTCATTTTTCATGTGGGCAAGAATATTCGTCCCAAACAAGCTCACAGTGTCTCATCTAATTTTAGTGTGATGGTTGAAAGAACCTTGTAGCCAGACAATTCACATCTCATTGTGACTCTGCCAATTCCTCATTTTGTGACACTGAGCAAAGTTATCTAGTTTCTGTTTCACTTTCCTTATCTGTAAAATGAGGATAGTAACAGTAACTACCCCATAGAAATATAATGACTGTTAAAACAGTTAATTGAAGGATGTAAGTGCTCAGAACAGGCCTATGAGATAGTAAACACTAAAAAATGTTATGTAGTAACTCCCTCAAAACCTCTTACAACAGTCTATACTGTAAAAAATATCTAAAAAAATATTTATTGAGTGTCTACTATATTTTAGGGACCATTTCATGTGCTGGGAATGTGGGAATGAATGAAATTGATGAGGTTCCTTCATGGAACTTAGTATCTAGACAGAGACATAATAAATGAATAAATAATATAACAAAACACACTAAAAATATTATAATATAATAGGATACGATTTCAGGTAATGATGTTGGTTTTGGAGAAGCAGGATATGGGATAAAGTGTGACAGTGTGTGTCACATGGTGTGTCAGAGGCTGAGGGCATGTTTTAAGTAATCAATAGCATTTAATTGCCAGATCTGGAAAGAGAGGCTCACTGACATTTTATTGGAAAGTTAGAAGTTGTACATAGCAAATCCATTTCTGGACAGCAAATTAGAAAGGAGACTGTGAAGAATGAAGCAAGGGGTAAAGCAGGTGAAACCTGTCTGAGGTAGAGCAACTCTTGACTGTACCTCAAGCACCTGCTCATCTACTTCTACTCCTTAAAGCATTTTGTTAACCATAGCTTCCTAAAGTTGTCCAGTGAAATTTAATCAGTGATTGAATTAGCAGAACTTTCCTTTTATTTCCCCATAAAGAGTCACCCATCCCTAATCCTCTTTCCCGAGGCTTCTGGTTCTGTGTTTCACGATTAGAGTTTATTTATTTCCTAGAATATTCCAGAAATGTTTTCTAGCAGTGCTTGCAAGTTAAGGAGGAAAACCTTATTCTCAGGCTATAGCCCTGCTTATAATGGCTTTTTTAAAAAAGTTCCAATTCAAGTTGCCTATTAATGGGAATTTTATGATAGAAAATACCTGAAAAATCTCACAATATATAGACTTTGGCCTTGTCCTAGGAGGTATGCTTTTGTGGTTAACTATGATTCTGGAATCATACACACCTGGGTGCAAATTTTGGCCCTGCCAATTACTTGCTATGTTATTTTCAGCAAGTAACTGTTTCACAGCTTCCTCATCTATAAAATGGGTAGATTAACACTACTTCTCATCCTGAGTTTTTAACTTGGGAGTTAAATGGTTCAGTAGCATACCTGTAGTGTGGCTAGTCTATTTCAAGTACACAGTCATGTCCTCCAAAAACCTGTCCATACAAAGTCTCTTTGACCTAAAGAGTGATTAATTTATACAGCTGCTCTTTAGAATGAAGCTTTAGATAGCAAATATGAGTATGGTTCCTCTCCTGACCTAACTCTGGGCAGGAAATGGCTTCTTTAGGTTGGGTACATTGCAATTGTGGTAAGTCTGTATAACCTTATTCATAACATGTCGTGTTTTCTTTGGTGGTTTTTAAATATTCACAAGAAAAGAATCTGACCCATCAAAGAAGCTGAGGTCACCAATTAGAGGAAAACCTTTCCTAACCAAGAGAAGTTGGAGTTCATGACTTAAAAAAAAAAAAGGCAACACAAGGAAAGGTCCTTGTAGTCATTAAAGGGAGGGAGTTGCAAGTCATCCAAGAGATGAGGCAACAGAGTTTCAAGGTGTCTTGGAGAGAAACAGAGAAAAACCTGTGTTCTGGAAATATTGGGGATAGGGTGAGATCAAGAAATTTCCTTTCTCAGAATTGTATCTGGGAAAGGACTAAAGTATGGCTGTAACTAGGCAAAGATTGGTAACTGCATATGAGGTATCTATTATCACCATTTTCTACATAAAAAAGAAACCAGTTTGTAATAGCTGAATGAGGACATAGGTATTTCTCTTAGACTGAGGTATCTGTGTTTCCCTTGAGAGGGCCACCTCTCCTACCAGTCTAGGAGCATCTTTCACAGAGAAGAGCATACAACATGAATGGAACCCATGAAGCACAATTCCATGGCGTTGTGTGGAACAAAAATCCCTGGGAATCGTACAAGGTGATGGCTTGCTCAAATTCCATCATTTATATTGCTCACAGGAATCCACCACTGGAGTATGATTTTATTAGTGAAATGGTGTTTGCCAGACCAAGAAGTGAGTGATTCTCAACATGTGCTCTCTGCACCACTTGCACCAAGCAGTCACCTGGAGTGCTTTTTAAAATGCAGAATCCTGGGTTGCACTTCAATCTCTGATTGCAAGGAAAAGGGTCCAGTGAACTGTTTTTCACAAGCACACTGGCTTATTCCAAAACACATTAAAGTTTGAGGTCTAAAGAGATTGTTGTTTGCTAGGAACATTAGAGTGAATCTTTAAAAAAACAAACAAAAGGAAGAACATAAGATGGTTTGGTGTAAGTGTCCCCACCTCCCCCACCCTTTTTTTCCCCCTGAACTTTGAGAAGTGTACTCATCATAGATTTTCTCAGGTCAGCTTCTACAGGTAGTGTTTGGTTACTATTGGGTTTAGAGAAAGTATTCCTTTTAGACACAACCCTCTGCACCCCCTAACCTGAGGTAACATATTTGAGAATGGGTTGAAGGGAGTCACTTAAAAGAAGAAGCTCCATTTTAAAGGCAGGAATTTAGATTGAAAAGAACGTTGTCACAGTCTGACAAAGACTTTCCATTTCCTAAGTGGGAAACAAACTAAAACAAACAAAAACCAAAGAAAAAAAAATCAAAAACCAAAAACCAAACAAGATCAAAGCATCTCTGATATAAGCAGCTGCTACAAGTTTGTACTGTGACCCCAATCTCTCCTCTTCTGGCACCCCCAGCCTTCTCAGCTATGAGATGCACAAGTTCTAGAGACCAAATGTACAGCATGTTAATATGGTTTATAACAATATGTACTTGAGATTTGCTGAGAGTAAACCTTAAGTGTTCTCTCCACACACTCACCTTCCTCCCAGATGATAACTACGTGAGCTGATGGATGTGCTAGATAGCTTGATTGTGGTAGTCATTGCATGATATATACACAAATCCAAATGTTACATTGTATAGCTTAAATATATTCAAATTTTTATTTGCTAATTATTTTTTTATTTTATTTTTTATTGTTGGTTGTTCAAAACATTACATAGTTCTTGATATATCATATTTCACATTTTGATTCAAGTGGGTTATGAACTCCCATTTTTACCCCATATACAGATTGCAGAATCACATCAGTTACACTTCCATTGATTTACATATTTCCATACTCATGTCTGTTGTATTCTGCTGCCTTTCCTATCCTCTACTATCCCCCCTCCCCTCCCCTCTTCTCTCTCTACCCCCTCTACTGTAATTCATTCCTCCCCCTTGTGTTATTTTTCCCTTTCCCCTCACTTCCTCTTGTATGTAATTTTGTATAACCCTGAGGGTCTCCTTCCATTTCCATGCAATTTCCCTTCTCTCTCCCTTTCCCTCCCACCTCTCATCCTTGTTTAATGTTGGTCTTCTTCTCGTGCTCTTCTTCCCTAGTCTGTTCTTAGTTACTCTCCTTATATCAAAGAAGACATATGGCATTTGTTTTTTAGGGCTTGGCTAGCTTCACTTAGCATAATCTGCTCTAATGCCATCCATTTCCCTCCAAATTCTATGATTTTGTCATTTTTTAATGCAGAGTAATACTCCATTGTGTATAAATGCCACATTTTTTTTTATCCATTCGTCTATTGAAGGGCATCTAGGTTGCTTCCACAGTCTTGCTATTGTGAATTGTGCTGCTATGAACATCGATGTAGCAGTATCCCTGTACATGCTCTTTTTAGGTCTTTAGGGAATAGACCTAGAAGGGGAATAGCTGGGTCAAATGGTGGTTCCATTCCCAGCTTTCCAAGAAATCTCCATACTGCTTTCCAAATTGGCTGCACCAATTTGCAGTCCCACCAACAATGTACAAGTGTACCCTTTTCCCCACATCCTCGCCAGCACTTGTTGTTGTTTGACTTCCTAATAGCATCCCTAAAGGGATGCTGTACTTTGTGGAATGCTTTCTCTGCATCTATCGAGATGATCATATGGTTCTTATCTTTAAGTCTATTGATGTGGTGAATAACATTTATTGATTTCCGTATATTGAACCAGCCTTGCATCCCAGGGATGAATCCTACTTGATCATGGTGCACAATTTTTTTGATATGTTTTTGTATCCGATTTGCCAGAATTTTATTGAGGATTTTTGCATCTAGGTTCATTAGAGATATTGGTCTGTAGTTTTCTTTCTTTGAAGTGTCTTTGTCTGGTTTAGGAATCAGGGTGATGTTTCGCCTCGTAGAATGAACTTGGAAGTTCTCCCTCTTTTTCTATTTCCTGAAATAGCTTGAAAAGTATTGGTATTAGTTCCTCTTTAAAGGTTTTGTAAAACTCTGCTGTATACCCATCCAGTCCTGGGCTTTTCTTAGATGGTAATCTTTTGATGGTTTCTTCTATTTCCTCAATTGATATTGGTCTGTTTAGGTTGTCTATATCCTCCTGCCTCAATCTGGGCAGATTATATGACTTAAGAAATTTATCGATGCCTTCACTATCTTCTATTTTATTGGAGTATAAGGATTCAAAATAATTTCTGATTATCTTCTGTATTTCTGAAGAGTCTGTTGTGATATTGCCTTTTTCATCCCGTATGCTTGTAATTTGAGTTCTCTCTCTTCTTCTCTTCGTTAGCATGGCTAAGGGTCTGTCAATTTTATTTATTTTTTCAAAGAACCAACTTTTAGTTTTGTCAATTTTTTCAATTGTTTCTTTTGTTTCGATTTCATTAATTTCAGCTCTGATTTTAATTATTTCTTGCCTTCTACTTCTTTTGCTGTTGTTTTGCTCTTCTTTTTCTGGGATTTTGAGATGAAGTATGAGATCATTTATTTGTTGGTTTTTTCTTTTTTTAAGGAATGAACTCCAAGCAATGAATTTTCCTCTTAGAACTGCTTTCAATGTGTCCCATAGATTCCGATATGTTGTGTCTGTGTTTTCATTTAACTCTAAGAATTTTTTAATTTCCTCCTTGATGTTTTCTAAAACCCATTGATCATTCAGTAACCTATTGTTCATTCTCCAAGTGATGCATGATTTTTCCTTCCTTCTTTTATCGTTGATTTTCAGTTTCATTCCATTATGATCAGATAAGATGCATGGTATTATCTCTACTCCTTTATATTGTCTAAGAGTTGCCCTGTGACATAATATATGATCTATTTTTGAGAAGGATCCATGTGCTGCTGAGAAAAAAGTGTAACTGCTTGATGTTGGGTTGTATATTCTATATATGTCAATTAAGTCTAGGTTGTTAATTGTGTTATTGAGTTCTATAGTTTCCTTATTCAACTTTTGTTTGGAAGATCTGTCCAGTGGTGAGAGAGGTGTGTTGAAGTCTCCCATGATTATTGTATGGTGGTCTATTAGACTCTTGAACTTGAGAAGAGTTTGCTTGATGAACATAGCTGCACCATTGTTTGGGGCATATATATTTATGATTGTTATGTCTTGTTGGCGTATGGTACCCTTGAGCAGTATGTAGTGTCCCTCTTTATCCCTTTTGATTAACTTTGGCTTGAAATCTATTTTATTTGATATGAGTATGGACACTCCTGCTTGTTTCCACAGTCCATATGAGTGATATGATTTTTCCCAACCTTTCATCTTCAGTCTATGTATATATTTTCCTATCAAATGAGTCTCCTGTAGGCAGCATATTGTTGGGTCTTGTTTTGTGATCCATTCAACTAGCCTGTGTCTCTTCATTGGTGAGTTTAAGCCATTAACATTTAGGGTTATTATTGAGATATGGTTTGTTCTTCCAGCCATATTTGTTTATTAATGTTACTAAACCTGATTTGTTTTCCTCTTTGATTATTTTCCCCCCTTTACTGTCCTACCTCCCTCTGTTGGTTTTCATTGTTATTTTCCATTTCCTCTTCCTGTAATGTTTTGCCAAGGATTTTTTGAAGAGATGGTTTTCTAGCTGCAAATTCTTTTAACTTTTGTTTATCATGGAAGGTTTTAATTTCATCTTCCATCCTGAAGCTTAATTTCGCCGGATACACGATTCTTGGTTGGAAACCATTTTCTTTCAGTGTTTGAAATACGTTATTCCAGGATCTTCTAGCTTTCAGAGTCTGTGTTGAAAGATCAGCTGTTATCCTGATTGGTTTACCCCTAAATGTAATGTGCTTTCTTTCTCTTATAGCTTTTAAAATTCTCTCCTTATTCTGTATGTTGGGCATTTTCATTATAATGTGTCTAGGTGTGGATCTCTTATGATTTTGCACATTCGGCGTCCTGTAGGCTTCTAGGATTTGGGATTCTGTCACATTCTTCAAGTCTGGGAAGTTTTCTCGTATTATTTCATTGAATAGATTGTTTATTCCTTTGGTTTGGACCTCTATGCCTTCCTGTATCCCAATGACTCTTAAGTTTGGTCTCTTTATGTTATCTCATATTTCTTGGATGTTCTGCTCATGGTTTCTTAACAGTCTTGCTGAGCTGTCTATGTTCTTTTCAAGTTGAAATACTTTGTCTTCATTGTCTGATGTTCTATCTTCTAAGTGTTCTACTCTGCTGGTAGTATTCTCAATTGAGTTTTTAAGTTGGTTTATTGCTTCCTGCATTTCTAGGATTTCTATTTGTTTTTTATTACCTCTATCTCCCTGTGTAATTGATCTTTTGCTTCTTGGATTTGTTTGTGTAATACATTGTCAAAGTGATCTTTCATTGTCTGATTTTGCTGTCTCATGTCTTCCTTGGGACTCCAGATCATCTGAAGCATGTATATCCTGAATTCTTTATCTGACATTCCATCTGTTGCAGCTATTACCTCTTCTAGAGTTGAGTTGACCTGCATTGCTTGTGGTCCTTTCTTTCCTTGTCTTTTCATACTGCTCGCGTTTCTTTCTGCTTGGTGAAACTGTTGTGTTTTTGAAATTTTCCCTCTATTTATTTATATTGCTCTTGTATAGTTGAAAAATCTCCCTTGAAGGGCGGGTATTGGCTGTGCTCCTCCTCCAATTGGGGTGATCTGTCTACCACGCTGGCGGGCCGATAGGTCTGCTCTGCCGGTCGGTCGCAGGTCTGCCCACCCTATGGGCGCAGGTGGCGGCTCTGCTCTGCCCCCACTCCAATTGTGGTGACGGCTCTGCTGTGCCCCTCAGCAGCTCTGCCACTCTGCAGGTTGCTGGGCCTGACCTGTCAGTGGGTCGCAGGTCCGCCTGCCTTGCAGGTGCGGGGGGAGGGGGCGGCTCCGCCCCTCAGCAGGCCGCTGGACCTGTTCTGCTGGTGGGTCTCAGGTCCGCCTACCCTGCAGGCGCGTGGGGAAGCTCTGCCACTCTGCAGGTTGCTGGGCCTGACCTCTTATTTGCTAATTATATCTTGATAAAGCAGGAAAACACTGATGCTTCCAAAAATAGGTAATAAGATCCATCTATGTTCTTAAAAAATGAAAAATTAAACAAAAATAATAACCACAGACACTGAATGTCATTTTTAAGGATGACTCTGGATTGCCATCGTCTCTTTGATGTTAGTTCAAAGATTTGAGTAAAGTCTTACATGGGAAAATCTGTGTAGAGGAAATAGGAAGTAAAAAGGCTCTGAGGTAGGCAAAATTAAAGGGAAAACCTAAATCCTATGTGCCTAAAATATGGAAAGAATAATATGAGTTCTGGGAAGAGGGCAGAGTAAAATTATGTAGGGCTCTGTAAATCATAGGAAGAACAATGGATATTATTTGAAGGACATTAGAAAACCACCAGAGGGTTTTAGCCAAAGGAGTGACTTGATCCAATGTACATTTCAGAAAGATAGCCAGCTTCCATGAAGAAGATGCACTGGGCTGGGGATGTGGCTCAAGTGGTAGTGCGCTCGCCTGGCATGCATGCGGCCCGGGTTCGATCCTCAGCACCACATACCAACAAAGATGTTGTGTCCACCGAGAACTAGAAAATAAATATTAAAAATTCTCTCTCTCTCTCTCTCTCTCCTCTCTCACTCTCTCTTAAAAAAAAAAGAAGATGCACTTGTAAGAGAGCAAGAAGGAATCATCAGAGTGATCAATAAGGAGGTAGTTCCAGTAGCCTGGTAAAAAATGATGGTGCTCAAATCACAATCAGATCTGTGGAAACAAAGAAATGGGTGGGCTTAGGGTGATGGCAGAAATACAGAAGACAGGGCATGCTAGTGGTTTGGATGCTATGTATAACAGAGAAAAAAATAAAATAGAAATGTTACTCCTAGGTTTTCAACCTAAGCAGCTGGGTAGGTTTTAGTTCCATTTTCTGAGATGGCAAAAGTGTATTTGAATATCCTTATACATGATTAATGTGCTTCTTTTTGAGCAGCCACTCTCTTTTCCTGACAGAAGGACTGACAGAAACACTGCTGGATTTTTTCATTCTTTTAACAGCCTCACCTGCTACCCCTGGGGTATTGTATATACCATGGAGAGTCATTCTGCACTCTTGCCAGAATCTCTCATGAAATCTGTTATGCTTCAGTGTTTCAGGACACTTTATTATAAATGAGTAGCTAAAGGCAAAGTGTAATTAGGGACAAGGGTAGCGGGGCATGCAAAGTTGGCACCACTGTGAGCTCAGCATCCCTATCCAGGTGCCAATTCTGTGTAGCACTGTTACATTATCATAGTGGCATTGCTTTCCTCCTGCCATGGTAAAATCACCTCCCACTACCCATCCTGATAGGGAGTGGGAAAGGTAAACCAGTGAAGTATGATATTTTCAAGGTCCCAAACTAGGCAATGTCTATTCAAATCATGGACCCATCTTTCTTTAGGACCAATAAAGAAACCTATGATCAATTGGCTCAAACAAGTTCAAATGTTTCTTCTAAGGCAGTAGTAGAAATTAATATTTTTTATTAGAATGACTAATAACTGACTAACAGGTACTTTCAGAGTCCTTTTTGTTTATTTAGTATTATTGCATATTATCAAATTTGTTCTCTAACTATGGAAAATTTTCAGAAGTTTTTGCAACTGCTTTTCTGTTCATAGATGTACTTTTTTTCAGGATGACATTAGTGGAAACCTCTTCTCTATTTTCCTTTTATCCTTTAGTACTTGGTGCTTTCCTGGGTTTGATTAAGTTCTCTCTTTTCCATTCTGTCAAGCCAATTCATAAGACTCCGAGGCATGCATTGGATAGACTCAGTTCACTGCTGGTTTTATTATACCTTACTGTTCTTATTTTACCTATTTATAATTTTTTTCATTATTATACTTTTATAGGTATAATTTAGGGAACTACCTTGAAAAAAATAGTTTATATCCTAAATAAATTTGTATTCATTTGTACCTGTATGTATGTACTGTCTAGAATTCTCTTTCAATTTGCACCTCAAAGAAAATGTTTGGAATAGGGGAATATTTCCTATATACAGACACAATTCTCAAGCCAGGATGTACAGCAGAGTTTGAGGGAAAAAAAAAAAACCATGAAGTCTTAGGAAAACAAAGCATATGTGTACCATGTCAATTTTGGTTGGTGACTTTATTTCTTATTAGAAAACAAATAATATATTAAAATGAAATATTTTTTAAAAGTTTAAGGACTAGCTATGAAGCTCACCAGGACTTCTAAAAAATAAGGACCATATACCCCCCCACCTCCAAACTTCCTCTTACTTAAATTCTTTTATTCACAATAAGTAGAATTTTGGGGATCTCAAAAGAGATCGTGCAACTCTGCCCTTTACCAAAGGTAGGATTTCTTTGGATATAAAGATAGTCTGGACTGTGACCTATGACCTGATATGACATCATTCCCTTGATCTTTGGAGGGACTCAAACAGAGGAGATCATGAGACGTTCAAGCAATGGATTTAAAGAGAAGAGGGGCTCTGATTCCTGTTCATGCTACTTAGAAGACACAAGTGATAACCTTAAATGACATTCAATAGGAGCTTACCATAACTCTAAGACAAAGCAGAAAGCAAAGATAATCTCTAAAATAAGGACTTTAAAAAAATAAACATTTGCAGAAATCACTTGTTCTTATATTTTTAAAAAATATTTATTTTTTAGTTATAGTTGATCACAATACCTTAATTTTACTTATTTATTTTTATGTGGTGCTGAGGATCAAACCCAAGGTCTCGTACATGTGAGGCAAGCACTCTACAGTTGAGCCACAACTCCAACCCCTTGTTCTTATCTTTTTTTAAGTGAAGAATTTTTTCTTTGAACAGGCATTTGAGTGCTAGTAGTTTATTTGAAAGGAGATCCAAGGAAATAAGTAAGAAAGTTGGACAGTTAGTAAAGATAGAAAAGTCAAGAAAGTGTATGTCAATAATCAAGTCACCATTAGGACAATTGGGACTCAAACCTATTGAGGATCATAAGACACAGTGTTTTAGTTTTGTCCTGCAAGAAGCAAATTCGAAGAAAATACCAGATGTTCAAGAGATTCAGTGGACAAAATTCTTCTGAAGGAAAAGGGGAAAGAGCTGGAGGAAGCAGGAAGAGCTCACCAGCCACAGTGGAGGTCTCACCCTTGTGAAGGACAGTGGGAGGAGGAGGTTAGATAGGATGACTCTCAGACTGTGATACCAGTCTAAGAAAAATTCACCCCAACCTAATAAGGAGTCTGGAGCCAAAGATATCTATCTGAGGAGACTGACATCTCTCAGAAATGGAATTGTCTTAGTGTTTCTAAACTGCTGTGTCACTGTCTGGGAGCTAAATTTTATGAATTATGACTTCAGCATTAATGCAGTCTTTTCCCTCACAGACAGGCTTTCCCCCAACGCAGTTCTTATATGTTTAATCCTGTCTTGGTTTCTGCTTCTTAAAGGACATAAATGAACATAATTGGTTCAAGAATTATCCAAGAAAAAAAGGCAATAAAATGGGCTTTGGGTCTGGCACACTTAGTCTTCACTCAGAAAAGAGGATGTTATCCTAAGTAGAAGCTGAGGCATGGATGGCCCCTGGTATGAGGTGGTAACTCATTTTCTGACAATGTCATCAGTGGCAACATGGGACATGTCCTGATGGAAGAGATCACTATTGCAGTGATCACAATGATTTAAATATTTGAAAAACATGGGAGGGAGGGTAGGGAAGGCTTGAAAAGACTGCAGAGTTGACTGGTTACTGATAAATTTTATTGACAACCTAAAGAGTGATTAAAAAAAACCCAGAAGGTCACTGATATGTAAAGGCTAAAGGTAAGAGTTGAAAGACCTCTTTGGCAGCTTTCTTTTCCTCCTGTAGTGGAAAAGAAGCCATAGATGATCAGCAGATTAAAGACCTGATAGAGTGAGAATCAAAGGACATTGGAATACTAAGTAAAGGCAGGTTTGTTAGTTTAATGTTAGGACTCTGATTCAGAGAGGTTTGGGATCATGGGCTAGGGGCACCTGGGTGAATATTCAGAAGGATATTGAATCTAAAGACCCCTGTACAGCAGAAGAGTCTGATGAGGTGGTTCATTCTTCCCTTAGAGAGCTAGCATTTCTCCTATAATGGAAGATGCTGCAGAGAACCCTCAGGAGCCAATCTTTCTCTTATCCTGGCTGTTCCAGGAAAACTCAATTGGAAACATGCTGAGCCTAAGAGAGATGGTCAGAGATTCTATACCCCAAAATCTTCATGAATTAGCTAGCATGTGCTAATGGCTTTCAATTTTGAGAGTGCTTGGTCAAGAGAGCTGGAATGTAGCTGGGCATAGTTGCACACACCTGTAATCCCAGCAGCTTGTGAGGCTAAGGCAGGAGGATTGCAGGCTCAAAGCCAGCCTCAGCAACTTAGTGAAACTGTAAGCAACCTAGTGAGACCTTGTCTCAAAATAAAAAATAAAATTAAAAGGGCTAGGAATGTGGCTTAGTGGTTAAGCACCCTTGGGTTCAATCTCTGGTACAAAAAAAAAAAAAAGGCTGATAAGAATTCGTTGATCTGGGGATACTTTCATGGGATATGAGATTTAATATCCTGGCAGAAAGTGGAACAAATTTGCTAGTAGGTTGGCCTTAGCTGCTTAGAAATAGTGATAACCAATGTTGAACGAAGTGGAGGTGCCCCAGTTTCATTGACAGAGAGTAAAGGAAGGAACAAAGTTAGGTCAAGGAATGTAAGAGTCCTTGCCTGGATATATTTCATGACATCAGAAGACCCCACAGTGAAATATGCTTCACAGGAGGATCCAGGGGGCATACACAGTGAGAAATTCACCAGAACCACTGGGAAGTTCAGTGATGCCCATCCCTTTCAGACCAGGGCTAACTGTAGGAAAGACCATCACAGAGCTTTAACAGCCACAGGAGTGTTGTGGTCTTCAAATAAGGTCCAGGTGCCAACACTTAACCACAGGGTCCAGGACCCCATAATTATCATGATAATAATTTGATACATAAAGTATTAGAAAGATGGTTAAGGCGCTTAGCAGCCTGAGGGGCAAAATTAATGGACAGCCAACAAAGGTGTTTGTAACAATTTACAACTAAAAACAGAAAGAAAAGAAAGAACAAATGAATAAAGGAGTAGGGTACTAGCTGAGGGTGATCATGCCAACAAAAGTCATGACCCCAGACACTGGGCCAATTTTTAGATCAGAAGCTCATTACCTGAAGCAGAAGCCAGGTTCCTAGGAGACATGCTCTGTGAAACCACAGCAAATATAAATTATAGTGACTCTTTGAGTTTCCTTTAAAGAGACTTATAGCTATTATTAAGGTGAAATTACCCTAGGGAAATGAACATACCCAGATACTTTGAGGACTATTACATAAAAGATCCGAATTTATATCATGATTTAGAGACTTGAAACACATCATGGTTCCTCTGTGATGGAGGGGACTTATGGGAGTCAGGTACTGGAGAGTCCTAGATAAAATATAGCTCCCAGTGAGCTCAAATGGGCTCAGTTACTCACCCAATAGACATTTTCTGATTCCTTTGAAATATCCCCTACATAGGTTCCTTGGCTTATGGTGTCAAAACTATTACAGTGGGAAAATATAAAGAGCTACCTCTGAAACTAAAAGTCTTTCTAATCCTCTTTTCTAGTTGGAATATATTAGTATAGACTTTTAGTATTAGCGTAGAATAGAAGTATAAATAGGTACCTCTTGGGGCAGGGCAGTGTTTATACTATCAGTAAAGACCTACAAAATCCACAAGTTGTGCTAATCATCATATCATCATATCACCGATTAATATGCTTGTGTTGCTCCTTCAGAAACCAGATATAACCTACAGAATAAATAATTTCATTGGCATAACCAATTCATTGTAGGCATAACCAGTAGTATCCCAATTGCAGCTGCTGTGTCAGACATGGTTTGTAGCTAGAGAGGATAAGTAAGTTCTCAAATCCATGGTATGTAGCCATTGATTTGACAGAGATGTTATTTCCATTACGACTAGAAAAAAGAGAATTAGAAAGACTTTGCATTTGCATAGGACAAACAACAATATTCATAAGGTCTGTTGGATCATATGGCTGAAATTTAAAGGGATTTTGCTCAGAGCTGTGTTAGCTTTCCCATCCTGTCATGATGTGTTCATAGGAGATCTGTATCACCTGAATATCTGATAGGTTACTGATGATATACTAAGTTCATGCTGTACACACAAAAAAAGCAAAAGGTGGCTGATTTGCTTAAGGCCTTATACCTAAGTTTCAGAGAATGAGAGCTAAACTTCATACTGTCAGTTGGTCAGGTTTTTAGAGGTTTGGGAGTAAGGAATATGACCTTCAAAGTAAAAGACAAATTAAAGCATCTCTTCTCCTCTACCATGGAGAAAGCAACACAACACCTATTAGACCTCTTTGGAATCTGAAGACATCATATTCCACTCCTAGGAACACTACTCCACCCTGCTCCCTTAGGCTGCTAGCTTTGAGTAGGAACTGAATTCAGAAAGAACTCTGTAGCAGGCCCAGGATTCATTGAGGCAGTCCTGCCTCTGTAGCTGTATGATGCTGTGGTGTTGGGAGTGCCTGTTGTGGGGGAAAGACCTAATATGGAGGTTATCACAGCTTCAGGACAAGAATTACAACACAGGCCCCTGGGATCCTGGATCCAAGCCATGCCATCTGCAATGTAGAATTATATGCCTTTTGAGAAACAGCATCTGGAATATTGCCCACATGAGTATGGGGTGCCAAGTGACCATGCCTCTGGAACCAACCATTATAGGAGTTGAGTTCTGTTGGACTCTAAATCATAGAGCAGATGGGCACAGCAGTAGCCCATTAGAAGATGGAAATGATATATTCATAATAGAGCCCAAACAGGATCAGTAGGCTTGAGCAGCTGCATTAGTAGGTAGTCCACACTCTCATGTCACTACCTCAGTTTTATTATGTTAAACTATGTCATAAAACCAGTTGAAGGAGAAAGAAAAGACAAAAGCTTAGTTTGTGTGTAAGGTCAAATTAGTACATGGGTACAAGCCAAAAATGATGGCAGCTGCATTACAATCAGGGGTGTCCTTGAAAGATAGTGGAGATGGGGACAATCTTTGGCAGCAAGCTCTGAGGAAATGATCTGCCCAGTCATTTTATGAGGAAGGAGAAGTGCCCAGAGGTAAGAATATGAGCAGATTCTTGGTGATCAATGGCTTGGCTATTTGGTTCTGCAATGAAGAGGACCCAATATTGGAAACAAGGATGTCCAGGATAGAGGCATGTGAATGGATGAATGATATAGAAATGGAGTGTAAAGATTTTGTTTCATATATTTCCATCACCAGAAAACACATCCCCTGAAAGACCTACAGAATTACCAAGAAGACAAAATAACTCCACTGGTTGATTTTAGGCAAACTTTCTTTATCAGTCTCTCCAGAATTGGGATTTTGTGCACATAAATGGAGTGGCCCCATGTCACAGACAAAGCTACATGTGGGCCCCAAAATGTAAACATCCACTTATCAAAACTATTAGCTCCTGTTTCTTCCGAATATCCTGCTCACCAGTAATAGCTATCCTGAGCCCCTGATACAGTCTTGTGGCTGCAGGAGACCATTTTAGTATTAAAACAACTGCATTAGGGGCTTTCATTCTTAAAGAACTAGCAATGTATCCTCACAGGAATAGATACATATTCTGGGCATGGATTTGTCTTTTTGGTGCATAAAACTGCAGGTACCAACCCTAACAGGGCTGTGGAAAGCCTTGACTTCCACTTGATAGGATTTTCACAGCAAGAAGATGTGGGTGTGGAGACCTGAGGGCTGTCTTTGCATGGAAGCCACAAGAAAACACAAATTTGTCCCATGGAGAGGCGAGAAAGCTGGGATATTATCTACCAACTCTGATTCCTACTGGCTGCTCAGAGTTGCTGCTGGGGCAACAGCTCTGGCCTCTCCTGCTTTCAGTGATTATTCTGTGATTGTTGGAATACTATCTAGCAAAGAGGCACAGAAAGATATCCACATGCCTAGAAACTTCCCCCCTGGGACCTACAGTGAAGGTATGAACAAGACTTCAAAGGCGTTTTCTGCATGTTCACAAAATCTTAGAGTCATTTGCATTCAGTGGCAAATTCAATTATAACCTAAGTTGAATGTACAGAAAAAACTAATCCGGACTATTTCTGAGTCCCCACTCACTAGGGAGTAAGAAACATTATTAGTTAACTGTGTAATCTGATTTAAGCCTGCTCTGATTCAATCATTTTAAGCAGTACTTTCAGGTTGTACAGTATTCATTCTTTTTATGATAAAAGTAGCATTTCCTTCACCCATTCAGTCATCTTTGCAATAGTGGAAAAAATTGACACTTCATACTCCAGGGCTTCTTCCTCTCTGACCTCTGAGGTGATGCTCTTGTCCATCTGGGCACTCCTTATCCTGCTGGCATTTGAGGCTGGAACCTGAGGCCAAAGTGACTTCTAGTCTAATGTCTTTCTGGTCAGTACCCAGGTGGAGCTCCAGGGCTACCTTGGCTTTTCTATGGCTCCTGCAGGTACGTCCATCTGTCTGAGGATTTTCTGTAACTATCACTCACCCTTCCACCATGGCAAACCTCTCAATCAAAGCTCCCAGCTACTCTCTTCCTCCTTCAGATAAAACCATGGATATCCCAGAAACATTGACTCTCACAGTCTCTCTCTGCTCCACCATCCTGGACTGCCAAGTTCACTTTGATGGTGCTGCAACTCAGGCCAGTGATGTGTTGTCCTCACCTATCTGTAGCATTTCATTATCCAACCTTGAGAGGTACGTGGACGCCACTGAACTCATGTTCTCTATCATCCTTCTAGGAAGAAAGAGTGAGTTTTCACCAAAGTTATATTTTCCTTCTTCCTGCTATCAACTTCCTGGCCAAACCTTAGGTAGCAAAGAGGCTGGGGAAACTATACATGGATAGGTGCAGGATGGGACTCTAATAAGCTAAATTTCAAACTAATGGAATTTTGAAAGACTTCTCCCAATAGCATATTTGCATGTTGTTCCAGTCTTGCTGAACAATCCTATTTTTGAATGTAAGAAGTTTAATATTAATTCAATGTTTATCTTTCACATTCCTACTCCAGCGAATCCTAATCTTCCCCCAAAAGATGGATGTTGGAGGTTGGACTAATGCAAAAGAAAACAATATTTTCAAAATAACTATCATTATTCTTTTTATAATTACTCAAGAACAATGGCTGGAGTTTATTCAAGTTTTTATGACACAGAAAAATGTAGCATTATTTAGTGATGCTGGAGGGTCTCAGGAATTTTCCAAAATCTTCATAGGAGTCTTTGACTTTATAGGAATTAAGGACTTGAAGTTGGCAGCTTTGAAATAATAGTCTCAGAATCCATAAAAATGCATGGTGGTTTCCCCTTCAGATAGGAGAGAAAGATAAATAGAGAAAATGATACCCTGAGGACACTAAATGTATTTTCCATTAGAATCAGTGACTCTGTTGGACACACCTCTGTCTCCCATGATCCATGGTAATGTCTGGCTATTCTTTGCTTTATTTTAATCAGCCCAATGAGTAATAACAAACAATTTTATCTCTGGCAAATGAAAAATCAGATTTTACAGGTCCTGAAGCTTATATAATTTTCAGGTGGTTCTTTAAGACAAAAATGAAGAAAAGAAAGAAGGAAGAAAGAAAGAAAATTACAAGTACTAAATTAGAGCCAGTTTTGAAAGTTTATTTAAATTGAGAAAAAAAATAGCAACAAAAACCAATGAATGCTATAAACATCCCCAAATTTCAGATGTATACTATACTTATTAGTCATGTTCTAAACACATTTTTCTGTATTTTTGACTGTATATCCTTTAACTGCCTCTTCATGATACCACAGTTGCACAATATTCTTTTTTATAGAAAGAAAAGGAAAGTAGTTCCGTTGTTTCTGAAGCTGTTTAGGTGAGATTGGGGGAGGGGAAGCTTGCTGGTGGGAGGATCCAAACTCATATTGTTAGAAAAAAATGTATCCTTTGGCATGGAATTATGTAGCAGTAGAAAAGATACAAGGTAAAGACTTCAAATCATATACATGCATTTTGCCAAATTTGAACTTAAGGTATCCCCAGCTCCACATTTCCTAAGTTGGATCTCTGAATTGCTTGTGGTCCCTCCAACATCATCTGACTGAAGGTACCAGTGATGGGAAGAAGGAAGAGTGGAAGGGGGCAGGATTCTTAATCTGTTGGAACTATGAATCTTACTTGATAGAAGTTAGAAAAACATGACCATGAGAACACATTTCTAGGATGTCTCCCAGGGTCTTGGAAGGAAACTTTGCAGGACCCTGTCCAGGAGCTTTCTCATCTGAAAGCCCTCTGCTCTCTGCAAGATATTTGATACATCCAACCAGTTGTATTTAGTGATTCCCAATCCAGATCCCCCACCCTCATCCTGAGTGCTGCTTCTTTAGAAAGTCTTTCCTGATCCTCAAGACCTGGGTGTATTTCCTGTCAGAGGTACTTGTAGCAACATACTGTCTATCATCCCCAAGTACTGAAAAGTGCCTGTTCAGTTTTATGTCTTGACCTGCATCTCTCATTTTCTCAGGGAATATTATGTTGCTTAAACTCCCCTTCCTTTCCCCAAGGCACCAAAAGTCTTTGAGGGCAGGGCTCAAGTTTTATTCACCAATGTATTTCCATCATTTTACACTGAATCTAGTATATAGGAACACTCAAAAACTATCTAATATAATAGTGAGCAAATGGAGCAATGGCAGGAAAGACAAAGTATCTATGCCACTTATTCCTAAGAATTCAATTCTTGACAAAGGACCACCCAATAGGAAACAAGATCATCTTAGAATAATACCAAAGCCCTTCTCTGATGGTTCCATATTTCCCCTTTCCATACCTCCTTCTGAAATTATGTCTAAAAGGATTAAAATACTCCTGTAAATTGGTTAGTATATAAAACTCACGACTGTCCTAGCAGAAGAGTCTTTTAAATATTTAAATATTTTAACCATATAACTTCTTCTTGTTCACCACCATAAATTACAGTGGAAACATTGTAGTGTTGGAAAAGAAAAGTTTGGATTCTGTCCCAATATAATCTCTACTGGATCTTAACCTATTGCCTCTTAATGTTTGATTCTTGGAAGATCTTCCACCTGCCATCATGTTAGCATATTTTTGAAGACCACAAATGTAATTAGGGAGAAAGGATAGCATAGTAATGGTATAAATGTCTGGAATTGGAGATTTGCATTAAAAACAAACATGGCTTCATTGTTTATTATCAGGCAGAACAGACTGGGAGACTCTGGAATACAAAACCAAATTCAGGTCTTCTCCTTAATGATACTTCCTACTGCATGTTATACCATGCACAGATCATTAGCTTTTATGCTGAAAATGTTCCAAGGACTCTGAATTTGCAAACGACTCTGGGCTGACTTTGAAAAAGCCCTTTTGTTGATGATGTATTTCCAAGATTAATGAAAGCTAATGAGAGGATGTCCATGAGCAGCAACCTTGACTTTTAATGGCAAATACTAAGGTTTTGTAAACAAAGCATAGAAAAGGAAAATTTTAAGATGTAGTTGGAGTCAGAAGAGCTGAGTTTTGGTCTTGGTTGTGTCACCCTAGGCAAGTTTCTGAGCTCTAATTTCCTCATCTATAAAATTTTGATAATAAAAATAGTTATTTCATGAAGTCATGAAAATTTGTCAGATAGTGAAGGTGAAAGGTTATTTGTAAAATGCAAAAACTGCTCTGATTTATAATGTAATATGTTGTGCCATATATTATGTATTCAGAAAATCTATGTGTCTTTGAAAGTTTTCATCATTTATAAAATGTAATCATTTTGTGAGATGAAAGAGGAAGTCTAATGAGTCCTGAACTGATTATGGCCATATATAGCCTGCAAGGGCGCCTCCAACTAATTAAAAGGAAGAAGTCCTTTAAGAGATGAACGTGTTTGAGTTAATGTGAAAATGATTGGATTAAGAGAAGTCATCAAAAGCCCTTAAACTACAAATGGGTGGACATATTTAGAAGTCTGTAAGAAAAGAAAATTGGGGCTAAAGGGGATCTATTTAAGTTTATCAGAAATCTGTGCAAAGTGGATAAATTAAATAAACAAGAGTTACATGTTTCTTGTTAGTTATAACATGATATTTGCTGTTGATACAATAACATAGTAAATTTAATGTGGTTTATTTGTCTAAAAGAGAACAGCTTATCTTTTGTTTGGAACATAAAAGCAAGCTGAGTTCTGATCTGTGCTTTTTCAGTGTCTGGTTGATTTGTTCTTGAGGTTTCCGGAGCAAAAGCTTTGTTAATAAATACCTGGCAGGATCCCATTGCAGTGGCTAGTATCAAAAAGGTGGAGTAAAATCTCCTGCTTGCCACTAAGAAAATTAATTCAGAATTACCTTAACTCACAACATAAAAAAAAACATAATTCAAGTTAAGAAATAATTGTTAGAGTCACTATATGTCAGGCACAGTGCTAGCTTCTATGAGTCGAAAGATGAATGGAAAATATGCTTCTAATTATGCTTTTTGTTTGGTTCTTATAATTTTCTTGCATCCCTCTGGCCCTCTCTTTATTTTATTCAACTCTGTGGACTGCCCTCATTACCTCATGAAAAGAAGGAAAAAAACTGAAAAATAGAAAAACCATCAGCCTCTGGTAGAAAAGAAGGCCTGAGGGGAATGGAAGGATCGAGGATAAACAACAACAAAGCATCTGCTGGATGGAGCCGCATTCATGCTTTACCTGCCTGCTCAGTTGCTCTTTCCATCAAGGTCTTACAAAGATGACAAGAACACCCAGAGCATTGCTGATTGACTTACAGATTGGTACCATCTATGTGCTAAGACTCTGATCTATGCTTATTGACTTGTTCAGGTGAGTATCCTTCTCAATATCCCAGGATGCAGGTAAACTGAGATGGCAGTTGGGACTCTACATATAGAAAACATGGTGATACTATTGTCTTCCCAGTACCTGGTTTGTCTCTCATCTGTCTGTGATTCTTACCCCCACCACCCCTTATTTGGGGATAGACTCCATCACACTCAACACACACGTATCTGCCCTCAGAGTAGTGTAAATCTAGCTCAGCTAGAGAATGCATTTTATAGATTCCCTATAGCCAGATTTTTAGGATGTTGAGGGACTTGATATGGCCTTTGAACACTGGCACAGGGACCCTCCATCCGTCTTGCCTTTTTACAATAGTGACCCAGCAGGATTCAGATTGATTCAGTTCTATGTGGAGATTAGTGCCTAAGTACGGCAGAGCAACAAGAAGGAAGGAGCCTGGGTCTGTGCAGCAGAGCCCCTCTCCCCACCAACCACAGCACTCACTACTGCACTGTTCTCTTCTTTTTTAACTGCTGTACTTTTTGTCTTTTTAATAGAAAAGTAGCTTTTATCCTAAAACAGAAAGAAAAGCCCACTTTCCCTATACTTAAGTAGGAAAAAATAGAAGAAGCTCAAGGTCTCTCCTAAGGGTACTGACAATTTATTAGGGGAAAGATACAAGGAAACAGAAAAGAGGCACCTCACATGGCTGAAACCCAAGAACACACATAATAGGTCACAGCTCCAAGGGTTCAGGGGCTGGGGCAAGTGAGACCCAGTGTCTCTGTCTTTTGCAGAGTTCTGCGAAAAACTGGATGAATTCATGCTACTTGAACTTTCTCTTTATTAGAACTCTTTATTCAGGCAAAAGACAGTATAATTGATTAGATATGATTGCAGTGTAGGCATGCCTCGTTACTGCACAAGATTACATGATTACACACGAATGTTCTCAAACACATTTAGCCACAGAGTTGAGCCCGTTCTTGTTTCATTCTCAAAAGGTAATTGAACTTCCTTGTTTTTGCAAAAGAAAAACTAGCTTTGGAAAGTGCTGAAGGTTATACCGTCCAAAACTGGATATCAAAACTGAATATTGTTGCTGGCAGAGTCTGAGAACATTCTCAGTTACGAGAAAATGTAGCGTGTGTGTGTGTGTTGGGGTGTGTGGGGGGATGTCACAATCTTAATCCCCCCTTTCACTCTCTCCTTCAACCTGGTATTGAAGCTTTGTGTATGATAATGTTCTGAGACTTAATCCAGTTAAATCTGGAGGCTGACCTCTGGCAATTTTATTTTTTATTTTTTTCTAAACAAGCAATCTCAAGTACTTAGCAGTCAAGTGAGTGCATTAAATTCACTAAACAAGTTCTTTAAAATAAACTCAAAATCTAGAGGGAATCACAAGTATTCAAACTTTGACTCCCAATCCCCACTTGTCTCTGGATTTTGAGCCAGTATACTGAAACAAGCTCCTTCACTTGCTTCTGTTTTCTGCTCTTACTTGAAAAACAAACAAATCTTTTATTTTGAAATAGTTACAGTTTCACCATAAGTTGCAAAGACAATACAGGGAGGTCCCTTGTACTCTCTACCCCATTCCCCACCCCAGTTACATTTATATAATTATAATATAATGTTAGAACCAGAAAGTTGACATTGGCACAACCTATGTGTAGTTCTGTGTTTTTATCACATAACAAATTATATATATATATATAAAATAGGTTCGTGTCAGCACCACTTTGATTAAGGTACAGATACAATATTATAAAAGCCTCCTGGGGCTACCCTTTTGCAGTTACATCCACTCTTCTCTCAACTTCCCTAAACCCAGGCAGCACTAATATGTCCCCTCTCTTTACTTTCATCATTTCAAGATAGTGAAATAAATGGACTTACATATTATTTACATTTAATGCAATTATTAATATGCTAGGACTTAAGTCTGTCACTTTATTTTTGTTTTCTGTTTTTTCCACTTTTTATTTGTTTTCTTTTTTCTTCCTTCCTATTAGTTATTTGAACAGATTTCAGAATTCCACTTTGATTATCTATAGCATTTTAAAATGTTGTTTTAAAACATAGATTGTTGTTGTTGTTGTTGTTGGAGGGATTGAACCCAGAGTTGCTCTATCACTGAGCTATAGTCCCAGTCCTTATTTTATATATATATATATATATATATATATATATATATATATATATATATTATTTTGAAGGAGGGTCTTGCTAAATTTCCCAGGCTGGTGTCATATTTCTGATTCTCCTGAGTCACTAGGATTACATATGTGTGCCACTGTGCCCAGCTCATAATTTTTTCTAGTGGTTATATATAAGCATTATATGTATATACACATATAACTCACCAAAATGTACTGATGTCAACATTTTGCCAGTTTCAATAAACTATAGTAATCTTATCTCCCTCTAAGTCCCTTTACTCTCTTCAATTTACAATGTTCATGAATATTCAAAAATGACTTAAATATTTTCTTTACATACATTGAGAGCTATATCAACCAATGTTATAATTTTTGTTTCAGTCATCGAACACAATTTAGGAAATTCAAGAGTAGAAAGGCTATTAAATTTATTCATATGTTTTTGGGTCTTTCTGTTGCTCATTATTCTTCCAGATATTTGAAGATTTTAAAATTTTTCCTTTCTGTTTTGATAACCCATTCACATAGGACAGGTCTGTGGTGATAAATTCTCTTCATTTTCCCTTATCTGTGAAAGTTTTGTTTCCTCTTCATTCCTAAAGTATATTTTTCCCTAGATATAAAAATCTAGGCTGAATATTCTATCTCAACACTTGAAAAATGCTGAACCCCTCCATCTCCTCTGGTTTGTAAAGAAAGAACCATCATCATTGGCTTTGTCCCCAGCAGGGCTGGTGCTGTTTCACCTGAGTGCTTTCAATATTCTGCCTGTCTATAGTTTTCAGAAGTTTGAATAGCATGCTGTTAATGTAGATTTCTTTGAATTTATCCTGTTAAGAATTTATACAAAATGTATAAATGACTCTGTAAGTCTATATCTTTTCCTAAATTTGGGGAATTTTCAGCTATTATTTCTTTATGTTTTCACCCCTACCACTTCCTGAGCCCGATGACATAAATGTTAGTGCTTTGGTTACAGTTTCACAGGTCTCTAAAATTCTGTTCATTTCCTTCCCATTATTTTATTTCTGCTATTCATATTGAGTGATTTCTATTGTCCCTCTCTTCAGGTTCATTGATTCTGTCCTCTGTCTCCACCATACTAAGCCTATCCATTGAATTTGTCTTTGGTGAATGTATTTTTCAGACCTAAAATCTCCATTTTATACTACTTTATATCTTTTCTTTCTTCGCCGAGACCTTTTTCTTTCTTTTTTTTTTTTTCATTTGGTTTGAGCATGTTCATAATTGCTATTCACTGAAGCATTTCATGATGGCTGTTCTAAAATTCCTTTCAGATAATTTCAGCAGCTGTGTCATCTTGGTGTTGGTGTGTGTTGATTATTTTTTATCATTCACGTTAAGATTTTCCTGTTTTGGCATAATATGTGACTTTTTTTTTAATCTGGACATTTTGAGTATTTTGCCATGGAATTCTGTATATCACTTAAGTCTTTTGCTTTGGCAGGCTTCCTCTGACACTGCTCCAGGAGGAGAAAGGGGGAAGTACTGCCTCTTCAGTGCCTCATGGAAGTGAAAACCCAAATTCTCCCAGAGAGAGAGGTTGGAGTGCCTGCTATTGCTGTGTGAGGTCTCCATATGGCCACCACCAACAGCATTGGGGGAGGGGAGGGGATGCTCCTTATCATTATATTATGGACACATATGAAAGCCCAAGCTCTCTTCCTGTCTACTCTGACACTACAGGGTGGAATGTGGGATGTGAGAACCTTGTCACAGTCAGACAAGCAAGGGTGGCACATGTGTATCTCCACTCCACCTCTGCTGGTGGGGGTGTGGCTACAGGGTTTTTCCACTCTTCCATCTGGAAGTTTTCTGTGTTGCTAGGCTTACCCTTTGCTAGTCCTTTAGCTAGAATCCACAGGCTTTTCTCGGAGCTCTTGTTTATTTCTATTGTAATTTCCATGTTGCTGCTTCTCTGTTTCATGTCCAGGAAATGGAAACCCAAGAAATCTCACCATCATGTTAAACCTCCAATCCAAGATCTCTAGGCAGTCTGCCATCTCTGCTCCACCTTGTGGGACTTCTTATGTTTGTTCTCATTATAATGCCCGGGGCTAAAACCCTAGACATTTATCAGGAAGAAAAGGGAGAAGTGCATATACTCACTCACTTGATTTTACCTTGGTATTTCTATACCTAATAATAAAAATATTGGCTGCTATGTTTTGATTCCTATCTACCTGACCAGCATCATGAGAATTCATTCAATTCCCACAGAAATCTTTGAGGTAGGTACAATAATCATGGGTACCATTTTACATGTGAAGAAGCAGAAACTCTGAGGCAATTAATGCAAACATTTAAGACAATACTTAGCGTAGATACTAATAAAGGCTTGGGAATACTCAGGTGAGTTATCTTTAGCATTGTTAACTTGTTTGAAGGAACTAACTTGTAAGTAGAGAGTTAGAACTCCAGCCTAGGAGAGTCAAAGTTTAAGCTCCTGACTGGAGGCTGTAATTTCTCTCAACTTGCATGTTACCACATGGATTAAGTAATTTCTGCTGTATCCCATTCTATGTCTTTATCCATTTCCCTGATTTTCACTGCCACTGTCCTCCTCACTTTCCCTACAGCTAACAGCTTCCAAATTTCCCTCCATTCATAGCCTAAAAAAATACAACAAATGTATATGTAGTTTGTGTGTAGTTGACAAAGTCCTTTTAAAATTTATTACACTTAATATGTATTTCAAGCCTTATGGTAACCTCATAGGCTAGTATTGTTAATTATCACTCTACTTCAAAACTGAAGTTCAGAGAAATTCAGACTCAGGCTCCACGTCACGTGGTTAGGAAGTGGTCAATACGGGACTCAGACCCAGTGCTATATCTACCACTCTGTGCTGCATCTGCAAGCCACAGCTGACTTTCACATCCTCCCTGTAGCCCTCTGTGCTCATAGTCTACCTCTCTTTGGACATTCTAGCAGAATATAAAGTCTTGGGAAAGAAGAATAAAGGGAAAAGCACAGCAGATAAAGAGATGCCTCTGTAATCGTAGGTGTCTTTTTAGAGCTCCTGATCCATTTGTCGATCTGTTGGAGAAGCTGTCACTTAATAGCATGTATTATTCCTGTTGCTTGCTTTTGAGATATAGTGAAGTTATGTTATGTTTTGAGATATAGTGAAGAACACAAAGGCTGGGAGTAAGGAGGGAGGATGGATGGTGGACAAACAAACTGGCCACATTGGAGGTTATTTCATAGATCTGGTTAGCAGAAAAACAACACAGACAGTGGCAACTGATATCAAGAACAGGAGACTGGAGGGATATTTAGAAGACATATTTGATAGGTGTTGGTGACCCAAAAGATATTGGTGTGTTTATTTGATAGAAAAGGAAGCTTGAGAAGGGATGTCATTAACGACAATAATACTGCCTAGGTTTATGATTTGAAAACCAGGATGGGTCATCTTGCTCACAATTGGAGTCAAGGAAAATCAGTTTAAAGGAGGATTGAGCAGTGCATTGTAGATTGCTGAACAACAGACAAGTAAGCCAAATATTGTATCAAGGGATTAGATTTAAAACTCGGGAAGTAATTAATGGCTTTAGAAAAATACCTGTCACTGGTAGAAATAGAAATGAGGTGAACAGTGAGAATGAGGTGGGCAAGTCAAAACGTTATCTAGAAGTGAGAAGTATAGAGACTACTTATGCAGTGATACTATGGAAAACTCATGGAATTTGGAATTTGAAGAACCAATTTTAAAACCTTGTACTCCTCACTTTCTATGTAGCTTTTAGCAAATGACTTTACCCATGTGACTCTGTTTCCTAGAAGATAAACAACAATGTTCTCATTTCCTTATAATCTAGACCCTCATATGTGTCACAGGGAAAACTGTGTTATACAATAGAGGCTGTTTTTTTTTTTTTAAATGGATTCCCAACAATGGCATCTTTCTGTCTAGATCAACTGGAATTTACTTGATATTTGGTCAAATCATGGTTAAATATTGTGAGAATATATAGTTATTTATATACCATACTTACCATACTTATACATACTACTATATTATACATGGATAAACTGTACATAAATATAAACTTTTTTTCCAATTGGCCTCTGATTGACTTAAAACTTGTCAGTAAGTGAATGCACATAAATAGCAGATACACATAAATAGTGCAATGTAATTTCTTCTTTGTCACCTATTAAAAAGATCAAAACAGCATTTTTTATTCTTTCAAAATATATCAAATGAATATAATCTTTTATCCTGAAATTTCTTATATATTAAACATTGAGTATTAACATTGTGAATATTATGCACGTCATATAAATAACATGTACAGAAGTGTAATATCAATTCCCATTTAATTTCAAGTCAAGATGCTAAGTCAGGACTATATTTTATTTATATTTCTTCTATACCCTTATTTCAAATTAATTTAAAAATAATAAAATTGTCACAATTTATTTCTACTCTTCTCTACAACCTTGAGAGTAGATTTGAGGTAATCTATTTTAATAAATGAGAAACTGAGCTCTAGAAAAATGGCAGAAGAAAATTAAATGTCCATTATAGAGCTAAATATAGTGAGTGCTGAATAAATATGCCATAATTGCTATCCTGAGCAGCATCTTTGCTCTTTTAAGGTTAGTAGATAATTGAGCATGATGTCATTGCAAGTATGCAAATTAGCACAGACCAACAGTCTTGTCATAGAAGTCTTCTGGAATGCCCTACATCTCTGTTTGATTTTTTCATTTATTTACTTATTCATCCATTTATTTATTCAGCAATGAGAAAGGACTAGTCATTATATTAGTCCATATTCCCATTAGTCTGCATGTACCATCACTACATATTTATATTCTCACAGTACTTACAAGACTCTGACCTTGGGTTCTAAAACATGACAATAACATGGGAGGGCTAACTGAACCAGGGTAGAATTAGGTCCTGTACCTGAGACACATCAGAATCCTTCTAATGACTTGGCTTGAACAAGATCCTTCTTGCTAATCAAGTCAGTCCATCCAGAGTTCAGAAAGCTAGGCTGTACCTAAGGATCTCAACTGCTGTTGTGGGCTCTGCTTCTCTTCTTTAGCAGATGCATGCCACAGTACCACCAAAGAAAGGCTCACCCTCTGCAGTGCCATGTCAAGCTGTGTTGGTAGTAGAACCAAAAGGAAACGTTGGTAATTCTGATCCCGTCTTTATGATCATCATGGAAGTGGGGGTATTTGAATTTAAAATCTCCTTAAATTTGGGGTCCATATTAGTGCCTCACTGGCCTCACCCTGGTCCCACTCTACCTGTGTGCAGAGGGATTGAAAATGACTTTGTTCTTATTAGCATAGAAAAAGGCCAGGCTCTGTGCATGCGTTCTGAAAATGGTCCTTACCACATAATTTGCATTGCAAACAAAGTCCATCTTTGAGTTATTCTTTATGTGCTTAATTCTCAGGAAGCTAGATCCCTCTTCTGTTGGGTTTCAGAACCTTTCCTAATCCCTATAGATGGAGCCAATTACCATCCAGGGCAAATGATATAAAATGTCCTCACTGATTGACATAGTAAATTCAATAAATTCTGATCACTAGATGGATAATATTGGATTCTAGATGCTGTCAAGAGGCAGATCTGTCCACAGATGCCAGCATAGGAAGGAGGCTTCTTTCTAAACTTTCACCTCTCTGTACCTCTCAGAGAAGCAGTAAACATTGGAATGTCTAACTGAAACCTCCAAGTCCGAACTCACCTCCATTAAGTTCTTCCAATCTTCTCCAGAAGTGATCCAATGTCTTTAGGTCTGAGTGCACATTAGGGCTTGGGTAGCCCAATGATCCTGAGCTCAGTTTTCCCTCAGAACCTAAAAAAACAATGGAACGCTGAAGGAAGGCTCTTCTTGCAAAGTTCCACTCATTCCAGAAACACAGGGTTGCCATTGGCCATAGAGACCACTGACCAGATTTAGTTAATGGAAGATCTGGATTTTATAACTAGCACTTCTTGTTCAACCTCAACCTCAATTATGTCTCCCTTCCTCACTCAGCACTTTTCTTGGACATATAGAACATTTATTTCCTTCTACTTTGGATTATGGTTAGGCTTTACCAATTTTAACAACAGAATTTGAGCAAATTGCTTAATCTCTCAATTTCTGGTTTCTTATTTGTAAACAGGGATAACAATTATTTCAACAGCTTAATTTGAAAGACAGACTCAAATTATGAATCCATTAGTTTTCAATTCTGCATTCAATGTATTATTTAACTTCTCTAGACCCATTTTATTTATCTGTGAATTGGGAATGAAGATTGCATCCAGCTTAGAATTTTTATGACAACTCAGAAATAACATAGGTAAAGTCAACAATGTTAGCTATTGCCATTTTTTAAATCATAACTCTTTTTTTCCTAATTAGACTGTAAATTACTAAAGGGAATAATCTTGTTCATCTTCTTCTCTCCCTGTAGATAATCTTAGCCAATAACCAATGTATGTTTGTGAAATGCTGAATATTTTCTGTACTTTCACCCTAGGTCATTCATATTATTTGTAACACCTTTATCATGTTCAAGTTTGTTTGGGAATTTATTGATTTATCTTATCTTCCTTTCTTCTTTGCAATGCACTTTATGCAAAACAATTGCTCAGAAAACACCACATGACTAAGTGTAATAATACCAATAAATTCAAAGGTTCTCTATAGCATAGAATCGTTATATCTCTTTTGATACCTGAAAAAATGTACTGCATTGAAGATCAACAAGTTAAATTTCCTCTCATGAAAGTGACCTTTTAAGAAATTCCAAGTCACCAAATGAACAAAAAATGAGCAGAAGCCCTTTTTCATGGATAGCATGGACACATGTCCTTATGTTCCATCTTGTGGATACCATAGTCTATGCTCTCTCCATCTATAGAAACAAAGCAGGCAGGGAGAAACAGATTTCTCTTTGTTTCAAGTGATGTCATTCAGGTCTAGCATGAAGGATCTGCTGTCTGCTTTCATTTTTTCTGCACTGAGAAGCTCTCCTGGCTCTCTTGACACAGACTGAGCTGAGAGGGAGATTGAAAAGGCCGATACACCAACAGCTCTAAAACACATGACAGCAGAAAGCCAGGCTATTACTAATGCTGATCAGCTCAGAGGCAATGCAATCAAAACCTTCAATTACACCTGGGTGATTTAATCAACTCCCTGTCAAACTTGGGCTGGAACTCCTCTGGTACTGTACAAATACAGTAATTACCATGCCAGCTTGCAATAAGATATCATTTCAGTGGATTAGAAAACACATTCTGTTGTCAATTACCAACAGCCAATTTATAGGCCCTGAAACAAGCAATATTTTTTAATTGCTGCCTTTGTGTCATTATCACAAAATTACTTCTGTTATGAAGCATTAAATCATCTCAGCAATGTTGGGAGTGGGGTCAGGGGGGAGATTTAAAAGTTTTCACTCTGATCTTTCTGATAAAACAGGAATAGAAGCATAAAACTTGTACCCTGCTGTGATGGATTTTGAAATACAAAAACAATCAAAATCCCCAGAGATTCTCAGCTACGCAAACAATCATAAACAAATCCTGAATCTACATGAACAGATCAGAGAGTGGGAAACCAGGGGTCAGATTTATTTTGACTTGTGCTTTTTTTTTTGTCCCCCCTGGCTTGATTTTTCTCTTATTTGTCTATCTTTCATGCTTCATTTTGTAGAAGCATTTATTTCATTTGAGGGTGTTTCAGCTGACACCAGATGTGGCCAGTCACTGGAGAATAGCTGATAGATTTGAAATCTCTACCCATCATCTCCCAAACTCATGTACCCCATCCAAAGAGTAACAATGATTTGGCCTTTCCAGCTACATTCAGCCCCCTCCCAAAGATCCTCAGATTCTTTTCTTCCTGATGCAAGGGAACATCTGACACACCCCTGCTGGTTTCCTCCACCTACTCACTTCTAGCCTAGATACAGCTTGTCTGAGTTAGTTCTCAAACGAGGCACTTTTGTTCTACCAGACAGCAGAATACAGGCAAAATTTTTTCATTATTATTACTGATAATAATAGCAAACATTCTATAGAACTTACAATGAACCATCCTATAAAGTGCGTTATTATTCTCATTTCACAAATGAGCAGGTAATAATGCATTGAATGGTTCAAGTTTTTGGCTGCATTGATACAAAAGAAAGGATGAAGAATATGTCACAGGAAGAAATGTTTCTGAATCTCGACACTAGCACTTAGAAACTGTGTTATGTTCAGCTAATTATATACCCACTCTTAGCTTTAACCCCCCTACCTTTGAAAAAGGGAAAATAGTTGCAACACTATCTATTAAGGGTGCCACACATCTTTTACATGTTTTACCCATACTACCTCGTAATGACTCTATTAGGTTACTCCTGTTTTACCAGCGATAAAGCTGAGGTGTTGAGAAACAACTGGCCCAAAGATGTACAGCAAGGAAATGTTGGAGTGCCTAAGCTCTCTCTGAACCGTTCGCCTCTCTTGTCTCTTGAGTTAACTGTTCCTAGTTTGGACTATCTCTGTGTCCTGTACATCTGCATTCCTAATTTCCTACTTGGACAGTGTCACAGCCATCTTGAAGTCCACATCTTCCAACTGGAAGCCATCATCATCTGGATCCCAAATCTGTCTATCCTTCAATGTTTCCTATCTCCTGGAACAAATGCTTCTATCTATCTGTTTGTCCAGGCCAAACACTTGGTCATAATCCCTGACCAGCAACTCTCACTTAGATAATTGCTATGTTTTCCATTGGAATGACTGATCTAGACAAGTTACTTTCAATTACACAGAGAGACCTCATCAGCCACTATAGGCTTCAGGTTTATCAGTGATTGTGTCACTTCTCTGTCTTCAAAAGGTCCTACCATCAAAAGCCCTTGCAGACTACCTACAAGTATTGGCTCGACCTTTTCTCCAAGCTTCTACATTCCCTTTTTTGGTGTGGTGCCATGTACCTCCCACAGGATTGTGGACTTCTCTTCAGGGCCAGTTTTTCTCTCCTTCCAGAAGTACACAAGGAGGGAATTGCTGTGATGCACTGGATATTGCTTCAGTTTATTTTCTGACTCAGGCACCATACTACTAAGGTTTGAAAGCATTACAAAACCAGGAAAGTTCAAAGATTTGAGTCAAAATGAATGGACCATAAAATTTTCTACTTGGGAAACATCATATAACTTACCTGGTCAAAGCCCTCAGTTTTCAAAGGAGTAAGTGATAGGAAGGGTACTACTACCTGGCAAGTATGAGAGGTAAAGAGGGCAGCATGCTGAATTTACAAAACAGCATAAATAAATACATGGCAAGCGAGCCAAGCCTTTACTGTCTAAAGTTCACAGTCTAAGGCTCTGCTTTCAGTACACATCTTCTCTCATTAAAAGCATAGATCTCCGTGCTCTCTAGATTCCATGTAGAAAGCTATTATTATTGTTAGCCATCATTGTAAATTGGCCTAAAGCGTCTCCTGAGAAACACATATTAAACATTGGCATGTTGAAGGCTCTTAGAAATAGTACAAGAGAAAACTATTTTAATTTAGGACCAATTTCTCAAATTTACTGACAATGAATCATCAACTTTGGGGGAGTTTAATACTAATCAAAATCTCATGAAATTGAAATTAAGTGAACTGTGATGAGTTTAGTCACTAATCACATTATCAATTGCTCAATAAGCACATGTGGTTGGTGACCGCTATATTGGGCAGTATAGATTTAAATGATGAAGGCTATTAAATTAATTAGTCAAATGAAAAAAAAAGCCCTATTTTGCTACTATTTCCATTTTCTATTTTGCTTATTTATAGTTCCTTAAATTCCATGTCCTAAAAGAGGGATTACCATGAAGGCACCGTACCATGCTGGAAGTATTTTGGACAGAGCTTTTAGGTAAACGTTAAACTGTAACAAGGGATCCCCAACCCACATATGAACATATGAGGGACATCCCTCAGGGGTTATTTACATTAAAAATATCATCTTGCTTGCTCAATCCAAGTTTCTGGAATCTAATCTGGTTACTGGTTTTGCAAATAGCTGTCTCCATCAGTCATGTTAATGCAATACCCTGGAGTTGGCAACAGCAAAACATGCTACTCCTTGCCCCAGGATGATGGAGTTAGATTTGCCACTGTGGCTCTTGGCCAATTCTGTGAAGGATGCCCTTGAAAGTGCTCCTCCCTACAGAGAAAGAATGAAAGAGAACAAAAATAAATAGCACTAGGTGGACTCATAAAACTTGTCAAAATCTTTCGAGCATGGCATATTTGATGATTCATGGGGTTTGCAAAGCTTTACCAGATTAAAACAAGAAACGTCATGCAGAGCGGTCATTCCATAGCTTCAGAACCCTGCGTGGCAACATAATCCTAATGTTAGAAGAGCTGGCGAGGGCAACTGTGTGCCCCTCCCATCCCCAGCACCCAAACCAGCCTAAGGCAGGAGGATGCTCATCAGCAGAGCAGTGAAAGTTACTGGTTTTGCCTTATTCGTTATCCAGAGACAAAGACTTTATAAAGCTCTCTCTGGAAATTTGTTAAGAAATAATTTGCTCCAATTTCTCTCCCTGTAGATTGAGCCCATTTCCTGTCATGCAGTCATCAGCAGGAAGAGAGAAGTACAGATTCATCAACCCACTTATTCTAACCCTTCACAATTTCGGAGACAACTGTAATAAAGCAATTTTCCTTGGACTCTTTTCTATAATTTGATTATTAACCCCTTCGTTCACACAGTTAAAATTCACTACATTTCCACTCTCTGCACATTCTCAGTCAATACGATATCATCACCCTTCTGGTCTGTGATCAGCCAGTGCACTTAATTAAGCAACAGAAAACAACAAGGCCTTTTCGCCCCCAGGAGCTGGTCTGAGATGACTCCTGGAGAGAAGGATTAATCAACCCCCAAATACAACCTAATCAGCTGCTAGAGGAAGACTTATTACTCTGATGATCCCATGGCTGCCACAAGGAGAGATTATTATTAATTTACAACTCCATGCCTGACTATGAAGTCACTGTGTAAAGCTTCCTCTGTGATTGCACTGCTGACCATCAAACCCCCCACCCAAATAATCCTTAACGCTGCCAAAGAGGAAAAAAATGATTTTTTACTCTATTTGGATGTTAATAAACATTCATTGCACATCTACAATGTACCAAGCACTATGCCCTGGATTCGAGCTTAGCAAAGGAGAAAAGTAGTCAAGGGCTCAAAAATTTACATTTGTATATAAGAAAAGATTAGATGTGGTGGAAGATAGGAGTGGAGTCAAGGTCAAGAAAATCTCCCGAAAGAAGTAGTGGCTCATCTGAAGTCTGAAGATATTTAAGCAATGGGGAGCCTGGAACAGTGTACACGCCTGTAATCCCAGAGGCTTGGGAAGTTGAGGCAGCAGGATCCCAAGTTCAAAGCCAGCCTCAGCAAAAGTGAGACACTAAGCAACTCAGTGAGAGCCTGACTCTAAATAAAATTCAAAATAGGGCTGGGGATGCCACTCAGTGGTTAAATGCCTCTGAGTTCAATCCGAAGTAACCACTCCCTCCTCCTCCCCCCCCAAAAAAGCAATGGTGAAAGGGTTTTCTATAAGGGGAAACAACCTGTCAAAGGGCCTGTGGTGGGTGGTGCCATGGTGTGATGATCAGTGAGCCCCACAGGCAGCAAGGAAGGGGGGCTGTTTGGGATATGGTTGTAGGGGGACAAAGCCTTGCAAGGCCTTGGAGTCCCTCCTGAAGATTTTGGCCTTTGAGTAATGAGAAGCCATTGAAATGTTTTAGGTAGTAGGAAATCACTCCGATGCTTTAAGCTAACATATAAATTAAATCATCCCTTTTCAACTCCATACTCTTAATGACTTACCATAGCCTCCAGAATAAACTTTAAAAACTTCTCATTATATTATTCAAGTCCTCTGTGTTCTGTGCCTAGCTTTTCCTGGCCTCATCTTCTCCTGTATTTCCTACTTATTCCCATAGTAGGAACTGTTTCTTGCAGTTTACCATAACACAGTGGAACCTAGATCCTGGCTGAATTTGCCACCTGCCTAATGAGACTCTATGCATTTGCATATGTCATAACTTCAGCCTGAGGTGAATATACTGCATGTTCCTTGAAGGCAGAAGTGCTGGCCTAGTCATGTGTGTCCTCAGTGCCTAGAGCAGAGCCAGATACATAACAGGATTTTAATAAATGTTGCAGAATGAGTCAGCAATGGCTTTATTCATATGTTGAAATTCTGCCCATTCTTGAAATTTACCTTTACCATGAACCTTTCCCTGATTCTCCAAGTTGGAATGCATTGGTCCTACCTTGCTGCTACCCCAGGCCATGGCTCATACTGGTTATATATCTATGCTTTTTATGCCCCATATGAAAGAACAGGTGCAGGGAAACACAATCTGTACACCCACCTCCAGAGCTCCACAAAGTCAAGACAGACACTTTTAATGAAGGTCACTAGAGAGAAAGCAAGATGGCTAAGTACTTTGGAACCAGCATACAAGTCCTGTGCTATGAGTGAATTGTAGCTAATCGTAATATTCCCCTTAACCTTGACCTAAATTGTGTCTGGTAAGATGCATCATACTGCATTTGGCAGTTTAGGTGAATGGTGCTGCCAATGATCTTTTTGCATTAGAGACTGTGAGAAAATTTAGCCCAAGGGAAAAGTCAGACTGACAGACTCACTCTAATGTCCTGGTGGCAGAGAAGAGAGATGATTCTAAGAAAAAGGCAGTATTTCTCAAAAGGATTTGTCTCCTGAGCCAGTCCCCATGACTCCTTTCTGAGTTCTGTGGGCTGGAGGCTGGGAAGGATATCAGATGTTAGAACAATTAGGAAGAGCTGCCTCATGAATCCTGAAGGCAGTGCGGTGTAGAAGTTACCAAATGATGGCATATTGAAGTCCTAACTCTGTGGGCCAGAGTTACTTCTCTTATATAATTGTCCTTATCATCACCACACTGAGGTTGAGGGAGCTTTTGGACATGGAGTATAGGTAATAATACCCATGGAACTGGAACTAGACCTATTTGATTATTACCTTGGGCCTGATGGGAAAACTAATTTCTACCATGACTAGTATGACTGAGGGAAGACAAATTACATTCAAAGCTGGATAGTTGATGGATATTTTCTTCACTGGTGGAACTGCCTTACCTCACCAAAGTATGGAAGGCTGCACAGGCCAAATTTTTACAAGTCTGAGAACTCTGCCTTAAGCTATAGCAGGACTACAACCAATCCCTACAGGAATTCCTGTCCCAATACCCAATAATATGCTGAAGGAGTTTCTTGCAGTTTTCCTTAGACAAGACTGTTTGTTAGCTGCAGTCACCACATGACATCATCTTGGTCTTCCTTCTGTCACTCATCAGCTGCCCAGAGAGCAGTAAGAGAAGATGGTATGGGTGTGGAAAACTCATGGCCCACCTCTAGAAGGCCAATGTTCACTCTGAGCTTCTTTCTCAAGATACTCTCAAAGTTTCTAATCCCCAACATGCCAGAATTTGTCAAGTTGATTACACCTGGGGCCAAGGGTAGTTATAGGGGTGGGATGGAATATTCTCCTTTCAAATTCTGTCTCACAGTTTATCACCCAGGCCCTGAAACAGCTGTGCTTGAATTCAGTTGCATGATGCAATTTCTCTTGCACAGTTGAGTCAGTTTCTTCTTCTGACTCCTTTACATAAGATGCCCCAAAACATCAACCACACAAAGCTCTAATTTTTTTAATAAATTGCATTTTTATTTATTCCAATTATTGGAATGCATTTGACACAGCATATATAAATGGAGTATAATTTCTCATTCTTCTGGTTGTATATGATGTAGGGTAATAATGTCCTATTAATTCTATTATACTTCCTACCCCCATATCCCTTACCCTCCATTCACTCCCCTCTGTCTAATCCAAAGTACCACTATTCTTCCCTAGTCTACCCACCCTTATTGTAAATTAGCATCCACATATCAGAGAAAACATTCAGCCTCTGGTTTGGGGGGATTGGCTAATTAGCATGATATTCTCCAGCTCCATCTATTTACCAGTAAATGCCATAATTTAATTCTTCTTTAAGCTTGAGTAATATTCCATTGTGTATATACACTACATTGTCACAAAGCTCTAATTTTGAGGATGCTATGTCAACTCTACTTGCAATGTGAATAATTGCTTTTTAGCTTATTTTTTCTAGATTATTTCAATAATAGAATTATGTATTTTTCTTCATGCTATATGGAATAAGAATAGAAGGAAAAGAGTCTACAAGGTTTCTTTCCCTATTAAGGAGGTTTATGGCCAATTTATTATTAGAGTCTAATGGTAGGGTCACAATATGTGCTTTTAAGCTGACTGAGGTCCACCTGTGTCCAGGTTTCTTTGGAAATTGAATATGCACATGTGGGTAAACACACACACACACACACACACACACACACACACACCTCTGCCTTATACAGTGGATGAAAATAGGCTCTTTTTCCTTTCTCTCACAATACTGTCCCTCATCCAGTCATTCATACAAAGTTCTTTTCTCCCCCTGCTATAAAAAATGGCTCTTTTTGCATACATCTAAATAGAGACAAGTGGATAGTAGAATGAGTATGTGTTGAGAGATATTGCTCTTTAGGTCCTACTGATCCATACCATGATCCATACTAGATACTCTGCATATAGATGTGCTTATGTGTGTGTCTATGTCAGGGGTGGGAGGGTTATAGATGTTTGTTGAATTATGCACTACAATTAGAGAATAAGCTACTATGACTAAGCATTCTGCAGATGCAGCTTAGTACAAAAGGAAATCTTTCTTAGCCTTCAGAATGTTTTCGGAATTGTATAAGATATATTCCACAGGTAAAATCCCAGAACATTGCTTGGCATAAACAGATGCTCAATGAATTTTTGTGTGTGTGCTGGAATTAAACCCAGAGGTATGTCCCCAGAACTGTTTATATTTTTTATTTGGAGACAGGGTCTCACTAAATTGCTTAGATGCCTGCTGAATTGCTGATGCTGACCTTGAACTTGGGATCCTCCTAACTCAGCCTCCTGAGTTGAGTCACCAAGTGCCAATACACTCGGCTCAATAAACTTTTTCTTTTTTTAAAAAAAAAAAAATCTTTTCAATTCTCACTTCAAGACTTTTGGTATTTCTTTTCCCTATCCAAAATTTTTTTTAAAAAGTTCTCAGGAGAAAAGATTATATTAATTCACATCATGGAGGAAACATATACTACCCCTGCCTCTCCTCTTGGACTGCATTTTAAGTTCCATATCAAATAGCAGAATAGAGGATGTTATTTTGTGTTAAAGAGATTTCAGGAGTCAGGATGGAATTAAAGAGCTTATTTTGAGAAGAGAAGGGCTCTTCTATGTTCTTAAATTACACAAATGGAAATGTCTACTCTGCCCTCATACATAAACAAGGAATTCTTCTGGATGTGTGATGGGCGTTGGTGTTTATGCATGCATTCCACGTGGAAACAAGGCTGAGACACCCGTGTGCAACAGAATGTAGCTTAAAAGCTTGTGGTATGCATCTTCCTTTTGAAGCTAATAAATAGCTTGGCCAAAACCCTCCTAGCTATGGAAAGAAATCTCACAGAGCCTTTTCCATCCTGTCTTGTGCCAAATAGGAAGAACAATTCAGAGTGGCTTTGCTAAAATAGTTTGAAAAGCCAAAATAAGAAATTTTCACATTGCCTGTGGATTCAACATATCAGTGCTCTAAATAGTGAGATTTCCTTAAATTAAGTTGGAGTCATTTTTCAGTGAGTTTTCATATGCCTATGAAATATGTTCATAAAAGTTCCAAAACAATTATTATCTTCACAGCTTTTTCCAGGATTCCCCTTTGGAAAGAAACTGCTTTTATATAGGAAAATACCTCAGTAAGATACTGGGGTTAAAAGGTGAAAGCATGGCACCCTGTGGCATGCACTGGGCATACACTGAAAGGAGACAATCAAAGGAGAAAAAATGAGGTGGGGCAGGGGGTGGGGAGAGTATGCAATAAATTGTTCACTGGAAATGACTAACATGAGACGAGGTAAAGTCTAATCTTGAGGTGGGAAGTTGGTGCTCAAGTTGGAGGGTATCTGAAGGACTTTTTAAAGGGAAGAAATGGATAACAAGCAAATTTAGGTGGTTTATACTGCTTTATATTTGTTATGCTTTCATAACATTTTGAAAAGTTTACATGTGGATTTTTGTAAAAATCAGGGAGTAAATTCTGTGCCCTCTTTGGTTCAGATTGGGGTCAGTTTACCCTTCATGGAATGAACTGGAATTCAGCGTAAGTTACTCAGCTCAAAGGTGATCATGAGGATGCAAGTCTCTTGGGGCTTTGCAGAAAACTTGAGAAAGGATTGGACTTTCCACAGAACAGAGAATGGGGGGATCAAGCCAGTTGTCTGTGTTACTTAAGTCATATCTGGAGTTTTCATCAGAGTTACAAATCATCCATGCAAAGTCGGGCCTATCTGAGGTTCTGCATTTCCTGATCCTAAATTTTAAATATCAGACTGACTCTTAGGGGTCTTATAATAAATTTCTTGGAACTTCTTGGAGGGTCAATGTGATTTCTTAAAACATAGTTTGTTTTAAATATATTGGAAAGGTGTGCTTTTGAATGATTTTTTTTCTGTTTAAAATTTACTTTCCAAGGCTCCCAAGGTTTTCAAATAATTGTCTTGCTTTCTGGCTCCTTAAAGTTTCTGTACACAACAAACAAATCAAGATCTGTCTTGTTCACTCCACAAATCCTTAAATGAAGATTTTGAAAGGGTGAGGGAGGAAATATGGTGAAAAGTGAAGTAGATACCAAATTATCCTGCTTGCTTTCAGGATGAAAAGACTGCTCATCCCTCAAAATTCTATGGAGAATTGGAAGCAGGGAGAGAAACAAGATCTTGTTGTTTGTACAGAGCTGTTCACAAATGTTGTATCATGAGGTCAGATTCACATGCTGGGTAAACCTTGACAGAAAAAAAACCCCAAGGGATTCCATAGGATGTGAAAGCAGACCAAAAACTTTGTTACTTATCCTTTTGTAGTCTATGAGAAAAAAAAAAAAAGAGAGACAGTTTTGAAATGGACAGACGAGAATAGTTAATACCTCTTAAAGAGTCACTCAGATGTCTAAATGCATCCAAATTCATCTATAGTTCCCGGGGGCTATTTATAGCTTATTTTTCATTGCTTTAGAATCTTAAATAAGTCGCCGATAAAATTTCAGGGAGGCGTTTAAGACCTAGTACAAATCCTAGAAATGTGCATGTGTCCCTATCCCCAAGGCCAAGGAGGGGGTGGCACAGTTTGTGTGGCTTATTTTTCATAGCTCAAGGGAAAACAAATGGAAGTCTGGGATCAAACAGATCTGAGGCGGCCTAGGCAGCAATTAATTAGGAACAAATAATTTCTGCTCAGAGATCAGACCTACTTGAACCAGAAGATGATAGTTACATGATGATGTTTATGCGGGTATTTTTTTCCTTTTGTTATTTCCTATGTACCAAGCACTCACCAAAAGACTTAAAATGCAGTGTTTCATTAATTTCTCACAATAATCCCATGAGGTAGCTTTTCTATTCCTAGGGTAAAGAAGAAACGAGGCTCTCAACAAGCTTACTGGACTTGTTCAATGTGTTAACAACTATTAAATGAGTGTGGAATTTGAACGACTACCGACTGGTTGTGAGGTGTCCTCAGAAGCACACG
This sequence comes from Urocitellus parryii, assembly GCF_045843805.1. NCBI lineage: Eukaryota > Metazoa > Chordata > Mammalia > Rodentia > Sciuridae > Urocitellus > Urocitellus parryii. The sequence continues at coordinate 84,922,426 of NC_135534.1, read as the reverse complement.
TGTGAGACAATGTGAAAGAGTTCAAAGGGGAAATGAGTGGGTTGTGAGAGCCTTAACCTAATCAGTGAATTAATAATCCCTGATGGAGTTAACTGAGTGGTAACTGGAGGCAGGTGGGGTATGGCTGGAGCAAGGGGCATTGGGGGTGTGCCTTTGGGATATATATTTGTACCTGGTGAGTGGAGCCTTTTTATCTGCTTTCTGATTATTATGTGAGCCTCTTCCCTCTACCACACTCTTCTGCCATGATGTTCTACCTCACTTCAAGCCCCAAGGAATGGAGGCTTATTGTCTATGGACTGAGATCTTGAAACCGTAAGCCCCCAAATAAACTCTTTCTCCTCTAAAGTTGTTCTGGTTGGGTCCTTTGGTCACAGTAGTGAAAAAACTGATTGAAACACTACCATTGAGCTAAACTGCCTCTCTGTTAGTAACCTGAACCGGGCCTTCTAGTTGAAGTGGAGAGAAAGGCGGGGGTGGGGGCTTGGGGGGGTAGGTAGACTTGATGTAGTATGTAAAATAGCCCCACTCTTCCATTCCATGAAAGTTCCTCCCCATAGTGCAAGGATTTTCTTTATGCCTGGCTCTCAAGTAAAAATTTAATGTACTCATTCCAACTATGCAAACTATGATAACAATGGTAGACTAGCCCACAATACAATTTGGAATCTTCACAGGGAGCAAAATCTTGAGCCCAAGGAATGAATCTTCAGCAGCAGATTTTCAGATTTAGGTGAGTAGAAGTGTTTTCAACTTAGAAAATGAGAAAAGGAAGAGATCCCCTCACCAATCGATTCAGTAGGTGAGTTCTTTGTACATGTGGGGTGCACTGTGAGTTGGAAACCTCTGGAATATATTGGCACATCCATTCTGAGAATCTGGTGGGCTGATTTTAAAAATTACTCCGTTTTTTTTGCCAAGAGGATGGAGAGTGAGATACCCTTGGATAGTGTCTCGCCCCACAACCTCTCTAAAACAGCTTTTGCAATCTAATAGAAAGTGTAAAAACTGCTCTTGGTATGAGGCCTTTGCCCTGAAGACTTCTTCCCAGACATCCTGGCAGAGGATGGGGAAACAGTACAGACGCCCAAAGTTCTTACTCCCTGGGAATTCTGGTATTTGCATTTGTTTGGGTTCTTTTCAAGCTTGGAAAGCATAGGAAAGGGACAGTTTTTGAAACACCATTTCCAATCTACTCTACTCTAGATGGTACCACCAAGGTTGAAAGACTTTTGCTCAGAAAACCCCTCCTCCTCCTCTTCCTCTTCTTCTCATCCTGACCATCTCCTTGTCCTTATTCTCCTCCTTCTAGCTTTTAAAATGATTTGCTTGGTTTTATGTCATAAGTCAGAGAAGGGGTAAATGCCCCATGTGCTCAATATATAGAGAATATTTGCTTTCTCTCTTCATTTCCTCAATCCTAAGGAAAATCCTCAACCTAGAAAGAAAATAAAAGAGCTATTATTTCCATGGAGTCAAGGTGAAATGATTTCAAATTCTTAATGCCTTCACACACAAAAAATACTTGTTCAGAAATTAAAACTAAAAAATACCATTGATTGCACAATGCCACTGTTTTGCACATAGCTTTATCCACTTTCCAATTCTCCCAGTTGTTCTAAATTTGTGCTTCTTCTCTTCCAAGGTCCATTATTTATATGAGTCACCCAGGGGAGGGAAATACAAGTTTTTAAAGGCCGGGATCCAGCCAAACAATGCCTGGGCTCCTCAGTGTTTACACAGACTGCCCAGTCTAGTAATCATTGTCTTATTTCCTTGTAAGAAAATCTGGACAGGTGTGGGGTAAAGGGGGCCTATTATGTACTGAGAATCTACTATGTGCCGAGCATACTGCTATGCACATTAAAATTCAGTCCTTGCCACAACCATATGTGACACATACTATCCCCCACCCCTATTTATTTTTCCAGCTGAGGAAACTAAGGCTTAGAGGGGTGGTATAATTATCCTAAGGAAATAAAAGCTGAAAGTGAGGTCAAGGTTGAAAACACGTCTGTACTCCCAAGCTTTGCTCATTCCAGCTCAACACTCTGCTTCCCTAGGCTGCAGAGACTCAGCCAAAGACAGTGTTAGGAATAAATGAATCATTTGAAAGGCCTCTGCCCTGCCGTGATCCTCATATTTCTACAAGAAATCTAACTAGCAAACAGTGCCCAGAGCATGTGTCAACTGAGCTCTGGCTCGGTGTAACGTTTCTAGGTTTATTTACAGTATGGAGTTCACTCTTGATTCATGAGCTGACTCTGGGTACTGTGTCCTCCAGGCTGGGATTACCTCTGGCACCACAGGATCATGACTTTTTTTCTTTCATCACTTGGATCCTGACTCCTTCCAAATGAAGCAATTAGTTGAATCTATTAAAAGAAATTTCTAAAATCAGGGATTACAAAATCCATTAGCTGCACAAAATTTACAGAGAGATTTTACCTTCATTACCTAAATGGAATTCAAGTAATAGAGGTAAAAAATAATAATAATAAGCAAATTATAATAACCCAAATCCAGAAAGTGAGCTATTTTCTTTATCTTACAATAACCAAAAAAAAAAAAAAAAAAGAAGAAGAAGAAGAACCAGCAACAGCAACCCTTAGCAGAGTGTTCTATAAAAAAAATCTATACAAAGTTCATGTGAGATCTTCAGCTGCTGCTAGGAATGGGGGTGAAGTGAAATCAAATAATTCAATTTGAAAAACAGTTCTTTTCAGCTAGCACTTATACTGAGCAGGTAACAAGGGAGAAGAGAAAGAACTAGTATTAATTTAGTCCCTTGGATAACCTAGTCATTGTTAAAATTTAGTCCTTGCCACATCCATATGTAAGACATACTATTACCTCCCCCATTTCATATATAAGTGAGGAGAGGAAGTGAGGGGAATTTTATATATTAATCTTAACATTAAATTATCAAAACCATCATCAAAAGTAAATATTTCAACCGTAACTTATAGATGACATCGATGTGTACAGTAACTTTTTTTAAGTGACTTATTGCAGGGTGAATTGCTTAAAGCTTCACTTGCTTAAAGCTTTGTTAGTATCATGATTCATGATTCTTTTGTTTTGTTTTGTTTGGTACTGGGGATTGAACTCAGGAGCACTTGACCACTGAGCCCCATCCCCAGCCCTATTTTTTATTTTATTTAGAGGCAGGGTCTCACTGAATTGCTTAGTGCCTTGCTATTGCTGAAGCTGTCTTTGAACTGGCGATCCTCCTGCCTTAGCCTCCCCAGCCGCTGGGATTATAGGCATGTGCCACCAGGCTTGACTAGAATCATGTTTTTGAGTGAGAAACAAAAGCAGGGCTGGGGTTGTGGCTCAGTGGTAGAGCACTTACCTAGCACATGTGAGGCCCTGGGTTCGATCATCAGCACCACAAAAAAATAAATAAATAAAATAAAGGTATTGTGTCCAACTACAACTAAAAAATAAGTGAAAGGAAACACACACATACACACACACACACACAAAAAAAAAAACAAACAAAACCCTACAGTCATTAACCTCACTTGGGTGTCCAAAAGTGACAACTGGAAACACATACGATTCTCACTCGAATTGCAGAATGACAATTGTGTTTATCACCTCCTTTTGCTAATTCCCATTAAGAGGATTTTTTAGAAAAGCAGATCATCCTCACAAAGCAATACAAACATACAAACAGAGGAGAGTTGACTACTTAGGGTAGGTGGGGGGGGGTAAGGCGACGTTGAGGAAAGTTCCTGAACAATAGAACCAAGTACAATTAAGAAAGAGTATGAGCAAAAAAGAGGAATTAAAAATCAATCCTAGAAAATGAGATATCTATCTTATTAGCAGGAATTCTGGAGAGTAGAGAAATAACAGAGGGTTGAAAATTATCAAAACCAAAACACAGGGTGACAATTCCCAGAGATAATGGGAGAGTGTTTTTAAATAAAAATGGCCTACACCAGTGCCCACAAAATAAACAAAGACAGTCACCCCTCACCATATAACGATAAATTTCAGAACATCAAAGGTCAAGAGAATATTTTAGAGCTTTTCAGAGATAGTAGTGGGAAAATCAGTAGTTAAATCTGTACAAATCTTAGTACAAATCTAATAGCTAAATGTCTGAAGACTACAAAAACAGAAATAATAACTTAGCATATTATTGAGGACAATTACCAGAGGATCTAAGAGCAGATATACTTAAAAATCCAGGGTCTCTGAGTAGGGTGCCTCAAAGAGATGAGGAAGGGGCCATAGGATTGTCAGTGTACAAAATACTATTTAGGGGATATATATATACACACACACACACACACACACACATATATATATATAACATATGCATATTAAATATAAATGTAGAATAAAATAGTATTTGCTGTATTATATGTAATTAATATTTACTGTAGCTAATATATATTTTATATTTATAAAATATGTGTAGTTATATAATATATATTATCTGTGTATGTGTGTCTATAAAATAATACTTGCAGGCTGTATGTTTTTATTACCCATTGGAAACAAATCCATTATACAACGTCTGTCATAACACCTTAACAAGGCTTACTCTTGCCTATACGTGCGTACTTCAACACACATAATTACTGATGAATTCGATACAGAGTCATAAAATCATATCCCAAAAGATCTCCTGGTGGCCTGGAAAATAAACAAGACTCCTACCAACACAACTTTCAAACAGTCAGTGGCTTAGGCTGAGCCAACAGATACCAAAAACAACAACAACAACAACAACAACAACAAAAAAATCAGTTGGTTTAGAAGTGGAAACTTCAAGTTGAAAACGTTTGGGATTTTCTGATCTTACTTGAAATGTTTTTTTAAAAAAACTGAATTTCGTTAAACCTGTTTGTGGATGTGGGGAGTGAACCATAGGCTCTGAGGGACATTTGACTCTTCCTGCTGCTAAACATGCTGGGAGAAAGAAACATCTGGAAGCTGATTGAATTATTTTGAGCCATGAGGAATTCCTTTAGGGAAAGAGAAATAGTTTTCTAATTGGTCCCCTTGCAGCATAAGGGATTCATCTCATGTGGGATATACCACCAGGTAATGGGTTAGAGTCCTCACTTCATGGTAAAAACTAGAAAGAATCTGGTGTGTGGGACCTAAGACATTTGGCTAAAACTAAAGACTGTGGGTAAAGTGCAAAGAAGAGAGTTCAAGTGAATGCCTAAGAAGGGGGAAAGTAAGAAAGATGAGATTCCTGCACAGTCTGTGAGAAATACAGAAGTGGCCCACAATCCCAGTATTCATTAGGCTGTACCAGCAGCTGTTTGGGGCTTAGGTGGCCATCAGTGGTGTTTTTCTAAGCCTGGTACCTTTTCAATTGACTATGTGAAAAGCATTCCTCAGAGTTAGGGCATGGTACAGACTGCTATCTAACACACAGCTGATAATTTCCCCTGAGGCAGATGAGCTGCAGGAAGACAAAAACCAGGGATTCACAAGAAAAATCGTATTTGTGGAGAAATGAGGGCTGCAAGGGGGCCCAGCAGGTGAAGCTGGCCAGTAATATAATAATTCAAAGACTGCAGGTAAAAAGAGCCCCCTGGGACGGGGCAGTTCGTCATGCGCTCAGTCAAGGAAGGAAAACAAGAAGCCGAATTTGTGGTAAAATTGTTTCCCGGAAAGAAGGGCTGCTACAAATACAGACGCTATGGTATAGAAGGAACCAGAACAGAGACAGAAAGCCTGCATTCAGAAGAAGGTGCAGAATGCAGCTGTATGGATCTCTCCCAGGTATTAAGAAGGAAGCCACCGTGGTGATGGGAGTTTCAGAACATCTAAATGCCTTTAGGTTATAAGATGAAAAACTTGAGCTTATGTATTAGACATAATAATATTATGTATAGACTCAGTGAAGACAATACCTTTTTGGTCTCAAGATTTTTCCCTGGGGCTGGAATTTAATAATATAATTTAGAGAAGGATATGAAGAGCAGCCATCCCAGGCACAATCCTGAAGTGAATACGCTGGACAAACCTCAGGTAGCCACCATAATTTCGGCCATCTGGTACCCACATCACTCATAATTCCCTCTATTTGGGTGTTGGAAGAGACATTCTATTACCTATTGCTTGCTTTTGGGAAAAAGACCTTGGAAAAGGTCAGAGGAGGTCCCTCTCAGGATCATTTTATATTGTATAAGACTCTGTCTTGGCAAGTTAAAGTAAGAGATTCTCCTTGATGGCTGGATGAAGTAAGCAGCCACGTTAAAGTCCACACGACAAGGAACATAGGTGACTTAAAAGAATTGCAGGGAAACTCCAGCACCTGAGTTTGGCCTCTAACCTATAGCTATCAAAAAGCTAGAGCACCGAGTCATATAGCCACAAGGAAATTCATTCTGCCAACATCCTGAATGAGCTTGGAAGGGATGCTTCCCCAGCCAAATACCAGATGAGAGTGCAGCCCAGTGCCTACCTTGACTGCAGCCTTCTGGGAGCCCGAGCAGAAGACTCACCTAAGCCACTCCTGAACTCCTGAACCTACGGAAGCTCTGAGATAATAATGCATGGTGTTGTAAGTTACACAATTTGTAGTAATTCATTGTGCGGCAATAAAAGAAACCAATACAGTGGTGGGAGCAGGTGAAAGGGAATGAAGTGTGAGGTCAGATAACTACTAAACAGGAAATAGGGCAGCTCCCATGATGCCAGGTTTCCATCCATCACTGTTAATCACATCCGAGCCTCACTGGTATTCACTGCCCACAGCACATCTAACTTACACTTTTGTCACCTCTATTCTTATTTTCCTTGAGATAAAAATCCATTTATTATATGTACAATTGGCCAAAGGATGGCACAATTTATTGTTCCTAGTTTTTAATACAGAAAGTCTAGCCCTACATAAAGGTACAAGTGGGAAAATCTGTTCCCTACTCTTTCGATAGTCTTTTGCTCTCATGTAGAACTTTTTCCCCAAAAGGACATAAACAACTCCTTGTTACTATCCCTCACCTGCCCTGCTTCATTGCATAGCTGTCTGAGTTATCTTCTTTTCATTAAATCTTGCTTATTTCTGTATGCCATTCCTCAGATCCTTCCTGGTGTCAATGAATATATGCTAGTAGACATGCGATATTAGCTTAATGAATCACCTCACCCTGATAACGTTTATACTTTTTTAACAAATGTTTTCAAAATCTTAACCAGTGGGGAACTCAAGAAACTGGCAAGCCCATATATTTTCCAGGATGATCATCCAGGGCCCTGTAAACCACACCACATAGAGACAGTGGAAAACAGCTTCCCTGTCTGCTCCAGAGGTCTGCTTTGCATTTTCTTCCCTCTGGGGGATCTCTTCTTGGTGGGAGCCCATGCTAAGTGACCATGGTGTTTCCTCCAGAAGAAGGAACAGCCGCATCTGTCTAGTGCCTGACAGGCATCAGACTTTCCCTCTGTGGAGGGGAGAATGGACAGCTTGTCTTATGCACATCACAAATATATCTTCAGTATTTTCTCAGCAGCTATTCTTACTGCATATGATTTCTGAGCTGCAGAAAAAAAAATGTGCTTTCCTTCTGGGAACAAGTGAGAATGAAGCCCGTACACGGAACCAAACTGTGAGTGCGCTAGGCTTCCATGAGAAAGAAAACTCTTCACACTAGGGAAGGCTCCCCCCCTCCTTCCACAAGGAAGACTCAGAAAAGCTTTCTCTACACAAAGACCATATGATCCTGATTTCCAACCCGTTGTGCAACCCACTCCACCTGCTTGAAATGCCCATTCTTTCCCCCATTTGAATCCAAAGTTAGCCTAGGTGTGTATATCCTGGACCTCTGCCTTGATTGGCGCAGGTCGTTAGGATACCTGCACTGAATACTCATCAGGGCTGCAATTATGGTATTAAACACCCTGTCCAAGAATTGCTGAAGAGTCTGCCTCCCACACCAGAGAGTAAGCACCTTGAAGATGTTGGTTGTGTCTTTTTGTCTTATCTACAGAGGCTAGCACAGAGTTTGGCACTAAATACCAGCTTTAGAGATGAGAAGATCAATAAATCGCCAAATAGGGAGCAAGAACCTCATCTCTTCAAATTCTAAAAATAAGAAAAGGAAAAAAAAAAAAGGAGACGGTGATTCCACAAGGTTAGGAATTGAAAAAATATGATTATAGTAGATGTTCTACATGAAGATCAACCCACAAATCATCTGTCCCATCCTGTCCCATGCAATTATTAGGCAGCAAAAGTCCTTTTGTGACATTTTCCAAAAGGGTATCTGTGAAAACACTCAGCTGAGGGCAGGAGGACAGGGCTTTAGCAACAGAAATGTTGTGGGTGAGAGAGTGAGAGAGTGTTGTTATTCAATAGTAATGTAAGTGGGTTTCACTTTCATGGCAGTTATTGATACTTTAAATTATCTTATGAACATTTGTCTATTATATGCTTACAATTTGATGTTGCTAAGATCTAATTTCCCCCTCTGACTTCCTGTGGTATGTTACCATTTGTAACCATTAAAAATAGTGTTATGTGATTAATTTTAAGAATGTCTTATGCCCCATACTTCAAGAAAATATTAAAACCCTAGCAAAATCCAAGCAAATAATGGGTTTTTACATATTTTTTTAAAAGAAATTTCTATCGTTTTTCCTAGTTGCTTTGTCCTTGCCACGATATTTGATATTCAAGTGAGTTCCCAGAGAGGGGCATCTGTTCCAACCCCAGCTGAGCAGGACCTTGGGTGGAGGCCGTTCTCACCACCCCACCTCCTTGCACTGTTTCTAAGAAGTGGGGCCCCTCTCTTCTCTGGGCTGTGTGCCCTATCCCTCCTCCCAGGGATCTCTTCCTGCCTGGCCAACATTTTTGTTATTCACAGAGACAGACATGCATCAGAGGGCAGCCCAGGACTGTCTCCATTCCCCCTGAAGGCCACTCACTTCTAACCCCCAGAATCCTGCAGTAGTAGTTTAGAGTTTAAACTTTAAACCCAGGGCCCCTGATCCTAATCTTCTGGTTTCTTTGGGAGAATTCTGAACTTTAAATTTTTCTCTAGTCATGCTTCTAAACCATCTGTTCAAAGTTCCCAGTGATCCCTTTCTTACTAAATGCAGTGACCTACCTTTTCCTGTTCCTATTGTCCTCGACATTGGTTACACTGAGGTCTGAGGGTGGATGTTCTGGGCCCAATTTGCTCACTGGGGAGACCCGCGGAGGTTAACATGCTCTTGCACATCAGGAATCTCACTCTGGTTCATGCTTCCCCTAGGCCTGAAGCCCCTTCCTATTCCTCCAAGCTCACTTCCACCTCAGGGCCTTCACACCAGCTATGTCTTCTGACTGGGATTCTTTTTCCTTAGATGTTTGCATAATTAACTGTCTCACTTCCCTCAAGCCCCACCACCACCACTTCCTAATGCAATGCTTTCCACTTGCCATTGGTCACATTCTGGGATATGGTTTTCTGCTTTAATCCAATTCCATTGCTCACCATCTTTTAGGAAGCGTTCAGTGTTTTCTTTGTTCTGAAAGTCTCTCTTCCATTTTTGAGATCATATTTTTTATTAATTTAAAAAGCATCCTTCTATCATTTCTATGTATTTAGTATGAGAAGGAGAGTTTGTCATCTTGAAACTTGAGAAAAACTTAGAATGAGAGGGCTAACTATGTAGATATCTAAAGGAAGAATATTCCAGAAAGAAGAAACAGTTGATACCAAGGTCCTGAGATAGAGGACCTTTTGCTTGGCAAAAAATAGGCAGGAACCCAAGGTGACTGTTGTTTGGCTGGACCAGTCACCAAGGTAGTGAGTACAGGAAATGAGCTCACAGAGGGGGGTTGCAGTGGGATGCAAGGAGGGACACTTCACGTGGAGCACTGAGTCCATTGTGTGGATTTTGGCTTCTAATTTGGGGAAGACAGAAAGACATTGGAGGCTTTTGATTGAGCAGAGGAATAAAATAAAATAATAAAGAAAATAACTCTGGCTGCTGTGTTATTTCCACTCAAGAAAGTGGAATTGGGACTTGAGTAAAGAAATCCAGGTGAGACATGGCAGAGGCTCAGACCACAATGGTAGCAGTGGCAATGGTAGGAAGTGGTTGGACTGTGGATTTAATTTTGGTGGTAGAAGCAAGAGAATTTCCTGGTTAGGATGAGGAGTGAGAGGGAAATTCCAAGGGTAACTCCAAGGATTTTGGTCTCAACACTGGATCGATAGATTGCAGATCATTCTTTACTTGAGAAAAACAATGTGATGCAATTGATAAAATATTGGCCTACTGTGTGATACAAACCCTTCGAATATCACACACTTCATGCCTCACTGCCACAACCCCAACACAGTATGAGACAGCTGTATAGAAGCTACCTTGGTTTTTTTTTTTTTTTTTTTTTTTTGTACAGGGGATTGAATCCAGGGTGCCACTGACCACATCTCTAAGTTCTTAAAAAATTTTTTTCTTTTAAATTTTATAACAGGGTCTTGCTAAGTTACTTTGGGCCTTGCTGAGTTTCTGAGTCTAGCTTTGAACTTCTGATCCTCCTGTCTCAGCCTCCTGAGCCACTGGGATTATAGGCTTGTGCCACCATGCACAACTTTTGTCTCGGATCTGTTTAATTGTTGGTGAAAAGAAAGTAGGAGGTTACTTAAAAAGTGAGGTAAAATCAGTATGGTTTGTTTCCAGGAGTAGAGTAATAATGATTTCTTGTCATCTGTGGATATCCTAGAACCTGGCACTTTGGGTAACTCAAAGAAGGGTCTGCTTAGGAAGCATTCTAGACATCAGGGTGGCAGGTTCTGTGTTTTCTGCCCCTCCTCCCACCACTGGACTGACTTTGTGCTTCAGGCAAGTTGCTTAATTGATGCCTCCACTCCCACTTATAAATTGAGGGTGGGATGAATTATATTAATGCTTTGAGGCCCTTTCAGGAAGAAGTTCTATAATGTCAGGCTCTTATTAGAGACCTTAAGAAGAAGGTTAACTTGCTTCTTCTGATTTCTAGGGAGCCAGCTGCAAATGAGTAGGAGTTAATGTTATTGAGACAGTGTGTTATTTAAAAAGCAATGAGATCAGTGCTTCCATATCAATAAATATGTGTGAGAGCCCCAGGAGAGATGGGCCTCTCTACAGTTGCCAGCTCCTAAAGGTGACTGTGGACACTGGGCTGGAGCCTGGGTTTCCCACAAGAGAGTCAGGTCTCTTGATTTGTGACACAGTTGTCAGCTCCTCCTGGCTGCTTGACCTTGGAGCAGGTGGGCTGAGCTGGAACCCTTCCAGCAACTCAGTGCTCTTTTTGGAGCCCATGAATCTCACTTGGGGTGGTGAGGTAATGGTTAGATCAGCAGGACGGGCTTCCTGACATGACCCCAGGCAGTGGGGTTACTCTGTACACAGAGGGCAGCCAGCCTACTCTGTTAAAAAGCACTTCAGCCTGCTGACTGATGCCTGCTGAGTGGGACGAATTCCATGCCTTGCCTCACACTTTCCAGGGCTTCTCTGGCCAAGCTCTTGAGGCTTTGAAAGAAGGAGAGATCAACTGAGCTAATTACTTATGAGAACTGTCTCCACTCTCCCTGCTCAGGAAATTTCAAAGGTCAAAGCCACAAGTTTTCTGAATTTCAGTGTGACTCCGATCAGATTGCTGAAAGGTGGCTACCGCAAGAGAAAACAGGGCAAAAGGATCAATAAACTCTGGACTTGACAGGAAACCCTTCTCCAATCAAAATGTGCCTACAGCTGAGGAATTCTTCTTGAAAGCTAAGTCTCATTGTTACCACAGGTTTCCACGTATAGCCCTCCAGCAAGTTCACCCCTCATTGTGGCAACAGTACAAGTTGTTATTTTTCTAATCCTTGATGCATAAAGATGAAGTAAGATGTGGCCTGAGCTCTCAAGAAAATCACAGTGGGTGTTATGGAAAGATACATGGACCGATTGTCCTGGGAGAAAACTGCCACTTAATTGATTTGTCATTCTGAGAATGCTATTTGGCCCTTGTTTCTTTGTCTGCAAACCATAAAACAATAGTGTGTGACTGCAAGGTTGTGGTAGAATATGTGAAGTACTAACTCAAGCATGGACTCTGAAGCAGAAGACACTATAGCACTTAGCACACGGATTTGGCACAGAGGTGATGCTCAAGAAATGGCAGCTTCTATGCTGAGTGCCCTTGATACTGTGCCGGGCATATCATAAGCCCACTGGAAATGTTAACCCTCTGCTTTGCACACACCTACGTCTGTCTCTTGAAACATAAACTATTTTAGTCTTCTATAAGGCTGTTCATCTCACCTTGAAACACAAGTCATAACATTAACCACCTCTCCCCAGAGGCAGTAGAGTTCTGACCAATTCGATCAAAATAAGACCTAGTTTTGCTACTTATGGAAACCATAGAGAGATTATGCTGCCTGACTATAAGTCCTTCTGCCCTATACAACTTACTCTCCAGAGATGCTGAGTGTGGTGCCTTGTCCTTTAATAAGGTCCTTCCTCCCAACTGTTTGAAAATGCTCCCCTGTGATAAGAGATCCTCTAGGTATAATGTGAAAGCAACCATCTACAGTGAAGTCAACCAAAAATGCAGGCATTTTCATCAGAAAAAAAAAAAAAGAATTAAACTAGCATCAGGCATTATGCAGTCTGATGTGGAACAGTTAGAAGGAGCTGAAGACTTCTTTCTTTGGGCTGCTATCACAACTCCAAGCTTCTGTAAGATCCCTAATTTCCTGGTTGCTACACAAAAATCCCAAAATAGTGGAAGAAATATGGTTGCATATTCCTAGATGCTCTTGCAAAGACCAAACTATATAAAACCTTTGAAAGTCCCTTCCCTTTCTGTTAATCCCAATTTGTACAACTCCTTTTCTTGAGAACTATTCTTTGGGGAAAAAAATGCCTGGGAAATCTTCTGGTTTTCCATATGCATGAATGGGTACTTTTTCTACTGGCTTCAGTAATAGCATCAGGATAGATTTTGACCTGGGGCAATTACAGTGAGCCAAATTCTCTGCTCTGAAGATCAGCTATGACCAGAGGATTACCTAGGGATTAATGACTGGCTGTGAGAAGCTGACTATTAAACCCAACATAAGAAATGCAGGGTACAGCACTTCTCACTCACATTGTATCCTGAAAAGAACAATCATCTAAAATCGTAATATTTTCCTCTTGAATTGGTTATATAAAGAATCAGAACACATATATAAAGAACAGTTCATATGACTGTTCTTGAAATACATTATAAGAATTCCTTTAAAACAAGCTCTGCTTTCTCTAAAGTCTGCACGAGGACATAAATGTATTTAGAGAGTCAGTTTATTTTTACATCAATGTTAATAGTTCCATGGGAGGAAAAAAAATGCTTTTACTTAGAACTAATCTTTATATTACAATTGAGTTCTGATTATTTGCTCCAAGATTTGTAGTTATGAACAATGAGATTGTTTTGTGGACAATGTGATCCTACTTTCCATCAGAGGCTCTGTGATTACTTTCCTTAATTGTTTAAGCTAAGGCTTAACTAACACCAAGGAATAGGAGTTTTTTTGTAAGGATGTATCTACATGGGCTTTCAAGAAAACATGACGACTCCTTCTCAGGAAGAATAATTATGGTTTACACGGTTGGGCCTCATGGGAACAAGAACAGAGAAGCCGTCAGTACCCTAGCCAGCTCTCCAGGGTGAATATTCTCCCTCTCATGTTTTCCCTTTCATTCTTCAACTTGCTTGTCTGCAATTCATTGTATCACCCAGTTTCAAACACCCCTACCAATGTCCTTGTTCTTCTGAGAGAATCTCATCTGGGCATATCTCTTATTCTCTCCAACACTGGCTAGCTTATGGGTTGGTGGTCTTCCAGCTCGGGTCAGGTGCTCATCGTCAGAAACACAGAGAGAGCTGAGTTACCTGATTAAAATGCAGCTATTCAAAGGCTGCTTTGTTGGGAAGGGACTATGGATAGGCTTGTCAAAAAGTCTCAGTGGGTTAGCCCCCCATGCCTGCTGTGCGAACACACTCATTTACTCTCCTTTTCTTGTCTTCTTTCCTTTCCTAGGTTTTATTTTTCCCACTTCTTCAACTGTGCTTCTGAGTATCACCTCCCAAATACACATCTACAATCAAGCCTTTGTTTTAGAATCTACTTTTAGAGGAATCCAAAGTAAAATAAAAGGACTATAAATAGAAGAGACTACCTACTTAGCACACACCAGCTGTTCTTCAGACTCACCTTGAGAGCTTTAGCAAAGCAGAGTCCTAGCCTCCTAGGCACTCATCAAAGACAAGAGAAGCACAGAGCTCTCCACCTGTAAAAGCATTCAAGGGTATTCTGGTAGCAGGCTCACCATCTGAATGAGCTTGGGAACTACAATCATATACAATCCTAAGCTTCCAAAGCTGTTTTTTTTTTTTTTAAGTTACTTCTGTTGTTCTATACCTGTAAACTAGACATCATTTCTAGATATCAAAGGCTGGGAAAATCTTTTTAATAAAAAGAAAAGTGTCACTTGTGAATGGTGGTTGGGAAACCTGAATGCTTTCTTCCTTAGTAGTTCATTGTTGCCCAGAAATAAAAGAAATTTAAATAATATTATGCAGAAAGTAAGTTACAAGAAAACCTTAGACATTCAGCTTACTCAGAATTCCTCTGAAATCATATCCTACTTAAATTTCGAGGTTTAACTCAAATGTCATCTTCTACCATCTCTACTCTGGTGTGCCAAAATTAGATTTTCCTTCCTTAATTCTCAAAATCCAAAAAAATAAAAAAAATTCTCTGCTTGGACATACTTAAAAGCCCTCACATTGAAATTTTGTTGTAGTCAGTAAGAGTAATTTGCTTGATTACAAACTATCTGTTCTTGCTATTTCAAAATTTATCTTGGAAGTTCAAGTTCCTGGCATATCTCAGATGCCCAATAAATATTAAACATGTGGTCTTTTAAAAATATAAATCCAGGCCAGCTAATCTGCTTAAATCTTCTGATGCAAGCCTATTTCATTGGGATAAAATACAAACTCATTGAGATAACTAAAAAGGTTTGTTTCAGAAGATTTCTGGCTTCCATTTAGCCTGTGGAAAATGGAGAGTCAGTCCCACACTTAAAAAAGGACCCCTGTATAATCTACTGAAATCATAAATCTTTTGAACACAGTGAAGGGCTAAAGTTATGGGGCATTCAAGTACCTTGAAGTCTAAACAAGACAGATGCCTCTATGGAGAAATTAGAAGGGAGGTTTTGCTTACCTATAGCAAATGGTAAATGCCACATACACTACTAAATAGAATATGTTAAGTTTTAACAAATTGCAAAAGTCCAAGTATGGGCCAACATTAGACTATACCTAGTAGCTGCAGATACAAGGAACCCATTTACTGGTGTTTCCCCACAGACCTTACTGTGTGTTTAGTGCTAGAGGGACTCAACAAGAGACTGGCAAAAGACTCCCTATGGTAAAGATTTGGGTAACAGGAACAGCAGTCACTGCTCCTCTGTCTCTCTCTGGTGAAGACCCACTGCAACTGGGTATGGACACAGAAAAAAAATTACCACTATGCAGAAGCAGGAAAATGTCCTGAGCCCAGAACAGAAGAAGAGTGGAGTCACTGAGAAGCACCACTCCTACCTAAGACTTAGGAATGCAGTATATACACAGGTCCAAGGCTAAGCCAAGACAACAGAAAGCAGCTCTACCCTGGCCCTCAAATTGGACTGGAAGGCACTGAGTTACAAGTGATAGCAGCCTACTGCTGAGTGTAGGCAAGAAAATGAAGAAAGATTCTTTCTCCAAGGCATAAGGGAACATGGAATGTCTAAAGCTGTAAGTTGAACAGGAAAGTCCTCAAGAAACCAATCCCCGATCCTAAACACAAAATATTGCTAGAGAGATTTGGAGACTGTGGGCATCAAGGGTAGAAACAGTAACAACAAAGTCCAACCCCAGCTCAACTTTGATTTAAAAAGTGAACAATATACATGAACAGACAGGTAATATTAACTAAGAGCTGGAAACCATAATATGAATCAACTGGAAATAATAAAAATTAAATGCCATATGAAAAATGCCTTTGATGGTCTCATCAGTAGTGGACAAAACCAATAAAAGAATCAGTGAACTTAAAAAATAAGTCATTAAAAATTACCAAAGTAAAACACAAAAGAAAAATAGATCTTATAAAAATAGAGTGTTAAAGACCTAGGGTTGTGGCTCAGCAGTAGAGCGCTTGCTTAGCATGTGTGAGGCAATGGGTTTGATTCTCAGCACCACATATAAGTAAATGAACAAACTAAAGGCCCATCAACATCTAAAAAACAATTTTAAAGAAAGAGTGCTAAAGAGCCATAGTATGATAGCAAATAGTTTGTGTAAGTGGAATTCTAGAAAGAGAAGAATAAAAGAAATATTAGTATTTCAAGATTTGCTGGCTTAGAATTTTCCAAAATTAATGAAAGATGCTAAATCACAAATGTAAGCAGTTTAGAGAAACTGAGCAGTGAACACAACACACACATACACATACAGACACACACACACACACACTACATGAAGAAGAGTAAAGAGAAAACTTACATATTTATTGTCAGAACTATATTAGAAAGAAGATAATGAAGTGATATTTTTAAAGTGCATTAAGAAAACAACAACCTACATAACTTTATACACAACAACAGTGTATTTCAAACATTAAAGAACAGGAAAGATATTTTTCTAATGATAATTCAGACAATTGATTGCCAGAAGGCCTGTACTAATTCTAAAACGTGTTTTGAGGTAAAAGAAATATAATACCAGACAGAAACTTGACAAAGAAATGAAAGCACTGAAAATGACACCAATGAAGCCAAATATAAATCATTTTTCTTATTTTAAATGTTATAAAATATTTTGCTAAATTTTGATATTTAAACAAAAAATAGTACATAATAAAAGTTAATGCATAATAACAATATATTATTTATTAGCAGGGCATCTAAACTCAAAATATACCATAGCATTTATAAAAATAGCACAAAAAATAAAAGGGAAAAATTACAAGTATGTGGTTGTAACATATAGTACACTATACTTTCAGTGGTAAAATAATATTTGAAGGGAGATTGTGATTAGTTAAAGTTGTATATTGTAAATCCAAGGGCAAGCACTAAAAATATTATTATAATAAATAAGCCAATGGTAGAAATAAAATAAACTCATAAAATAATCTAAAAGAAAGCAGTATAAGAGTAATAATATTTTAAAGATGGAACACATAAAAACCAACTAGAAAAATGATCAATTTTGCTCCAAGCATAATGACAATTGCATTAAATATGAATAATCTAAATGCTAATTAAAAGGCAGAGATTATCAAACTGAATTAAAAAGCAAGACCCAAACTGCATGATGTCTATAAGTTTTCCTTGAATGAAAGAATAAACTAAAAATAAAAGGTGAAAAAAGTATATATCAAAGCAAATGTCCACATACACAGAAATTCAAAAGAAATCTGGTTATTTTAATATTAGACACAGTAGATTAAAAAGGAATATTACATAGTGTTATAAATGATCTTTTCATCAAAAAGACATAATACTACTTAATGTGTATATACCTAACAAAGAACTTTACCTGACATGAAGTAAAAACTTATCAAGTGGAAAGAAGAAATAGAAAAATCCTCAGTTTTACCTGGATGTATTTGCTTTCAGAATAATTGAGAACAAGTTGAAATAAAATCAGTGAGGCTATACAATACCTGACCAACATTATTAAATCAGTACCTGAAAAGATATTCAATATGAATAGCCTCCAGGAAAATGGAAATTAAAAGTACAACGAATCACACACCCATTAGAATGGCTAAAGTTGGGGGGGGGCGAAATAAAATGTTAACTAATGTGGATAAGGATGTTAAACAACTAGAACTTTCAAGTGTTGATGAAAATACAAAATGGTTCAGCTATCTTGAAAAAAATTTTGTAATTTTTTATAGAGTTAAGCATACATTTAACTCATGATCTAGCAATCTCACTTTTAGGAATTTACCCAAGTAAAATGAAAATTTAGGTTCATACATAATCCTGCCTATGAAAGTTTATAGTCATTTATTCAGAATCACTCCAAATGTTCTTCACCTGCTGCAGGACATCCACACTACAGCTTCCTATGAAGTGATAGAAAGCAGCAAAATGACACAACATGAATGAATCTCAAATTCATTACATCAGTGAAAGAAGGCAGAATTGAAAGGCTGCATATTATATATTCCATTTTTATATGGTTCTTATAAAGACCAAACTACAGGGTCAGAAAATACATAGTGAGTATCAAAGCATTCAGGGGTAGTTGTCCACAAAATTTGAAAATCTCTAAACCTTTCTATTTTTGTGGTGGTTTTATCACTGTAAGCATACATCACAATTTGCAGAACTGTACACTAAAAATATGAATGTTGCTTTATGTAAATTATATTACAATTCTAAAAAGCAGGAAAATATTTTTTTACATCCTGACCTGTTTATTTCTCTAGCCTCATTTTCTGTGATTGTCCTCTTTTTCACTACACTCAATGGCCCACACTCCTTCCAATGTACCATGTTATTACTGACTCTGAACCTTCACACATGCTGTTCTCTTTGTTTGAAAAACTAAATGTACAGGGCTGGGGCTGTAGCTCAGTGGTACAGTGCTTGCCTAGCACAGGTGAGGCACTGAGTTTTATCCTCAGCACTGCATTAAATGAAGGAAGGAAGGAAGGAAGGAAGGAAGGAAGGAAGGAAGGAAGGAAAGAAGGAAGGTTGGTTGGTCGGTCTTCTGTCCATCTACAATATTTAAAAAAAAGAATTTAACAAACTAAATGTACATTCTTAATTTGGTTCAATTATATTCTTCTTTCAGTCTCTACTTAAATCCTAGGTTTGAATCCTGGAATGCAGCACTTATTGGCTGTTATGATTTAGATATCAAGTGTCCCCCAAAAGTTCATGTGTGAGACAATGCAAGAAAATTTAGAGGTAAAATGATTGAGTTATGAGAGCTCTAACCAAATGAGTACACTCATTCTCTGATAGGTATTAACTGGTTGGTAACTGAAGGCAGTAGAGTGTGGCTGGAAGAGGTGGGTCATTGGGGCCATGCCTTTGGGGTATATATTTTGTGAGCTGAACTTAGTGTCTGACTGTCTGTCTCTCTGTTTTCCTGGTGGCTATGTCCTGAGTTGCTTTCCTTTGCTATGCTCTTCTGTCATGTTGTTTGCCACATCTTGGGCACAGAGCAATGAAGCCAACCATCTATGGTCTGAGACATCTGACACTGTGAGCTCTGAATAACCTTCTTCTCCTCTGAAATTGTTCTAGTCTTTTGGTAACAGTGGTGAAAAAGCTGACTAAAACATTGGTTTTGTGTGATCTTGGGTTTATTAATTAATATCTCTAGTTTTCCTCATCTGTGAAATGAGGATATTAATAGCATTTATTTTATGAGGTTGTCTTTAGAATTATATGAGTAAATATGAATGAATGCCTGATAGATAGTAACTTTACATAAGACAACATATTTGCTCAGAGAGGTCTTCCTTAACTCACTTGTTGTGCTACCTCCTATTATTTACCTTCATACATATAATAAAATCTGCATTATTTATCTGTTGGTTTTTATAGATGTGAGCTACAGACTGAATATTTTTGTCCCAACGTTCTTATGTTGAAATCTAATCCTTAATATGACAATGTTTGAAGGTAGGACTTTTGGGAGGTGATTAGATGAATATATCCAGCTTCATGGAGAGTAGCATATTTGTTTTGTGTACTGTATTTATCTATCTTGTCTTAGTGCATTTAGGCTACTATAACAAAAACACATGGACTGGTGGCTTATACAACTAGGAATTTTTTCCTCTCAGTTCTGAAGGTTGGGAAGTTTAAGATCAAGGTGCCAGAAGATTCAATGTCTGGTAGTATTCTACGTACTTGCCTAGAAATGATCTTTTTGCTTTACCCTTACTTGACAGAAGGGGGTTATTATGCTTTGGATATGAAGTATTCCCCAGAGGCTCCAGTGTTGAAGGCTTGGTCCATAGCATAGTAATGTTCAGAAGTTGGGCTTGTGGGAAGTGATTGGATGATGAGGCCTCTAACTTCAATGGTGGATTGATCCATTAATGGATTCCTAATTTGATGGAATTATTATGAAGTAGTGGAAGCTTCAGGAGGTGGCACCTACTTAGAGAAGGTAGGTCACTGGGCATGCCCTGGAAGAGTATAAGTTATCCCTGGTTGCTTCCTTGCTTGTCTCTCTGCTTCTGGCTACCATAAGGAAAGCAGCTGTGCTCCACCACACCCTTCTGCCACGATGTTATACCCCACCACAAGCCCATAGCAACAGATGCAGTCAATCATAGACCGAAACCTCTGAAATCATGTGCTAAAATGAACTTTTACTGCTTTAAGATGATTTTCTTCCGTATTTTGCTACAGTGGCAAAAAGCTGACCAACACAGAGGGCAATGAGTTTTCTGGGGTCTTTTATAACAACTCTAATCTTACTCACCTAATCACCTCCCAAAAGTCCTACCTTCAACCATTGTCATATTAAGGATTAGATTTCAACATAAGAACTTTGGGACAAAAATATTCAGTCTGCAGCTCACATCTATATCATCTACCAGTTTATCTATCTAAATGTTAATTTATCAATCTACCTATCCATTCACACTACCTGTGTCCTTGATACAATGTAGGCACTTATAGATTTCTTAAATGAACAGATGAATGGTTAGAAAAATGACACCCTACATGGACATGCATCTCATAACTTGCTCTCTCTCTCTCTCTCTCTCTCTCTCTCTCTCTCTCTGAGATGCAAATCCCATGTGATCCTGACTATATTCACAAAGTGAAATGGATGATGATGCTTGTTGGTATTTTCAGACAGAGCTCAAACATGTAGCTTCCTTTCCCCCTTGCCCCACTTTCCCTAAGTAATGCCTCTGCCTTCCTAGTTCCATCTATTACTGGGTAGGTAAGTCAGGCTGTGTCTAACTTGGAGGTTCATCTCTCTTTAATTCATGAAGAAAGTGAGCAGCCACATATTGGCCCCAAATGCCTGTTTGGTTCTCTACTCAACCTTTACTAGAAAGTCATGCATTTTGAAAATTACAGAGCAAGCCTCAGCAAAGGCCATCCTTTGATCCCCCCTGACACCTGGGTGTTTATGAATGTTGGCGGCAGAGGTTCAGATACTACATGAGATTGTGCTCTGTAAAAGAAAAGTCTTGTTAAATAAAAACGTGTCAGTCAGGGGACTATGCTTCTCTGCTCTGGGACTATTCCCTGAGGTAGGTTGACACAAGAAAGGGAAGTGAGTTCTTTCACTGGGTAGAATAAAAAAAAAATCACCAGAAACCCAGATGGAGGCAACCCAGATGTTGGTGGTCTAGGAGAGGTTGGCAGGAGCACGGAGCACGGACTGTGGTACATCAGGGCACAGAACTCCAGGGAAGTGAGCCAGCAGGAGGCCCAGCACAAACAAACAACAGAGAGGAAAGTCCGGGGTGACAGTTTCACAGAACAGAGTTTCTCAGATGCTGTGAGCTCTGCTTCCATGTGAGGCAGTCAACCCACTCCTTCCCTAAAGGATCTCGGAGGAAGCACAAACTTTTCTAGGCTCATGAACTTGTGGTGACCAAGGGACTTTCCAGCTGCTTCATGAAGGTCCCCTTAAAAAGACTCAGAAATATTTAAGGGTGGATACATCTGAAATAAACTGGACTATCCATGTGAACAGGTGTGAAGCCCAGAGCCAGTGAAATTTAAGAAACATTATTGTAAATGTTAATGCTTTTTCTCACCCACCAGCTGGTGAAGCTGGATAGATGTCAGTTGCACTCGCTGATTGACTGAGCTGTGATCCCATCATCGTGGCCACTGAACCATTCCATCTGGCATTTAGACTCGGTGATTGGGATTGTTTGGGAAGATGGCCAAAGTGATCATATCCCACTCACTGCAGTCTGCTTCAGCGGCTGCATGTAAACCCAGCCCATGCCCCAAAATATATTAATCCAGACAAAATAAATTTTATTTTGGGTTTGATTTAGAAAAGATAATATCAAAGATGGGAACATTTTCCATGAATGAGTGAACATAATCAGTGTGCTAAATTAGAAAGTTCAACTTATGCTATTTAATTGACGACTGTTTAAAATTATGGAAATTCCATATGGGATCATATCTCATGATTATCATACAAAAAAATATAAAACCAAATTACAATTCACACTAATAAATGCTTCGTGCGTTAGGTAAAGACACTCCAAGGTCATGAAATTTAGCAATGTGTAAAACTTGCCAGGGCTAACATGAGAGAGCGGATTTCTTTTGTTTCTTTTAAAAAAACAACTTTTACCGACCATGTCACCAAATGAGCAATTAATATGAAGACACATCATTAAACTCTGCTCTCAGGTAATTTATATGCCACAGTGTTCATTGTTCATAACCCAGGCTTTACTTAGTGAATCATAACATTGTCTTAATCATCACTGTTAATTGGTTCCCCCCGCCTCTAGTCCAGGAATGAGTTTTAAACCAAACCTTTGAACTGTTTTGCAAAGCATGTACCTTACTTAGATTTCACTTGGGTTGTCATCGTAGGAGCAAATTAACTCAAGTTTTCCCTCACAGTGTGCTAGGTAAAAGAGTCCCAAATGCCAGAAGCAACAATGAAAAAAAAATTTCTTTTTCTACCACAATTACCACAAACTCTTCAGACACTCAGCAATCCACAGCTTTTTGTTCTGGATTTTGTAAAGAAATAATTCAAAGCTTAACATTGCTAGAACCCTGGGAGACACAGAGTCTCATGAATATGATCTGTCCTGGAATTGCTCTCCTAGACAAATAGGCTGCAACCAGTTTATGCAAGTCTGACTTTGTGCTAGGTTTGCTTTATTGTGATAGAGGGTAAGTTAGATGTGGAGTGTCCTTCTGGCCTGGCCTTAAAGAAGGATGATGGCTGTAGCTATTCATACAACTACTACAACTATAAGGGGATTTCTTTTGAAATGTAAACTTTTTTCTTAAAAGAGTCCTTTGGTACGATCTTGTTATCAGTAATTGGCCTACTTGAATTGGACATTTTCAACCAGTTGTTTTGGTATCATATAAACCCAGTCAGAGAGAAATGAATAAACTTTACCTTAGCTAATCCTTCCTCAGGGCTGTGGACAATGGACTAACTACCATTTTTACACTGAATGGATATACTTGAAAGGTACCTGAGCAGAGAAGATGAATATAATCTAGGGCAATGCTTTTCAGACTTTAATGTGCATACAAATCACCGGTGACCAAGTTAGAATGCAAATTCTGATAGCAGATTTGGAGTGGGGCCTAGGATGCTTTATTTCTAGCAAATTTTCAGGTGATACTGATGCTGGCATCCAAGGACATAGACACAGGTCTGCCATTTATGGATTTCATTTGTACAACAGTAGCCCTCTGGGATGGGTATAATTAGTCACATGTTGCAGATGGGACTCCCAGGGTTTAAGTGAGTCACTTGGTCATTGAGTAGTGAGTTGGGATTTAAACTTAGGTCTTTCCAGCTACTGACTTGTGTTCCAAATTATTATCTAGTGTTTCTCACCTGTCTCAAGATCATGTGGGGTTCTAGTTAAGCTGGATAACTGGACCTGATGCTGTTCAGTTTCACAAGTACCCCAGGCTGCTTGGCTGCATCCAATCTCAGTGGCACAAAGCTGACTTCTTTCTCAGAGGCTCCTCAGACCCTTTTACAGGCTTTATGATGGTAGTTGGCTGGCCTCATGGGCTGCCAGATGTTTGCAGACATGTCTGAGTATCCTTACTCAGCCCTACTTATTTTCATACTCCCAGTCTGAATATTTGTGAGTTAAAAAAATTTTTTTAAAAAAATGAGGTTCTCAGATTTCCTGATGAGAAAACATTAAGGGAAAGAAAAGAAAAGAAAGCAACATGTATTCAATGTATTCATTATTTAATATGTGAAGGCACAGGGTAATTTCTTTACATACAACTTTTATCTACACAACAATCAAATAAAGTACTTGGTTTTCTATCCCTATTTTGAAGCTGCAGAAATTAAAGGTTAGAGGCATTAACTAACTTGACCAAAGTAACCAAGTTAGGAAGTGTCCAAGTTGACATTTCAGCCCAATTTTGGCCTCAAAGAACATGCTATTTGTACTACACTGCAAAGAACTATAAATTAAGAACAGAAGTATCCACAGAAGGACAAACTACTAATGTGCTGAATGCTAATGAACATTAGTCAGTTGATGGACATTAGCTGTGACACATTTGCCAAGAATACGACCCTCTTTTTGCAAGGAGTCTTGCTACTTACAGCTTTAAAATTGCTTCATCAAGTTCTGTCCATATAATTTATTAATCACACTTTGGTACAGCATTGTTAGTTTCTAAAATCTAATAGTGTACTATCCTATTTGCATGATGTCAAAGAACTGGTTAGAAACTGAAATAATGATGTCATTTAAACTATTGTTTACCATATGGTATAGTTAACAGATTGACCATTTCTGAATTTTTATAGAATTAACTGATTCTTTTTAATTAAGTAGATGAAATCAATTGGTTGATTTAAACTCTGAAATTCCAAGAACCCAAGCTTTTCTTAGTTTTTACAAAATATAAGTTTAAAAAACCAACTAAAATCTAGATCAATTGTCCTTGACTCTTATGGAGAAAAAAAGGATTGCTTAAATTTGTATTAAGAAAATCAAAATAATACAGTACAAGATGTTTAAAAAAAACCAGCAGAAAGGCAAGGAAATGCGGAAAGGTGGGTCAAAGTGTAAGTAGCAGATACTCAGGGCAGGATGAAGAAGTTAGGAGATCTAATGCCCAACATGAGGACCATAACTAGAAATATTGTCCTGATTGTACTCAGAAGTTTTGCTAAATGGGTAGATTTCAGGTTTTTTTTAACCACATACACACACAAAATAAATATGTATGTGAAGTGATGAATATATTAGTTATATATAATAAAATTTGTTTTTAATTGCTTAGAGAAGATCATAATGAGAACCAATAATTTTCCATCTCACTTTTTATAGTTACCAGTAAACTCGGCTTGAAGTTTCAGAAATACAGTTAAAACTGGCTTAAAAAACTAAGAAGTACATTATCTCACATACTGAAGTCCATGTGCAGGACAGCCTCCAGATGTGTGTCTCAGGATTGTGACTCCACCACCCCGGAGGCTTGGTGGGCAGCCTTGTGTTTCTCACTGGCACAGGATGGCTTCCAGTCATCCTCAGGGCAGTGGAAGGAAGAGCTCATCTCCCCAGTAAAGGAACTGGTTCCTTTCCTTCAGTTTGGTTAGGCCATCTTGGATCATACCATGACTAACCATGGCCAGTGAAATCTCAAGCATTGATTCTTCAGATAAATGATTCTCCACTCTAATGGATCCAGTGATTTTTTAAAATGAATTTTTAATACTTTGCTTTTTCCTAGTCTGATTAGATGTGATGGGCACCGTAACCCATCCATACACACAATTTCAGAAAGTACTTACATTTTCACGGTTTTCTAGACAATCTCAGTTATGTCCATCCAGACCTTTGGGCAAAATATAAATAAAGTACACTCTTCCCTAAGCCCACATCCATCTGGTGTACATATCCTATCTATTTCTTTCAATTCTCTCTTTGCTTTCTCTATTTTGAGTAACATGGGAGGTCTCTGGGGCCATCCCCGGGATTTGTTATTGCCTAAACCATAGCAGAGGAAATATCCTTTGGGGGCAAAAATCTTGACGTGTTAAACTATTGTTTACCATATGGTACAGTTAACAGATTGACCATTTCTTAATTTTTATAGAAATTAACTCTCTTTTCTGTTGGACTCTTTAGTACTAAATGATTCTGACCCATTTAACTTGGGACTTTGAGATAGCTCAAGGAATTGCTGTTCAAGTGAGTGAGCAATATGAGGAAACTCAGACTCAGGGAAGGAAATATACACAAATATAGATGGAGATAACCCATTTCAAAATTGTCTCTTTCATGAATTTCTTTCTCAGAGGTCCCAGAGTTTTGGATTTCCTAAAGTCAGTCTTTACCAGAGTCACATTTTCTCTACCTCACTCAAAGGGAGAAAGGGGAAGAGAATGAACATTTGGTAAACTCCTGCTGTATGTGACATGCTGTTCAGTGCTCACTAGACCATTTTGGGCAGCTGTTCTACACTCACCCTACACCCAAGACTGAGTCTCTTATGGGCAGAGCTGGAGTATGAACTGAGACCTGTGTGAGTCCAAAGCCAGCCTCTTTGTAGACATCCATAAAGTCACTCTATCTTGTTTACCATCTAGTTTTTTCTTTCTTTCTTTCTTAATTACAGAAAAATACAGCTACTATAGTCTCCAACTCTAACCTCCACATTCGTCTTAAGTCCCATTGTCTTTGATCACCTCTCTCTGCTTAGACAAATCAGTACTGGGAATTCCTCTGCCTTGGGGGCCACTTGACTCACCTTAAGATGCATTGATTGCTAGAAAACTCTCAACAGCTGTACAGAATTTGCCTCTCCAAGGGTTGGCTTACTTGTACTAATTCTGATCTCTGAAGCCTCCTTAGAAAATGTGATTTTTATTTCACAAAGTGGCCCTACAAGTATTTGAACCAAAGTCCATTTGCTCTTTTTTTGTAAGTGGACATTGAGTGGATCTACTTGAGGATAATTTATCAGTATTTGAAATATTATTCCTTGGTGCTCAAGTCTCCCCATTTTCTATTCTACTTCAGTGCTTTGTCTCATATATCCCTTAAAAAATGCTTCTTATTTTCTAGCTTCCCCTACCTTCCCATTCTTATTCTGGCCTCTAACTATTTTTTTTCTCCTATATCTAGGTCTTATTTTTTTTTCTATTATTATTAAGCTTCAAAGTGTCCCTGGTGCATTTACACACTTCCACTTATCAACATGAGCATTTCTTTGAGTATAACAGAAGGGACATCTGTCAATAAGGGAAAAAATCTACAAAAAAAAAATTGATTCTCTTTTCCTACCATTAAGTTTACTTAGTAGAGACAATAGGAGAAAACTGTATTTTACAAATTAGTTTTTGAGTCTCAGAAATAGTGCAGAAGAGAGAAAAGAGAAAATTCATGGGATCACATTTGAGTTTAGATGTTATAAAACACTTGTTCTTGAAGTGTTTCCTGGACTAGCAGTATTAGTATTATATGGAAATTTGCTAAAAATGCAAATTTTTGAACCAGTCTTGGATCGATTGAATCAGAAACTCTGTAGTGGGGTCCAATAATTGGTGTCTTAACAAACCCTCTAAGTAATTCTGATGCACATTGAAGTTTCAGAATTGCTTCAAACTAAGTAGATTTTTGTTCTTGATCTTAACACACACTCATATGCACTCTCACACACAATTAATGTCTTCAGCATTCTTTATTAATTTGCTAAGCATGCTCCCATACATTATTCAGACATTCTGGATTCTCATACCCTTTAATGAAAAATAATGAAGTTGAAGTACATCATGGATGGCAAATAAATTTATCAGTTGTCAACTCTGACCTATTAGTAGTGATTATCTGGAGAATAATAGTTTCAGAGTTGTAGAGACTTGGGAAAGTTAACTTTTAAATGTCGGTTTCTTCATCTGTAAAACAGGAACTACATTGCTGCCTACCTACACATATGCAGGCTCACTGGGGAAATGTGAATCATTTGGTGATGGCTGCCATGAGCATCAAAGGAGACCAGGGAGGCACTCGGGCATGTAGCTGCTTATTCTGGAAAAAAGTGCTCCACTCAGCTCTAGCTATAATTCAGGGGAAGGAGTTTAAGAGAGTATGTCCTTTATTTAAATAAAATTCATTCAGTGTTGAATAGAGAAGAGTTCCTTAAAAAAATATGTCATTACATCATTGAGTTCCAAGAAGATATTGAACAAACTTGGGAAGAAAAAAAAATCTTCTTGTCTCATTTCTCCTATTGGGAGCCAGATATTTAAAAGAAACAAAGAAGGAAAGAGAGGAGGAGAGGGAGGGAGGAAGAAAGAAAATTAAAATATACAAACAGTTTTAAAGTTACCACTTTATTAAAATGCAATTTTCTGATCCTGAAATATTCTAAAAAATTAAGCTAAGAACTATCCAATGTGTTAAATATTATACTAAGATAAAATTAATCTCATTCTAAACTCAAAAGGGAACAATTTTATCTTAATATAATATTTCCTGGAAAAAGAGGTGTCTACTGTATAATTGCACCCAAGTACTTGTGAAAGTCAGGTGTTCATAGTATAGTGCTGCAGCCATGCAGTAAAGTCACAAATAGATACTTTGTTAGGTTAAATGAGGTGTGGAAACATGCTTTTCTGTTAGAATGCAAAGACCTCCCAAGCCACATAATAAATTCTTTTACCAAAAAAAAAAAAAAGATAAAATTATAATTCTAAAATGGTAACCATGGTCCAATCTAGAGATTGATGTAAATGTCCAGATGATTCTCTGGGGATTCTTTTCTTCCAGTTTCATGTACATGTCCCGATATCATCTATCCCACATCTAAGGACTGATTTACATAATATTTTATTCTTTTAGTAAAAACAACCCAAACTTGGGCTGGGGATGTGGCTCAAGCGGTAGCGCGCTTGCCTGGCATGCGTGCGGCCCGGGTTCGATTCCCAGCACCACATACAAACAAAGATGTTGCGTCCGGCAAAAACTAAAAAATAAATATTAAAAAATTCTCTCTCTCTCTTTAAAAAAACAAACAAACTTAAATCCCCCTATATAAAACATTCCTCATTCATTTGGACCTTCCCTCTCAGTTTTGTTTTCTAGTTTAGCTCATTATTGACAAAATGAGGTGATGATTGATGTCTTTGAGTCCCAGTGGATAATTTAAGCTTTGCTGGGTCAGATAATCAGGCTATTGAATACCTGTTAGATAATTTAATAAAGCCCTAAGTTACATATAAGTATATATAGCCTATATATACATACTGAGAATTTATTTTATAAAAGTCTACAAATCATACTTTCCCTGTATAATAATAGCTGAATCAATTAATAAAAATAGACCACAGAAATATAGGTATATAGTAGGAGATTGGGCATTTTCTAATTGGTCCTATCAGTCACTTTTCCAAGTAAGATACTGCAGAACATACTGGGAATTTTGAACATGCCCTTAAAGGACAATGAATATGCCATTTTCAATATAAAATTACCTAGTCCATAAGAGACCTCTGTGTGGACATAGCTTGATTTTCCAAAGTAATGGGAGTGGAAGTTAAGTAATTAAGAAAAGAACATTGGATTGGGACTAGGAAGCCTGGACTTGACCCAGGATCAACCTTCAGTAATTTACTTAATTGCTTATAATCTCATTTTCCCTAAACCCTTCTCAAAGCTGCTAAAGCATGCTGCAGTTTAGACCACAAAACTCCGTACAGATGATTATGCTCTCATATTGGGTGCTTCACTACAGATATAACTAAACCCCAAAATCATCTTTTGAACCATAGTTACTATAATGACACTGTGGAATACCATGAGATTTGGACTTTTTTTTTGTAGCTGTTATTCTATATTTCTGTTTTGTTTTTTTAATGTTCTAATCAAGCAGGAGGTTGGGTACTACAGCAATTTGCTGATGGATAGACAAGCATGGGAAATTCTACAAGAACAACCTCTCTTCTAGATACCTCTCCCTTTAAGCCACAGATGTAACCCTGTAACCTGGGTATTTCTCCAGATCATTGGCAAACAATGAGTGTCCGAGCACTAGAATAGCCTGGGTATATGGGCAACTCCAGGCCAGAAAATCTTGGCTAGTGGAGCAGCTCCAGTTAATCTCACCTAAGCAGGAATTTATACTGTTGGGTATTCGGCAGCATGTACAAAAGACTCACTGGGCAGAAAGCTAAAGATGCTGGAAGACATGACAGGCTCCTCTCATCTATTGGCCCCCTGCCCAGAGCATCAGGCTACTTACTAAGTGATGTCACTAAAAAGGGGACAGGACAACCCACCTGTCTCTAAATATATCACTCACAGGGCTTGGCCCTTTGCAACTCATTACTCTAATGAGATAATGGCATAATGCACACAATATCCGTGACATAATTTATATAGAACTCTTAGCATAGTGTCTGGCACATAATGAGAAGTCAATAAATTTAACTCATAGGAATATTATGGTTAGTTGTCCATATGAGGTAAGTCATTGGAGCTACTTTAAACAAGGAGTAGCATATTTAACCATGAAGTCATTAATACTCCATTAAATACTGGCTCTTTAGATTCAATATTGACCCCAGGTAGGACCCTAGGAATAGGATATGGAGGAAGTGGGGTGGGACACTTGAGCGATATAAGAGGTTGATAGGGGCTGGCAGGATCAGATGGTCATTGTAATAGAGAAAAGATGAAGGGTCCGGTTGGAAAAAAAGATTCGAAAGTAGAGGGGGGGAAATGAAATGCATGGAGCAACAGAAAAATACCTGTTCAAAAAATCAGGAGACATAGAACTCATCTAAACTTAGGCCCTCGGTAGCGATGACTTTTCCAAATCATTGCAGCTCTCTGGGTGTTAGTGTATTCCATATAAAAGGATGCATGGAATTAGATTACTCCTGAGGACCTTTCCAGGAGTACAAAAGGCAAAGCTTTCCTAGCCTTTCTCTAAACAGTCTGTACATGTAATAAATTCATAGTATGGAAATTTTTTTTTGAAAATTTCTATAAATGTAAACACTCTAAGAGCTACAGAAGGTGACTTACAAACCAGTCAAGCTTAAAATATACATCATATAAAATCAAATACAGTATTTGTTGTCCCAAGGCTCCAATAAATCTTATCCATATCCTGTATTCTTTTGCAGCTTAAAACCTATAAAGATAACTTGTGAATGATCTTTTTAAATAAATATGTTTTAGCCATTAATAAAGGACCACGTCAGAACATATGCAAGCCTTCAGTTTGAAATATATATATATATATATATATATATATATATATATATATATATATTCTAACATTATATAGTTTGTTTTTATTCATGACACACTATTTTGAAATTTTAAATCATGTTAAAGAAGGGCATGAAATTGTGCTTATCAAAATTAGAAGGCGAGTTATCAAAAAGAAAAAAGAACTTCATGTTTAAGGCAAGGATATTTTTATTTTTCTCTTACTTTTTATTAAGGAAATGAAAAGCTTTCTATAAGCATCTGTGTTTTAATAAAATAATGTACTTAAAGTTTTGAAAAGTTCATATGAAAGTGAAATAAAAGAGTTCTAAAATTCTCCCAATCTGAACCCAATGATTTATACTGATAGATATGGGATTATGAGATTATGAGGCCCTTAGCTAGACTTCTGAGTCATTTCTAGAAAGTTGGAATGAAAGAAATGAGCAATCAATGAGAAACTTGTATATAAATGAAATACCCTTGGAATCCACCTGAGCTTTAAAAAATAATAATCTCCTCCATCCCACACACCACCACCATCATCAACCTACATGCAGGGGAACTTTGGCACTGGGTACAATTTGATGTGTGCAGCATTCATCCAATTTTTTTCAGATAAGGAGGCCAATGCTGTATTTCTATCCCTAGAGTATTTGCTTTGAGTTTGCTAACCTGGGTGATGGATGGGTTTGCAATCATCTATCCCCACTCTCTGATCCAGGAGCAAATGTACTTGATCATGAGCATAAACGTGAAGGCAGCTACTTAAGGTCAGGACTATGGTCTATGGTCCAGCCTCAGGGTAAGGCTCAAGTCTCTGCATGAGGATGCATATAACCAACGTGGCGGTCAACAGTTCTTCTGATCATTCTTCTAAAACACCTCTTTGGTCCTTTTATTACCCTAGTCTTAAATCTCCCATGGTTACAAGATAACAGATCAATATGAAAGGAAGAGAGGAGGGATAGAAATAGAAAAGACAGGAGAATGAAGTGGACATAACTTGCCTATGTTCATATATAAATACACCACCAGTGAAACTCTACATCATGTACAACTACAGAACACGATCCTAATTAGACAAGTCATACTTCATGTGATATACATATATGTATATGTGATATAGGTAATATATTGATATATGTATAATGTATCAAAGCACACTGTACTGTCATGTATATCTAAAAAGAACCAATTAAAAAAAACAATATGCAAAAGCAAAATTCATCCTGTATGCAGCAGAGAATGATAAGCAGATGGAATTTAAGAACACTATTTAAAATA
The DNA here is from genome assembly GCF_045843805.1 of Urocitellus parryii. Lineage (NCBI taxonomy): Eukaryota > Metazoa > Chordata > Mammalia > Rodentia > Sciuridae > Urocitellus > Urocitellus parryii. The sequence goes on along the minus strand of NC_135534.1, from coordinate 84,890,180 downwards.
ATATCAAAAAATCATGGAATAATTTAAGGAGAATTGGTATTAATTCTTCTTAGAAGGTCTTGTAGAACTCAGCTGAGAATCCATCTGGTCCCAGGCTTTTCTTGCTTGGTACACTTTTGATGGTGTCTTTTACTTTCTTACTTGAAATTGATCTGTTTAAATTGTGTAAGTCCTCCTGGTTCAATTTGGTCAGGTCATATGCCTCTAGAAATTTGTCAGTGTCTTTGAGGCTTTCTATTTTATTGGAATATAAGTTTTCAAAATAGATTCTAATTGTCTTTTGTATTTCAATAGTGTCTGTTGTGATATTTCCTTTTTCATCACAAAGTTTAGTAATTTGAATTTTCTCTCTGGTTCTTTTCGTTAGGGTGGATAAGGGTTTGTCAATTTTACTTATTTTTTCAAAGAACCAGCTTTTGGTTTTGTCAATTTTTTGAATTGTTTCTTTTGTTTCAATTTCATTTCAGCCCTGATTTTAATTATTTCCTGTCTTCTACTACTTTTGGTGTTTTTTTCTTTTTCTAGAGCTTTTAGTGTCAGGTCATTTATTTGTTGACTTTTTCTTCTTTTAATGAATGAGCTTAATGCAATGAGAATTCCAGAAATTTTGTTATGTTGTATCAGAGTCCTCATTTACCTCTAAGAATTATTTTTATCTCCTTTTTCATGTCTTCTGCTATTGATGCATCATTTGATGGCATTCTATTTAGTCTCCAAGTGTTGGAGTAGCATCTATTCTTTACTTTATCATTGATTTCTAATTCATTCCATTATGGTCAGATAGAATGCAGGATAGTATTCTATATTTTTTGTATTTGCTAAGACTTTCTTTGTGGAGTCTATTTTGGAGAAGGATCCATGTGCTGCCAAGGAAAAGGTCTATCACTCATTGATGGATAGAATAGGATATATATATATATCTCCATTAAGTCTAGATTATGGATTGTTTTATTGAGTTCCATAGTTTCTTTGCTTAGTTTTTGTTTGGAAGATCTATCCAGTGGTGAGAAAGGTGTGTTAAAGTCACCCAGTATCATTGTCTAAAGCTTCTTCTCAGCAAAAGAAACAAACAATGAGGTGAAAAGAGAGCCTACAGTTTGGGAGCAAAGTTTTGCCATATGCATGTTGCCATATGCTAATCTCCAGGATATATAAAGTACTCAAAAAACTTAACACCAAAAAACCCCAACAACCCAATTAATAAATGGGAAGGAACTAAACAGACATTTCTCAGAAGAAGATATACAGTTGATTAACAAATATATTTAAAAAATGTTCTACATCTCTAACAATTAGAGAAATCCAAATCAAAACTACTCTAAGATTTCATCTCACTCCATTCAGAATGGCAGTTACCAAGAATACAAGCAAAAAATAAGTGTTGGCGAGGATGTGGAGAAAAAGGCACGCTCATACATTACTAGTGGAACTGCAAATTGGTGCAACCACTCTGGAAAGCAGTGTGGAGATTCCTCAGAAAAATTGGAATGGAATGACCATTTGACCCAGCTAATCCACTCTTTGGTCTATACCCAAAGGACTTAAAAACAGCATCCTGCAGTGACACAGCCCTATTAATGTTTATAGCAGCACAATTCGCAATAGCCAAACTGTGGAACCAACCTAGATGCCCTTCAATGTATGAATGGATAAAGAAACTGTGGCATATATACACAATGGAATATTACTTAGCATTAAAAGAGAATAAAATTATGACATTTTCAGGTAAATTGATGGAGTTAGAGAATATTGCACTAAGTGAAGTAAACCAATTCCCAAAAACCAAGGGCTGAATGTTTTCTCTGATAAGTGGATACTAATCCACAATGGAGAGAGGGACTTTGGATGGGCCAAGGGGGAAGGATGGGAAGGAAAGGGGCATGGGACCAGGAAAGATGGTGGAAGGAGACAGACATCATTACCCTAGGTATGATCCTACTTTGTATACAATCAGAGAAGTGAATAATTGTGCTTCATTTGTGTACAATGAATCGAAGAGCATTCTGCTGTCATGTATAACTGATTAGAATAAATAAATATAAATCAAATACTTGGGAATAAATTTTTTGAAAAGATATTCAAGTCCTGAAAATTATAAAATATTGCTATGAGAAATTAAAGAGAAACTAAATATGTGGAATGATGTATCATTTTTTGAATTAGAAGATTCAGTATTACATTAAGAAGTTACCAGTTCTCTCCAAACTGATCCACAGATTCAATGAAATTCCAATAAAAATTCAGGGTTGATTCCAAAGTAAATATAAAAATGTAATAATCCTCAGCAGACAAAATAATTTTTGTATATAAATGGCAAGTTTGGGGACTCATGTTACCTGAATCCAAAATGAATTACAGTGCTGTAGGAATCAAGCCAATTTGAAAGTGGTATAAAGCTAGACAAATATATCAATGGGATAAACTTAAAAATACAGAAATAGAACAAAACATACATTGTTAATTGACTTGTAAAAAATCTACCAGTAATTCAATGCAGGAAGGAACATCTTCTTAACAAATAATGCTGTAACAAATGGAGAACCTGTAGGAAGAAAAACAATAACAAACAATAAACTTGTACCCTTCTTTTACACCCCACACAAAAGTCAGGTTTAGGTGAATCATAAATGTAAATAATCAACTCTTTAAACAAAACAGGGCATTTTCCCATCAGTCTTCATTCCATACAATGTACCCCTCCCTCCCAGTAGGCATCCAGTGTGGAGATTTCTTTCAACATGTATCGATTTGTCATAAAAGCTAAAAATATAAAATTTCCAAAAGAAAACCTAGGAGAATATCTCTGAACTTTGGAATAGGTGAAGATTAGACAGGATCCAACTTTCAAAGACACCATTAAGAATATTAAGACACAAGCAACAAATTGGTCAATGCTATGTTCACTACATATCTAATAAAGAATTTTAAATCAGAAGAATTTCTATAATTCAATTAGAAAAAAAAGACTAATAGCCCAATAAAAATAGGTGAGTGTCAAAATGCTTGAATGTTTAACAATAACAACAAAAGAATCTGTGTGAATGACTACTAAGCCATGAAAAGGTACTTACTATCATTAATCATGAGAGGAATTAAAATTAAAAGTATGTTCAGATAGCACTTTACACCCACTGATAGGACTAACATCATAAAGACTGATAAGACGTAATGTTAGCAAGGATGGAAAGCAATGAGAGCTCTCATACTGATGCTGGGAATGTAAGAGTTCAACCCCTTCAGAAAAATAGCAGCTTCTTGTAAGTGCACAACAGCTAATGTTTAACCAGTAATTCCATTCTTGAGTTACATACTCAAGAGAAATAAAAGCACATGTTCACAAGAAGACTTGTGCAAAAATGTTTATGCCAGTTTTATAAGTAACAGCTCCAAACTAGAAACAATTAAATGTTCATCAACAGGGAGAAGGGATAAATAAACCATGGTATATATTCTTACAATGAAAAACTAGTCAATAAAAAGAACAAACTATTGAGACATATGCCAAACATGGATGAACTTCAAAACATTGTGCTGGATGAAAAAGGGCGGACAGGAAAGAACATTTCCTGTAGGTTTTTATTTACATGAATGAAGTTCCAAAACTGACAAGTCGATACATGTTGAAAGAAATCCCCACACTGGATGCCTACTGGGAGGGACACATTGTCTGGAATGAAGACTGATGGGAAAATGCCCTGTTTTGTTTAAAGAGTTGATTATGTGGTGTATACGTTTGTCAGAAGTCATAGAATTTTACACGAAAAGTTTGTGCATTTCACTGGATACAAATTTTACTTCTTGTTAAGATCATGAAAAAAAATGGTTTTTCAAATCAGACAGATCTGAGTTCAAATCCCAAACCCGTTACTAAGTAGCCAAATGTTCCTGGATGACCCTCTTATCCTCTCTGAGTGTTAGTTTTCTCACCTGTACAATGGAAATGGTAATAACAATTTCACAGGGCCAACAGGAGTATAAAAATAAGACTATTTTAAAGCAATAAAAATGTGGTCATGCAATAGATTCCAAGGCTATTTTTACACACTAGAAAAAGAAGACTTTCAACCTTACAGTCAAGACCTTCATATACAGATAGATAGGTAGGTAGGTAGATAGAAAGATATAGATAGACAGATATATCCTGTTTTTCCATTTTTTCTCCAAGTACCCTTCTAACATCTGTGCATTTTGTTTGTAACCATGATAGTAGAAGGTGGAATGCATCCCCCTCTCCCTAATGTTCCCAACCCCTACTTTCTCCTCTTTATCTGTATAACCCCAGAAAAGTCATTTAAACTCTCTGAATTTCAGAGGCCCCATTTTTAAATTGGGGTCATAGTACCCACCCCATAGGGTTGTATTCAGGATTAAAGTAGAAAGTACATATAGTTCAAACAAACCTAGCAAAATGTATGAAACACTATACTGAAATACAGAATGTGCTCCATAGGGGGACATTCTCTCTGTTCTCCCTCCTTGCCACCTATCTAGCTCTGGATCCCTCACAATAGATACAGTATGTCCCCTATGGTGTCTTTTTTTTTTTTTTTTTTTTTTTTTTTTCCATCTCCAAATGTAGTTTAATCCATTTTCAGACCCTATACATTATGCATCAAGATTTTGTACAAAAGGAATTTGAGAGAAGCTTTTGCATGAAACCACTTCAGTGGATTAAATTTGCAGTTCAGCACATTAGACTCAAAAAGTGTACAAGACATTTTGAGAGCCCTGTCTTCTTCTTTTATATGCCTCATTCCTACTTCAGGTAAATAACTTTTTAAAAATGAGTGGATTCCAGCAGCTGTCTTAATGCATACCTGTTGAGTGGATAAAATGGCTCAGATTTAGGAGAAAGGATGTTAAGGGCTCCTGGAGAAGCATTTAGTGACATAGGTGACAAGCTATGGTTAGAAACTCAGCTCACTAGGTTGAGTCCCTAAGCAAATTAGGGAGGCCCTGTTTCTAAATAAAGAATAAAAAGGATAGGGATGTGGCTCAGTGATTAAGCAACCCTGGGTTCAACCCTTGTTACCAAAATAAGTTTATTAATGCACATATCTGTGTATATATATACCCCCAAAAAAAGAACATATATCACTTGGGCAAAACTGAAAGACCTTTCCATCTCTGAAAGAAATCAACTTTTTGTTTGGAAAAAAAAAAAAAACAGAGCTGCCTAGGTACTTTGACTTAATAGTAATTTGTGTTCCAAGAGAATACAAACTAAACATTTTGTTCAAAACAATAAGAACAATTTAGATTTTTCTGAAAGTAGCTAGCTTAGCAGAAAGAACCCTGGTGGGAAGTTCAGAAACACTTTTCAGTATCCTGGCACCACTGCTAACTGGTAATGGTAACTTATACAAGAAATTCATTATCTCCAGACCTGAGTTCCTTTAGAAGTCATACTAATTGATCTTCTGCCTTCAACATTTCCATGATAGAACTTCTATTCTACTTGTGGACTAGAAAAGCTACCCAATCTTGTTACTGATAACAATAAGTACTGAAGGGAAGATGTAATTTAGACCAAGTTCCTTGAGCATAATACAATTAAGAAAGCACAAAAGGTGGCTAGAAAAAGTCCATACATTTGTAAATTAAGAAATGTATAGGTCAGTGTTTACAGCAGCACAATTCACAATAGCTAAACTGTGGAGCCAACCTAGATGCCCTTCAGTGGAAGAATGTCTAAAAAAATGTGGCATATATACACAATGAATTTTTACTCAGCAATAAAAGAGAATAAAATCATGGCATTTGCAGGTAAATGGATGGTGTTGGAGAAGATAATGCTAAGTGAAGTAAGCCAATCCCAAAAAAACAAATGTCGAATGTTTTCTCTGATATAAGGAAGCTGGCTCATAGTGGGGTAGGGAGGGGGAGCATAGGAGGAATAGATGAACTCTAGATAGAGCAGAGGGGTGGGAGGGAAAGGGAGAAGGCAGGGGATTAGCAAGGGCAGTGGAATGTGATGGACATCATTATCCAAAGTACATGCATGAAGACACAAATTGGTGTCAAACATACTTTATATACAATCAGAGATATGAAAAATGGTGCTGTATATGTGTAATAAGAATTATAATACATTCTGCTGTCATTTATTTTTTAAAAAATCAATTAGAAAAGAAAAAAGAAATGTATAGATCAAAGAAGAAATAAAGATATAGTTTTAAAAAGGATTTATAATTAAGCATTAATGAAAATATTATTTTTCAGAACAAATAGATGTAGATAAAGAGATTTGGGTGAAATAATTTGTAGATTAAATTTCACAAATGAAGTACAATATTTGAAAATTAATGAATTAAGCATCAAAATTAAGAATTATAAAAAATTAGAACAAACATAAAGATGATAGAAAAAATAATAAAGATCAGAAATGAAGAGAAGAGCTACAAAGCAAAAATTTACTTATTGGCTAATAAAAACTATAAATCATTGGCAAGACTGAGAAATAAAATAAAATAAAGAAGGTAAATGTTAAAGGCATCACACCACAGACTTGGAAAAAAAATTTTTAAATAAGATAAAAAGAACTGTGTGCCAAAAATGGGAAGGGTTACATAAAAAGGAAAAACCCCTAAGAAAAACTAATTTACCTAAAGAGAAAAAAAAAATGAGACTATAATCACTAAAAGCCATTTAAAAAAAAAAAAATCTTCCCACACAGATAATGCTGGAAAAGTTTTACCAAACATTAAAAAGGAGAAGTAATTAGAAACATTTGCAGTCTAGTGTCTTTTTTTGAGGTCTGTTAAATCTTCAGTTAAACTGATGACATGATAAAAAAAAATTATGGGTCAGTCTCATTCATGCAATCAGTTTTAAGAAATCCAAAGTAAACTTCTGGCAAACTAAACTTAGCCTTGTATCACAATGCCTAAAAAGATAATATATTAAGGCTCTTTGGTTTTGAGTTCGTCCTATTTATTGGTTAAGGTTGGCTAATTTCTATAAAAATTCTAAAATGTATACTGACTCACATGATAAAAGTTTAATTTTTGCTCATGAAAGTCCCCAAATGGGCAATTTCCTTCTATAGAGAGATGGAGGGTCCAGATGCGGTTCATTTTCTGTCTCTGTTATCTTCAGTAAGTGGCTTCTGATTTCCCATGCTCAGGCACATCAATCTGTGGAAGAGCAAGAAGGGATGAGGGAAATTGAGGATAGCTAAGTCCAGGTCTGGAAGGGATGCCTATCACTCACAATCCTGTGAGTGATTGTTGTTGATGCACAAGCCTGCATCTACAACCTCCCAATGACACACTATAATTTTTCACATTATGCTTGTAAAAGGAGCGAATCCATATAATCATCAAAACACATGCAGAAAACAGATATGAGCAATTTATCATGGTTTATGAAAAAACACGTATCAAACTAGGAAAAAAATAACTCTCTCTTTGACATAGAGTCGCTGCAAAAAAGATAACTGCAAACATGCTGAAATTTCCCAGTAAGATCAAGAGAACTAAGATCAAGATAAGGATTCGTATGGTCACATGTTTACATTCCATGCTATATTGTAGATCATGAGTGACACAGAAATAATGCAAAAATATATAGATAATATGTGCAAGATTGGAAAACAAGTAAGAAAACTAACATTTTCACATATGATCAGCTACATAAAATATGCAAGGGATATCACACAAAAACATAATAAGAGAATTTAGCAGGTTTTGTGGATTAAAAAAACTAATAATAAAATCAGTTGCATTTTACATACCAACTATATAGATAAAAAAACAATAAAATGCCAAAAGTATGCAACACACAGGAATAAATCAAATCAGGGATGTGATAACTCCATGGAAAAATTATAGATTTTATTAAAAAAAGAAAAATAAATAGATAAGGAAGACATTATGGCAAGTATGTCAATTACCTGAGGGAATCTGTAGATTTAATACAACTCCAATTAAAATCCCATAAAGGTTTTCATGGACCTTGACAAGATGGTTGTAAAAAGTAAATGGAAAAACAAAGCGTCAAGAGGTTAAAAATCCTATAGGAGAATATGTCATGGAGAAGGATAATCTTACCAGGTACCAAGAGTTATTATAAAAGTATAAAATTTAAGAGGGTGATTTTGGCCTAGTAAGAGACTAACTGTTCAAAGTAGAGATCCCAAAAGTAGCTTGCGTGTGTAGGTCCTTCTTCCCTATAACAGAATGGTCATGGCCATTCAGTGTAGGAAAGGAGACACAGTCAATAAATCCTGCAGGGATAATTAATTATTCTGATGAAAAAGGTTGAAAATAAACTCCTACCCAACCAATTTAATTCTGAATGGCTTAGGACATAAAGGCAAAAGACAAAATATTAAATTTTCAACCATCAAGAAAAATTGATAAATTAAACAATATAGAGAAGTTTTTCACTAATAAACAGAATGTCTTTTCTATTTGTAAAAAGGCAACATAAAGAAAATAAAAAGGAAATCCACAAACTAGAATAATTATCTGCAATGCATCACCAATAAAGAATTATCATTCATAAAAAATATAAAGAACTCCTAAGATCCTTAAATTAGAATAAAACAGATTACCCAATAAGAAATGGGTAAGTGTATATCAGAAGAGGAAATAAATTGTAAACAAATATGTGAAAATATGCTTATCCTCATTAACAGAACCACAGTGAGGTACCAATTGGAACATACTGAGAAGCCTGACAGAACACAATTGACAACTGGGAAGAGGGAAGAACAATAGCTGCATTTATAAGCTGTTGGTAGTTTAAATTGGCAGAATCACCCGGGAACACTGTCTGGTATTATCTGGTAAACCTGAATATGTCATACACTGAAGACTGGCAATTTCATGAGTTGGATTAAAATCTAGGAAAAACTCCTGCTCATCTGCATCAGAAGATATGGATAAGAAGGTTCAAAACAGCATTGTTTTGTGGTAAAATGAAAAAACAATCCCAATTTTCACCAACCTGAGAATGATAACACAACTCTGGTGTGTTCACATAATGCAATGTTACACAGGATTGAAAATGTCCACAGCAGGTTACATTCACCCATATGGATAAATCCCACAAGTGTAAATTGAACAGAACAAGCAGATTAGAATAACACACTCAGCATGAATTCACTTATAACAAATCAAGGGATAGTATCATATGTGGTTTTTAAAAAGGCCCTGGAAAGATAAACACAATATTCACCATAAGGTAAGCACTATGGAGAAGGAGAGATTGCACTACAAAAGCTTACTGGGCCTTTAAATGTCTTGATTGGTAATCATCTCTTTCCTGGCGTGAGTGTACAGATGTTCATTTTTGTCTTTTTCTTAATACTTTACTCATATGCTATAAATATCCTTTTGTATATTAAATATATAAGTGCTTTTTAAAATTCTCTAATTTTCTTTGCTTATCAAATGCTAGAGATTTAAGACTTCACACCTGCCAGTAGTGTGACAATAAACAGAATATTCCTTTCATCCTATCTTCCTGGTAATTCGATTTCTTTTCCTTGTCCTCCTTTCTTTGATGAGGGATAAAATAATTGTCCTTTAGGGAAAACAAGATCACTCTAAATATCACCTCTGCATTTCAAGACATATTTGCTCTTTATTTAAAAGACAAGAAGTCATCTATTGGGCATCACTCCAAACTAAAAGCAGGTAGATTGCAAATGGAGTCCCAATTATGAAAACACAAGACCAGCCATAACACATCTCTTACTTTTTCAAGTGCTTTTACACCATTCAGATAACTGCTGTTAAACACGTTTTACCAGTGAAGTTCATGAGTAACAGAGAAGTAAGAAGTAAGAATTAACAGCTTTTCATGAGAGAATTGAGGCAGGGATTCAATTTTCTGATTTCTAGTCTTGCATCCTTTTTAGGAAAAACCATATTAATTTGTATATGTCGGATAAATTCACCAACAGTAGGAAAAAAATTTAGGCATCTGAGAGGCCTATAAGATATTTTTGGCTGAAGAATTTTTGCCAATCCCACCCACATGTAATCATTCCCATTTTCTCTCTCTTTCTCTCCTTCTCCCTTCCTCCTACCTCTTTTTTCTCCGACTATTTCTCTTTCTCTTCACACACACACACACACACACACACACACACATGTCATCTCTCTATTTGCACATCATTGTACTGTTAAAAAATGGAATTTAAGCTCGCAACATTGGTGGTTTTAATTTGGGGGACTAAACGATCTGCTTAACCTGGCCTGTGAGGACCTGCACCACCACGGCCTGCCAGTCTCTGTTGTGAGAAAGCCAGATGCATTTTATCTCCCCAGCCCTTTCCAAAACAGCCTCAGAATCTCTTCTGTCCAGGCTAATGATATTTTCCTCTCTGTCCTTGGAAAAGTGATTTAATGTGATCCTCATTTTCATCTCCTGGAAAATAAAAAATGTTATCTACTACTATCACAAGTTTGTTAAGAATGTTACAGGATGTTGAGTGTCCCAGTAGGGACATTTAGAGGTCATGAAGGGAAAGGGGAAAAAAAAACTAAAGAGATTGGGATGTGGGTCAAGAGATTTGTGTGGGGGGAGTAGATATTCTATATCTTGATTATGGTGATGGCTCCAAAGGGTCCATTTGGTTGCATATAAATCACACCTAAGTTGACCAAAAGTGTGCATCTCAAATAATTGGAACAATTCACCACCCCTTCTCCCTCAACTCCCAACTCTAAGAGTCAGTAAAACTTGTCCTAGGAAGCTCCAGGCATAAAAACCATATCTCTTCCCCCTCCTTGGTTCACACACAAAGAGAACTGGGAGGAAAGGAAGAAGAAGGAGGGGGATGATCAGATTGGAGTTGATGTCTATAGCCCATGTGTGCTAAGTGACAGGAAAGGGTAGAGGTATCCTCCCCACAAATACTAGGGTTTGTATGAACATTCTAGTAGAATCACTTATAGATATGGGAGTTTTTTCCGAACTATTTCTGAGATGCATAATCTGCTGTTCCTTCTAAATTAAGCATGTGAGGAAGTCCTTGGAAGGATCTGTCATGTCTACCCTCAAGTTCTGAGATGTAAATAAACATGGAGACTAGTACTACTTATTTCTGGAGATTTCTGAAGGAGGAAGGCTTGCTAGAGAACTTGCCCCAGCAGAGTAAGGAAGATCTATGATTTACTGTAATTGAGAAGAAGATAGAAGAAGCCATCAATCTGTCCAACCCCCAGGGCCTTTGGAGTGTGAGAAAGATGACATTAATAGTTTTCAGATTTAACTGGAAGGAGTCTGTGTTTTAGAGAAGAAAGCACGAGTTATGTCATAGCCCATAAGGCAAAGTCTTACATGGAGAAAGGGTTAGGAATGTGGGCACACTGGTGCCGCAGTCTGGCTGGGCACAATTCAGGAGCCACTTGTCAAAAGAAACTAACTTTATTTTTAGAACCACACACGCCAAACAAAACAGCTCCTCAGGAAAAACCCTCAGAGCCCAACTGCCACCACCGGCTTCCCACAAGCCTCTCACACCAACACCAGCCTCTCCACCTCCCACAATCCTCCTGCTCTTGAGGCCGATTGGCTGGATCGCGTGGGCGGAGCCAAAGAAGTTCCCCAATGAGCAGCTCCGTGGTTTGAAAGGGCAGGGAAACAGCCCAATGAGCATCACCACAGAGGAGCCAATCAGCTAGATGTTGCTGGGGCCCCTGTGAGCCAATCATCAGCCGGCAGCTGGAAGTTGCTGGCAGCTGGAAGTTTGCTGGGGCCCCTTCGGCTGTGGCTCTCAACATACTGGTAGGGCAGATAGGAAGCATGAGTGTCCTCCCTGAAGAGTCCTCAATGATGAAGAGAGTCAAGGAGAAATATTTGCACTGCTCCATCTCTCTCTCTCTCAGGAAAGCATATTGTTACCCTGAAGAGAGCAAGCAGAAGCAGACAGAACTTGACCAGAAGAACATCATAGAACTTGGGACATTGGGTCATTATTCTATGACCAGGTACTGAAGAAGATTATTCCTCCATTCCCCTTTTCTTCTGCCTAAATTCCTATCAGAAGGACTAGCCCTTGAGAAAGAGGAGGTGAAGAAGCATCTCAAAGCCTGGACTTGCCTGATGGCAAACACCTTTTCCCCAGGCACCCTATGCTGGATGGAAAGGAGAAAGTAAGCTTCCAACTAAAGATTTAAAGTAGAGCTTTTGATAACATAGTGACCCAAAATAGCTTATGATCCAAATATCAAGACAATGGAAAAGATGATCAACAGAGCTGTTCTGGTCAGCTATTTCACTATTGTGACTAAAAGACCCAACCAGCACAATTGTAGAGAGGAAAAGTTTAGGGCTGGGGTTGTAGCTCAGAGTGCTCACCTAGCATGAGTGAGGCACTGGGTTCCATCCTCAGCACCGCGTAAAAGTGAGATAAAGATATTCTGTGTCCACCTACAACTAAAACATAAATATGTTTAAAAAAAAGAGAGAGAGGAAAAGCTTACTTGAGAGCTCACGGTTTCAGAGTTTTTGATACACAGATAGCATGGTCCATTTCTCTGGGCTTGAGGTGAAACAGAACATCATAATGAAAGTGTATAGTAGAGGGAAGCAGCTCATATGATGATCAGAAAGCAGAGAGAGAGGTCTCCACTTGCCAGGTACAAATATACCCCAAAGCTACGCCCCAATTCCCACCTCCTCCAGCCACACCATACCACTTCAGTTATCACTCAGTTAATCCCTATCAGGGGATTAATTCACTGATTGATTTAAGACTCTCTCAACCCAACCATTTCTCCTCTTAACCTTCTTGGTTGTCTCACACGTGAGCACTTGGGGGATCCCTCACATCCAAACATCCTCACATCCATAACAGTAGCTCTGTTAGAAATGGTTCTTTGAAAATAATGAACTTATTTCATGATTATAGCCTACCAAGATGAGATAGTTACATAAGGAAATACTTGGCAAATAAAATATGTGTTAAGTCTGTAACCAAACACCTGGCATGTAGATGAAAATGATTATTAACCCGGGCATTCAAGACTCATTAAAAATGCTTATTTTAGTATTTAATAATTCCTGAAATGTTTATTATTTTTCTTATCTGTTCATGAATTAAAACTTATTTGTTCTTCCATTTATTTATCAACTATTTATTGAGCCCCAGTAGATTCTGGGGCAATAAATAAGAGAATATAGGTCTTGCTCATGAAGCATGCCGTGTGCCTGACCCATAAGGACCCATGCTGACAATTATCAACCACATCATCTGCACTCTTGTTGCACTTCTTAGAACCTTAACCTCCCTCTTCCTATCCCACCTTTGGGCCTCTTTCTAATCTGCCTTTTTTTTTGCCTAATAAAAATCTACTTTTTGCAAGTAAAACAAATCCTCCTATTTAAAACAATGCTTTAGAAACATAAATATCCCCCAATATACTTGAAAGGGCACATTATTTAAAGCCAGATTGGGTTCTGAGAGGGGACTCTGAGTTCCTATCCCAGCTCCATCTCTTTGCAGCTGGATAGCAGACACCTCTCCTCTGAACCTCGGTGTTCCTGGGAGAATAACATCTCCTCTGCATAAGGGAGCTGTAAGAATTACATGAGATAATGTATATAAGCTCTCAAGCACTCTGTAAATGATACTTATTATTATCATAATACAGGTGAATTTGAGCAAATCACTTAACCTCACTGAACCTTAGTGCCCTTGCCTTTAAAACAGAGTTATTAATAACAGACTTGTCTACTTTATGAGGTTGATGTCAGACCCATTGAGATAACAGATGTGAAAGACATTTTATATATTATAAAGAGCTATTCAACAGCAAGCTATTGTTAGCATTTTCAATAATACACTGAGCTGAAAGCTTCATTTTAAAGAGACTCAAAAGAAAAATGAAAAAGAGGGAATATAGCTGTGGTGTTGCTACTGCCTTTCTCTGACATTTATAAGCAATCTGGAAACCATCCAACAACATGAGTTAATTTGATTCTGCTTTGAATCACACAACTGCGGATTGGCACCATCTAGCTTGCCCTTCTCTTCCTTAGTCCTTTCTTGACATGCCCAGAGTCAATTGAAAGGATGCCAAGTTTGGGATGGACTGGAGCCTCTCCATCCATGCTTTGCAGCAGGGCCTCTGCTAGCTTTCTTTGGACCTCACCCTGGAAGGTTCCATCTCCTTCCAAGTGTTTTGAATCCTCTCATGGGAGAAACCCTAGCTCCCATGAAATGAGGCCAGAACATAGCATTGTTGTACTGGATGCAGGAAATGGTTCCACATAGCAGACTCAGTACTCTAGGGCTGGGAATTGCCATGCTGTTGATTGCTCTAGAGAGAAGTGATTATCTGCCCTGGGAAACACTCTTCCTTCCCTGGCTGGGACCCCTATCCAATGGAAACATGTTTCAGGAGCTGGGAGGAGGAACTCAGTTTATATTACATTCCTGAAAGCACAGAGAAATGAAGCTCCTGATGCTTATTTATCTACCACTGCCAAGGCCTAAACTTGGTTCCCAGCACAGCAGACCAATTCAGGCTCTCAAGTTCCAGGGGATATAGCAGTAATACTTGCCGCATGGGTTACCAGGTTGTTTTAATCAGCCTTTTCACGACTGTGACCAAAGAGATCTGACAAGAACAATTAGAGGAGGAAAAGTTTATTTGGGGGCTCACAGTTTCAGCGATCTCAGTCTATAGATGGCTCAAGGTGAGGCAGAACATCATGGCAGAAGGGTGTGATAGAGGAAAGCAGCTCAGAACGTGGCAACTATGAAACAGAGACACACAGACAGAGACAGACAGACACAGTTCAGCTTACAAAATACATATCCCAAAGGCATACTCCCAATGACCTACTTCCTCTAACCCTACCTACCTGCCTAAAATTACCACTTAGTTAAATCCCTATCAGGAGATTAATAAGATTAAGATTCTCATAACCCAAACATTTTACCTCTAGACTTTCTTGCATTGTCTCACACATGAGATTTTTGGGGAAGCCTCATATCTAAACTATAACACAGGTGTAGTGTAAAAATATGAATAAATTGATTTTAACAATTCCTGATGCGGAGTAAGAGCTCTCCACAGATGGGGTGACCAAATAGTTTATCATCTACTTCAGTTTGTCAGGACATTCTTTCCAGAGAAAGGGGTACTGCCCCAATTGAATGATGAAACAAAAAGTATCATCAGGACTGTCATAAGCAAATCAGGAGATCATGCAATAAGGACATGGGATTAACTTCTATTGGTCATGGGTTGGGTATGCAGACATCAGTGGTGCAGAATTGGTGGCTCTTAGTGTCCTGGGACTGGCTCCCTGTGTGACTAGAGTCACTAAGAACTGCCTGAGGCCCAGGTGAAGGTGGGTCTCCCTGCTGATCTTCCTGGTTTTACAGGGACAGTGGGAAAAACAACAATTCTCAAATGTTGGGTTGTTGAGGGCCACAGCCGAGTCGGGATGACGCATGGCATTTTTGCCAGAAGTAGTGGTTGAGAGGTGACACCAGCGAGTTCTCGAGGAGTTCTCGAGGAGTTCTCGTTGAGTTCCAGTTGAGCTCTCGCGGGGATTCCCGGAGAGCTCCCATTGGTTGGGGAAGTGCAGGAGGAGGGATATTTCCTGTTGCTGGTGCCTGGAGGAGCCACATGACATTCGGGAGGATTCCCTGGGAGTGTGTGTGGAGTGTGCTGGTGGAGTTCAGAAATAAAGTTTGTTCCTGATTCAGTGGCTCCTGATTTGTGCCCAGCGAGACTGCGGCGGCATTGCGTCTTCCTGGGTTTGAAGGAGAGTTATCCTGCTGCATCTGGCCTCCATCACAAGCATACCTAAGAACTGTGGCTAAGAAAGCCTCAGTAACACAGGGTCCCTCTTTCCTCTGTTGATATACCCCAAGGACATACCAGGAAAAAGCCCTCCCCTTCTGCCCAGCCCATTTGTGAACTTGTTGGAGAGAGGAAAAGAAATAAATGTGCCCTGATTCAGATGTGGAATCTTTCCTTACTCTGCCAAATTGGGAGGCTGATACAAGGAGTACACAAAAAGCTCGCCATCTTTGTCCCCAAAGCCAACATCTACCATGGTAGCCATTCAAATGAGCACTAAAGCATTTGGCATGAATGTCTTCTCTGGCAATCTACTGCCCTTCCTCCTAGCACATTCATTTGCTTATTCATTCATTCATTTAGCAAGTTGTTATTTAAAATTCTTATATGTCAGGCTCTATTCTAAGCAGCAAGGATATAGTAGTGAGTAACAAACAAAAGTCCTTACTCTTGGAACTTATAGTCTAGAGTTGTGCTATCCAGTATTATAGCTACTAGCCACATGTAGTTATTTAAATTTAAAGTAACTTAAAGTAAATAATATTGAAAGTTCAATTTTCTCAGTTACCATACCCACATTCCAGGTGCTTGATAATTATATGTGGCTAAGACTGCTGTATTGGGGAGCTCAGAAATACAAATTTCCATCATTAAAGAAGTCTCTATTAAATGTCACTCTTCTACAGGTAGAAGAGTAAAAAAAAAGTAATAAACAAATACCTAGACAAATATGTTATGAGTCTGTTATGGTTGGATATGAGGTATCCCCTGAAAGTTCGTGTATGTGATAATGCAGTCCTGCTTAGAGGTGAAATAATTAGTCTATAAGAGTTACAATCTAATCAATGGATTGATTTATTTGATGGGTTTATAATTTGAATGGACTAATGGGTGGTAACTGTGGGCAGATTAGGCATGACTGGAGGAAGTAGGTCACTGAGGGTGTGCCCTTGAGGATTATATTATCCCTAGCTCCTTGCACTCAAATGGTTTCTGCTCCTTGGTTGCTATGAGCTGAGCAATTGTTCTCTCCCATGATGTTCTGTGTCACCATAGGCTCAGTCCATGGAGTTGGCTGACCATGGACTGAAGCCCTGAAACCATGAGCCAGAATAAAGTTTTCTTCCTCTTCGTTGTTCTTGTCAGGTAATTTGGTCACAGCAATGAAAAACAGACAAACACAAAGTCAGATGATAATAAAAATGACTGAGAAAAATATTAAGTAAAATAAGAAACACAGAGAATAAACCATAAGGGAGATGGAGGACAGAGTGGTGGGAGATCAAAACTGATGACCATACTCATTAAAATATTAAATGATTTCCTTATTAATTCTTAAATAAGCATGTCTTGAAGCCCCTCCACTGTTGCCCTCTCCACCAAGTTGGCTGTCCAGGCCCCTCTCTTATAATGCTCCACCCAATTCAGTTATTAGAAGATGAATTCCTGGCTCAGTAGGGGACAACCCAGACCCTGATCCTGCTCTGGACCCTTGATTATCATGACTGGACAGTCCTCACATGGTAATGTTTAAAAGATTCTTTGCATATTATTCCTGCTGAGGTATCATTTTAGCAGGTCCCAATGAGGGGAGTGGCTCTGGGGTTTGGGGAGAAAATTATTCCAGGCATAGTAAATAGCAAATGCAAAGACCCTTTAAATTTAAAGTAACTAAAAGTAAATAATATTGAAAAGTTCAATTTTCTCAGTTGAGACTAGATCATACTAGATCAAGTGTGAGACTAGATCATACTTAGTTTAGTTCAGTAAAAGCAACAAGGCCACTAGCTGGAATACAGTGGCCGAGTCTTCAAGAAGTGGTAGAAAATTATGTCAGAGATGTAAAGGAAGTTGTGGATTACATAGGACCTATTAGGCCATTTATACTAGTTATGTTGCCTAAAACAAACAAACAAAAAACTCAAATCCCAGCATCAAGAATTTATGGTTCTTCTTGGCTCTGATGGTCTTGACTGGTTTTGGCATTTACAGATAGACATATTCAATCAGGGTCAGGTGTTGGCTTGGCTAAAGGCTAGCCAGCCTGGGATGGCCTCATTCTTATGTCTGACTGTGGACTGGCTGCCTGCTGGGGTACAGGGGTGACAACCACATGTCTCTCTTCACCCTGCAGGCTAGCCCAGGCTTGTTCATATGGATAGAGCAGTATTCCAAGAGAGGCCAAGCTCAGAAATGGTACACTGTCATTCATGTTGCATTCTGCAGGCCAGAGCAAATCACAGGGCCATCCCAGGTTCAAGGGGTTGGGAAACATTCACTTCTTGTTGGGAGGAGCTGAGAGACCAGTTAAGAAATGTCGCAACAAATTAAGAAATAATGCTGCTGTGGGAAATGATACTAGTTCAGAATATAACATAAATGACGGTTGGCCACTTCTGGGCCTGGACCTTGGTAAGGAGTGGCAGATAATGGATTAGACTGAAGTTCAGACAACGATTAGATGTGAATTAGAGAGGTGTCAAGGATGGCTCTAGGTTGTTGATCTGAGCAGCTGGAAAAGTGAAGTTATCATCAACTGAAATGGAGAAAACTAGAATCAAGCAGGTTTCTGAAGAAATAGTAAGAGTTTCTGTTGAACATATTAAGCTTGATATATCTATTAAACATCAAAGTAGCTATGCTTATTACACAATTAGACACACTACCCTGGGTTTAGGATGGAGAAATAAATGTGGGATTGTTGGCATATAGGTGGTGTTTA
Organism: Urocitellus parryii; assembly: GCF_045843805.1. Taxonomy (NCBI): domain Eukaryota; kingdom Metazoa; phylum Chordata; class Mammalia; order Rodentia; family Sciuridae; genus Urocitellus; species Urocitellus parryii. The sequence goes on along the minus strand of NC_135534.1, from coordinate 84,871,682 downwards.
AGGGCATGAGAGTAAATGAAATCACCAAGGAAGAGAGGATGGTTGGGAAAGAAAGGAAAACAAAGGACTGAGCCTAGGAACCCTCTAATATAAAGAGAAGGAAGCTTCAAGGAAGCCTGAGAAGGAACAACCAATAAGGTTGAGGAAAACCCGGGAGGCAGGCATTCTAGAAGCCATGCATGGAAAGCTTATAATAGAGGAGGAAATGGATTATCTGGGTTGCCACCACAACTACCTTCCATCTGAGAAATTCTTAGAAGATGAAGGGCTTTGGAGCATTTTTCTGGAATGAAGATGTCTTCCCTTAATCTTATGTATATTAGCAAAAAAAACTCTGTGGCCTTAGTCTTTGTCTGAGGGCATCAGTGAACAGGTTGACCTGTTGCAGAAACCCTTGAACATCCTGTTGCTAGGATTCTCCAAGAGGCTATCTCTTGCTCCTAGGTTAGAAACAACAGTCCCAAAGGTATGAAGGGTCCCCGCTCTTCCACAAAGAGCCAAAGAAAGAGAAGCACCATTGCTTGGAATATTGTAGACACACACACACACAAAAAAAAAATTGGACAAAAAAGTGAGAAAGTGAATGAGTTAAGAGAGAGTAGTAGCTCTGGCCAGAAGGTAAGAGAAAATGAAAGTAAACATGCAAATACTGAAGCCTGAGAAAGAAAAAAAATGTGGGTAACTTAAACCAAGATATTTCCTGTAAGATCTGCATTGTTCACAGCCCTGACTCTTACCTCCTCAGGTCCTCTTACCTTGTCCCCCACCCTCAGAGACCCAGAGCCCTACTCCCCCTTATTCAAAAGTTCCTGGCTTTTCTTGAGAGGTACACAGACTCTGGACACGGAGTCAAACAACCTAAATTCAAGGTCTAGTGCTACTGGGTATTAACATAATCAAATCTGAGTTTTATAGGATTGTTCATGAAAATTTTTCTATAATGAAATTTATGAAAACATCTTGTAAACTATAAAGTATTATGCAAATGTAAGAATGTATTTTTCAAAGATGAACTTGGGACATACTCACTGTCAATAGTATCAAAGGGGGAAAGTGAGTTAAAAATAGCTTCACACTGAAGGAAGCGTGGGAAGTGGAAGCACACTTTATGTGGGAAAGGTATCAAAGGAAAACTAGTTTCAAGATAGCAGCCAGAACTTGTGTTGGGATCCTGCTCCCCCAACTCTTAAGTGACCTTGCTGCATTTGTGAGATTCTTGACATAAGTGGATTTTATGTCCCCTCAAGGAAATCACTAACTTTGAAATGGATGATGTGGGATAGAGGAGGCCACACAGTCTCAGGAGTGGAAACACTGAGTATTCTAAGGAATTCATTATGTTGGAAGATGCTGACAATATGGCTAATGGTTTTGGATGCATGGAATTCAGGCGAAAGATTAATTAGCTTTCCAAGGGTATGGCAAGCTAGGGTAGCATTAAAGACACATCCATATGCAATGTGAGGTGGATTATTTGGTACAATAAATGTTTCAAGACCTCAAATGATAAAGCTGAAGTAATCTTGAAGAGATTTATTTAGAAAACACTTGCTCCCATTTTTTTACTTTCTCTCTTACCTTCTTAAATCTATTGATATCTTTTAAAATTGAAATTAAATTTATTTTTATTCAAAACATGTTCATTAGTACATATTAATTATAAAGACTGGGCATATTTGTACAAGTGTACATAAATAATTCTTTGATAAATCAAAACCCCATTGACTTCCCATATCCTCCCTTCCCCCTCCTCTTGACCCTCTTTCTCTTCTCAAATTGTCTCCCTCCTACTTTCATGTTATTGTTTTGCCCCAGATTTCACATATGAGAGAAAACCTGTGATTCTTGTCTTTCTGAATCTGGCTTATTTCGCTTAACATGATGATCTCCAGTGCAATCATTCTCCTGCAAATGACATGATTTCATCCTTCTTGATGACTGAACAATACTCCATTGTGAATATATGCCACATTTTATTTATCCATTCATCCACTGATGGGCACCTGGGTTGATTTCATAACTTGTCTATTGTGAATTGTGCTGTGGTAAACTTGGCTGTGCAGGTATTTCCACAGTATAATTTAATTCCTTTGGGTAAATACTGGGGAATGGGATAGTTAAATCATACAGAAGTTCTAGTTTCTGTTTTTTGAGGAACCTCCATACTGATTTACATAGTGGCTACACTAATTTACGTACCCACCAACAGTGTATGAAGATTCCTTTTACCCTGCATCCTCACCAGCATTTATTTATTTGTTTTGTTTTTTTTTTTGTATTCTTGATGATAGCCATTCTGACTGGGGTGAGATTGAATTTCATTGTAGTTTTGATTTGCATTTCCCTGATGGTAAAGAATGTCAATTTTTTTTTCATATAGTTAATGGCCATTTGTACTTGTTTTGAGAAATATCTATTCAGTTTATTTGCCCATTCACTAATTGGGTCATTTTATTTTTGCTTTCTGTTTGTTTATTTACAACCAGTAGCATCTATTTTGGGCAATTCCAGGTTCTTTCCTAGTAAGATACAGCTTGTTGCTTTATTCAGATATTTGTATGATCCAGCAACTGGGGTAGAAGAGGGCAAGGCAGACCAACAACAGGCACATGCTGGGGCAGCGGGTGGTAACTGTCTTTTTCTCTTGGTAAAGAGAAGTGGTGCTGAGAATGGTCTTTAATCTGGAGTTTCTGTGTACCTTTTCATCCCATAGGCACAGTCTATATACCACTCACCCAGAACCCCTCGGAGTACAGTTGTGTTGGGAGGAGGAGTATTAAGGAGGCTCAGCTGAGTAGAAGCAGATGGTGTGCAGGAAGGCCCAGCAGCTCTTCCCCTGGAACTCCTGAAGTAGCTTGTCCATCTCATTCTCCATGTCCTTTGTGTGCTGGATACACTGACAGAGCTCATAGACGAGGAAGGCTCCCAGGATGACCTCTTTCTGGTTGTCCTGGATGTCCACATTACCACTGTGCACTGTCCAGCAGGTCTCCTGCTTTCTGGAGTTCAGATCTTCCACCACCTGGTCATAGACTCTCTCTTCACAAGCAAGAATTAGGTCAAACAGGTACTTGCAATTCTGGAGCCTTCCTGGCTGAGTCTTGATTCTCTTATTTCTGTCCAACATATGCAAAATGCTATTCTGCATATAGAGTTCTTTGTCTTTTCTGAGAAGATCATTGTGCATCTGGTCATATGTGGTTCTGAAATCACGGATATTGGACTTGTCAAGTGCTGGTCCTGGGAGCTTCACATGGGTTTCTGTTCAGAAATGCTGAATCCCTGCTTGCTGAGGACATGGTCATGCTCCTCCTTTCTCCGGTTCTAGTTACTGGAGCTATGAGAACCTCACGGAGGAGGCACGCACTGTCTGCCGCACTCCCTCCAGGGCTCCTACCCAGCCAGTGGCTTCCTCAAGAGCAAGATGGCCTCTGTTTATGTTTTTGATGTTAAGCTTTTTGAGTACTTTACATATTCTGGATATTAATCCTCTGTCAAAAGAGGAGCTGGCAAAGATATTCTCCTAGAATATGCTGTTTCTTCATTCTGTTGTTTCCTTTGCTATGCAGAAGCTTTTATTTTTGATGCAATCCCATTTATCAATTTTTTAAATATTTTTATTTGTGGGTGGACAATATTTATGTATGTATATATGTATGTATGTATGTATGTATGTATGTATATGGTGCTGAGGGTCAAACCGAGTGCCTCACACGTGCCGGGCAAGTGCTGTACTATTGAGCCACAACCCCATCCCCACCCCTGCGCCATTTGTCAATTCTTGCTAATATTTCCTGAGCTTTTAGAGTTCTACTCAAGAAGCTGTTGCCTGTGCTTATATCTTGAAGTGTTTCCCCTGTTTTCTGCTAGTAATTTTAAAGATCCAGGTATTTCATTGAGATCTTTGATTCATTTTGAGTGGATTTTTGTCCAGGGTGAGAGATAAGGATCTAGTTTCAATATTCTACATGTGGATCCCTAGTTTTTTCAGCACCATTTGTTAAAGAGACTGTCTTTTCTCCTTGTCAAGAATCACATGGCTATAGGTTTTTCTCCGTGTCCTCTACTTTATTCTGTTGGCCTACATGGATGCTTTTGTGCCAGTACTATGCTGGTTTTGTTACAGGGCTCTGTAGTATATTTGGAAATTGGATATTGTGATATATCCAACATTGCTCTTTTTATTCCAAATTGCTTTGGCTATTCTGGGTCTTTTGTGTTTCTATTTGAATCCTTAGGATTTTTTTCTAGTTCTGTAAAAAATGTCATTGGTATTTTGATGGGGTGTACATAGAATCTGTGGTTTGCTTTTGGTAATGTGCCCATTTTAACTATATTAATCCTCCCTGTTCATGAACATGAGAAGTGTTTTTATCTTCTAGTATCTTCTTCAATTTCTTTCTAAAGTATTCTGTAATTTTCATTGTAGAGGTCTTTCACCACCTTGGTTAGGTTTCTTCCCAGGTATTTTAAAGCTATTGTGAATTGAATTATTTACTTGATTTCCTTCTCAGTGGTTTTATTATTGGCATAGAGAAAAGTCATCAATTTTAGTATGCCAGTTTTGTTTCTATAAGCTTCTTTTTTAACTGACACAAAAACATAAAAAATTGCACATATTAATGGAGTAACAACCTGATGTTTTGATACATATATGCATTGTGTGATGCTAACAGAACTAAATATGATACAATTACCACAATTGGATAAAATTTAAAGGAAATTAAAACATTATGTCAAAAAGAGCTGGGCTTGGTGGCTCACACCTGTAATCCCAACAGCTAGGAGGCAGGAGGATCACAAATGAGGATCATGAGTTCAAACCGAGCCTCAGCAACTTAGCAAGGCCCTAAGCAAATTAGTGAGACCCTCTCTCTAAACAATATTTAAAAATCCTGGGGATATGGCTCAGTGGTTATACACCCCAGTACCCCCCCCAAAAAAAGACAATTACCCTCCCATGTTTACTGCAGCATCACTCACAATATCCAATAAATGCAACAACTTAAGTGCCCATCAAAAGATGGATAAAGAAATTACAGTATATACATGTAATGGAATATTATTTAGCTATCAAAAAGAATGAAATCCTGTCATTGAGACAACATAAAGGAAATTGGAGACTGTTATGTAAATGAAATAAGCCAGGCACAAAAAGACAATTGCCATATGATGTTACTCATCTGTGGAATCTAAAAATGTTGATGTCATAGAAGCTAAGAGTAGCATGGTGCTTACCAGAGGCTAGAGAGATTAGGAGGGGAAAGGGCATAGGGAAAGGTTGATAAAAATGTTTAACCTGATTTAAATAATCATGTTCTTTTATTTTTCTTTCTTTCCCTCTCCCCAGCCCTCCCCTGCCCATGCCTGAGGATGGTCTAACAGTTTTGATAATTGAATCTAAACAATTGTCTCACCAATACCCTCACTGGCTCCCTCCCTCATCTGCCCCAATAGCAGTGATGTTGCTGGGAAAGGGCCTCCACTTATAAGGCAGACTGCCCTGACTTGTGCATGACCCTTTCCCCACCCCATTTCCTGCCACGCCATTCACCCTGTCAGACAAAAAGGAAAAATGCTGGCACCATGAGGATAACCCAGAACAATGTACACAGTTTCCAACATAAACTCTGCAGCTCAGGGCTCCCACCCTGCAGAGCATCCAACAACTTCGGCTGAGCCCATCCAAGCCCAAGGAAAAATAACCGACTGTGAAAGAACAAAGGTGGCCCTAGCCCAGGCCTGTAGCAGCCAGTCAGGAGAGGCAGGCGACAGCACCTCCGGGCAGGCATGGTCCTTGGAGGGCTGCCAAGCCGGCTGTCCTGAGCCTGACAAGGCAAGGGAGGGGCGCAACAGGCCTCAGTCAATGAGAAACAGATCTTCCCTAAAAATAATGATGAATGAAAAGGCACAGTGACAAAGACTTGCCTCGGAGCTGGTTTGGCACATAATCAGACCTAATGATATGTTCAGAAGGAAAAATTCATGGTCTGGATCTAGAGTTCTTTGAGCCAACAAGTCATCTGCAAACAAGTCCAAGGAACTTCTGTTGGTTTTACCAGCAGGCATTCTAAGACAGAGCTCTGGAGCCTGACAGCTGTCATCCTTCAACAGGCTTGGTTCTTGTCAGTACAGCAATGACCATGAGATAGGCTGCTTGGGAGCAGAGGGATGCATTAGATGAACCCACGGAGGTCATATGGTTCCAGGTCAAACAGGCAATTAATGGAACCTGTGATCCAGAAAGAAACTATTGGTAAGAGAATGGAAGCAAAGATCATAAGAAGCAGGTCAGAGGAGGAGGGTCTTTCTCAGTTCTCAGGTATTCATCGAACTCTCCTTGAAAGACAAGCATAGTGGGGTAAGGTACACAAATAACAGGAACCATCTTACCCTCAGGGTGCTTTTTTTAAAATACATTTGAAAGTGGCTTTAGAAGCAGGCATGGTGGCATATGCCTGTAATCCCAGAAACTGGTGAGACTGAGGCAGGAGGGTCCCAAAGTTTGTGGCCAGCCTCAGCAACTTAGTGAGGCCCTAAACAACTAAGTGAAACCCTGTCTCAATATAAAATATAAAAAAGTCTGGGGATGTGGCTTAGTGGCCAAGCACCTCTGGGTTTAATCCCTGGCACCAAAACTAATAATAATAATAATAATAATAATAGGCTTTAAAAATAAATTTCTGAGATTACAGGCACATGCCTATAATCCCAGTGACTCAGGAGGCTGAGGCAGGAGGATCACAAGTTCAAAGCTAACCTTAGCAACTTAGTGAGACCCTAAACAACTTAATGAGACCTTGTCTCAAACTAAAAATAAAATAAAAATTTAGAAAAGAGGCTGAGGCTGTAGCTCTGTGTTAGAGAGCCCAGGGTTCAATCTCCAGGACTACAGAACAAAGTAAATAAGTAAATAATAAGTGTATAAGGGTAAGAGATTATTACGTTTTTATCAAAAATGCCTGGAGATCATCAAATTATTGTACCAACTCTGATCAATTGGTAGAGCTGCCTAAAAGTCTGTATTGAGAAAATTCACAAAGGTTTGCTGGCTTTACATCCAGCAAAAATGAGGACCTCGCTATGTGGACGTTGCTTGTCATGATGGAAAGGAATGCTGTATATTCAAAGACCTGAGTGGTTTTCTAACTTGTCCTATTTTACACATAAGAAAGCAGAGTGCCAAGATGGAGAGATAGTAAAGTTGAACAGAACTAGCAATATATTGTCACAAGTGAGCTTTTGCTTATCATTCCCTGGGAAAGCAGAACAGACATAAGAGCAAGCTCCAGAAGGAGACACCCTCCCCCACCCCCCCCCACCCCCCCCACCCCCCCCCCACCCCCCCGCACACAATCGTAGGGACTGAGAGACAAGGAAGGGAAGGACTGGGAAGCCTTCCTGAGGGCAAGAAGCTGCAACCTAGAAACACATATTGGATTTTCAGGAAGCAAAACCCCTCTAAACCTTCCTTCTCTTCCCTTGACCAAGGTGAGGTTGCTAGAAACATGGCAAAACTTTCCCAGAGATCTCCCCTAGGTTAAACTCTGAAGGAGTTTTATTGGTTTCTTGAGAAGGGAGGTGTCACAGGCCACAACATATGATGATTAGGTGAGAGAGCACACTCTGAAAAATAATACACCATAGTTCGTTGTAGGTCAGCATCTCTCTGGGAGATTTAAGATGCTATCTCTGTATCCCCCAGCACCTAGTAAAACTATAAATAGCAGGCATTCAGTGAAGGTGTGTGGATTAGATAAATGGTTGAATAAAAGATTCATTTCTTTTTAGGAAATCCGGAAATTAGGAGTCAATCTTCCAGTGAGCAGAAAGAACCAAATATACTTATAATACTCGACTTATTTAAGTATGATTGACTTGGAGCTGCTCATTCAGCCATTGCAGCCAGTGAGATAATAATGATAATAATGGCCAACATTTACTGAGGAATTACTGGGTGCTTTATGAAAACAAGTAATTCAGGACAGATTGATTATTTTAACAGTTCTAGAGTCTCAGTAATTTTAACCATAATCTATAGCAAGTTGGACAGGGGCAGGGTCTTGAAGAGTGTTAGTGCTCTGCACATTCAGGAACCCAGGCTCCTTCCACATAGAGGCTCTGCCTTTCCAGGGCCTGGAGTTCTCTCCTGACTCCTATGTGTCCACCCAACAGATGTGAAAAGAGGGTGTCGTGGATCACAAGGGAGATTTTAGGGATAATTCTTAGACTATGCAAAATATATCAGTTCCACCTACATTCCATTGACCAGAACTCAATCACAGAGTCTTATCTAGATTCCAGGAGGTTGAGAAATGTTGTTATGCTCCCCCCGCAACAAAGAAGAGAACAAATTTGTGGCATATCTAGCAAGTTTCCGCCACAGTGTATTAACTCATTTAATTCTCAGAACAACCTGATAAAGCAGATACTATTATCCCATCTCATAGATGAGAAAACTGAGTTCAAAGATTAAAGCAGTTCCCAATGTCAAACACTTAGTAGATGACGGAATTGGGTGTTCTAGACTAACTAAGCTATGCCTTTTCAAAATTGAAGTTCAATATGTTGCCCCATTCCTGTTAATTTCACCACAGAGATCCCGATCAGGAAAGCCTAATTTTGCCTTTCCTTGATCTAAACTGCTTATAATACTAAGCCATTTGGCATCCTAGTATAGATTATCTTATCTATTCCTCATTGCACTCCCATGTGGTAGGTATTATTAGCTCCACTTTACCAAAGAGGAAATTGAGATTAGATATGTTAGACAATTTGGCCACAATCAACAGCTAATGAGAGGCACATTTAAATACAGTTGAACATTATACTGCAAATTGCTCTCTGGCCTGGAACTTTGGAAGACCTTTTCCTAAATTTTTAAAAAATGACCACACACACACACACACACACACACACCTAAAAAAATGCAACAAACGATTTTCCCATGGAACATCCTAGAGTGCTTGGTATCAGAAGGTCATTGTCCTCAATATTGTGGTCACCAAGTTCAGACTGGCTCCTTACATTTCAGGGGTGATCAAGAACATTTTGCAACCTCTGACCTTATTAACTATGATTAGATTGTTTTATTAATGTTTGAAGACGTTCTTCCCAGCTGAAACAATCCAGAAAATGAAGAATCAGAGAAATAATAAGACATGCAAAGCTAGAGAAAAACTCCAGACTCAACTAAGGGTGGTCTCTCCAGGCCAAGAGCATTCTTTATGGTTGGATCACTGGGTGGGGACATGGAAGCAGCAGCTAAAGCAGGCTTTGTATGCTGGGCTGTTTCTTTCCTCTCTCACACTTCTCCCCAGTGTGACCTGGCCCTGTTTCCCCCTGAGACATTAGCTCAGGGAGCTTGTTCCTTTATCCAACGCTCACCAGGCCCTCAGGTGCTATCAGAGGGCAGGCACTGGTCCCTGAGGAGAGAAAACAGAAAGGAAATCTAACGAAAACTGCTGCATTGTAAAGAAAGATCATAATAGCAATGTGATCTGAGGACTTGGGAAAATTGGGTAAATAAAAGGAAAAAATAGTAAATTGCAAATTTGGGGGCTTTTGACTTTATATCTTTAGTTATGCAAACTGCACAGGTCATGGAAGCACATTCTAGAGTTAGAGCCCTTGGGACGCCAGCTCCTTGCCTTCCCTACTATCCAAGACTGGATTTCTTTCTCTTGACCATAGACTCAGATCCTCCTTTCTGAGGAATTCTTCACCCACATCATACAACCTCATGAAATAGGGCCAACCTTCACGAAATCAACTGCCAATCACTGTGATGGTCGATGACAGTGTAAGCAGTCTTTTCCGTTGGAACATTTAAGATGATCTACTCTCATACCCAGTGCATTAGTTCTTTATCCATTGCTATAACAAAATACTGGGGCTAGATACTTTATAAGAACAGAAGAGATTCAAGTCCGAACAGCATTGCACCAGCCCTGATGAGGGCCCTTCTGTTTCACATCATAGTGGATGTGTCATGAAGAGGTCACATACTGAGGCGGGGGAGTCAGTCTTCCTCTTTTATAATGACCCTCTCATGAGAATTAGCTGGAATCCCACAAGAACTACAGTAATCCTGTTGGGGGATTAACGGCCTCCACTAGGCTCTGCCTGTAAAAGTTTCCACCATCACTCACATTGCCACCCTGGGGACCAAGTTTCCAACACACGAGCCTTTAGGGAACACATTCAGACCATATCCAAACCATAACATCCAGTGAAGTCCCTGAGGCCAGGTGGGACACAGTACCAGTTAGTGAAGACCCGGTCTCTAGCCTTCAAGCTTGAGAATCTAATAGAACACACTTGTATGCAATGCCATCTCTGTGAAGTTGTTACAGATCTGCTCTAATCTTTATTAAAAAAATTAAAATCCTACTAAGATATCTAGGTCAAGCCCCCTACCCCATAGTGCTCCTCACTAGGGCCCTGAGAAGCTGATGCTGTCTTTCTCTGTACCTAAGGTGGACTACAGTCTTTGCTCTCTCTCTCTCAACTCTTCCAGGACTCTGGGCTTTGTAATTTCCCACTTCTCTCAGTCTGAACTGAGCTTATTTGCCACCCACCTAAGGGAGTCTGTCTTGGGTCCTAATTCCCATAGCAATGAACTCAGCTTCCTCTCCTCCTCTGTATCTTCCTCATGCTCTACTGAGGATCTAAGATTCCTGTGTTTACTGGCCTTCTGTGGCCTTTCCCCATTTTAAATTCTCCTAATGGAGACAGAAAAATATCCTTAATCCACACCTCGAAAAGTTTTCAGAATAAGAATGGGTCACAGATGACCTCACCAGCCAGCCTCCCTGCCCTCTTCCCCTTCTATTCTGCCCTCTTCACCCTCACTGGGCTCTGTTTTGTTCTTTAGAAAACACTAATTTCTCTCTTGCCTTGTGGTCTTTGACATGCCATTTCCTCTGACAGAATCATACTCTACAATGCAATCTCTCACTCCCACTATCTCCTAGTAAACTCCACTTTGTCCTTCAAAATTCAGTTTGGGCATTACTTCCTCTAGGTAACCTTCCCTGATCCCCCTAAATAGGTTAGATCCCTGCACTAAATGCTCTCAGGTAACCCTGTACTTTCCTTTTGTATCCATTATCGTACCTGTGATCATACGATTATTTTAAAAATGGTAACTATTGTCCATGTCCTAAATAGACTCCAGGTTGCCTGAGTCCACAAGCCAGGGACTGAAGCTGCATACACAGATATTCTAAATCTGCTCTCCAGACAGTTAGCTGATACTACCTTGTCATGAAATTATTTGCATATATGTGGAAGCACACGCCAGGAACCTAAATCCCATTATGCTAGACGGACATATAATAAATATGCAGTAATGGACATATAATAAATGTTCATAGAATGAATGCATAGAGAGATGGATATCAATGAAGCTCTCATAAAAGGGAGAGGTGTCAGCTTGGCAGTGATTTTTTGAGAACAGATATAAAACATAGCAAGTGTGGAAGGGTATAGCTACCTATTATTTCCCTCACTTCTGTGTTTTTGTTTCTCCTTCCCAGGAGGCACTATATTAGTGCATTCTCTTCTAGCTACTAAAAACTGTGTTCGTTTTCTATTGCTATGTAACAAATTCCCACAGGGAGCCTAAAACAATACACATTTATTATCTCCCAACTTTTGTGAGCCAGGAGTGTGGGCACAGCTTAGCTGGGTCTTCTGCTGAATGGTGCAATCAAAGCATTACCAAGAGTGGGGTCTTGTTAGAGTCTTGGCTAGGGAAGGATCTGTTTTCACGCTTCCTCAGGCTGTTGTCAGTAGTTATTTCCTTGCAGAGGTAGGTTTCATGGTAGCTTAACTTTTCAAAGTAAGATTTGAGAGGGGAGAGGAAAGGAGAAAGAGGTTCTAGCCAGCTGATTGCTATACTCTCTTGTAATTACATGCACATAATTGTGGAAAGAACTTCGTCCTTTCCACATTTCATTGATTAGAAGCAATGTAACACTCAAGGGAGGGGTCTATACAAAGGTGTGAATATCAGAAGTCAGAGATCATGGGTTTCTTAAGAATCTATGTACCACAAAATACAACCTTGTAAGACAAGAGGAGATAGATAGATAGATAGATAGATAGATATCTCCCATGGAGGAGACTATTTACTGATACCGTAACTTTTCAACCAAGGTTCATCAGCTGATACCATTCTCCAAAACCAAACTGAAGACCAAGATTCATTCAGTAAGAAAGATAGTTTTTTTCTCCCTGGGTTTCTGAGGATCTGCCGCCATCATGTATGACATAGTAATTATCTGGACCAGGAAGTTCATAACCAACCAGTTACTTCAGAGGAAACAAATGGTCATTGATGTTCTTCACCCTGGGAAAGCAATAGTACCTAAGACAGAAATTCGAGAAAAGTTAGCCAAAATGTACAAGACCACACCAGATGTCATATTTGTGTTTGGATTCAGAACCCATTTTGGAGATGGCAAGACAACTGGCTTTGGCATGATTTACGATTCCTTGGATCATGCGAAGAAAAATGAACCCAAACATAGTCTGGCAAGACACGGCCTGTATGAAAAGAAAAAGACCTCAAGAAAACAGCAAAAGGAACACAAGAACACAATGAAGAAAGTCAGTGGGACTGCGAAGGCAAATGTTGGGGCTGGCAAAAAGCCAAAGGAGTAAAGATTCTGCAATGACTTTATCTGCGGAGATTGTGTAAATTCTTCATGAGGATTAATAAACTGTAAAAGTTGTAAAGAAAAGAAAGAAGGATTACATATATAACATATACATATGTCAGCATTTGTATGTGTTGTGTCAAAGCAGCTAGGAAGGGTGCAAGCAGTGGGCAGGAGGAGAGACATTTAAATCAAAGCAAAGAAAGAAGCCAGAGATTGCTCAAAGAGGAAGAGGGATTCTCAGGGACGAAGCAAAGAAAAGGCAGTTCCCAGCAGAGAGAAGCCAATCAGAGCTCTCACGTCACACCCTGGTGCTTTTCAGGGTTCCCCCTGATCCTTAGCTCTGATACTATCCCTATCCCAAAAAAGCTTTAAATGAAGCCTTTCCCCATGCTTACTTTAAAAACATATTCAACCTGGTTTGCACCCCGTCACTGTCCACTATCCCCAGATTGTTGGGAGTCCGCCTGGCTCCAAAGACTAACTTCCCTATCCCCCAAGAAGAGCTGTCCAATGGTGAGCCTTGCTGGCTCACATGATCCTTACCCACCAATCAGAGCCCTGCTGGCTCACATGATCCTTACCCACCAATCAGAGCCCTGCTGGCTCACATGATCCTTACCCACCAAACAGACTAGCCCTGCTGGCTCACCTAATCCTTACCCTCCAATCAAAAAACACCCCATGCCAACTGTCAAACCACCCCTGGCTCTATAAATATGCAGAGCTGTTTCTCAATAAAAGGGCATTTGCTCCCATGACAAGCCTTGCTCGTTCTTTCACAGATTATTTTAGAGTCCCATCCCCATCTTGACTCAAGTAATTCAGAGTACTTGCCAGTAGCCCACTCAGGCCCATGCCTTCATCTCCACAAAGAACACCCTCTGCATCATGGGTGTCTCCTCCCTGACCAAGAAGGTTGGACTCCAATCCCTTCCAGAACTACCAGCAATATGATCTCCAGAGAATGGCTCAGAGTTAAGAGTGGCAATGGGACATTCAGCGGAAGGAAGCCCAGAATTCTCCTTCAGACTTGGGGAAACTATATTTGTTTTTCTTACTGTACTTGACTTAGAAAACTTATCACAACTCTGATGGATAAAACCAAAGGTCAGATGTAGCCTGGACCAATGCTTCCTCCTCACAGCTGACATTCAGTTTTGTATTTCTAAATCTCACTCTTTTAGTACTTAGTTGAGACTGGTAACTATTTCTAAAAGCAGACTTTGAACTACCACTACTGCCCATAACATGTCTTGACTACATTTTCATTTTTGATTTTGATATACAGGTTTTGGTTTACATGTCTAAACTTCTACACTGGATGATATGCTTCTTGAGAACAGGGCTCTCCTCTATTAAATCCTTCTCTCTCCCCAAACTCACTGGCTAATCAAATACCCTGTGTCCCTGCAAGTTGTATGAAATTAGATAAGACATTAAAACCTTAGGATCCCTCAGTTTCCTCATTATCTTCAACATGATTTCTAAGTTCATTCTAGACCTTGGATTCCAAGAAGAGCTTTTGCTAAGCCAATTCAGAGTGCAAACAAAAGGGGGAATGTTTTCTAACCTATTTTAAGAGAACAAAATGCTTTCAAGTGCTTTAGAGGTATCTATTTTTACACAGATGGAGTCATTAAAATATCAGTGGAACCAGCTGCCACCTGGCAAGTGCTTGGATGTTCTCACTGCAAGCCCTTCTTACCCACCACACTTAGAAAGCCCCTTCTCTCGTGCACAGAGCTCCCCTTGAAGTAGGTAACTTCAAAGAGGCAACATGGTGTACTGGCAAGCCCTCAGATCTCTTATCTGAAAAACCAGTAAATGAATCTGATGACATTCAGGAAGTATAAAATAATAGCAGAAGCAGCTCCCACTAAACCGGGCCTTTTCGATTGTGATTGATCCCTAAAGAACACTGCAGTTCTAGTGGGTATGATGGGGAATATCAGTGCTAGCCAGCAGGTCTGGATTTCAGTCTTTCTTTCCTCTGTTACTTTCTCTCCTTCAGCTTCTGCCTAGATCTGTCCCTCCATCCTGACAATCACGTTGTAGAGAGCAAATGAGGACAGGAGGACATGAAGCAGGCAAGCTCTGTGAGCTGTAAAGAGGTGTGCAGATGTTAGCTCTATATTTTAAAGTATCCCATCAATCATATTGTGATTTAAAGAGCACACACAGGCCCAAGTCCCACAAGCCAGCAGTCATAAGGAATTTGGTTAAATTGTGTTAGCACAATTACAAAGTCAAATACATGAGCCATTACTGGATTCTCATGCATGCGCTCTGTGAAACAATCTGGTATAATGTTAATACTATGCCACTAGAGGTAGATAGATCTGAATTTGAATCCCAATTTTATAATTTATTAGTTATGAATTTGGTAAAAAAAATATTTTACCTCTTCTAATCTCAGTTTCCTAATTTGTAAAACATCAAATATGAAAAAAATACTGAATATCTGTGTCCCCTCAAAAATAATACATTTAAGTCCTGTCTCCCAATATCATGTATAGATGGAATCTTTGAGAGGATATTAGGATTAGATGAGGGCCTGAGGGTGGGGCCCTTTGATAGAATTAGTGCCCTTATGAGAAGGACACCAGAGCACTTGCTCTTTTTCTCTATCTTGTGAGAACACAGCAAGCAGGAAGCTGTACTCAAGCCAAGAAGAGAGTCCTCACCAGAATCCTATGATGATGGTATGCCTATCTGGACGTCCAATCTCCAGAATTGTGAGAAAATAAATTTCTATGGTTAAGCCACCATAGCCTGAGCAGACTAAGACAGCTTACTAGAGTACAAAATGAACAAAAATGTAGGAAACACCATAATTATTAAAAACCAGAGACTTTAAAACATGAAAATAATTACACACATGCAAGAGGTGGTAAAAGACCAGATGAGACAGTGAGGTCAGTCAGAAATTAACAATGGTGGGATTGCTTCTACCCCAAGACTACAAGGACAAAAGGAGGAAGTATAGTTACAAGGGCCAGAGGCCAGGTCACCTATCAGAGTCTAAAACCACATCAGGCACATAGAGGGAAGCAGGAGATTTAGAGAGGATGCAGCTCTAATTGTAAACAGAAAGAAAAGGAGAGAAATGCTCTTATTTCTCCTTTTCTCCTAGCCTTCAGACTCCTATCCCCATCTTTCATCATCTACAACCAACAAGTTCAGGTGATATTGGAATCTGGGACTTACAGACAGATGATGACACCTTGTGTACAGACCAGAGCAGGAAGGTGAGGAATGGGTGGGAGAGCAAAGAGGACAAGGACCAGAACACCCATCTTCCTGCTTTAAATATTAATTAATTGAGAATTAATATTAATTATGAGATAGTCTATTTCACAAAATAACTACCATAACACTGACTTATAACATGGTCCAGTTACTGACAGATCTTATTATATTAGATACCTTAGGTGTCGGTAGACACTTTCACTTATATAATTTTATTTAATTCCAAATAATTTACTATATTCTCTGTTTTCCTTCTATCTGCTCAGGGATCTTGGCCCTAGCTTGTGAGGGGCACCAGCATGTTGACCAGGCTCAGAACTTCAGCCCTTTATCATGTAGCTAACCTAGCTGCCAGGGGAATGCCTGCCATTTGTCTACCAGGAGCGCTATGCTGCAAAGAGAGAACCACCTATCAGTCCCTAGAGTGCCCACCCATTAATAA
Source organism: Urocitellus parryii (assembly GCF_045843805.1). Taxonomy (NCBI): domain Eukaryota; kingdom Metazoa; phylum Chordata; class Mammalia; order Rodentia; family Sciuridae; genus Urocitellus; species Urocitellus parryii. Next base: position 84,855,323 of record NC_135534.1, on the reverse strand, counting down.
TTCTTAGAGATTGTCCTGCTGTCCTTTGCTGAGGACATCATTTGAAGATAAGCTCATTATCATCTCCTTTGTGAAGACTAGAAGCCCATTCACTGGCAGAATTAAGTATTTCTTCCTCCAAATCCATAACATGCCCTTGGGGCCTAAGATCTAGATTTATCTGTCTGCATATCAGTACAGCAGCATCCTTTTTACCTGCTAGACCATGAGCTTCCAGCCAGCAGCTCAGGAACCCAGCATCTGGAGGTTGAATCCTGGAAGAAGAGGCTTTACCCAGTGTGGCACAAGAATCTTGGAGCCTGAGAAACTTAAACCCCAGTCTGATCTCTTCCACTTCCTAGCTGGATAGTTGTATAAGCAGATTCATCTTTGATTCTCAGTTTTCTCTATGGCTAAAGTAGAGATTATAAATTAAAAACATCTCTTGATGTTATTTTAAGAATTAAATTAGATAAGCCATATAAAGGTTGCGGGGCAGTAGCAGGTTGTTACCTCAGGCTCATGTCCCTTCTCTTTCTCTCCTGTATCTGCCCTAGATTAGTGAGGCCCAGAAGTCATGCCAGACCTAGTGTAACAGAGAAGGGCTAGAAAGTAAACATTTAAAGCTTTTTGAGGCAAAATATGTCTCTGTCATCCATTCTTTTTTTTTTCATTTTTAATAACCCTCTAAAAATGTAAAAACTATTGAGCAACTTTAAAACTGGTCATTGGGTCATATCTGATCCACTGGCTGCTGATCTCTGTTCTGGTATCATACTTAAAAAGACCACAGGGACTTGCTTGGCCTTTGCCTGTTACTGTTCCCTTCCTCCTTTATTACATTTCTTCTTTTTTCTTTCCTTTCATTTTGTCCATGTTCTCTAAATGTTAGAGTTAAGAATCCAAATGTGAAATCAGAGGGACCTGATATAAACTTTGGCCTCATGGCCAAATGGTTTGGCAACCATGGGCAAGTTTCTTAGCATCTCATAACCTCTGTTGCAACACCTTGAACATGACTCTATCAAAACCTGCTAGGACCCTGGGGAAGTTAACGAGGACACACATTAAGTGTGTGTCCAAAGTCTTCTGAGTACTGACTGTTAAATTCTCAGGAAATTTACAAACCAGCTCTGAAACCATTGGTCACTCAAAATCAGCCTCAGTGAACATACTTACACCACAGAAATTGGACATCATGGCGACTCAACCCTCCTCCTATTCCTGAACTGGTTGGTAAATGTTTACAATTCACCACCAAACTGAGCACCCACCCCCATTTCCACTTGCCTCCTTGGGATCTTCCTGCTTCCAGTGTCACACTGCAAGGAATTAATGATATAGCAGGGGAAATCCTGAGACAAGAAAATATGCAGACCTCCCAGAAATTCTCACCTACAATATGGTTCACTGGGCATGCGTGTACTTTGCCACTGTCACATTTCTCGGGTTCTAACTGGCTACCCACTTGGTTAACACCAGAAAATGTTGAAAAGCATCTGATTTCCACAAGGAGGAATCTAGCTATTCCCATAAATGGCAATAGGAGAAGAGGTGGGTTGCTCTGTGACTTCCAGAAGTGCTGAACGCAGATGCAGACAGCAGAGCAGTGGCGTTGTGAAATTGACAGATTCTGCTAATGAACCCAAGAGGATAAAATGATTCTTGAAAGGGAAACATGGAACTGAAATGAATGGGCATTTCAACCCAGGAGTCTCCTGGGAGATATTATTCTTCCTGAGTAGGACATTAACGTTTTAATTATTTTTTTATGGTGGAATAAAAAAATTCTTTTTCTTGACTCACGTTTTGAGTTCACTCTTTGACCCATAAATAAAGATGCCAGATTTAAATTCGTTTCAGAAAATCCTTTGTTTTGTTTTATTTTTGTTTCTTTTCATTCTGTTTAACAAACTATTGAATCCTCTATCAGAGGGAATTGTGCTTGGCTTCTAGCCACAGGAACCAGAAAGGACAGTGGCTTTAAAACTTGCATAAGAAGTCTAGAGTTAGGCAGCCTAGCATTAACATCTCTACTTCTGTTTTGCTCTAATCGTAGCACAGGGCCTTTATCCCCAATGTTCCCCCTTGGCCCAAGATATGTATCAAAGTTTTATTTACCAAATCCACATTCTAGGCAGGAAATAGTAGGTGGGGGCAGAGCTGCCTTTGCCTCTTCTGAGACTGTGGGATTCCCAACTAGCAACTTTGGCTTGGTCTTCTGACCACCCTGAGCTTCCAGGGAAACTGGGAAACAGCCCTGAAACTAAACACCCCACCCCCCAAAAAAAGTCAGAGCATGATCACTAAATGAAAAGGAAATATAGAGGTTTTGAGTTATCCAAGCAACAGTGAATATCTACCACAGTGGTGTTTTGTTTTCTTTTTAGATATACATGACAGTAGAGTATATTTTGATATATTATACATACATGGAGTATAATTTATTCTAATTAGGATCCCACTACCACAGTGTTCTTTATTCAAATGCCTGTGTATGAAAAAGAGAATCAGAATTTTTGTGTTTGGAAATATGTGCCAGAGATTAAGATGTATTGCAATCTCAGAGAATGTGCAGCCTAGTCAACAAAACTCACATTCAAGCATACACACACTCACATGGAAGCCCATAAAAGATGAAGTCAATAAATGAATTAAAGAAGGAAAAAGAAAGAGCCACAGAAACCCTGTATTAATTCCTGTTGCCAGTATTCCAGAGTGGGGCGGGGGCGGGCCGGGAGGGATTGAAAGTAAAATGTAGAAATCTTCCCAACTTATTTCTACTCTCATTCATATTCTGCTATGCGGAATTATGAGAAAAAAGCATAGCAATGTCATTATCTGTATATGTATAATAAATGTATTATTTTTGGTGTGTCCTTTAAAAACAAAGATTTGAGATCTGCAGAGAGAGTTATAAAAAGCTATTTTTTTAATTGAGAAATAAGACCAGGTATGATAGTGCATGTTTGTAATCTCAGCAGCTTGGGTAGCTGAGGCAGAAGCATTACAAGTTTGAGGCTAGCCTTAGCAACTTAGTGAGACTCTGTCTCAAAAATAAAAAGACTGGAGATATAGCTCTAATAAAGGGCCCCTGGATTCAATCCCCAGTATCAAAAAATAAAAATTTAAAATATTAAGAACTATGTAATGTTATGAACGACCAATAAAAAAAAAAATCAAGAAATAAGAGTAAAAAGAAAATCCTTGGGGGGACAAAGGCAATGAAGAAAACAATTAAGAGATTAAATGTCATGACTTTGTTCCAGTGGAACTGCCTAGTTCCCCTCCTTATTAGCTACAGAACTTTGGAGAAATAATTTGATGCTTCTGTGCTTTAATTACCCCAAATGTAGGATGGAGATTACAAAAATACCTACCTCAGCTAGAAAAATGAGTTTGTGTAGAGAAAATTTAGATCTGTACCTGGCATACAATAAGAGACAAAGGGATTTTCATTATTGTTGTTACTACAGTAAAATAAGTTAAATTCAAGATAGGAACAAAAATCAGAAGATATACCATTAAGTCTTGTTGTAATGTCCTCCTTGTCACTGCAGCTCTGCCACTAAATTCCACTTTCCATTCATCTTTCTGAATGTCAGCAAAATTGGGGTAGCATTGCCTACTCTACAGAGTGGTGATGAGGATCAATGGGACAGTGTCCAGCAATCCAGAAATGCTCATTACCTACTGCCTCTGGTGCAGGACCAGTCCTCTCTTTTACCCTGAACCTCACAGGCATTTCTAGCACAGGTCAGGAAGCCTCAGGCCCAGACTTCATGGGATTCATCTTTCTCCACATCAAGCCCAACACCTTGACACCTCACAGGTAGTTGAATGAGTGTACATTTGCATTTTTAAAATTTTTTCTCATATTTTTATAGGTGCATTGTAGGTGTTGATAATGGTGGGATTCACTGTTACATATTCATACATGGTTAATATTCCCAAGTATTTCCCCTATTCCTCCCCTCCCTTCTCCCCCTGGTTCCTTTCCTCTATGATATCCCTTTAGTTTTCATGAGATTCCATCCCTCCCCTCAACAACTTCCTTTTCTTTTTTCCTGTTTAGCTTCCACATCTGATAGAAAACATATGACCCTTGACTTTCTGAGCTTGGCTTATTTCCTTTAGCACAATGTTCTCAAGATCTATCCGTTTTCCTGCAAATTATATAATTTCATTCTTCTTTATGCCTGAATAAAACTCCATTGTGTGTGTGTGTGTGTGTGTGTGTGTGTGTGTGTGGTATATTCATTTCACATTTTCTTCATTCTGAATGAGTATACACTTGATAAAGACAAAATAAAACTACTTTAGAGGAACAATGTGTCCAGGGGTAAGCTCAGGATCAGAAATGAGGTATTGCACAGAGTTCAGGTTTTTACCATGGTTTATCTCATTTCACTTGTCTTTTACAAAAAGTGGGAGTCAGACACCACTTTCTACGTGCTTGGCAAGAGAAGCCTGATTTGAGAAATGCTAGCTCTTCACTTTTGAGTATAATGCTTAGATTGTATGTCAGCAAAGGATTTTAAGAAAATGGTCCCTTTGAACTTTTTGCCAAGAGAAAACTCAACAATTCAGTCATCAAGTTTACCTTTTTGCTGTTTGGAGCCCAAATAATACCTTGAGAGAGGTTCTTTGTAGTTGTAGTTTCCACTAGCATGTGCTCACAAAGTGACAGAGGGGCCAGATTTCCCCTTCTCCCATCAGCACAGGAGGTGAAAAGCTCCTGAAGCTCTGGGATTAGGAGAGCCCAGCATGGAGCTATTAGCACCTCCCCCAGAAACTGTTAGCCTTGACCAGAAATGTGATTCATGGCCAGAGTGTCATAGTAATGATAATAACCATAGTTAGTCACTGAGAATTTACCCTACTCCTGGCATGGGGTCAAACAACTTATATATCATCTCATTTAGTCCTCCCAATAGCTACAAGAAGTAGGCAATGTTATTGTCATCATTTTGCAAACAGCAAAAGAGGCTGAGTCTCCTAACCAAGTTCACAGCTAGTTAACTGCCAGAATAGGATTTGGATTTAGGATAGGATTCATTTCATTGCCTGTTGCCTGAATGCCATCACCTATAGATTCTTTTTGAGTGGACAGAATGTATATAGGGAACTCATCAGCTTGCCATGGACTTAATTTTCAGAGGAAAACAGTGAACAGTGGCTCAAAGTCCAGGGTGTCCTGGAGTGAGGCAAGTATGGATGGCAGGTGGGGACAAGCTGAGGACCCTGAGCTCAGGGAGAATGTGGAAGCCACCAGGCTGACAATGGTGTAGGACCAGGAGGTGCAGGCATTCATTCAATTTGGCAATCCACAAATGTGGACTATAAATATTGGTGGTATTGGGGGAAATGGTGAGCTGGAGGGGAACACATTGCCTCTCTGCTCGAAAACTTATAGTTGAGTGCTCAGAGATATACTTTCTATGGATCCCTATGAATAACTAAGGGATTATAGCTGTGACAATTGAGGGCTTCAATGGGAATACACACAACCACCTGACATACACATTATGAAGGACTTCGAACTTTGGGCTTTATGTCTTAGCCATTCAACAGTCCCCCACCCGTCATTTTCAAAAGTTTCAGAAGTAAATGTCATTTACTGGGACTTTTTGGTAATATAAAAACTCCAGGAAAACTATACAAGTCATCACTTCTGGAAGAGAGAAAAAGAGTTCTGCATATAGGGTTGTGGGCTGTGTAAACTCTTCACGAATGCAGGCACAAGTTGAAGTCCTAAGGAGATACTCATAGGCCCATTACAAGAGAAATACTTAAGAAACCAATGCTGGGAACAACCGTGTCCCTAAAGGCAGCTGAGCATTTGTCCCATTGACCTGATCTCTTCTTACATGTTTTTGGAGGCAGGCAGAAGAGTAGCAATGGCCAGAAATCACATGAATTTGCCTGACCTTGCCTCTGCTGGGTAGATTGTCCAATTCCAAAACACCTACATCCAAATTATTTCAGGCTGTTGCTGTCTGAAAATAGAACTCCAGAGATAAATTGTCTACAACCCCACGATTTAAAATCCTATCAAAAAAGAGGCCTGGAAAAATTACATTGAGTAGCACAAATGGTTTGGGAATCTAGGTCAATCTGTGGATGGAGTGTTTAAGTAGCTACTGAAGCACAGAAAGCTTGAGCCTCCAGGCCACCCATAATCCCCCAGCTTTCATCCCTGGGCATCTTTGTAGATCCATGCATCTGACCCTCTCCCTTATCAGAAAATGAGCCTGTATTCTTCGACTTCTCCGAATTTCCCCTTTCTCCTGTGCCTGCGTCACACATCTTGGGAAGGTACCATCATATTACCTCCCATGTAAGTGGTATCCTCTGACACTGGACAGTGCCACCAACACTGCCTCCCTCAGTGACCTGCTTAATCCTGGCTCTTATAAGTGGAGGCTTTCCCCACCCCCACCCCCACTCTTCAAAGCTGTTTTTTTTTATTCCGCTCTCCTCAAATTTCATGCACCTGTGCCCTTGCACCTTTGACTTTGTATTATATTTCACTAAGAAAATTCAAGTAGACACTAAACAAAGAACTCCCTCTTCTTCCTATCTCCAAACTCCTAAACTGTCTGCACCAGGGGTGCCATTTCCCCTCATCTTAGTTTGAGTAGAAGCTCCCTGCTCCTAGTAAAGGTAATACCAGTTTTTGCCCTGGATCTGAGCTCTTCTCCTGGAAACTTCTCTTATAATTATCCCTTTTCTTTTCTGTAGTATGGGTCTTTCCCTCGCTACAAATTTATTATAATCAGTGTATATGCATGCTCTAGTATCCCTATCTCAAAATAAATAACAACAGCAAAAAAAAAAAATCCCAATCTCACATTCCCTCCTTTGTACAGCAAACTTCCTCAAAGAGCAGATCCTTGTTACTTTTCCTAGTGCTCCCCACACACTGAATCTTGTCCATTGCAATAGGGCTTCAATCCTACCACTCTGCTAAGCCTGCTCTTATGGAGATCAACAATGATCTCCATGTTGCTGAACCCACAGATTACTTGTCTATTTTTATTTGACTCTCCACATCAGAAATATTTGGCACAGTTGGCCACTATCTTCTTCTTGAAATACTTTCTTCTCTTGGCTTCTATGACTCTACCCTCAATAGATAACTCCTCTCCTGGCTTTTACTGTGCTTCTAAATATATATATTGTGTCTTAGAATACTTAATGGGTTTTGTTCTCCATGCTTGTACTTTCCAATATGGTAACCAAGAGCCAAGGGTAGTTACTGAATACTTGAAATGTAGTTACCCCATATTGATATGTGCTGTATACACATGCACACACACACACACACACACACACACAGAGAGAGAGAGAGAGAGAGAGAGAGAGAGAGAGAGAGATTTCAAGATTTCAGTCTTAGAAAAAATATAAATGGTTTTATATTGATTGATTACATGTTAAAATTATTATATATGAACATTTAAGTTAGATATAATGTATTATTAAAATTAACTTATCTTTCTTCTTTTTACTTTCTTACTACCTTTTTACTTTTTACTACATTTTCTTCTTATAGCTACTAGAAATTTAAATTTGCATGTGGCTCACATGTGTGGTTTGCATTATATTTCTATTGGACAGCACTAATCTGCCCAGTTAACCCTATGACTCTGTAGTCCTACATCTTTAAAGATTCTAAATATCATCTATGTGGATATAGATGCCACTTAATCTTGGTATACTCAGCTGTTGTCTTTTCTCAGAACTCCATGTTACTATATCCCATTGTCTATTCAATAGCTTTATGTAGATGTTTATAAGAAATCTGAAAAAAAATTAAGGCAAAAAAAAATTGTACATTCTCCAACCCAAAGTGGATCCTCTTCCAATTTTTCCTATCTAAGTAAATAGCAATATTGATAGTTATAGCTAAAAATCTAGATGCTATCCTTGATTCTTTCAATGTCTTCTCTCCCTTCCTCAAAGTTACCAGGAAATTCCACTAATCTACCTATAAAACTCACCCTGAATCCATCCATGTCTCTCCTTCTTTCCTGCTACTAATCTAAATTCAAGCCACCTTATCTCTCTCAGATACAGTTGAAACTCATTACTCTGCTTCCATTTTTACACTTTTCCATTCTGCACACTTTAGCTAAAGTGATGTTTTGTAAACATAAACGGTATCATGTGTCTCCCTGCTTAGAGCTCTCCAGAAGCCTTTAATTAAACTCAGAAACTAACATCAAGCTGTTCACCTTGACTTCATGAGCTCTGGGTGTTCTGAGCCCTGCCTCCCTCTCTGACTTCATTTAATTCCTTCCTCCCCTCACCCACCAAGAAGCAACTACTCGATCTTTAACTCCTCTCACTGGCCAAATTTGCTCCTGCCTGAAAATCTTTGCTCCAGCTGGTTTTCTGGGTTTCTCATACCCCCATTTGCATGACTTGTTCCTTGTCATTCACAATTTAAATGTCAATTCCTTGGGAAATCTTTTTTGCCATTCAAATTAAACTATTTGCTGCATTTTCACTCGGGTTTCCTAAGTATAACTTACTACTCCCTGATAATTTCTCTAGAAATGTATTTATTCCAGTATTGTCTGTCTCTTCTCTGACAAATATCAGAAGAGGAGGGGCTTGTGTTGTTCTCCCCTCTACTACCAGCACCTAGAATGGTGCTAGCTCTCAATAGATTTTATCATGAAATATGTACCAATTAGGGAGGCTAAGGAAGGAGGATCACAAGTTCAAAGTCAGTCTCAGTAACTTAGTGAGGCCCTAAGCAACTTAGTGAGAAGCTGTCCCCCCCCCTCTCCCCAAAAAAATAGGGCTGGGAATGTGGCTCAGTGGTTAAACACCCCTGGGTTCAATACCCAGTACCAAAAAAACAAAACCAAAACAAAAACCACCAATTGAATTCTAGTGAATACTTGGCACTATGATTAGGTGTTGTATGGAGAGATGTGTTAGTCCGTTTTCGTCACTGTGACCAAAATATCTGACCACAACTTAGCAGGAGAAAAGTTTATTTTGGCTCATGGTTTTAGAGGTTCAGTCATTGGTCAGCTAACTCCATTGCTCTGGATCCAAGGTGAAGCAAAGCATCATGGCAGAAGGGTATGGTGGAGGAGCACTGTTCTGCTCATAATAGTCAGGAAGCAGAAAGGGGAGGGGGAAGGAGCTGCAGGGAAGATGCACCATCTAGAGCATGCTCCTTAGTGACCCATCTCCTCCCGTCATGCCCATCTGCCTATATTTACCACCCAGTCAGTCCATTCAAAGGAAGGTAGACTTATCAAATGACTGCTCTCACTATTTAATCATTTTAGTTCTGAACATTCCTACTTAACACAGGAGCTTTGGGGGGATACCTCATATCCAAACCACAATAGGAGGATATAACAGAAGCCCCTTTAGAAGCTTATATTCTAATCCCAAACTCTCCTCAGAAACCCTATAGTCTTCTCAACACAGGCTTTCTAAAAGGGAGGCCTTGCCTTTGTTTCTTATTTCACATAACACTCCCTATGCTGCTAAGCTTACAGCTGATGATCGGCATTATTATTTGTTGATTGTGCAGCTTAAAATAATTATTAAATGATGAAAAGCAATGTTTCACGCTTGACCTATTTGGAACCATATAGCTGGAACAAAGTAGCTACCAAGAAGTAGACAAAAAGGAACCCTGAAAACACAGAAGCGATATGACAAGTGTCATGTTCTAAAACATGCAAATTACAAATCTCAGGTTCTGAATTTCACCTTGGAAACCAACAACAGTTTGAGAGATTATAAACTTTTTCTCATATATTTTTTTCTTCTCGCAATTAGCCTATATTTTATAACAAAATATATAATAAAGAAAACAAAAGACTAATACAATCTCTACCCTGCTCTTCTCTGTTGTGACATTTATATTATTATATAATTACACATTAGTTTATGCATTTTTAAATACTTAAGGCTTTCCAAGGCACAATGGCATACATCTGAAATCCCACTTAGTCATTAGGAGGCTGAGGAAAGAGAATCTCTTTACTCAGAGCCTCTGATTGTTCTTTCATGGAAAGCATAAGAAGTTCAGTTGATTTCCAAATTTGTCTAATACTGCCATTAATTCAGTAAGTATTGAGTTACTTCACTTATTAGACATTGAGTGAAATTAATGATGAAGAATACAATCATCTTTTTCTTCGTGAAGGCTGTAATCTAGTAGATAAGGCAGATATAAGTTTTTTGAGAGTTTTGTTTGTTTTATGGTACTGGGGTTTGAGCCCAGGGATGTTCTACCATTGAGCTACATCCCCAGCCCTTTCTTTTTTTTTTTTTTGTTTGTTTGTTTAATGAGAGAGAGAGAGAGAATTTTTTAATATTTATTTATTTTTTTTTTTAGTTTTCAGTGGACACAACATCCTTGTTTGTATGTGGTGCTAAGGATCTAACCTGGCCTCACACATGCCAGGCGATCGCGCCTCCGCTTGAGCCACATCCCCAGACCAGCTCTTTCTATTTTTAATTTTGAGACAGAACCTCACGAAATTATTCAGGTTGGCCTTGAACTTGTGATCTTTGTGTCTCAGCCTCCTGAGCCATTGGGATTATAGCTGTGTACCACCGTACCTGGTTAGTTTATACATTTTAAAATATTTTTATCTTCAATAGCATATTATTTAGTCTCCAGGAGTTGAAGTAACTTTTATTTTTTAATTTTATCAGTGATTTCTAATTTAATCCCATTGTGGGACATGGGAAGTATGAAGGAACTTTAGATAGGGGCAACTTTAGGGGAGGGAGGGTAAAGAAGGGGGCAAGAGGTAGGAATGATGGTGAAATGAGTTAAATATCAGTATCCTAAGTACATGTATGAAGACACAAATGGTGTGAAAATATTTTGTGTACAATCAATGACTTGAAAAATTGTGCTCTATATGTGTAATAGAAATGAATTGCAATCTGCCATTATGAATAACAAATTAAAATAAATAAATAATTTAATTTAAAAAGTAATAACAAAGATATTAAGTGTTCAATGTATGTTTGATATTTGAGTTACTGAGTGGCTTACAATATCAATACTGTAAGAATAAAAAAGATATCTATTAAATATATATATATATATATATATATATATATATATATATATATATATATCTTGTTGGACCTGGAGGCACATGCCTGTCATCCCAGCTATTCTGGAGGAACTGAGGCAGGAAGATTCCAAGTTCAAGGCCAACCTCAGCAACTCAGTGAGACCCTGTCTCAAAATTAAAAAAAAAAAAAGAGGGGGGAGGCTGGCAATGTGGCTCAGTGGTTAAGTGCCCCTGGGTTAAATTCCTAGTACAAAAAAAATTATAAAATAATATAAATATCATATCAGAAAAATCAGGGTAGGAAATATATTAATTTTGATTTCTTTATTATAAGTTTTATCATAATATAGGTAATAAAACTATTTGTTGTGAGAAAAAAAATATAAGAGAAAAAAGTATGTAATCTCTCAAGCCCTTGGCATCCAGGTGAAGTTCAGAACCCAAGATAGAATTATAAGAAGTAGTAGCCGGCATTCTAATGATAACGAGGAATTTCAAAAATCAGCTATAGAAAGTAACACAAAATAGTCAAAAGGAAATAAAACAAAATGCCTCAGTCTCTGATTATTTTTATCAAAGTATCCTATAATAACTAATATCTAAAAAACTCCAAGGGACAGCATTAGTACTTTATCTAAGGTCTATGATGAGGCTCATGAGCCATCCCCCAAAAGTAAAATATTCCATAACTTGGATTACACTTAAAAAGGAAGTAATATACTCTAAATATTACTCATCTAAAAAATTTTAAGGTTTTGAACTTATCTTTTTGTGTTCTAAGAAATATGTAACTGTTAAGATTAAAACCTGTATCATTAAGGCAATAAAGTTATTATCCAAGAACCCCAATAGTTTTCTTTCTTTTTTGTTGGGAGGGTGGCCTAAGGATTGAACTCAGGAGCACTTGACCACTGAGCCACATCCCCAGCCCTACTTTGCATTTTATTTAGAGACAGGGTCTTACTGAGTTGCTTAGATACTCGCAGTTATTGAGGCCGGCTTTGAACTCAGGATCCTCCTGTCTCTACTTCCCAAACTGCTGGGATTATAGGGGTTCACGCCTGCGCCTGGCTCAATAGTTTTTCTTTTAGGTTCATGTCTGTGACTCTCCACAGTCAATTTTTGTGAATGGAGTAATGAAGTTAATGAGTTTAACTCATCACATCAGTGAAATTTTTTTAGATCCCTCTTTGCTATAGGTGCTTCTGTATTCAAAACTTACTGTCTTGCCATAACAGATACATTATTTAATTTTTGCTTCATCAAGTTTAGAAAATCCATTGTTCTAGTCTTGTAAGGCATAGTTTTGTTGGAATTATAGAAACATTAACATTCTTTATTAATATTTTATTATAATTTAATAGAAATTTTATTTTATTTTTTTAAAGAGAGAGTGAGAGAGGAGAGAGAGAGAGAATTTTTAATATTTATTTTTTAGTTCTCGGCAGACACAACATCTTTGTTGGTATGTGGTGCTGAGGATCGAACCTGGGCCGCACGCATGCCAGGCGAGCGCGCTACCGCCTGAGCCACATTCCCAGCCCATTAATAGAACTTTTAAACATTTTTATATCTTTGGAGATGAGAGACAGAGTCTGCATACTTTACCTCTTCTCCTGAGGACTTTTGGTTAACATACCTTCTTTGAACACAATGTTAAACCAATTTTCAATTTGGTTATAGTGTGTGGCCACTGGCACTCTTGTTTTGTTCAATTCTCTGTCTATTTGATTTTTAGGAGTATCCACCAATGCTGATCAGTCCCTCTTCTTCTCCATATAGCTCCTACCTTTATTTGGTGTACGAACAAGGGACTCAGTTCTCTTTGCACAAATAGAACAAACCTCTTGTCTATTGTTTTGGTCAGTTTTTTTTTTTTTTTTTTTGCTGTTGTAACCAAAAGACCCAACAAGAACAACACAGAGGAGGAAAAGTTTATTTGGGGGGCTCATGGTTTCAGAGGCCTCAGACCATAGATGACCAACTCCCTTCCTTGGGGGCTGAGGTGAGGCAGAATATCATGCACAAGTGTGTGGTGGAGGAAAACAGCTGAGAACATGGCACCAGGAAGCATACAGAGCTCTGCTCAACAAGATAAACCCCATAGGTAGGTCCTCAGGGATTCATCTCTTCCAGCCACACTCTTCCTGCCTTCAGTTACCACTTAGTTAATCCCTATCAGGAGATTACTGGGTTAAAGCTCTCATAACCCTATCCTTTCCTCACTGAATCCTCTCATGTTGTCTCACATGTGAGGTTTTGGGGGACACCTCACAGACAAAGCATAGCACCTATACTTTAGGAATAGCCATAGATTTAACTGATAGGAGATTACATACTAATAAACTAATTATATATATATATATATATATATATATATATATATATATATAAATTGCCCCCTTTGACATTTGAATACCAATCCTGACAACTTTAATAAATATTCTCGCATAGATTGGTAGAACACAGCTGTGAACCAGAAAACTTAGGATGCCATTTGCTAATTGGTGTGATCTTTACTATGCTTATATCTTCTTATCTGTAAATCAGAAATATAAAAGTAAAACCTCCTTCCAAGGATATTGTAAGGAAGGCAAATAAATTGTCCTAATTCTCCAAACATAAAGCCAAAGAATACCATAGATGGGAATGCTCATGATGAAATTCCTTTGCATAAAACTTCCTAAATGGGTGAGTGGCACCATGAAAAGCACTCAAAAATGGTGGACATGAAGGCTAAAATTCCAATCCTTTTTTTGTTTTTAACATTCCAATCCTTTTTTTGTTTTTAACATTTTTTTATTTGTTATTTTTAGATATACATGACAACAGAGTTATTTTGGCACATTATATGTTCATGGAGTATAACTTATTCTAATTGTGATCCCTTTCTTGTGGTTGTTCATTATGTCAAGTTTTGTTGGTTAAGTATTCATATATGAACATAGAAAAGTTATGCCTGATTTATTCCACTGTCTTTTCCATTCCCATCACCTATCCCTTCCCTTCATTCCACTTTGTCTAATCCAATGACAATGTATGTTAGCATCCACATAACAGAGAGAACATTTGCCCTTTGGTTTGGGGGTTATTGGCTTATTTCACTTAGCATGAGAGTCTCCAGTTCCATCCATTCACCAGCAAATGCCATAATTTCATTCTTCTTTAAGGCTGAGTAATATTCCATTGTGTATATATACCACATTTTTTTTTATCTGTTCATCTGTTGAAGAGCTCCTAGGTTGGTTCCATAGCTTAGCCATTGTGAATTGAGCTGCTATAAACATCGATGTGGCTGCATTACTGTACTGTGCTGATTTTAACTTCTTTGGATACCAAGGAGTGGGGTAACTGGGTCAAATGGTGGTTCCATTCCAGGTTTTCTGAGGAATTTCCATACTGCTTTCCACAGTGGTCGCACCAATTTGCAGTCCCACCAGCAATGTATGAGTGCACCTTTCCCCCCACATTCTTGCCAGCACTTATTGTTACTTGTATTCTTGATCATTGCTATTCATAGTGGAGTGAGATAGAATCTCAGTGTAGTTTTAATTTGCATTTCTCTAATTGCTAGAGATGTTGAATGTTTTTTCATATATTTGTTGATTATTTATATTTCTTCTTTTGTGAAGTGACTATTTGGTTCCTTTGCCCATTTATTAGTTGGGTAATTTATTTTTTGTTAAGTTTTTCTTTTCAAATCTTAAAGCAGTTTTATTTAAATTTATAAGACCTGAATCAATTTTTATTTATCCCAAAATAATGCATTCCTGCTAGTTTTTAATAGCTCACTTAGTTTCAGATTGATGGAACCAGCACCACTATGGGTGGTAAAAAAGTTCTCTTTAATTGTGCTCCTTATTTAACTACTCTTAATTCTTTGGAGTGTTCTACAGATGAGGGAGATAGTGGCTTTTCATACAGCAATTTCTATTTAGACACCATGATATTAAGTTTTTTGAGTTATTTATGTGTCCAGGAGATTAATAATCTGAGGTACAGGTGGCAAAAAATTTCTCCCATTCTGTAAACCGTCTCTTTATATTCTTGATTGTTTCCTTTGCTATGAAGAAGCTTTTTAATTTGACACCATCCCATTTATTGCTTCTTGATTTTACTTCTTACACTTTCAGTCTTGTTGAGGAAGTCAGTTCCTAAACCAACTCTATAGAAAGTTGGGACTACATTTTCTCCCAGTAGTCGCAGGGTCTCTGGTCTAAAGCCTTGGTCCTTGATCTACTTTGAGTTGAGTTTTGTGCAGGGTGAGAGACAGGGGTTAAATTTCATCCACCTACATAGAGCAAATCTGTGTGTTCTTAACAGGGAAAAGGCTGTGTTTGCTTTTCCTCCATGTATGGAGGCTGGAATACCTGAGAGAGTTTCTATTTTCACCCTGAGTCCAGAACCTAGAATAATTCAGGTCTGCCCCAGAAAGAGCATCAACTGACTTCACCAGAGAAACCTGCCCACATCAGTAAGAGTAAAAACCATAGTAGGTCTGAGGTCTTACAGGACCTATCACTTCACACTGGGCCTCTGGTGCCCTCTGACCTCAGTTCTTCTCTATCCCTTACCCTCTGGGCTCCAGCCACTTTGGCCTCCTTGTGTCTCCACAGATGCTTCAGGCATACTGCAAGCATAGGTTCTGGGCCTTGCTATTCCCTCTTCCTGGAATGCTTCCCTCCAGGTGGCCACAGGTTTCGAGTCTTTGCACAAACATCATCTCAATAAGTACATCTTGGCCACCCAATGGAAATCTGAAACAAGGCTCCTGCCTTTCCATATTCCCAATCTCCTCTACTCTGCTGGAGCAGATGCTGTTGATATCCTGCCTGTGACCCCTCAGCCATCTTTGTACCTAACCTGCAGCTGTGGTGGGCAGTAACTCACAAGTTGACAGCTTTCCCCATTAGGCATCTTACATTTCTGTTTCACTTCCTGAGGGTTTTTTCCAACCCTGAAGTTTGCTGAGCCTGCTGGGGACAACCCTGAAGGGTGGAGGATTTAATGCCCTCAGGGGTACTTCTCAACTAATGAGGGACAGAGTTGGTGGATAAATAACCCAGATTTCCCAGCCCTCGGGGGAACAACGCTGAGATGCATTTTACTGATTTCTCAGTGCCTCTGCAGCAGAACTGAGCTCTCTGCCCAATACAACAGTAAACTGCTAATTTACCAACAGCTTCTTGGCTCTCCTCCCTTCCCTGACTCTGTTTCTCTTCTCCCTCACTATCCTTTCTGGGATTATGTCCGAAAAAGCTTATTTCACCAAAGCTCTTGTCTTGGGGTCTTCTTTTAGATGGACCCAAACTGAGACACTGTTCTACATTTTTCTTTTTTTTTATGACACTTATCAACCTCTAATATAGTATCTAATTGACTCATTTACTTCTTTATTCTCTGTCCTTCTCCTCTAAAATATAAACTCCATGATATTGTGATATTGCTATATAACAATAATAATAAACATTTGGTCTTCATTCTGAGTTTCTGACACAAGAGTTTCTAAGACTCTGGGCATCTCTGGAGTGATGAGTGTCTTTTTCTAATGACATGACTGATAGCTGTAGGTCCCTAGACAGCTTCAGAATGAGATCTGATTGCCACAAAGACCAAAACACAATTAGAGGTTAGAAACTTTCAGCCCCATTCACTGAATCCAGATGAGGGACAAAGGCTAGATATTGAGTTAATCGCTAATGGTCAGTAAATCAATCAATCATGACTACATAATGTAGCCTCCACTAAAATACTAAATGATGGGGTTTGGAAGGCCTTCTAACATGGAAAGCTTGTATATGTCCACCTCCACAAAGACAAGAGCTCCTATACACAGGACCCTTCCAGACCTCTTCTGGGTGTTTATTTGTATCTTTTATAATATATTATATAATAAACCAGCAAACATAAGTATTTACATGAGTTCTGTGAGCACTTATACTAAATTGTTAGGGAGGGAGTTGTAGAAACCCCCCGTTGGTAGCCAACTTAGAACTGGGCATCCATTACATATGATTGGTCTCTAAAGTGGTAGACAATTTATGAGACTGGGCACTTACTCTGTCGGGTCTGCACTTGCTCCAGATTATTAGTGTCCGAATTGAATTATATTGAAGATACCCAGTCTATAGTGAATTGGAGAATTGCTTGGTGCAGACAATTCACATAGGTGGTATTCGAAGTATTGTGAGTAGAGGAACAGTTTAATTTTGCCATGCACCAGGGACCTTTATTCATTCATTTATTGATATATTCCAAGTGTATAAATGTAACAGGACAGTGCCTATTACCTTGTAGGTGCTCAAAAAAAATTACTGACAGAATTAATGAAGGAATGAGACTTCTTGTCTTTGTTCATTCAGGTTTCTTCACACAATACCATAATCAGGGACATCTATAAACATTAGATTACTTCTCACAGTTTTGGGGGTCTGGAAAGTCATGGTGCCATCAAACTGGGTGTCTGGTGAGGGCCTGTGACCTCACATGCCAGAAGGGACCATGGGTCTTCCTGAGGCCTCTGATCCCACTCATGAGTGCCCAACTTCTGTGACCTAATAATTTCCCCCAGATCCCACCTCACAATGCCGTCACCTTGAGAGTTAGGATTTTGACATATGAATTTTGATGGACAAAACATTGAGACCATAACACTTACTTAAATCCATTCTTTAAAAAGTGTCTGTGTCACTTAGATGACTTTAACTGGAAATAATAGAAAACACACTTCAGAACAACTTGAAGCTTACAATTCCTCTTCTCACAAAATTGGAAATGAGTCAAGTGCAGTGGAGCAGGCTTGCAATCCCAGCTCTGGAGCCTGAGGTAGGAGGATTGCAAGTTCAAAGCCAGCCTCAGCAACTTCGTGAGTCCCTAAGTAAGACCTTAGTAAGACCCTGTCTTTACCTTAAAAACTTTTCAAAGGGGCTGGGAATATGGCTCAGTGGCAAGCACCCCTGGGTTCAATCCCTGAGACCAAAAAAAAAAAAAAAAAAAAAACCTGGAAACTCTAAGTTGGCATGAGCTCAGGAAGGAGGAAGGAGGACAAAGATGCTGGATAACTGGGAGTTATCCATGAATGTCATAGGGCCATAGTGTCTTCCCCACAGGTACTTGGAGGAAAAATAAATAACACTGCCCTTAGATCATTTAAATTAGTTTGGCTAACTTAGATTAAAAGAGACAGAATATATCTCTGGCCAAATACAACGTTGGTATAAGCAGTCAGTAAAAAAATGTAAGTGCACTGAAGACAGGTTGTATCATCAGAAGAGAGAGTAGTCAGTGATGGAAGAAAATGGAGTCCAGCTGTGCCGCAGGGAGTCTCTGAATCTACACTGCAGAAGCCCAAGCCTCCATGGACTCTCAGAACTGCCCACCTCCCTATCTTTTCACTCTTGCTTACCAAACAACTTCCTGATCCCTGACTCAGCTCCTGAGACACCTCACTGCTGCTAAGGGTCACTGGCATTCTGGTCACTGGGAAGTTAAATAAATGAGCCATGCGTCTTACTCAGCATCTCTTGTGAGTTCTATAATTCTTGTCCTTCACCAAAAGACTAATCATCTGAGTGCATTAATCACTCCAATTTTGGGTTCTACAAAGAGGAGTAGTATTGCATAGTAATTAAACACACTAGTTTTGGAGCCAGAAGGACTCCAAAAAAGTTTGATTGGTCTCTAAAGTGGTAGACAATTTATGTCGACCAGTATTAGCTATGGATTGTGAAGCAAGTAACTTGACCTTCTGAGTTTCAGGTAATATGGTGATAATAATACTAATTTTGCAAGTTTGTTGTGGGGTTGAAATAAAGTAGCATGTGAAAGTTCTTGGCACACAGCCTGGCATAGGTTAGGAGATGCTAAATGAAACAGAGCTCTCCTAATCAAGGCTGAGAACTAGAATCTTGGTATGTTATAAAGCCACTCTCTTGCCAGACTTTGGTAGCCAGGCAGCCAACAATTCTTCCCCTGACAGTTTCTCTACCCCACTAAATGGCATCCCTTTAACTAACTTCAGCCTCCAGATGAAATAGTCGTTGAGGGATGATTGGGCCAATGGAGTGTATTACTCCAATGCCCTATTTGTCCTGATGACTAACTACATATCGAAGAAGCAATTTCTATGCCCATCTCTTTCATTCATCACGTCTACATGCGCATACACACAAGTTCACAACCAAAATAGCCCCCTATCCAGGCAAACAATCCATGCAGCCTCCCAGAAGACAAAGACCTATTTGGCACCAATGTAAGAGATGAGCTCTTGATGGCAAACAAACGAGATTGGCTTCATTGCAGCCTCCTGTTGCCTCTATACTGATCCTGAGTAAAGAAGAAGTTGCTCATAAACTCTCTGGCATTTGAAGAAAGAATGTATTATCATTCTACAGTATCCTATAATATCATACTGAACAAGTGACAGTTTCCATGGAAATTTTAGACAATTTGATAAAGTATGAACAGTTCTAGGAAAAAAAAATCTGCCTCACACTATCTTCACCCCTTCATCACTGACAGGTAGCAGAAAGAAGAAGGGAGGCAGGTGGGAAGAGTAAGGCCATAAGATTTCTCCCCTCTATTTCTGTGAGCTCAGGTTCAAGTACCTGTAGTCCCAAACTCAAGTTTGAAGTTGGCAAATCCACTGTTTTTGTAATGTTATAACTAAGAAATTCTGTCCAAAAGAGTGTCACCTTTGTGGCAATTCTCTGGGTAAAATAATGAAATATAGGCACACCCTCAAGCAGCCGTTAATCTGTTCTTCCCTCCTTTCATCTGTCAGAGAATCTTCAGAGCGCAGAATGATCTGTGGCCTCCTCTTCTCTCCTTTCAGTCTTTCTTCCATTGTGTTTAATCTGTCTCCCAAGACCCTAAATCAACAGAAGGACTCTCCTTATCTTTATCAGGACTGGACTTCTCTGCCTACACTTGAACTTTGTGTTTAAACAAGTCTTTAGTTGACAAGATCAGCCTTTCTGACCAGATCCTCTGGCTTCAGGAGCTGAAAAAAAAGACTTTCCAGCTATCAGGGAAGGTCCAGGAGAGCAATATAGCTCTAGAACCTGGCTACAACAACAGCTGATAAGGACCAGAGGCCTGGGCTCAGGGAGGCAAATAGCAACCTGAGTCAAAAGGCCGAGGATGAGACCAGAGGATTTGTTGAGAATAACGAAGTTAATTACAGCTTCATACAGAACCAGGAGCTAACTTCAAAGATTGAAGTGAAACTGAAAATGGGAGAATAAGAAAGGACATAGTATCCTGGAGGGTGTAGAAGGCAAACAATTGGGAGGGAGATGGATAGATTCTGGCCTCTCCGTTTATGGGGTGCACTTGGCTAGAGTGTCTGAGGAAGCTTCAAGAAGCCAGGTAAGGCAGAAACAACGTATCTGTAAAACCGTTTCTTCAATCTTGGAGAGACAAAACTTTAAAATCACTGGTCTCTGTACTCCTCCCAGGGAAGTCAGGGCTCTTAGGTAGGCCTAGCATGACATTTCCCACCTTGGTGGGGGGTATGTTCTCTGAGGCTAGATGGAGGTGGAGTGAAGGCACCTCAAATCCCAGAAGGTTTGCAAATCTGTCAGGTAAACAGGGTGTGAGCCCCATAGACACAAAACTAAATGTGAGCAACTCTCCAAAGTCAAGGGCCAGAAGTAAACATGAGAAACCTATGAACAATGGCCCCCAAAAGGAGCAAATAGCAGAGTTTGGTCCCCATGACTACTTAAATTACCTGGACAGATGCAGTGGATGGGGAGAGTCTCCAGGGGTGTAAATAAGTCTGGAGAGTCCAAATTAAAAGTGAGTCCAGATCATTCCTCCTCACTCTAGCCTGTTTTGTAGAAAAGGAAACAGGCTTAAGGAGGGAGGCCAAGTGATCTCTAGGTCCCTGAGGTTTGAGGAGAAGCCAGATAGTCTTTAATAGGTAGCTACTTAAATACTACTGACCCCCAAAACTAAGAAAATCTCTTTGCTCATGTTTGATGTTACTTGAAAAAATAGTAACCATGAAAACATTAACACTGAGTCTGAAGTTTTAGGGGTCAGGGTCATTCAAGTGGCAAAGCTCATTTAAGTTGTTTCCACAGAAGGGCAGGACAGTGGAATTGGCTGTTTTCCTCTCCACAGCTCCAAGGGCTCTATTTTGTTCTTTGGAGTGCTTGGAGGGGACAGTCAACCTGATTGTCATTAAAGAGCAGCAATAATGCCTGCAGAGAACTCTGGGCCAGTAGACAACCCATAATTGAGCTCTCTAAACAAACCATTCTTTCAACACAGGTATTTACCAAGAACCGATTATGTCCCAGAAGGAGGCTGAGTATTGAAGTATGGTTCTCTAACTTTGAGACCTTCAACACACACAGTTGAAACAAAGAACAGCCTTTCCTTCTACAGTTAGGAAGTGGCTACAAACACAATAGTTCAAAGAAAGGGAAGACAGTGTGGGCTAGTCTCTGTCTTCCTTTCTTTCTTCAACCGTTTCTTTGAAGTGCCAGTGCCAGGTACTGGGATACTCAGTAAACAAGGCAGACAGGACTCTGCCCTCATAGAGCTTCAAAATCTGGTCTTAAAAGTTCATAGTCTTGAGAATGAAGAGGTTTTAAAGGTCTAAAGGGAGGAGATACAGCAGTATAGCAGAGTCAACTAGAAGATTACAGTCAAGAGCAGGGGACAGGGCTGGAGGAAGGTAAATACACTTGGCAACGTTACTCTAGGACAAGGAGGCCAAGTCAAAAGACCAGTTTAAGTTCATCCATCCTCTTTTCTCTTTTTTTTGTCTGGATTTCTGTGTTCCTCAAAGAGAATGCTTTCTTTTCTCTGGATTCAAATTTCCAGCTTGGTTTTTACCTTCCTTACCCTATCTGATTCATGCTAACTGCTGACAGTAAACCATTGTCATCCAGGATGCAGCCAGTCACAGTGGAAAGAGCCCAGCCTGGGAACTGGTTGACCCAGACACATGTCAGTGAGAGGGGGAATATGGAAACCCAGGGAGAAGAGTCACTTCGGCACTATGACCCTAACCAGGTGGTACTGCAGCCAGGCATCTTTTCACCCAGACAATTGGTAGTGATAATTCAGCACAGATACTGCTAGGCATGTTACTAGGGAATTACCATCATCTGGCCCAACTCTCCATCTTTGTATATTGTAAGCATCCACAATGATACAACAGAACAACAACAACAACAACAATAATAATAATAATACTGTTCTAGAATCTAGAGTTTCTGTGTAGAAGTTGAGTAAGGAAAGATCAACTAAACAACTTAGAGAAGTGAGGAAGAAGGAAGGGGACCTGGGCTAGACTGACATCTGCACTAGTCTGGGTCTGTAGCCATCTTTGGGCACACTGTTCACCTAAGCAGCATTCAAACTGGGCTACCTGCTAGGTATAGCTAGCTTGCATAGATGCTAGGTGCCTTAAACATGTAAACCAAATATCAGTTGGGGTCACCTAACCACGTAAGGCCTAGATGAAATCAATACAAATAAACATTCCATGTCTTGTGGAAATTCAAGGCCTTTTTTTATATTTAAATATTTCTGCTAACTCTCGGGGGAATTGTTATCTCTTAAGTGCTGTCTTTGTTTCAAACTGAAGTAACTGGAAAACAAACTTAATTCCTTTCTTTTATTTAGAAGACAAAATCAAAAGAAAGTAAACCCCTTTAACATTGAAACCTTTGTGAATATAATAATTATTCTAATAACCCAACTAAAGAGCCAGCAAAAACTAATTTAAGTTGTGAATTAGTCATCTCCCTTCTAAATTTGCTTTACAGCCTTTCAACTCCAGGGAATTTTAACTGACCACTTGTTCATGACAGTCTCCCATAACAACTGCTTTATCTCAGTATTGACTGCTGTCTCTCAATTCCCCTCAGACAGTCTCTCTCTCTCTCTCTCTCTCTCTCTCTCTCTCTCTCTCTCTCTCTCTCTCTCTCTCTCGTTCTTTCTCTTTGCTAGAGAAACTCAGCATGAAAAGCCTTTGCTATTAATAGAAATGGATTGTAAGGTAAAAAGAGTTCTAGGATGAGAGTGAGGGTCGTTCGTCGTTCATGGGTAACCTTGAAATGCTGAATTTGAATCGCTGCACTCTGGCCTTCATCATGTTAGCAGGTCTAAGAGGAGTTTTAAATCACTGGACAGTTATCCAAGATATATCAATGCCTTTACCTCTTTATTCTTCCAAATAAAATTTTATCATCTCAGATTTCACTGTGCTCTCTTTGCCCTGGTAATAAGAGACTAGGCCAATAAGTTGATTCCATGCTAAATCAAGGAAAGTAAAGCAGAGAGAAATGAAGGAGGGGCAAAGACCAACGAATCCCCATAAAGCACCTCCCACTTTATTAAAGTACCTGTACAGAGTGTTACATGCCTTCCTCCAAGCCTATCTATTGTTGTATGTACAGAAAACTAAGGTTTCCAAAGTGGAGAGAATTTTCCAGTGTTTTCTTGCAGTTAGTAGGTAACATAGCCAACAACAAGAACATCTTATTGATTTGGGTTAGTGTAATAATGAGCTTCAATTCAGGAAAAATCTCTAATGACAAACCTCAGGTTATGACTTTCAGTCAATATAGGAGGTTATCTTGGAAAGTTTGCGGAAGGGAGAGGGGATACTCTCCTAACTTTTAAAACCATACTACGTAGGTGACTGCCTACTCCATCTACCACAGGTCCATCCCAGGTAGCATAATAGTGGTAAATGTCCATAAGCAATGATTGTTGTGCTAGTTGTAAGCAGAAGTGTAGATCAAATCTAAGAAACCTGTAAGAAAATTTCAGAAGCTTACTATGTCTGCAATTCACTGGCTAGTGTAGGAGCATGGTGATTTGTTTGTTGTTGTTGTTGTTGTTGTTGTTGTTGTTTTATAGCATTTCTTTTCAGTCTAGTGTTAATACTGGTCCATTTGACTTGAACCAAGCACCTGCAACTCATCTTCCCAGATTAAGAAAGCCAATGAAATTCCAAAATCCTTGTGTAATGGATTTGGATTAGCTATTCAGGTGTGTTGCCCACTCTTGGGTAGTGTCTTCTCACAAAACATTGTTGAGGACAGTGGACTCACTGAAATTTGGAGCATCAGTGAGGTTTTCCAGGTCCTCCTGACAAAAGGTAGAAACCAGGTTCTCTTGCAGTTGTACAGCTTTCTAAGTTGTTGTGTAGACTCCCAAGTAGAATTGGTTCAGCGAGACAACCATTGTTTTTGACCTTCTAGCAACAGCAAAAGGGCAAGTATTTGACCCAGGCCTA
Organism: Urocitellus parryii; assembly: GCF_045843805.1. Taxonomy (NCBI): domain Eukaryota; kingdom Metazoa; phylum Chordata; class Mammalia; order Rodentia; family Sciuridae; genus Urocitellus; species Urocitellus parryii. Next base: position 84,831,008 of record NC_135534.1, on the reverse strand, counting down.
GCCAACTAGGGACCCATCATCCCTGTGGCAAAGGGGATTAATTCAATGACTGGCACAAGATCTAACCTGGAGTAATCCTAAAGCTCTTTCTTCAAGTGTAGGTTATACTTTACTATATGTAATATTTACTTAAGCTAGTTTGAATTAGTTCATGTCACTTTCACTAAGAATCCTGAAAAATGTGGTAAATGTTCTAGTTTAAAATGCAGAGAATGGCCAAAGGTCAGCTGCGTTTTATTTCCAGCTGGCCTGAGTCACACATGCTTCTGCAGTGCCCATATATGTTAGGTCCAGCAGTGGTGAAGACAAGAGTGTTGAAAGTTGGAATTCTCCCCCTGGTTATTTGTATAGTCTTTTCTCTTGCAAAACAGAACAATAAAACTTACTAGCCTTCAAGTAAACAGAAAACCAAATTCAAATTTTTTAAGTTGCAAAATGCCTCAGGCCACTTTTATTCAGCACTGACTTTCTTTCTTCCTTATAATTATTTGTAGGATAAAGTATTAAATACTGTGTATTTTAAAGGCAGGACTTATATCTTGTTCATTTGTATTATTTTCACAATGCCAAAGATGAACACATTATTAACCCAATGCCCACTAAACACCTTGCTAGGTGCCTCTCATACATTGATGCAATTTTAACAAAATTCTAAAAGATGAATGTTATTTCTTTCATTTCTCAGATAAAGAAACTAAGATTCTAGAGGCTTCTAAAATGATGCAACTAGTAGATAAAAGGGTCAGAATTTAAAACCAGGTCTTTCTAATTCTAAGCTTACGTTTATGAAATTATATTCAACGGCCTCATACTTAATGCAAAATAGGTAAGCAATAAATTATTGTTAAATTGAGTGGAAAATCAGAGCAGTTTAGTAAGTAGGTAGAAAATTGCAATCACAAAGCCAATAGCTTCCAAAAACAACATAAATTAAGTTCTAGTTATTTGGGTATTAATCTTATTTCTTCCACCAAAGGGAAATTACTAGGATACTGGATCCCTGATTTATATAATCTCATATTGTCAAGAGTGTAATAATGGAAGTAAACATTCTGGAAATCTTTGTTTCTTTGACCAGCTAGGAATGCAATTGGAGTCCTCAGTGTTTAATGACACCCAACCCTTTGCAATTGCCATTAGCAGATACATGCTGGAGCTCCATCAATAAACTTAGTAAAAAAAGAACATGAAGTGCTGCTTGGCTTTCACCATCACCAAGGAGGAAGCTGCGAGCCTTCTTCAAGTCAAGCAATTAATGGAGTTTTCAACAAGTCCTTGGCATATAACAAGCCTCCTCTGTCACATGCCTGCCAAGGCCTGTATCCTGACCTGGAGGCTATTGTTTCACTTGCTGCCTTTGCCATAAACATCGCTGACTTCATCAGCTATTGAGAAGCTGAGTGCAGGTCTCAACAGTTAGGAAGGCTTTGAACTTGACAGCCCTGCTAACTCTACAAGTTTCAGGCATTTCAACTTTCTGGCTGTCGGGGACTACTAATTGATTCAAACAGTGGGGGAGGGGACTGCCTGGCAAAGGTAGGAGCAAGAAGGGAGGTAACTTCCTAAACTGTTGGAAAGTTGGGAAATTACGGATCCTGAAGAGGAGTCAAGCTTACCTGCTCATCATCAATCAAAATAAATCAATTTCTAACTTCCCAACACCCTCTTAATGCCTCCTTACGTATTACATAATTACAAAGGTAAGAGGATAGAAGCAGTGAGGTGAAGAAAGAGCAAAGTGATTCTAAGATTAACAGGTGCCCCTGCTACCTGTGTAATAAAGAAGAGAGGCTTGGAAAAGGTCTTCACCTAAGTTGAAAGAAGGAGAAGTCAAGTGGGGAGAAGTGGGAGGAGGAGGAAGAAGAAGGATATAAAACAGGAATTCTTTAAACAAAAATTCTATGTCAGTGATCTCATAGTATAATTCAAAGGTAGTAGTCATGCGATTTAGTGTCAAAAGAGATTACATGTGACCTGATACCTAGATCCTGCTTACCCAGGTTGGATGGTCACTTCCCTTCTTGGAGCTTTGGTCTTTATCTACGAGATGAAAGAGTAGGACCAAACTTGCTCCCTGAAAATTTGTTTATAAGGTTGCAGAATTTCATTTTGTGAACAAACACAAATAAATTAAGTAAATAAAAATTGAACTACATTTGCAGAAGTAGGGAATGAGGACTGACATTTCCTTGAGTTTGCCATCCTCACAGAACCCTCTAATGACCATTGTACAGGGGCTCTTAAAGGAATCTCTTAAAGGAGCTTGAAAACATCTAGTTTAATGATCTATTAATGGACATCCCAGGATTAATATTCTGTGACCAGTTGTCTATGTATGGGTTCTCATAACTCACTGAGGAGGTGTTATCTAAGGTTAGTGTTGAGAAAAGCCTGTTCTTCCAGCCTTGATCCCACATAGAAACTACCTAGGCAAAGAAGTAGGTGGCAAATCAACTTGTCACAGATACTGGAAAAGGCAGTTCTAGTCCTGCTCTGTAGGCCCATCAAACAGATTATGCACCAAACACATCTTGTTTTCCCCTGAGGTTGGCTAATGGCATCACTGAGGGCTTCACCCATGAGTATCTTAGAAAGAATGAATAGATTACAATGAATTGCTCCCAAAGGACATGAGCATTTGCCAAATGGGCTCACTCTTTGGGAGCATCAAAAAGCATCGCTATGTGCAGTGACTTGGCTGAGTATGTGAGTGAAATCCTGTGTGTTTATAAACACAGAATCCCTATTTCATCTCCAAGCACTCTTCTCAACCCCTTATCTTCCACCTTGCAATTCTCTCCAAACAAATTCTAGAAAATTCTCCAAATATCTAACAAATTTCTCAAAATACATCCTCACATAGCCGCTTAAGTTCCGTGTCGCCCATGAAAACTTCTATACCACTCTCTCCTATGAACGTATCAGTTATCAATCATTCTATACCTAATCTCTCCAGCAATTTTGCAGTGTTTTAATTTTCCATCAGTCAATTCATCACATTGGCAAAATTAAACTTTCATGGAATAAGGAAAATGTTGTATTTTTCTGAATCTCATAATGTGGATAGGAGCACAATTTCCTGTGCTCAATAGTTCTGGCCCTGTCATTTTCCAGCTGTGTGACTGACTTAGTTTAAATTTCCCTGACCTGCTTCATTGTAAAAATGAGATATTAATAATCACTTTATAAGATAAATAGGAAAGGCACATAAAGAATCAAGGATAGTGCCAGGCATACAGCATCTGTTTTATTGTTTTTAAGTCAACAGAATTATAATAATGTTCAATTAATGCCATGAAGACCCACAAGAAAACAGGACATAGAGCATTGTAACTGTTTCCCCTAAAATGAATCTTTACATTCTTCCTTGTAGAAGAGGGCTTTCAGGTGTCATGTAAAATGCACTATGGAAATAATGTATTAGTCAGAAAACCTCGAAAGGCATATCCAAGGGCAGGAAAAGGGAGCCAGTCTTAAGCCTTGCCTAGAGGAAGCAGGGTGTGGCTGGGATGTCCCCTGAGGAGAAGGCTAGCCATGAACCACTGCAGTACAGATTGGCAGTTTTTGATTCTCAGGAGTTTGTCGCAGATCTGGAAGATAATGGAGGAACCATGGTGGTTAGGTGTAGCCAATGACATAAAAATTTATCTAATGTTAAAGTAAGAACAGATGTTAAGAGTCATCAAATCCAACCCTGTTTCCCTGGCTCCTGGACACCAGCAGCTCCCTCTATCCTAATAAATTCACTATAGCTTCCAAGGCTAAGTAGATACTGACACTGAAGCTTCATACAGGCTAAAGTAATACTGACCTAGATTTAGGACTAATGAATTGCAAGGTTCTCTTCTTCCAATCCCTTCAACCACTGGGACAGAAAACCACCAAAGCTGTAAATGACAGGACTTAGGTCTGTAAAAGGTTTTTAGTGAAAATGGCAGCAGCAGTGGTCATCACCACTGTAAGCTTCTTGATTTTCTTAGAGGCTAGAGTTCTGCTGCACTGCTGGTCTTAGCATCCAAGAGGCCTATTGCTTGAGACCAACATAGAGAAGCATTGCTTCCTTGTTACCACCTAAAGATAATTCTACCATGACAGTGATCCACGGATTAGTTTAGAAAGGCAGAGTCACTGGTCACCAGAGTGAGGGCACAAAACTGAAGTTCTCAAGATACAAAGAAATTAGGAAATTCAGAAAGACTACATGTGTGTGGCTGAGGGAGATGAGCCATCCATTACAGAATAAACTGCAAGAGTAACCAGGGAGGTCTGTGCCTCTGAGTTGTCTGTCCACAGCATCATCTGGGTAGAAATGGGGAAACTAGCCAACAAACATGTAAAGAGCTGCTAAGGCTCACCTGTAACTAAATAAATGCAAATTAAAACAACAATGACATACCATTTAAAAAAAAAAAAAACTTATCAGATTGGCAAAAATCTTAAGTTTGATAGTACCCATTGCTGGCAACGATGTGGGCCAAAAGTCATTTTCATACACTTTCCATGAAGCGTGAGTTTATGCAACCTTCTGGAAGATAATTCAGTATTACCTGTCATAATTAAACAGGCACACAGCCAAGCAGCTAATAACTTTCCTGGTAATTATTATCCTGTGGTATGGTTGTATTTGCAAGAGTCTATCAATTTATGTGTATTAGGGTATTCTTGGCTATACTTTATAAGAGAATGACAATAAAAGCAATGCAAACATCTGACAACAGGGAGCCAGTTGAATAAGCTATAGTACATATATGATATTGGACACCTAAACTGAAGAGGTGGAGCTGAAGGTTTAGAGAGAGACCAAAATGACTAAAGTATAGAGCAAAGAGTGCAGAAGAGAGGGCTGTATACAAAGACATCTCTGGAAATCAGAAGTGGCTTCCCCACGGTGTCAGAGTTCAGATCAACACACATGGGCAAAGATACCAAGACTAGAAAGAATCATTCAAAAGGATAAGACTCACCAGTGCACAGCATTCACAACTGGTAGAATAGTGCCGGTTCCCACCCATGGAACTGAAAATCCTCTAAGTTACAGCATATTAGGAAAAGTGCTCAGAGAAACTTGCAGTAGTGGGGAATGTTTGGCCCTAGATTAAACACAGCTTTGATTCCACATAACAATCTTTATAGGAAGGCCCAAATGGATTAAAAGGTTCTAACTTGACTGTGTCTCAGAACAAAACTAATAGTAGTTTTGGAAAATACAAAATATATAATACCCATCAAGGTAAAATTTACCATTTCTGGCATTTAATCAAAGATTACCAGACACTAAAACATGAAGGAAGACATTACATATAATAATAATAAGACAAACCAATCAATTATATAAAATGCAAAACTGAAACATATATAAGAATAAGCAGGCAAGAACTTTAAAAACTAAGTACAATTACATTGCACATGTTCCAAGTGTTAAGGGTATTGACAATATCAAAAGAATCTTCTAGAAACTTCTAGAAACATAAACAGGATATAGAGCAACTGGTACCTTACAAATTGCTAATGGACATATAAAATGGTATACTACTTTGGAAAACAGCTTGGCAGTTTCTTAAAACATTAAACATATACTTACCATATATTATTTCAGCTATTCTGCTCTGAAGTATTTATGCAAGAGAAAAGAAAGCATATGGCCATATGAATGTTTGCACATAAATGCTTATAGCCCCTTTATTTGTAATAGTAACAAACAAACAAACAGAAACAAACCAAACATCCATTGATAGGTGAGTAGATGGACAAGTAGAAAGGAATGATCTATTGATATACTGGAATTAATCTCAAAATAATTATTCTAGGTAAAAGAATCCAAAGATAAAAGTACATACTGGATGATTTCATTTATATAAGATTCTAGAAAAGTCAGTTTTGCCTGTGGATGAAGAAAAGAGGTAGAAAGAAAACAGAGGGAGTGGTTGCAAAGGCACATGAAGAACACTTTGTGGAGTAATTTCAGGTAACGATGGTTTTGTGGACGTATAGATATGTTAGAACTTCTCAACTGCAATACTTTAAATAAGTGGTTTATTATGTGTCAATTAATCTCAATAAAACTGTTAAAAATAAAAATAAAAGAGGTTTGGGTTATATACTGATACAGCAAAACCTTCAAACTACAAAAACTGAAGAAAATGCACCATGTGTGGTGAATTTCCTTTGGGTCACTTGATCTATACCTAAATACATAATGGTATGTGCATAAAATTGTTCCAGAAATATAAACAATAAATTAGCAACAGTTATCTTAGGGAGATGGTGTAGTAATCAAATAACATATTTAAAAATGTTTATTGAACCATTCAAATTGTCTTACAATCTACATTTTATTTAAGGTAGTGTTAGCTAGGGTTACATGAACAGTCAATTTGAAAAATATTTTTTTTCTTTTATTTATCTGTATTGAAATATGTGAAGTCTATTTTGAAAAAAAATAGAGGCACAGATTCTTTTGGAAAATAATTCAGCAGTTTCTCAAAAATTAAACATAATACAATAAAAGCCATCAATTCCACTCCTATGAGTTTACCCAAAAGAAATTAAAACACATTCACATAAAAGTTTGCACTGAATGTTCATAGCAGCATTATTCATAATAGTAGAAAAATATCCACTAGCTGATGAGTGGCTAAACAAAATATGGTTTTTATGCAATGCAATACCACTACACATATATAAGAGAGACAAATTACTGATACGTGTTGCAACACTGATAAAACCTAAAACCACAGTAAGTTATAGAAGGCTGACACAAAAGACAATGCTGTGTGATTGCATTTATATGAAATTCAAGAAGAGGCTCAAGTAGATCAAAAGGAAAATTTATAGAGACACAATGCAGATCAGTGGTTGCCTGACAGGAGGTGATAATGGGGAATAACCATAAATGGGCACAATAGTGACTTCTTAGTATAACAGAAATGTTCCTAAATGGGTGATAATCACACAACTATAAATTTACTAAAATCAATGGATTGTAGAAGTTAGGTTTGTAGAATTATGGATTTTATCGCATGTAAGTTATACCTTCATAAATGAATGAAAACCAAAACTCAACAACTATGAATCAGCAATAAAAGCAGTAGCTACAGAAGATGTTTGTTTTTCCTATTAAAGCAGGTGGAACTGTCTAAATGCTAATGTTCTTGGGACTGACAACAGTGGCCCTAGGATTGCAATCCATGGATAGCACTACTCCAGTTATAAAGTGTGTTATTGGACATTGTCTTCTTTGGGTGGAGGATTCTTTCATTTTCATTTCAAACTTGCATGGAAAGGATTGACACCTGTTCAGTATGAGAACAATAGCCTAGAGTAGTGGCATACAGTTAAAGAGGCATGCCCTGGAGTCAGACTAAATTGGCTGTAATCCAGATCTACCTATTTGCAATCCTACCTCATAGGGTTCTTGTGAGGCAGAAGTGAAATTACATATGTGATGTGGGTGGCACATAGCAAGATGACAAATTAAGATCTTTCATCTGCATGCCCTTAAAGCAGAAGGGATTGACTTGTGATGATCCATCCAACCATTTGCTGAGTCCTGCTGTTACCAGATAACCAGCAAGTTGATGGCAGCACACATCTGCTGAGGCAGCAAAGATGTCCACTCTGACTTATAGCAGACCTCTGTCCCTAAGGTCACCTCACTACTTCATGTGCATTAGACCAGGTATTTTAATACTACTGGATTAAATTGTGGATATTGAATATTGTGGATCAATAGTTAGGAAAATTTAGAGGACTAAAAACATTTTTAACACTCCAAATTCAAATTTTTACTTTAACATAATTGTAAATTTTTATGCAGTTTTAAGAAATAAGAGAAATTCAGTGCAACATCTAGCCAATCTCCCTCAATCACATCTTGTAAAACTACAGTAGGTTTTACATGAAATTCATGTTATGTATATTTTTGTTCATTTTTACCATTGTTTCTTTACCTTTGTTTTTTGTAAGTATTTTTTTTGTTTTTATAGTTTCTTAAAGTGGAAACTTAAATTATTGATTTGAGATCTTCTTTTTAATGGGAAATTTAATGCTATAAATACCTCTCTCTCAGCACAAATTTTGTGCTCCAGTTTCATTTCAGTTTTAATTACTTCTTTATTTCCTTTAAGACATTCTCTTTGATGTGAAAATTTTTAAAACTGTCTTGTTTAATTTTCAAGTGTTTGAAGATGTTCTTGTCTTTCTGCTATTGGTTTCAAGTTTGATTCCATTATCATGGCTAAGGAAACTCTATATAGTTTCAATTATTTTTGTGTTGGGTCCGTTTTATGATGTACAATGCACCATCTACCTTGTGAACATTCAATAATCATAGGAATAGAATGAGTACTTTGGTAGTGTTTGGTTTAGTGTTCTATAAATGCCAATTAGATCCTATTAGTTATTGGTGGTATCAATTTTTCTATACCTTTGTGAATTTTCTGCCCAGTAATTTTATCAATTGCTGACAGTAAGGTGTTGGTTTTCTCAATTATATTGTGGATTGATTTCTCTTTTCAGTTCTATCAATTTTTGCTTCAGTTATTTTGAAGCTTTGTAATATATTCACATTTAGGATTACTGTGTCTTCTTAATGGGTTGATTGCTTTATTGTTATGTTATTGTCCCTCTTTGTCCTAGCAATTTTCTTTGCTTTTTCTTTTCTACTTTACCTGATATTATTATAGCTGCTTTTGTTTATTTATTAATATTAGCATGATATATTTTTCCCATTCTTTTATTTTAACCTACTACTTTAGTTAGCTTTTGAATTGCTGAGACCAAAAGACCTGACAAGAATAATTAGAGTTAAAAAAAAATTTGTTTTGGCTCGTAGTTTTAGAGGTTCAATCCATTGTCAGCCAACTCCAAAGCTCTGGGCATAAGGTGAGGCAGAACATCATGATGGAAGGGCTTGGAGGAGAAAAGTACCCCAGGACATGGCAATCAGGAAGCAGAGAGAGAGCTCCACTCAACCAGGGACAAAATATAAACCCCAAAGGCGTACCATCAGTGACCTAATCTCACCTACCATACCCTACCTATCTACAATTACCACCCAGTTAATCTATTATCAGTGGATTAATCCACTTATCAGGGTACAGCTCTCATAACCTAATCATTTCATCTCTGAATTCTTATGTTGCCTTACACATGAGTCTTGGGGGCACACCTCCTATGTAAATGATAGCACCTACCTATGCCATTATACTTGAAGTGATTTTTTTATAGACAGCATATAGTTCTGTTTCCCATTTTTTTTCTTTCTCTGTTTTCTCCCATGTATTGGGTTACTCAAACATTTATTAGAATTCCATGAAGTTTTACTTAACATTATTTTTTAATATATTGCTTTAAATAATCTTAGTTATTATTATGGAAACTGCTGTGTATATGTGACTTAATACAGCTGACTCATTTCTGAATCTTACCACTTTCAGTAAGAAATAGAAACTTTACATCCATTTAGGTCTCTTTACCCTCCCCATATTTTAAATATAGGTTATGGTTTAGATAAGAGATGTCCTCCAAAAGTTTTTGTGTAAGAAAATGCAAAAAAAACATTTACAGGTAAAATGATCAGATTATGAGAGATGTAACTTAATAAGTGAATTAATCCACTGATATGAATTCACTGGGTGGTAAATGTAGACAGGTAGAGTTGCTGGAGGGAGTAGCTCACTGGGGGTGTGGTTTCAGGGTTTATATCTTGTGCTTGATGAGTAGATGTCTTTCTGCTTCCTGGTTGACATATCCTGAGCTGCTTCCCTCTGCTACACCTGTCCACCATGTTCTCTCTGCCTCACCTTGGCCCCAGAGCTATGGAGTCAGCCAACGACAGATTGAACTTCTGAAATCATGAGACATAATAAACTTTCTTCTTTAAATTGTTCTCATAAGGTCTTTTGGTCACAGCAACACAAAAGTTGACTAAAACAACATAATATTTTCAACTATCCCAGCAGATGTTATGACACTTATTTCAATTATAACTGTGACTTGAGAAAGTCATAAAGAAAAGGATAATCTGTTCTATTACCCCTTATTTACCAATTCTATCATTCTCTTTTCCTTTCCAAAGTGGGAAGCCACTGCCTGGTATCATTTCCTTTCTGTTATAAGAACTTCCTTTAGCCATTCTTTAAGGGTAGAACTGCTAGTAATAAATTCGTTTAATTTTCCTTTGTCTGAGGATATTTTTATTTCTCCTGCATGCCTGAAAAATAATTTCACCAAATATAGAGTTTAAAGTTGGTATTTTTAGAACATATTGGGCTACATTTTTCTGAATGAGAAATAAAAATTCAGATTGATGTCCTTGTACACCTCATGCACTATCTCCCTTAGTTGTTTTAAGATTTTCTGTCTTACTCTTTAATTTTCAAAAGTTTTATGACATATTATGACATGAGTTTATCTTACTGGGAGTTAACTCATCATCTTAAATCTATACATTTATGCCTTTTGCCAAATTGGGGAAGTTTTCAGCCATTATTTTTTTGATTTCCTTTTTAGCCCTATTCTTTCTTTTTCATTCCAGGACTCTGATGATATGAATGTTAGGTATCATTGTCCTATAGAACCTGAAGTTCTGTTAAAGTGGGTTTTGTTGTTTGTTTTTTGTTTTCTCTCTGTGTCTCTGTTGATGAGATGGAGTAAATTCTGTCAATTTGCCTTCAAACTCACTGATTCTGTCATCACCCCTCTGTTAAGCCCATCCACTGAATTTTTTATTTTGGTCATAACATTTTTTAATTCTATAATTTCATTTATTATTTTTATGACTTATATTCATTTACTTAGATTTTCTAATTTCTCTTCATTTTTTCAAGAAAATTTGAAATTACTTGTTAAAGCATTTTTATGGTGACTGCTTTAAAATCTGTGGCAGATAGTTCAAGCACCTCATTCATTTCAGTATTAGCATTAGTTGATTATTTTTTCTTATTCAAATTGCAATTGTCCTCATTCTTGATATGACTAATGGCCATACATACTGTTTGGTCAGTTGTATTGTGGATACTTCATACATTGTATTGGAGATTTTTCATCCTCTGTTGGGAGTCACTTTAGTTAGATTTAATGTGAAAGTTGTGGTCTACTTTTTTGGGCTATAGTTTCAATGAAAATGTACTTTTCTGAAGCCTTGCAGGACTATCCTGAACTGCTTTATCCCTCTGGCTATCGTTGAGCTTTCATTACATCCCTGTTGGTGCCACCCATGGGGCCAGAAGGTGCTTCCCTGGATCACACGATAGCCTTAGGTAGTGGTGAGGGGATTCCAGACCCAGGGGATGGAGCATTTTCCTGGGCCTGTTCTCCAGCCATATGGCACTGGTGATTTACTTGTGCTATCTGTGACAAGAAGAAATCTAGGGACACTGGGTGGTAGACCAGGAGTCACCAGGCTGTAGACTACTCAGTGAGGACCCAGAGATACCAGAACCTCTGGCACACACAGAGGTGTGCTTGGTGTGGATCATTGTAGGGATATCTCTCCACCCCTTAGTTGTATTTCTTAAGAGTGTTGTGAAGATTTAATGATGTAATGCATAAGAGCAACTTGCAGTGTCTCTTACATAAAAAACATTCAGATAACACTGTGTTCTCTTTCCCCACACCTCACCTCAGTTTCTAAATCTAGAATAGGTTCAGTAAGGGTCACCTCAGTGATTGAATGTAACAATACACATAACAGTGCTTTGTAATCTGGAGCATGCTGTCCAAATGTCAGTTATCTTACAGTGATGGGACCTCTCTGTCTTATTTATAAAACTATACAGGCCTCTCAGAGTACCTGATGAATTATTAAAAAGATAAACAGTCACCTGGGAGCTGAAATCAGAAATGTATAAGCCTAGGAACCTGAAAACGAAATTAGTAAATATTTAAATGCAACCCACAGTAGTTGGCCTACATCCTCTCTCCCCTAGATCCTCACATATTGTTTCATAGTAAGAAATGTTTGTGGGAAGCCACAGATCTTTTTAAGCTGATAAAGTCAAAAAAGAAAGAAAACAGCATACCCAAAATCAAAGTTCAGAAGCACATTTTTGTTACTCCCGAGTCTCCTCTGAACCAGACACTCTTTACCCCGAAATGCTGGGGTTTGGTTCACACTCTGGGAACTACACTAACTCTTTGGGTTATGTTAGGAAAGCTGTCATGGTTAAAGAGACCTGGGATGTGGCTTCCCCAAAGCCTGATTTTTGCCAAATCTTGTCCTCCCCAAAGGAGCCTTGTAGAAAGTATGAGAAGGGTTAAAAAAAAAAAAGAGTAAAGAAGAACAGATGTCAAAGAGAAAGAAGAGCAGCAGAATAGTGAGAGGGTCAGCATGCATATTTAGAGGATTCCCAGTACTGCTGAGATAGCTCAGTGGGCAGAGACTGGAGGAAGAGAAACAATTCACACAGTGCCCACAGCAATTCAGAACCTACAATGCACCTGGGTTTTGTGATAGAAGCAATTGAAGGAAGGGAGTTAGGGAAAAACTCAAGTCCTCACTCTCAGATATTTTCCATGTCCTAGAGGAAGTGGCCTTGCTGTAAAAGACAACCAGCTTTGCCAGTGGTCTTTGCTCAGTATAAGTATGTAAGTATGGAGGGTCTTTCAAACAAGGTGTTACCATTCCAACTGGTGATTGGAGTGTGTCTTCAGGTAAGAGAGGACAGGGAAGCATGTCCTAGAAAAGAATCTGAGGCCATGAGTCAGGAAGAGTCCAGGTAGGCTCTAGTGATAGCAGTAGACCTGTCTGCATGAACTGGAAGTTTCATGTTAAAGAGAATCATGAGAGATGGGAGATAAGTGGTTTGTGGGGACCCACTGAAGAAGCTTTGAAATATCAGACTAAGGATTTGGAATTGTATAACACTGTCAGGGAAGAATCCCCGAGGGTTCTGAGTAAGGGAGTGGTAATTTCAGAACATGATTTTAGGAAGATCCCCCTACAGCGTGGATTACAAAGATGGAGACAGAAAAAGAGGGACTCTGTGATTGTTATGGTTTAGATTGGTGTCCCCCAAAAGCTCTGGTGTGAGACAATGCAAGAAAGTTTAGAGATGAAATGATTGGGTTATAAAAGGCTCAAACTAATCAGTGCACAAATCCCCTGATAGGGATTAACCTGTTAGTAACTGTAGACAGGGAGGGTGTAGCTGGCAGAGGTGGGTCCCCAAGGATATGCCTTTGGAGTATATATATTTTGTCCTTGCTGAGCAGAACACGCTCTGCTTCCTGATTGCATCATGTCCTGAGCTGCTTTCTTCCACCACACTCTTCAACTGTGATGTCCAGCCTCACCTCAAGCCCCTGGGGAATAGAGCCAACCATCTATGCACTGAGACTTCTGAAACTGTGAGCCCCAAAATAAATTTTCCCTCCTCCAAAATCATTCTTATCAAGTCTTTTGGTCACAGCAGCTAAAAAGCTGACTAAAACAGTGGTCAATTGTTGCAGTTTTTCAAGAGAAAACCCTAAACCAGCACAGTGCCAACAAGAAAAAGACAGCAAAAGAAGAGATGCTTGGACTTGGAATTGGGTGAAACTAAGAATAAAGGAGCAGAGAACAGGCTTCAGAACTGGATGGTCAGAAACAGAACAGAGATGACCCAGCAGGTGACATAAAGGCAATTGAGTGGATTGGGGGGAAGAGTGCATAGGAGATTTGGAGCTCAACTATCAAATATTCTTTCTCCCTGTGGGATAATGAGTGAGGTATTTATTCTTCCTGAATCTCTATTTGCTCTTACATAAAACAAAGGTCAGAGTACACACCTCAAAGTGTGGTTGTGAGGATTCGGTGAGAGAACACATATAAACGAACTTGCAGAGTGCTTGGTCTATTGTAAAAGTTCAACAACTAGGTCTTCCCTTTGCCCTTTTTCCCTTCATCTAGCCCCAGGAAGAAACAGATACAATATCCTCATCTGTAATATTTCACATCTTCTATTCAGGTTCTAAGCAGTGGAAGAGTGCTCCGAAGTTCTGACAATTTGAACTCTGCTCAGTGAAACAGGGAACTGCAGAATGTGAGTCAATCACAGTCTAGGTAAGAGGCTAGGTGAAATGAAAATCTGTTCTTCTACTCTTGCTCTAAAAGGGTCCTTGACTGGAAAAAAATCTAATCATACCTATTTTATCAGTGGAGTTTAAGTCTGCTGACAGCATGAAATTTCAAGCTAATGGGTCCCTGGACCCTCTTCTATCAGACGCTAACAGAAAGAAACAATTCCCCCAGATTGGTTACTAAAGTTAAAAAAGAAAGAAAGAAAGAAATATTGCAAGTCTTCCAGGTCTCATATTATTGAAGAAGATGGACAAATCCAGACTTGAAATCTAAGGCATTAGTAGGAACTTGGAGACAGGTATGGGCAAGGCAAACTTCAAAGAGCAAGAGAGGAAATAAAAGAAATAAAATCAAAAAGGCTGCAAGCCTGCAAGGCTGAAGATCCATGTATACAGGTAAAGGTCACCTGACTTCCCATCTTGGGAGGAGAGGCTGACCCAGGTCAGTGGGAGATTGGCTGAGCATACCTAGGAAAGCTTTGTCTTTCTGGGTTTTAACAGATGTATTCTATATTTGCCCGAATGTAAGAGACTTGGTGCAGTAGAGAGATGATCAAGTTGGATGGTAGAATGGGGGTGGACCAATTCTGTAGCTTCATCTGCACATTCAGCATTAGATGGGACACTGTCCTGAAACCCCTCAGAGCCTTGAAAAGAAGCCTTGCTGCAGGAGAAGGGAGGCCACTGACAAATATCCAGAAACAACAGGAGATCCCAACAGGAGAGGACCAGATCATCTTTTCTGCCTACAGTCCCAACTGAGCACAAATTAAAGTACAAGCCCTGTGGTATCCTAAAGCTGCTGCCTAGCAATTTCACCGTGGGCATTCACTGCTGCTCTCTGACTCCAGGAAAATGAACAGAGATGATTTGGCAGACAAAGCCCTCAGTGAACTGGCAGCCCACATTTCTAGAGTCAATGCTGGCCTCAATTGCATCAAATCCTGTGCTGCGATATGTAACGCGGTTGGGCACCAGGTGCCCTCTGCTCTTCTAAGTGATCTATAGGAACATTACACTGTTTCATCACCACAAACCCCCTCTCAAGTAGACACCACATTCTCCCCACTTTGTAGATGAGCAAACTGAAGCATAGTGAGGTTATAAGGTTGCCCAAGGACAAAACTAGAAAGTGGAGAGGTTTGTATTCAAGTCCAGAGTCTCGCTCTTCTCTGCTACACTTCATGGCCCCACAGGAATCCCTTTCTGAGCCCTGCATTCCCACATGGGCTGCAAGACTCTGCCTCTGTGCTTCATGGCACTTTCCCACGAGCTGTAATTGACCCCATTGGACATTGCACTCCATAAGGCACAGATTATGTTTTTCTTGCTCACTCCTATGTTCCCAATCCATAAGACAAAAGAGTTGTAGCGTTCACAAAAATGTACCATGCACCTCTCAGCTTTTCTACTATGAGAATGTGGTGGACAGAGGCTCTCCCTGCCAGAACCTGCTCCGTCATTCTGTACACACCAAATCCCTGCTTCCATAGGTTCCACTTCCTGCAGACCTCCCCAACTTGAGAGTGTTGAGTGGATACTAAGGCAGCCCATCCCTGAGAGATGCCAGTCTTCCTTCAATCTTGGAAATGTTTTCCTAGACATGCACAGCAGTCCAAAACCTTCCTTTCTCCTTTTATGTATGCTGGTGCGTTCAACCTCATCAAGGCCCATTTTCATTTTTTCTCCCAGATATTTCTTGCACAAATGCTGGGCTTACTTATTAATGAAATAATAGTAGGTTTGGAATAATGCAATTATTCCTATAGATCATTTAGAAGAGCAGAGGGTACCTGGTGCCCAAGTGCTTATTCTTACTTATCTGAGATCTGGACTAACACGACTGGTATGAGTAGTGGAACACCATCTTTCTGTGCATTAAGTCAGAAACCTCTCTATGGATGCTGTGTTCATGTTAGAAAGAAACATGGGAGCAGAAGGTAAGTTTGCCAGACAAGGCCCTTGGTGAACTGTCTTGCAAAAGCAAGAGGTGAAAGCAGAAGTGGCCCCCTAATGACACTCCCAATTATCTACTTGGGAACTTTGTCCTTCCCATCCTTGCAACTCTGAACTTTATAGGATCAGAGATCCTGGGTCCCAAAGGGACATAGGCTTGCTAGCAGACACAACAAGGCCCTCAGAGACTACACACTCCAGTTGCCACTGAGATATTTTCAGACTCCAGGTGTCCAGGGACCAGCAAAAGCAGAGTCTTCATACTAATTAACTCTCATCCACACAATGGGAGAAACTGATTTACATAACAGGGAAAAGGAGTAATACATGTATAACCAATGTCATGTACTTGTGGCCTAAGAGATAAAAATGAGCAGAGAATGTGGAAAAAGATGGAGATGAGAGGAGAAATTTGTCATTATTTTCTATTCTTTGTTAGCAACGTTTGACCAGACAGGATGACTTTATACAAGCATCAGCTGTTCCTTAATGTTGTACTCTAATCTATTCTTTTTTTATTTTTATTTTAAACTTTAAAAAAAATTATTTTTAGTTGTAGTTGTCAATACCTTTATTTTATTTATTTATTTTATTTTTATGTGAGAATTGAACCCAGGGCCTTGCACATATTAGGTGAGCACTCTATTGCTGAGCCACAACCCCAACCACTATTTTTAACTTTTTTTTGTAATTGTAGATGGAAAAGAATGCCTTTATTTTATTTCTTTATTTTTTTTATGCAGTGCTGAGGATCAAACCCAGTGCCTCACATGTGCTAGGCAAGCATTCTACCACTGAGCTAAAGCTCCAGCCCCTCAATCTATTCTTTAAGACTGGATAGTATGCCTTACATAGCACCTGGCATGTGTTCAATTAAGAAATATTGGTTGAATGAATGAATACTTCTCTGTGGGCACTCCTTTTGTGATTCATTTAACAAACCTGATCCTGTTTCCAAAGGGAAAAAAAATCCTATTTTCCCAAGTCTTATGCTTCCATACTCAATGGGATTTGTTTGTTGTTGTCTGTTTGGGGGATTTATTGTGGGCTTGTTTGTATCTGGATTTTTGGGTTTTGTTTTGTTCTAGTTTTTTGCTTCAGGGGAGAATTTTAATTTTTTTTTTCAAAGCCTACCCAACATGTTCAGAACCAGCTGAGTTTCAAAAAAAAAAAAAAATGAAAGAAAGAAAAGAAAACAACATTTGCCAACATGCACCCGAACCGTATGAAGTAGTTATTTCTTGATGGGTTTGGGTTTGAGCTAATTAGCTCTAGGTACTGGAGTCCCTCGCCTTACTTTGCCTTCTCGGGAATACTTAGCTGACTCTATCTAGCTCATGCTGCAGACAATGCAGACAATGGGAGTTTTTCTGTTAAAGGCAAAGAGGAAAGCCCCAGACCCCAATTTAATAGATGTAAACTGAAATCCGGGCTCCTTAAACTCCTAGCTTTAAATAAAACCACCTTAACTCTGTGAGCCTCCATATTCACATCTGCAAAATGGCAGTAATCATCATTATCCCACCTTGGAAGATTGTTATGAAGATTAAATAAAATGACATCTAAATACATAAAACACTAGTAATAGCCAACATTTGTATAGTGCTTATACTGTGTTAGGCATTTTTATAAGTATTTTGAATGACTAATTTAACTCTCATAGCAATTTTATAAGTTAGGAACTAATTTCATACAAGAGGAAATTGAAGAATAGAGATTAAGTTACCTGCCCAAGCTCATACAGCTGGTACATGGCAGGCTGGGATTCCAGTGAGAACCCATGTTCTTAACTACTCAATCTTATGGCCCCTCAATAAATGTAATAAGTAAGGGTGTGGGAATCATAGCATAAATATTTAACAGTACATTGTAATGTTAGAATCAACAAAAAGATACACGATAGGTCAGGAATTAAAAATAAAATCATCAACCTACTCCAGGCTCATTTCAAATACTGTCTGAATAGCTTTCCTTGGCTCCTTCAGTAAATTTGCACGTGCAAATAATCTATCAGAGATAAGCAAGGTGGAAAGAAAACAATTCTACGACCCTATGATCCATGATTTTATTATAGCTCCAACTCCCCCAGAGAATTAATTCCTTCTGCTCCTTCATCATTTCCCTTCTTCTCTTTTTCCCTCTTTTCTTCAATAGGTTCTCATATTCACAGGTCCTTTCCACATCTAAACAAGGTCTATGGATCTATAATGTCTATACCTATAGACTATAGTAGAAATTTCTTTTCCATTTATAAAAAATACCGTCACTCTTAATACCTTATTAAAAATTGCTATCTACCCACATGCTAAAATCCCTATGACTCTTTTTTTATTCTTCCTTTTCCTCCTAGAAGTATCACTTTCAAAATTACTACATACTAATTTATAGAAGTTATTCTTTATCCTCACTCACACTTGTAAGCTACACGAAGCCAGAGACTTCTGTTTTGTCCACGGCTATATCCTAGGCATCTAGAAGAGTGGTCAGCACATATTTAGCACTAATGTTTTTTGAAATAATGAATGAATGATGGGACAAATGAATGAAGGTCTAAACACGAGCATGATCACACATTCCCTCATATGCCATCTACCCTTTCTATCTCATCTTGCTCTGTTCCAGTGGTACTCAACTGAGAGTGATTTTTTCCCTCCAGAAGATGTCTGGAGATACTTTGAGTTATTACAACTGGGGTCAGGGAAGGGTACTATTGGAAGGTAGTGGCATCTACTGCTGAACATCCTGTAGTACACAACAGAACTTCAAGCCCATTGAAAACGTATTCATCCCAAAATGGCAACAGTACCCAAACTGAGAAAATTCTCCTCTACTCAATGCCCCGTAACGGACACCTCAACTGCATAAGATTACTTGTAGTTCCCCAAATAGTCTCTTAAAACAACAAAAACAAAAAAAGACTTGCATTACATGGTGCATGCTATTTGCTCCCCTTGAAAGGCCTTTTCTCTTCTGTTTATCTGATAAATTATTACTCATTCTTCAAGCTGAAGCTCAATCTTCATCTTTACGTAGAATCCCCAGCCCGCCATGGTACAGTGGAGTGCTGCTTCTGTACATCCTGGGAATCTTGTTCATGCCTCTAGTTCACCACTTAACCTCATGACTATAATTGCAATTGCCTTTTAATCTATGCACCTGTCATAAGCAAACAGTAGTTACTCTTAGAATTTTTGTTAATGAACACAGGTCCTGGAAAAGAGGTGACTAATAAAACTTTGTTGAATGAATGAAACCTTCCTTCATTTGCCTCTGTTCCATCTTACTGGCTCGTCCTATTTTAAAGACAGGATCTCATTAAGTGGCTCTGGGTCTTGCTAAATTGCTCAGGTTGTCCTCAAACTTTTGATCTTCCTGTCTCAGCCTCCCTCCTGAGTCACTGTGATGGGCACCACCACATCTGGCTTCCTATAAATTCTTATAGAACCTATGCATGATATACTGGTTATCATGCATAGGTTCTATAAGAATTTATAATGGTTAGTTTCTAATTGTTTTCCCGACAACTTAACAACTTAGGCTCTTGGAACATAACTGCTTCTGTTTTCTTCCTCACAACAGTAGAATATGGTTGGCAGTAAGGTAGAGCCTGAATAAGCTGCTTGATTTACCTTGACAAACTCCAAACAGAAAATATCAACAGGATCAGAGGAAATTAAACTGGTTCAACCTAGTCATGTGGAGAAACCTGTCAGGCAGCCTGGCTCTGGCCTGCCACTTGGAGACTGGCAGTTAGTTTTTGTCTATGGTTATATCCATCAATGCCATGAGAAGGTTGACTCTCAGCAGGGGGAATTCATTAGTTGTTTCACCAAATTAAGTATTAAATGTGTTCTTCTTACATCAGCAGCAGACATTCAAATATGGGCTCCTTATTTTGTTAAAATTCAACTAGAGTTGGGCAATGTGGCACACACCTGTAATCCCAGAGGCTCGGGAGGCTGAGGTAGGAGGATCAAGAGGTCAAAGCCAGCGTCAGCAATTTAACCAGGACCTGAGCAACTCAGCAAGACCCCATCTCTAAATAAATTTTTATTTTTTTAAAAAATAGGGCTGGTGATATTGCTTAGTGGTTGAGTGCCCCTAGGTTCAATGCCTGGTATCAAAATAAAAAATTCAATTAGAAAAGTTCAAGTTGAGTTTTTGATTGTAGTATAGGCCTCAGTTCTGCATGAAATAAATGAAGCACAGAGCACAATGTTGATGTTTACAAAATATTCATTATTATAATTAACAGAAATGTTCCATTATTTGCCTCTGAACTGGGCAAGTAAATTTTGCCAGCAACAAGATGCAAGCAGTTAATAAACATTGGTGGAAGCACATACTCAGTGCAAGACTCTTTACTGGGCCTGGGGAGAATGCCTCTCCGTTGAATCAGATGTATTTTAAAGGCTAGCTGTTTTTCAGGATATTGCAGTTCCATCAACAACCTGTTCATTGCCTAAGCAAGCACAGGCCTTGGTGACAAGAACAGCTGGCTCTGTTGTCACTCATAATGTAATCACCCTCTTCAGCCATTGCCTACTCACTTCTCATAACATTCCAGGACAACCTCTGGGGTTCCGATCTGTATGTTATGTGGGTTGGTACACTGAAGTGTGTTCAAATGTTCTAATTCTTGGCAAATGATCCAGCTTGCTAAAATCTCTGGTTAGGCTTGCCTAATAAATAATGATCATTGCCATTTACTAAACACTTACTTTGTGCCAAGCACCATGTAAGGACTTTAAAAATGTGATCTCATTTAATCCTCATTTTGCTTTGCAGTCTGGTTCTATTGTTTAATATCTATGCCACATTGGGAAATTTATTGATGTGTTCATACATCATCTGGCCATGGGATGAAGGCTGCCCGTGGGTAGAAGGTATAACTCTAGAACATCTCCATTCCACTCATGGCAATTCTTCATTCAGCTGTGGTGGTCAGTAGTGAGTGGCCCTGCTCCCTTCTACAGCTGAAGGAGTGAGTAGCGCCTGCATCAAGAAAGAATCTGGGTGACACACCACAGTATCCACCGGAGCAGAGTTAGGTAGAAACCTTTCTTGGTTAAATTTTACACTTAAAAAAAAACATGACAAATATTTACAATCATGTTTGCAAAATCCTTATGGTGAGAGACTCCTTTTCTTCAGGATGTGGAAGTCTTTGATTTTATTTACTGTTTCACATGTTTTTTTATAAATAACATTTTACATAAGATGCCTTCAGGCTAGAGGGAGCTGAACTCTCAATTTGATTAGACTATTTTATTCGTCCTATTTTCTGCTTTTCTCTTGCTTGGTGTCCCAGAAATTCCTCCTTGGGAAGCATTCATCCCTTTCTTTGCAAACTGTCAAGCTGTCCTGCTAGGTGTCCTCTCTAATTTTAGAAATGGATGTGTTCAAGACTTTCAGGAGGCTGGGCATTGAGAAAGAAATGTGCCCTGGTTCCACACAGCCTCCAGTGGCTCGCATTCCACTGCAGAAGTGAGGTTTAGGAGGTTTTCATTTAGTTTAAGGTGAATGATAAATGACCAACTCACTAGTAGAAGAGGCCTTAGGATGAGAGCTTAGTTTTCTAAACAGGATACAGAAAGTGATTTAAGAAAAAAGGGTATAGGGGGCTTTGGCTGAACTAAAAACAAAACTGCTTTACACTGGCTCTAAAACTTGAATCTAATGTGTCAAATGCCTCAAAGGAAATGCAATTTAGGCTGTTAACAGAAAGGGAGGAGTTAGTGGTCACATGGGTTGGGGCTTGGAAAAATACTTTTAGAAATGGTGATAATGGGTCTTAGAGGGGGCTGGGGTTGTGGCTTAGCGGTAGAGCGCTTGCCTATCACATGCGGGGTGTTGGTTTCGATCCTCAGTACCATATAAAAATAAAGTAAAGGTATTGTGTCCAACTGCAACTAAAGCAAATATTTAAAATAAAATAAAAATAGGTCTTAGAGCTGGGGGAGATGGTGCACAGCTGTAATACCAGTGACTCAGAGAGCTGAGGCAGAGGGATTGTAAATTCAAGGCCAGCCTCAGCAACTTAGTGAGGCCCTAAGCGACTTAGTAAGACCCTGTCTCAAAATAGAAAAATAAAAATTATGTGACATGTGATGTAAAGACTTAGAAACATAACAGTACTGAAAATGTTTAGTGCTTTTGGGTGCTGAGCTCTCTAAGCAATTTTAATGCATTAACTTGCTCTGCATAATGACCTTCAGTGGTGAGTGCTGTTGGTTTCCTCTTTATATGAATAAGGAAGCTGTGCTGCAGAAAGCTCAAACTAAGGCAACACAACCAAGAGGCCGACCTGGGACTCATCCTAGGCTACTTTCTAGAACCCAAATATTTATGTCCACTGCTATATTACATCGAAAAAAGTGTCCAAAGATGGACTATAGCAAATTCTGAAAGGAAGAAGGCAGAGAGGGGAGGACAGGAAAAAGGAGAAGACACAAGAAAGAAAACAAAAGAGGCTCTTCATCTCAGTGTCAGCCCAGGATTTGTTCATTACCAGGGAAAACTTCTGACCACCCCATTCTCTGTGCCAGGTATAATGCCTGGCATCCCACAGGACTGCCTCATGCCAACCTCCTTAACAAGACTAGAGGTACCACAGATGTGGTAGTTTCAATATTCCAGGAATATGGCAAATTGTGGTCTGTGTGCCCCTAGGTTTGGGTATGAAAATTGTAGCCATCTAGTTTCTGGAGAATTTAGCAGAAGACAAATTAATCAAAATGTCAATAGGCCAAGAAGTTATATGACCTACCCCAAAGCAGCAAATGCCATGATATGAGTGACTCATAGGTGGTTTCCTTTGAAACTCCAACACTTCTCTTTGGCCAAAACGGTTCCTAAATCCTTTCCTATATATAAACCAAGTCAGTGGTATGCCACCTGCTAAGATGGTCTCCAAAGAGCCCCTCCTCTAACTTCAACCCTTTGTCTGATCCCCTGTTCTTGGAATTACTGACTTTTCCCATGAAAGGAATACACCAAAAGTAATGAGAGCACAGCAAAATGGTGACTTCAAAGATTAATTTCCATAAATATGGGAACCTCTGTCACAGATGCTCCTTCTCCCTGTCTCTTAGACTACTCACTCTGGAGGAGACCAACTGTCATATTGGGAGGCTGTTTTATAGAGAGATCAGCATCAGCAAACTTTGAAGCAGATCTTTTGAAGTCTGCAAACAACCAGATGAATGAACTTGGAAGCAGATACTCATCCAGTTGAGGCTGTAGGCCTAGACAACAACTTAACTACAACCCCTCGAGAGAGCTTGTTCCAGAGGCACACAGTTAGGCTGCATTTCATAGAAACAGAGATGACAAATCTTAATTGTTTGAGATGCTAAATTTGGGGATAATGTTTATACAGCAATTGATAAACTAATAGAGTACTCCAATTGGGAAAAATATTGGGGTAAAAATAAAAACTAATAAAATGGATACAGTAGTTATAGTGGGTTTGCCATTCAACAAAATTTCCCTTGGCAACTGCTTCTGAGAATTCTTGTCAATAGGTTGTGCATGATCAGTCAGATTCCAGGATTTATCTAGTTCGAACAAGTGTGATCTGACATTCTTCAATTCAAACTTCAGATTAAATGATCCCTGAAATAGATGCCTATCCCTATCCCTTTGTATTCAAGTAACTAAGACCCAAATGAAGCAAATTACCTAAGGTTATATCTAATTACCAACAGTCATTTACTAGTAATAAATATTTACTCAACACATTCCAGTGTTTGGGATTTGGGGTCTTCTAATCCTTCCCACTGGTCCATGTTCCTTCTGGAGTCGATATGAATAAGTCTTATCTAGCTTTAGAAAACTAATTGTCTTCCATCTGAGGCACAAAATATTCCAGACACTTAAACATGCATTAGAAATTTTGGAGTCATCCTTGACACCTCTCTCTTCCTCACAAATCCATCTCTAATTGATCTCCAAAGCGTACTAATATAGCTTCAAATATACCTCTCAGTAGAATCCATCCATGACTATCTTCATCACCTACCACTTCCATTAATCAAAATAGGCTACTCTATCAAAACAGACTATTCTATGTATGCCTTGGTAACAAATAAGCCCCTGAATTTCAGTGTCTTAACATAATGAAGGTTTATTTCTTGCTAGCATCACAGCTCAATACAAGTGAAACATCCTTTCTCCATCTTTGAGTTCTACAATCTGGAGCGCAGGCTATCCAAGGTCACTACAGCAAGAGAGGGAGAGAGGGAGGGAGGGAGGGAGGGAGAGAGAGGGAGAGAAAGCTCATCTGTTATTTCTGACCAGAAGTGATACACATCAATTCCATTTTCATGCCAATTGGCTAGAAGTAGTTGCATGAGCCAATTTAACTACAAGTCATACTGAGAAATGCAGGAACAAGTGGATACTTATTGAGTGCCAAATATTCCTATACTATCACCTTCAATAGAGCTACCATCATCTCTGGTTAGGACCACCACAATCACCTCTTTACTGGTTTCTCAGCTTTCACTCTTGCTCATCACTTAGCTCTTCTTTCCGGAGCAATCTTTGTGCCCAGACAGCTGAAAGGTCTTCTTTATCTTCCCATCATACTTAGGGTATAAACAATTTCTTCACTGCATGTAAAGCTGCTTTGATCTGGCCCTGTGTGTCTCTCTTGCTTGTTCTTGCTTCATGCTCCCTCTTATATCCCATTGCTTTCTTCATCCTAGCCACACTGGCCTTCTGGTTCCTCTAAATGGTTACACTCCTTCCTGTGCCAGGTTGGTCAATAAAGGCAGGCCTGGATTTGAAGACTGAAAAAGGTGATGAATCAATCTTGGATGTTTTTCTTTTATGGTTGATCCAATTTCAGTTTACTACTGGTTCAGCAAGTAAGCAGTAGGAAGGATCCATATAAGACAAAGCTAGAAGGAAATGGATGCTGTGAACCATTCCTCTATAATTCCCCATAGGAGGCATGGAAGTTGTGTTGTCAATTTCACCACTCACTGTGAAGATGATGACAGAAGCTGAGTGAGGCTCACCGAAATTATGCCATGTCTCTAGGGAAAGATCACATACATCAGCATATACTGTTTCATTATCAGACGATGAAATTTTGCTGCATACCAATTGCATGCATTCCTACTCCATTTATTTCTGTGTTGTCACTTCACCACATGAGCTTGGTGTATCTTCTTGCTCCTCTTCACAATATTCTTCCCTCCTCTCAGTTCAGTCAGATCCTGCCACTTATTTCTGATTTCTCCATCTTCTGTGATATGTTCTTATAGCACCAATTACCTCCCCTTTGTCATATTGCCATGTTATCATTTTACGATTATTTGTGTGTATTTGATTCTTGACCATCTTTTCCACTACACTGTAAATACTTGAAGGCAGGAATCAATTTTGGTTTGGCTCATATTGGATGCCTAACCCTGTATGGTGCTGACTCATGGCAGCTCTCTTGCAAGACACCTTGAATGATTATATCTAGAGGATGGACAGTTCTCTATATCTTCTTTTTTTAATTCATTGCACATAAAACAATCTATTTAAAATTCAAATCTCATTATGTTGCTTTTCTGAAAACCCCACAATATTTCCCATTATCCAATGAGGAAGTCTAATAAATTGTGGGAGGTGTCTATAAATAGGGTGGCCATGTGCCCGGGTTCACCTCTTCGAATCTGTGGTTCTACCATAAGGTGTCCTTTTTTCACTCTCAAAAGGGTCCAGTTTGAACAATAAATTTCATGGCCACCCTACATAAGAAACTTCTGATATCTAGCCCCATGTTGACTTCTTAAATCTCTTCCATTAACACAATTTATGCCCAAGTGACAAGGAATTGCTTGGAATTCTCTGCTAACCACCACCTTGTTTCTCACCTCCCTGGCTTTGCTGGAATTGCCTCTGGCCAGAATTCTTTGCCCTCCTCTCTGACTGAACCTATAAGGTTCAGTTCATTCCCTAATCCCCCAAGAAAGCCTCTCTGATGCCTGCCCCTAAGGCCAGTGTAGAACCCTCTTTCCTTCAATCTTCCCAGTCCTCTAATTCTACATTATTCCAACATTTCATTTTCCCATAGGATTATAAATGCCAGCATGCCTGTCTTCAGCCTCCACCCCACGCTACTGTTCGCATCTTTGCTTTCCTCCTCCCTCTTCTCCTTCCCCAGTCTCTCCCTTTCCCCTATTTCTTCTCATTCTCCTCCTTCCTCTTCCTCCTCTTCTTCTTCCTCCCTGATGAGAATAATCTAATCTGGATACCTCTCCCTTCCCTGCCTGCCACCCCTCATCTGCCTTCTCTACCCTGAGTTCTCCTGAATCTCATCTGCAAAGCACATGGGTCACAACATGACTCAAATGACTTCTAAAGAAAATAATTTTTAACCTTTACATTAAATATAATTCAGATGCTGTCTGTCTTGACAGGCTTGCTGAAACAGGTTTCTTGAAGGAATTATTTTTGAAATCTTTAAGTTTGGACATCACTGTTCTAAGATGAGATATGTAACAAAAAATAAAGAACATTTTCTGTTGAAAGTATGAAATAAAGTCTGATCGCTAAGAAGTTTCCAGGAAAGAGGCCTAGATTTCAACCTAAACTGATTTTCCCCTGACCTTGTCACTTCCCAAATCTGCTCATGTGGGCAGTTTATTTCTGTTTCTTAGTTTATAAACTGAAGAAGAATCTGTGCTGTGGGGAGAATTTGGTGAAGTCGTGTGTCGGTGCTTCTCCAAGTAATGTCTTTAGAAAGGACAACATTTTCAGGGAGGCCAATGTTGACATGTTATTTTTATTGTAGTGTAACTTAAATATGAACAAAAATAACTGAGGGTATAAATTAAGCTCGTAGTTTTTATAAAACTAGAAATCAAAACAAATCTATTAACTATAACACAAATCAGATAGTAAATAGACAAATTTGCAAATTAAATACAAGTCAAATTTCAAACTAAACCTAATGAAATGGTCAGCCTTAATTTAATTTGATAAATTAAACTTTTATGAAGTTTTTCATGAAACTCCCTTTTCATGAAACTCTCTTGAGCTTTCATACATTACATTGTAAAATAGATCAAATGATATAATAAAGGACCTGATAATAATGCCATGTAACAAAGACCTCAGGATTCAGTTGTCCAGTTGAGTCATCTGATAAAAAGGGGAAATGGATGACAGCAGTTTTTACCACAAGGACCCCTGGGGAGGGGTCAGAATACCATGGGGAAGTGGATGGACTGGCACCCAGATCCACTGTTGGTACTAGGATTTCTCCCCAGAGGACAGAGTATAGTTAAGGGAATCACCCTCACTGTCACTGTTAGATAACAATTAACTTAGCCTTTCTCATTCTCAGTTTCTTCCTGAGTATGTGGGGGGAAATAAATTTCATCCTGTAGGGCTACTGTAAGAACTGAATCAAATAATGTATATGAGATCCTCAGCAAATTGCACTTTAATCATGTGCAATGGACAAGGCTCAGTGGTCCCTAGACTTCCTCCTGGCAGAGACTGCTAGAGGGACAAGAAGCACACAGTATCTTAGAGATGGGCGCTGGGAAAATTTTAATCTGTGGATTTCAAAACCTTGACGAAGATGATAAAAATAGAGAGAAATTAATTTTAAGAATCCTTGCTGTTTTCGTTGTTGTCATATGTTGAGATTAATCTTCTCTGCAACAGTTCTTTCTTTAATGTGAGAAAACTCTTCTTTGTTGTTATTGTTTTTAGTTTTTACATAAAGAAGCAGAATTCTGGGCTTGAGCTGCAAGGAAAGAGGACACTGTTCTGGCTTCATGCCCCATGATACAAGGAAGGTTTCAGTGAGAGACAGGTACTGAAAACTGAGGGGTCTGTGCAAGCATAACCCTGGAAGATTCTGAGAAGAAGTAGAGCCATTTGGGAACAGATGAGATGGAGTTAGAGAAAAGGCCATTCTCCTGTCACAGGACCCAGTACCATTCTGGGACCCTGAAAATGGACAATGTGGAGGCCCCTGGAGACCACTCTGGCAAAGCCATTGTGCTTAGCATGGTGCCTCTCTCCTCAGTAGCAGGGGCAAGAAACTTGGAAGAAAGAAAGCAGCTGCCTTCCAGTAACCATGAGAGCAGACCAGGCAGATGAGGGTATCTCTGGATACCAGAGGGGACACTTTGAAATGGTTTGGAGTTGTGGTAACATCAGAAGGAGAGATCAAGCCATTATAACATGAATGTCAAAAGTCAACTTAACAACCAGCCCATTCACAATAGCAATAGAGTTTACAAAATCAATGAAAACTAAACCACCCTAAATCAATTTAACAAGAGAGACACAGGGTCGATAAGGGAAAAAAATATGAAATATTATTTATGGATGTGGAACAAATTCTGAACAAATGAACAGAAATACCAAATTCTCAACAGAAATATATATTTGTCTTTACTATAGCAATTCTTCCAAAATTAATGCAAATATAATCAGAATCCTAATTTTTGCTAACTGCTTGAAATAAGTTTAAGTTGCTCATGGGAGAATAAATGTCAAGACTACTAAAAAGGAAGAAAGGGAAAAAGGAAGGAAGGAAGGAAGGAAGGAAGGAAGGAAGGAAGGAAGGAAAAAGGAAAATGGAAAAGAAAAAGAAAACAGGAAAGGATAAAGGATCACATGGGCAGATTCCTTGCCTTCCAGATATCAGATATTCATGAAGCCTTATAACAAAAGTATCGTAGCATTGGCTCAAGCTACAGAAATAGAACAAAGAGTTCAGAAAAAAAAATCCAAGGATATGTAGAAGCAATATATGACATTAATTCAATGGGAAAAGGGATGTTTATTTAATTAATGCTGCCAACATTGTTGGCTATCTAGCTAGATGTAAGCAAAGAGAGACTCTTAGCTCTAACCATACACAAAAAATAATTCCAAATAGATTAAAGAGTTGAACAGTACATATTTGAAGACAATTTAGAAAACTATTTATATAATGTTAAGTGAGACAGACTTTTCTAAGTAAAATAGGAGATCCAAAATCCATAAAAAGAACACTAACATATTTGACTACTTCTTTATCATTAAGAGATGAAATAATGAAAGTAAAAATACCAAGATAGCAGGGAGAAAATTTTTACAACGTATATAGTGGACATAGATTTAATTTTCTGAATTTTCAAAGAATTCTCTTAGTTTATTATATATATATATATATATATATATATATATATATATAAAGACAAGAACAGAATTCATAGCAGAAGTGATCAAAATGTCTATGAAAAGGCTGTTAGCCTCACTTAGAATCAAGAAAATATAAAATGAATTTAAAGATGAGATATTTTCAGCTGACCTGATTGGCAGAAATGAAAAATGAGAGAAAATCCAGAATTAGCAAAACACTAGGGGAAATTTTCATCATCCTCTACTCTGGGAAGGCTTGGATTGCTACAACCTTTGGGGAAAATATGCTAGAATGTTTGCTAAATTAAAAATAAACAAACCTGATGAATTTACTTCTGAAAATCCACCTTATGAAAATAAAATTGCCAGCACACAAATATTTATGCTAAGAATATTTATTGCCATTTTTGTTTATTGTTGGATATGCATCAACAGGGACATGGTTCCTTAAGTTATGGTGTATACCCTTAATATGAAAAACTATGCAGCTATTAAAAATGAAATGATCAATATCTATTAACCTGAAGAGAAGTCCCTGATGTCTTATTAAATAAACCACAAAGTGATCACTGTAGTATGCCTCTGTAGTTACAAAAACCAGTGCCAGTCCTCCTCTTCTGTGTGTGTGTGTGTGTGTGTGTGTGTGTGTGTCTGCACAAATAATAAGGGATAGAAGATGCAACCCTATGGACAGGAAATGGGGGAGCCTGTGGGGGTCAGAAATCATTAAGTTTCCATTTTATACTTTTTATTATTTTATGGGTAGTGTTTTTAGTGCTTTTCTATTTAAGCACATTAATAAAGAAGATAATGTTTAAAAGAAAATATGATCTCAAGGGCTGCTGGGATCTGGGCTTGTAAGTCACGTGGTATTTCTATTGAAGAGCTGGGAAGAAATGGATTGAAGGAGAAAGAAGGGAAAGAAATGAGGGGGGGCACTTCTCACATGTGATATACTTTCATTTCTCTAAGAAACTCTTCGAGAGATACCGGGCTCTCTCTGCCAAAGGGCCAACTTTTGCATCTCATTATCCAATTCTTTTTTTTTTTTTTTTAATTTCTAGGTTTTGCACACCACCTATGTAGGTGGTCTAATTTAGGCCATGTGCATACACTTGGGGATGCGTCTGTTGCTGGTATATAACAATTTCACATCCAGATCCCTTAATAGTCTTCATTCAAATAGTAATTCAGGCAAATGAACAAGTGACTATGTTCG
The DNA here is from genome assembly GCF_045843805.1 of Urocitellus parryii. Classification (NCBI taxonomy): domain Eukaryota; kingdom Metazoa; phylum Chordata; class Mammalia; order Rodentia; family Sciuridae; genus Urocitellus; species Urocitellus parryii. Next base: position 84,800,623 of record NC_135534.1, on the reverse strand, counting down.
TATTAATGGCTTTGAGCCAAACTACCACCCAGGAGCTAGCCATTATCTGGAGAACATGGCCAGGCTGGACTTGGGCAATGTAACAGCCATTTATCCTAAGCCACAGCCAAACCTTTCTAGGCCTGAGGTAAATTTACATAGAATAAAGTTAAATGGAGAAAATACTATTGGGGTGATGCTTTAAATTATTTGCATTTGTTCATCTCCAGTAGGAAAACAGAGCCCCAGGGCTGTAGACCCAGAGACAGTATCTTCCCATTGAAACACAGAAAAAACATCTTGGTTTCATTACCCTTCCCAAGTATTCTAGGATCCTAGCTGGGCATTAGAAACAATGCAGAACTAGTTTTGCTTTTTAAACATCTAATTAAGTTAATTTGTCTGCTGTTAGTGTACAGAACTCTCAAGTTTCTAGAAAGGCAGGAGTAGGGATCAGGGAGCATAGTCAGGAAGAAATCTTGCTTGTCTCCCTCAAGATGTGAGTAGGAACACACCTTCTTCTTAACATCCAGTGTCGTGGTCTCCTTGCCTCTTCAGAAACTGTACTTCTCAGGGGAGCCAACTGTTTAAGTCCTGGCCATGGGAAACAAGGAGGGTTACCTGGTCTCTTGTTTTGGGTTCATCTCAGACTTGAGCTGAGTAAGGAATCCTTGACCATCAAGGAATCTATACAATTCTTTGCACAGAGAAGTACATGTAAGAATCAAGAGAGGATCATTGTAAAAACAAAGGAACCCTGACGGCTGAGACTTGCTCAGAGACAATAAATAATCATTGATTGGCAAAATCAGAATCAGAATCCCTGGTGTCTTGAATCACTTGCTGCTTAGAGTCCTCCCTCCTGACTCTGTCAGGTGCATGGGGAAGAAGAGCACTCTGAGCAGAAAGAACATGGTACTCATAGAAACAAGGCCTGAGCAACATGAACTTTGAGGAAACTTTAGAAATTTAATACAAGCATTCCAAGAGCACAGGGGATGTAAGGGAGCCATGGAGAGTAGACTATAAATCATCTTTGTAAGCAGTTTAGACTTGGTATTCCTCAAGATTCTTTCAGTTACAAGCAAGAACCCCAACACCAAACTAAGTAATAACAACAGTAACAATAATAGTTAACACTTAACTGAGCACTTTATTCTAGATAAATTTCTGTTCTCTGTATGTATTACCTTATTTAAAACTCAGAGCACTATGAGGAAGGTATCGATGTATCTATTTTAGAGATGAGGAAGCTGGTACACAGAATGTTTAAACATTTTGTCCCATATCCTGTAGCCATAATTGCTGATTGTTGTGATTGGTGAAGTAGTTGCTGTAATGGGTAAGCCTGGGTTCATGTGCAGCCAAATCCAGGAGTCAAATAATCTTCTGAGGTTCTGTCTTGCTTTATCCTTGGCTCTACTTCATTTTATGCATTGCCTTCACTTTAGATAGATTTCTCCATAAAGAAGAAGGAGAAGGAAAATGAGAAAGAGCTCAGATCTCAAAGCAATAGTGAAGCCATTTCCCTCCCAACACCTACACATAAAATTTCTGCTTGACCTTGGCTCATCAGGAGCAGAGAACATAAGAACAAGGTCAGAGCAAAGTCAACCACATGGAATGGGCTCCCATCAAATGATAAATTACCTTAAGAGCTGGGGCATTGTCAAATAGATGTTTCACCAGCGATATAGAGAGAAAGGGCACAAATTTTCATTTTAGAGAAATAGTGTTGAAAATGCATCAGAGGAACATAGAACTGGAGACGGAGAAGCCAGCTAGAAAGCTGACCACATTTTCCTGAGGCTGTGGTGATGGTGAGAAGGGAATAGAGTCAAGAGGTACATAGGAGATAGGGATACAGCAGTTGAGGAAGTAGAAACTAATGGCAACTCTGAGGTTGTGGTATTAACTGAACTTTAGAAAAAAGGAAGCTGAGCAAGTTTGCGGTGAAGAGAGAAGACAGTGCCTTCCTTTGAAGGCACTTGGGCACTCAGTCTGCCTTCCCTATTAGACAGCAACGTTCATGTACCAGTGAACAAGTCTTCCCTGTCACAATAGTATCCATACTCACTGTATAGTGCCTGGCACATAGTAGGCACTCACTTGTCAACTTAACAAAAAGGCCAACCATGCACCCAAGTGCATGTACCAATTAGATCACTGAAGTCAGAAGAGAAGTCTGCCCCACATGAACTTGGGAGATCACTAAGGGTATGGGAAATAGGAAAAAAAAAATGGTCATTGAAGAAATTGTGCAAGGAGAGTGTGGAATGAGAGCGTGAGCACAGAATGCCAGCACATGAGGAACTAGCAGAGGAAGGTGAACCAGGGGAGTGGTTGAGAAAGGAACCGTCAGTCAGAGACGGCATAAAAGAAGTGATAGGGTGCCAATGAGAAAAGCGGTGGTGAAAGGCCAGGAGGATATGGGGAAGACTTACTAGCTGTGTGACCTTCGGCAGGCTATTTCACTTCTGCATGCCTCAGCTTCCCCTATTCTAAATTGGAATCATACTGCCTGTCTTAGAGGTGTCGTGAGAATTTTCAAAATAAGCACAAATAGAGGACTTAGACGAGTACTTATTTCAGTATTTACCTAAGGACTGAGTAATGCCTACCACTGAATCCCACAGAATAGACGAGCAAAACAATGCCTCCACCAAGTTTGGCAATCTAGAGAGCTGAACAATCTGCAAAGCTGGGAAGGAAAGCCACATTGGGTAAATCAAGCATGGGAAGTAAGGAAATAAAAGCATCATCTACTGAATTTTTTTCTCTCTGACAAGCATCAGTAGCTAATATATTTTGCTTATTCATCTTAATGGCTCCCCAACTAGAATATAAGCTCCATGAGGGCAGTGACTGGGACTGCTCTGTGTCCCAAGTGCTTAGGGCCTTCTCAGCAAGATCTGTCTAATGACTGCATAGAAAAACATGGTGGCAATAGAGACAGAAACCAGGATATTCAACCTAGCATGGTGGTGCCCACCTGAAATCCCAGCGGCTTGGGAGGCTGAAGTAGGAGGATTGCGAGTTCAAAGCCAGCCTCAGCAACAAGAGAGGCACTAAGCAACTCAGTAAGTCCCTGTCTCTAAGTAAAATACAAAATAGGGCTGGGGTGGTGGCTCAGTGATTGAGTGCCCCTGAGTTCAATCTCTGGTACCCCCCCAAAAAAAGAAAGAAAGAAAGAAACCAGGACATTCAATATGCTTCGTCCCTCAGTCAGTGCTTATCCAGGGCTGTGTTATGGCTTGAATATCCCCTAATATTGAAATTTGATTGCCAGGATGGGAAAAGGAAAGTAAGTAGGGGGTGAAGGCTGAGTCCCATGAATGGATCAATAATGTTTGTGTGGGAGTGTTAGTTATCATGAGAGTGGGTTGTTACAGGAGCAAATCCACCTCTGATGCTTTCTCTTTTGCTGGTCTCACTTTGCCCTTTCCCCTTCCCTAAGTTACCAAGGCCTGCCCCAGGCACTGCTGCTATGCCCTTGGAATTCCCAGCTTCCAGTTCCATAAGTTAAATAAACTTTTCTTCATAAATTACCACATCTGCAGTATTTTGTTACAGCTACAGAAAATGGATTGAGACAGGTTGCATAGACTACAGAGTGGTTTGGGGTTTTAACACAGATTCCCAGGCCTTCTCCCTTGTACTCTGAGCAGGCATCCCTTGTTGGGAGGAGAGGGTAAGGTCCAGTGCTGCTTTTTAACAGTGCCCCTTGTCACTATTATACACACCTTTGCCTCACAACCACTAATCTATGCCATAGTTTGATGGGTGACTTAATACAAAAATAAAATGAAAAAATAACTCAAATCTGCAGCCACTGTTTCTTCCCTCAGGATCTGATCAAATTCATTTTTTTTCAAGTATGTTCATATTTGACAGTTAAAATTTATAGTAAAAAATTCCAAAGGTAACAGCTCAAAGGGACTCTTAACAAGGAAGTCTGGGTAGAAGGAAGGGAGTGGTCCTCTGGGCAGAAAAGAATGGACCCAGCCAAGCAGGTTTTACATCCATCAATCACAGCTCACACCTGCCCTTCTGTTCAGCACAAAGAACCAATTGAGAAGAGCCAGTGACCCCACAAAGGCATGGGAGCCTGGACAATGCAGGCCTAGAAAGACAGGAAAGTGGCTGGACACAGAGATTTACACCAAATTGTCTAAGCAGCTAGCATGGAATCCTCAGAAATGTTGGCATGGTGTCGAGTTCTAAGAACATGCAGAACTACATGGTTAAAGAATGAATAAAGTGAGATTTCTCAGGGAACCAGAAGAAACCATTTTTATGTCAGAGAAAATCATGGAGTCTGCTCACCAAAAATGGACATTCAGGAATTAAGTGAAAAGGACCCATTTCATCAGGAATCTGTCTCACGTACAGCCAGTAGACTAACTGAGCTAGCCTTACCTCCCCTGTCATGGACATCTTGTCCTCTTATACTGACATTGCCACCTTTCCCGAACAAGTAGCACATGCTATTACATGCTTCTGTGCTCTGAAACTTTTCTCCTATCCATCAAACAAAAGCTCATTCATCCTTCTCCAAAGGAGCTTCCTCTGGGGTGCCCTCCCTGACTCCTTGAGCAGAATGAGCTAGTTCATCACATATCTCTGTACCTCTGTTCCTTTGCTCAATGTTGATTTTGTGTGATATCAAAATCAATATCAAGTTACACTGCAAATATTATTTGTATATGCCCATTCACTGTTAGGATGTGGCTTTTCAAAGATAGAAATTATGTATTCAGACAAGCAATTCAATGAGTACAGCCTATGTGCTAGACAATAATACTTACATTATCTCTGTGCTCTACATCAATCCTGCATAACAAGTTTCCCATTTTATGAGTGAGAAAACTGAGTATTCAAATGAATGACCTGAGATTACATAACTAGGAATGATTCCAAAGTCAAAACTTTTCCCACTGTAATACACTGTCCATTTTTACAATGATGAAATGAATGTCCTTTCTACTAAGTATAAGTACTTCGCCATTATCATGTGATGATGACAAACAAGTGGATCTGTGAGCTGATTGGGATTACAGAAAGAGCAATTCTGCATCAAATATATTGAAAAGAAACCCCTCCTGACATTACAATGCATACACATTAGCAGCCTCATCCAATAAGCAAGTCATTTGGCGTCTTCTAAGTGCAGTTTTCAGTACAAATTCTGGCAGGCTTATTGTTAAGATACAGCCTTACTTCAAATCAGGTATGTCATAGGCCTTATGAGATTCTGCTGAAGAGGAAGCTGTTGAGCAGCACCTATCTTAATGACTTTTCATGCCAGAGTCATGTCTCTTGGTTCTGGGGTCCCACCCAATTGCATTGGGAGAGCTTGATAAGACTTCAAATTAGTTTGAGAAAAATATTGACCCTAATTCTACCTGTGAACCTTCCAATGACTCATATACTGAGTCAGTTTGCTGTCAATACAGCAAATTCTTACCTAGCTGCCTCTTTTTCTCTAGAAGAGAATGCAAGTCCAACTCTTAAAATTTGACAACATGATGATAGCCCCCATATACCTATGTATACTTCAGATTTGAGATTTGTATGCCAAGCTGGCCCATCTACCCTGCAGTTACCTTGGTCATCATTTTCAGTCATTTTCATTGCCTATGGCTTAGCCTTGGCCTAATACTGAATTATCAGTTCGAGAGCTCAGTGGAAGTTTGGTGATATATGCAGGACTCATTCTGATTCTTCAGGTCTTGTTTCTATTAAGTCAAATGATAAGAAAGCAAAATTACTGGGCCATAGTGTTTTCTGAATTCATCATTCATTCATTTGTTCGTTCATTCATCACATATGTATTGAGGGAGCTGCTGAGCACAATCATTAGGAATTCAGACTCTGAATCTGTCTGAATTTAACATGTAACCGCCTTTACTTACTAGCTCTGTGACCTTGGACAATTACTCAACCTCAGAGCTCCACATCTATGACAGAAGGACAACACTCACTACAAAGTGTTATTATTTTTTTTTTGAGAGAGAGAAAGATAATTTTTTAATATTTATTTTTTAGTTTTTCGGTGGACACAACATCTTTATTCTAATTTTTATGTGGTGCTGAGGATCAAACCCAGCACCCCGTGCATGCCAGGTGAGCGCATTACCGCTTGAGCCACATCCCCAGCCCTTATAAAGTGTTATTTTGAGGCCCCAATGAATATTTAGCTATAAACCTTTAAGAGAATTCCTGGAATTCAATTTTTAGCTATGTCTCTTATTATCATTGTTGCTATTGGTACAGAAGTTGGACAGGGTGCAGGCGTACTGGGAGGAGGAAAGGATACAGGGGTGAGCTAACACCATGCAGGAAGACAGACTCTTAAGTGACACCAGTGAGTAAATGCACTCTACAGTGTGTAATCTAAAGGAAAGGCAGGCAGGGCTCTGAAGCCCTATGACAAGGGGCCTGTCCTGTCTGGGTGGGAGATGAAACCTTCCCTGATGGAATGGACACTGAGAGGTTGAGTAGGGAACTGGATGGAAGTGAGTGGACTGCTGGAAAGACCCTTCCAGCCCAAGGAAACAGGACATGCAAAGGCAAATATTTAATGCAGGTCAGTGTGACTTCAGGCCTGAGAGGTTGCTGGCAGTTGATGTTGTATGTACTCTCTTCTCTTGATGTTGTTGACAGAATAAATATATTTGAATACTGTATTTCAAAGCTATCGTTTAGTTCTACAAACACTTGTGTATGCTACTCTTTTTTTCCACTTTGACCTGGCAATGAGAACTATATAAGCAATATGTGCTCCCTTTTGGTCTAACCACAAATGAAGTCAGGGCTTAGTTCACTGACTAACTGCAAGAATTAGGTCATCTCAGGTGCCTCATAACACCTACTCCCTTACTCATTTCATAGGTCTCTATTTTTACCCTTACTTCCTTATTTTATTTTGAAATGTTAGAGGACCCTGAAAGCCTTTTGAAACTCAGCAGGCTATAAATCCCCAAATAGGAAAAATAAAATATATTGATTATAAACAGCTTAATTGGTTAGAAACTGATTCAGGGGTGAGAATGTGGCTGAGCATATGCTGGGCCCCTGCAAGAAAGAAGAACCTTAAAAGAGACTGTTCACAGCTTCTCATTGAATTACTTCCCATTTGTAATTTGCCAGGGTCATGACTCAGGGGGAAGGAATTGTGCAAGGGGAGTTGTCCAACATAACCCATTTACATTGGCCTTCTTCATCTGGATGCTGCCAGATTTAAATGTAAACGGTGTTATTAGCACATCGGAGGTTCTAGAAGGGAAGAATGTATATGCTGAGCCTCCGGATCTGCTGGGTTTGTCGATTGTTTTGTGGGGCAGCTTTTTCAAATAGCTGATGTGTTTGTCTGCAAGATAAAGAAATGAAAACAACAGTGAGTTTTGTTTATGGGCCTGTGAGCCTGGCCTCATCTGTTACAGCTTCCAGAGCAGTCTGGCATTAACCTGTCTGAAAGCAGCAGGGAGAGCAGTGAAATTTTTGGCCACACTTCTTGATTTTCCATCAGCTCTCCACATCTGGCCCTTCTCCCTGCCACCAATTCCCCCACAATCATTCATTGGACAAGTATTTACAAAGAACCTCTTACCATGCCAAGTACTGCACTAAGGGCTGGGGATAGTGTGGAATGGAGCCTACTCCCTGTCCCATCTCTCCCCTGCCTTGTGTCCACATTCCCAGGATGCAACCCTTAAAAATAGACTCCTCCAGCATTTCCTTCTCAGGCAAAAGGAGCGACAACAGCAGACTCATCCAGCTTGAAGATGTGGATGAAGCCAAAAGCCCCACAGTGAAAAAAACCTCAAAATACACATTGCAGGAAGGAGGTCAGGAGGAGTAAATGGGAAGCATGTGCTTACCTCCAATTCCTCTTTCTTTTACAATCTTCTGCTTCCACCAAAGGAGAAAGTTGCTACTTCATGTAAAATTTGAAAAAAAAAAAAATCTAAGTTGAGAGGCCTGATTTGGAAGTAATGAGATTTATTCTAATAATAAGAATTAAGGAAGGTGTGGAGATTGAATTCATAGAGAGTTTATATATGCATGTTCTCAGTAAACTCCCCTACACTCCAGGAGGACTGTTAGCATTTCCTAGAATAAGGAATGGGGGATCTGGGAGCGATTAAGCAACTGGGGGCTTTAAACCAGATCTTTGTTTCTCCTTCTCAATCCCAGGGCTTAGGGCCAGCACATCGCTTCTGCAATGAGGACAGTCTGCCTTGCACAAATTTGCAAATAGTGTCTTAACTCAGTCTTCTTTATCCACATAATACAGGCAGCACTCATCTTTATTTAAGGGGGAGAACGATCCTGTGAAGAGGAATCAGGATTCTCAACAACAGGGGAGAAAGTGGGCTTGGAAAAGTCAAGCAAATTGCCTGAGGTCACGTAGTCACTAGAAGGAGTGGAGCTGGAATTTGATCTCCAGCCTGTCTGACGCCAAAATGCTGAAGCAGAACTAGCCCTGCTGCCCTGACAGTGAAGGTAAAATGAAGCCTGTCTGCTGCGGTGCAAGAGACAAAAATACCATGCTTAGGCCAAGAGCCCTGTGTTGGAATTTCAGTTATGCCACCCTTCTAGCTGTGTGACTGTGTCCAAGTAACCTCTCTGATACCTGATGTATAAAAATGAGGAAGATATAATGTAGATTCAATAAAATAATGCTCACAGTTTGCATTTTCTTAAACTCTATACAGGGCATGTAGGTTTTCTGAGGACAATGAGCCATTGCCCTTAGACAGAAAATGCAGCAAAAAGGATAGAAACCCAATGTACAGTAGCCCTTTGGAATAGGAAAGTGTTAGTCTAGGCAAGTGTTAGTCAAAATGAATCGATGCTCCTCTCCTGGATATCCTCAACTCACACCATGACTTAAGAGCCAGGAGTGTTTTCATGGACTAAAAGTAGCTGCTGATCCTCAAGCAGAGAGCAATTCCTGAAACAGGTGCACAGCGCCTTACTTCTTCCCCTGGGAACACAGGATGGCTGCCCTGGCTGCGTTCCCCAGCAGCTGCTTGACCCTCCAAGGTATGACATTTTACCCAGTCCCTCATAACACGCTTGCATAACTTCTCTATTCTCAAACCACTTATTTTCCCTACAGATCAACCTGAAGATTCCAATTCTTCCAAAGCCATTTTATGAATCAGGAGTCACTTCATCTCCTCCACCTAATATCTATTGAGCACCTACTATGTGCCAGAGTGATATAGAACAGAGGCACTGGCATAGGACACAATGTTAAAAACCACCAAGGACTTCCATTTTATAAGGAGATGGAGCACAGAGTGCAAGCTGTCTGAACTCTTCCAGAGTTCTTCAGGGTCATCTCCTTGCAAAAGCATCAACAATTCTTCCCTTGAGTTTGCATATTTCACATCTGGGATTGAATTGATTATTATGCCTGGCCTTTCTTTGGTTATCAACATTTTCAATTTTCCTAAAGTCTAAATTAAATCCTTTCAAAGATTGCCTTGGACAAAAACACTGGAGAACTTCAGATTACTGGATCTCCCAGCCCCACAGCCCAAAATATATTTATAAATAGCACCTTCTTTGTATCAACATAAATATATACAATCAGATCATATTGGTCAGAACAAGTCAACAAAGTGCTTTCTGTCATGCAGGCATCTTTATTCTTGTAATCTTCCACTTCTTTGGATAATTTTTTTTTAAAAAAAGCAAACTCCAAATTCAAGGGCTTTCATCAAGAAAAGGCCATTTAAGTACTTTCAAAGTTCAAACTGCACAGGATGCAGCTCTCAGGAGTGACGTGTCATGTTTTTAACAGCATCAAGTTTTGTTCCCTGAGAATACATCTTGTTCTATAGTCACTAAGCCTTAGTAAATAAACTGAGGATGGGGGGGTGGGATTAACAAAATGATCTATGACAGAACAAAGTAAATTTGAACATTTACAAACAAATAGGAGCTAGACACTTACACTCTAGCTCCAGCACTCCCTAAGTGTGAGCAAGTGGCCTCTCACAGCTCCAGCTCCCATCCTCCTTTATGGCTTCCTCTCAGGCACCTGAGTGAACACACTAGGCCTTATCACCCTTATCCTCAGAGTCATTTAAGATATTTGAGTCATCTTTCTCAAAATTTATTCTAATAAAAAACCCTCCAGGAACAACTTCTTCCATCTGATTCTAACCAGCTCTTCTTCCCTCCTATTTCCTTTCCTTAGTTTCCCAGCTAAGCCATTCAATGTCTCCTGATCAAGGCTCATACTCCACTGCTGCTGATCCTTGCTCCTGTTCTTCCCTTTGTCTGAACATCCTTTTCCCATATCCCCATTTATTGGGCTTATAAAATCCTATCCATCCAGGGGCTGGGGATATAGCTCAGTTGGTAGAGCGCTTGCTTGCATGTACAAGGCCCTAGGTTCAATCCCCAGTGCTACAAAAATAAAAATAAAAAGGACTAGGTATGTAGCTCAGTGGTAAAGCACCCCTAGGTTCAATACCCAATTCAAAAAACAAAACAAAACAAATCCTATCCATCATTTGAAGGCCATCTCAGTGCTACAGTTTGTCCAAAGTCACTTAAAATCACCTAACCTGATGTGATCTCTACATCTTTGTCACCTGACCTCACCTCTGTAGCATTTTGACATTTCCCATTTCACTGATGATACATTTCACCTTGAGAGAGCAGAAGCCATAGCTTATCCAAATTACTAAAATTTTAACATACAGCCACAATGTTGACCTAAGACAGAGCCTCAGTTCTGTGAAATTATATAGCATGCTACAGCACACCTTTTCTACTAGAACATCTGCAAATACTTTCTCCTCCTCTGGTCCTGTGGAGAGAATAAAGACTTGATAGAACACAGAGGAAGAGCTAATTAGATTACCTGGGATATGTCAGATTGGAGAATTGAGTGTTCAGGGGAACTGTAACAGTCTCAGAGTAAACTGTTGGGCTCTCCTCCATGGAGGGAGGATTTGCTAAGGCACACAGAACTGTCCATTCACTGGATAAAATACTTTAAAGATGGCGCCTCCAAGGTCTCTTGGCCACACAAATAATGTGGAGTCAGTGTAGTTTCCAGACATTCTGATCAGGAACAGAACTGACAAAAGTGATTTGGTGGCATGCTTTGCTGGAAAAACAAAAAGGCTACCAGAAGTATTTCCCAGGAACATATATAAGATAAGACATTGAAATAGTTGTGATCTTAAAACCCAAGCCAGTAAAACTGCCTAGACTGATCAGGAGAGAGGCTCTGCCTCATTCTGCCTTGATATAGAGTTTTTCTTTACAATATCTCCAAACTAACAAATATACTTAGATGCAGACAATGAGGATCTTAACTGAGCTAGGGAAGATTCAGTCTGGCTAAATTAAATAGCCAGATTACCTTGAATCACTTTACCTCTCTTTATTGTATTTTCTCAGCTCTAAATTCTAATAATCTGAAATAAAATTTAGTAATGCTATATTTTCTCAGCTCTAAATTCTAATAATCTGAAATAAAATTTAGTAATGCTATAATTCATCTCAGTTCTACTAATAATTAACAAGGGCTTTGGTGTAGTCTTTTCTCAATTACTTATTTTTAAATCTCTCCCTTCTTTGGCTTTTTTCTTTTATTAATATCAGAGTGGCCCCTCTTCTGATGATTTTCAGTACACTGTAGCCCTCTGGGGCTGTGACTGTCCACCCCACTAAAGTCTGTGCCCAGTTGTAATTCCACTGAGAACCCTCATCCTTTCTGGAACGCTTCAGAACAGTGTTTAATATGATGAAAGTGTTTCTTGTGTTTCGATGGAACAAGTGAAGAAGGGATTCCTTACATTGAGGAATCTTATATATGTGAGAGAGCAGTCTACATCTTGCCACCTCTTCCACCCAGCAACAAAACCCAGGGAAGCTCAGTCAGGAGAACGCTAACTCTTCATAGGCATTTGACATCAGAGTAAAAATACAAATGATTAAATGAAGGGTCTTGCATACACATAAAATGTCTTATGAAGTACAGCCAGTTTTTACAATCTAAGGGCAGAGATAACATTATATTTTAAAGAGTTCTACTTAAGTATATTACATTATGGGGATATATTTAACTTTTAGCTAAAACAAATGTGTATTAAGTCTAAATAAATAGCTGTAAGAAGGAAGAAGAGGGAAAGAAATAGATTTGAAGTAGACGGAGGTTTTTATTTTTTTCAGAAGCAATTGCATTATTATGGCTTTCAAACATTGTAACAAAAAAAGGTTAAGTGGTAACATTTTTTAATGTCTAGTTACATGCTTGATCTTGTGATAATTGCTTTTGCTATGTTATACTATTTAATAGCCACAAGAGCCACATTTTTAACCCCATTTTAAACCTGGGGAATTTAAAACTAAAACAAACATCCAAGCCCATGCCTATCTGACTTCAAAATCTCTGTTGCTTTTTGAACACTCTTATCATGAATCCGAAATGTAACCTCAAGAGGCTTTAGAGTCCAGCCAGCCCTCCTTTTCCTTGGTGTTCACTCTTGCTTCAGGCATAACTATTTTTATATCACCACTGAGCTAGGTCTGTCCTGTTCTTAGAGTCCCACATGGAAGAATTTCCATTACATTTTTGATAAGTACTTCAAGGGCTAAAAGCCTTTGTGATGAACAGGCATTTCTATAAGTACCTAAATCCCTTTTGGTGCTATTTCAACTCAATATTTGTACTGCCAGGTATGATTCATTTATCCATTTATTCATATCTGACCCAAACATACTTTCCAACCTTACATTTTACTGCTCTCTTCCTTGAATGTTTTAATTAATATTATTTGCTTTAAAACAACACAAGAAACTCAAGCTGACTTATGTAAAAAAAAGCACACATGCAATTACTCTAAGCATACATGGCTTTTCCTTGCACCCAAGGACAGGAATTAGGCAAGCTTATGGAAGGTCTGGATCCAAAGCTGAAAGCTAATAGATCTCTGTTTTTCATCTGTTCTTTTTCTCCTTCACAGACTTTCTCTGTGTTCCTCCATATTTCTGCAAACCTCCAGCTGTCATGAATGAAAATAAGGTTACCCACAGTTTTTCTCTCTGTTCACATATTATGGGTCCAATCAACCCAGAGGTCTATATAACTCTTGGACCATGTTCCATCTTCCAGAGATGGAGCTCTGAATGGTCCGGGATGGTCTCACTCACCTGTGTCCAGGTAGGGGGACCAATCCAAGAGGCTTCCAAGAGCCACTCTGCTATGCAATAAAAGAGGAATACAGTTAAGAGTCATTGTGAGCTAAGCAGATATCTTAAAAAGTATCCTCTACAGAGTAGCCCAAGCCACGGGCCAAGTAAACTACTCTAATGACCTGCCATCTCTTTTGCTTAATTGTCCCTCCCCGGAGACCTCCTCTCCCATCTTTGCCCCATCCCCACCCTGTCACTTTTATCAGAATCCTCCAAGGTCAGCTCTAACAATAGCAGCCCTTGCGCCTTCACCAGTTTCCTTTTCTGATTTTTTCAGACCCTCCTGTAGCTTCCTTGAAGTCAGACTCCATGTCCAATTCACCTTGAATGCCCACAGAATTCAGTAAAATATTCAATTAATGGTAAACAAAGTAATTTCACCTAGAAAATGTTTTTTCCTTTATTAAAAAGTTAATGATATAACATGACCGGTGTGATCCTATATCACGTACAACCAGGAGCAGTTATATTCCATTTATGTATGATGTGTTAGAATGCATTCTACTGTCATGTATAACCAATTAGAACCAGTTGAAAAAAATAGGAAAACCTTTAAAAAAAAAAAAGAAAAGTTAATGATATAAAGAAGAATGACTATATGACACTTGCAAGTAAATGGATGAACCTGGAGATTATCGTGCTAAGTGAAATAAGCCAATCCCCAAAAACCAAAGTTTGATTATTTTCCCTGCTATGTGAAAGTTAACCCACAATAAGGGTGAGGCAGGGAGAAAATAAGTCTGGTGGATTAGACAAAGAAAAATAAGGGAAAGGAGGAGGGATAGAAAAAGGAAAGACAGTTGAAAGATTTCAAAATAATTTTCCTATGTACTTATATAAATATACCATAGTGAATCCCACCATCAGGTATATTCACAAGAATGGAGTCCTAACTAGAATAAGATATATTCCTCGCTTGTAATAATAATAATCAAAATGAATTCTACTGCCATGTATAACTAAAAAATAATCAATAAAAAAGTTAATGATAGTTTGAAAATTTTACTTTTTAACTTATTCACTTTTCTCTTTTCAAAGTAAACTATTCTTACTCTTTTTTTTTTTTTGTCTTTTGAGTTCAGTTTTTAAATATTGTGGTTCTTTTCTGTGAAATTGAAGAGACCCTATATCAGTCAGAGTAGTAATTTAGGGGGAAAATGACATACTTAAATCAGGGAATTTTAGGCAACTTTAATAAAGATACTATCTAGCCAGGTGAAGGAACACATGACTATAATTCTAGCAGTTCAGATGGCTGAAGAAGGAGGATCCCAAATTTGAGGCTAGCCTCAGCAAGACACTATCTCAAAATGAAAAATAAGAAAGGGGCTGTTTAAGCCCCCACTGGGTTCAATCCTCAGTATCAAATAATAATGATGATAATAATAAGACTAACTGTAAGACTGTGGGCAGAATTTAAGGAACTCAAAAGGGGACAGTTCTCCCCTCCCAGGGTTCACCTTCTTGGACAGTCTTTATAACCTCATGAAGCACAAAGGGGGAGATGTTACCAGAACCCAAAGAAGGTAGCTGTGTAGCAGCCCTCAGAAGGTAAGGGACAAAGCCAGAAGAATTCACTCCCCAGCCTTATTCTCCTCCCTCTCTCTGGTCATTTGCCAAAGCGCACCAATTGCCAAAACAATTGGGAAAACAGAGGGCAAAGGAAGCAGGTTGGCGAAGCCCACACAGTCAGCCCCCTGAAGCAGAGAAGGGCAGCATGGAGCTTGTATCTGCAGGAACAAACAGGCCCTCTCTCTGCTTCTTAGTTTAGAGACGAGGCATGGTTATATAGCTGACCCCGCCCCCTAATCTCAGCCATGAGGAAAGATTAACACACTTTATTTGGAGATTGGACCCACATAAACTTTCAAGAACTCAAATGCCCATTTTCAATGAACCTGGCTGTTACATCTCCAAATTTGAACTTTGTCTTAAACTACAAGAAACCCAAGCAAAGGACATTTCTATTACTATATACATAGAATAACGTGCAAATTTATCAGCCTTGGAATAAACTGAGGGATCATGAGACCCGGGTTTAAGTCTTGAATCTGAAAACTATTTTCAGCTCAGTGACTCTTAACAAGCACTTCCACGTGCCTGGGGCTCAATTTCCTTCCATCCATTAAACTACCCTGTCTCTGCCAATCCCATCACCCCGTGTTTCCGATTTCCGTTGCACCAAAGGAAGGCTGGACTTGGTCATGTGGGTGGTGGTGGTGAAAGCTTGACAATGCCTCTCAGGTTCTTCATTGTTTCCTCAGAGCAAAATCACAGGAATTTTCTTAAGGTAGGGAAGCTAGGTTTTTGTTCATCATTTCACCCACTCAAATACAGTGGTTTTCATATTGCCAAGATTTTACGTCTTGAATTTTTTTATTCTTTATTTTGATTCTTCCAAAGAAAATTTCAGAACAAGCCATAAACGGAAAAACAAGCAAGGTAAAGAACAAAACGTAATTGATTCACCACTGTGTCTGTTTTGTAAGGTCGGCTATCACTTTTAATCTCCATAGCAACCTTTCAAGATGGATTTTTGTTATAATGTCATTTTACCAACAAGGAAACTCAAACTCAGACAAGGTAATGCAGATGAAACCAGTGTTAGAACCATGATTTAAACTCCATTCCTGCTGGATCTAAAACCCGTGCTTTTTCTCTACTCTGCACACAGTGCTCAATTCAGATGTTTTGGATAAACTCTTAATCCTAAACTTCTGCCTTGCCTGTCTGAACATTGCAGTCTCCTTCATGAAACCTGTTACAGTTCCAAATCTGCTGCCTGTTCCTACCCCAGTGGAGGTTCCCTGCTTCCTTGGCACTCCAGCACTGCCCACCCTGTGTTTGTGATCTGTATAAAAGACTGCACGGATTACTGGGCCTGGGCACAGCCCTCCACATTTCAGGGTGGTTTTATGAGCTTTTTAAGGGCATTTCCTCACCAAAGCTCTGGGCAGTAATTCAGCATTTGGGTCCTCAGGGTACAGATTAGAAAATGGAAGGAAACCTGGGAAAGTTGTAACTTGCCCTTTTGTTAGAATGTGAGTTAGTGACAAAACCTCCCATCAGCTTCTTCCCCCTCCCTCCTTCCTTGTCTCAACAGGTCGAAATGTACAAAACTCTAAGTTAGAAATATAATTTAGGTGGGAAAGCTAAACTAAGGGAAAGAAGAGCAAAGTAGCCACGGACAGAAAATAATGCTAAGGGGGAGTGGATGATTCTTAAAAAGGAAATCCTTAGAGATTTCCTTTTTGCTAAAAGAAATAATCTAACAGCAACACAACAGGACTAACTCAGGTACCACAGCCAATCATTCAGCCTTCAAAGTGTGGAATGAGGTCAACAGCCATTCTGGACCCTGAAGGTGTCAGGCTCTTACCTCTAATATTTCTTGATTGAAATATGTTTCAATAGCCATTAAGTGTCACTCAACATGACACATACTTATGTAACCAAAGAATCTTCCACTTTGAAAATGTGTACCTGCATGACACTGGCACCCCACCACAATTCTCCTCTTTTTTCTGGGAATATCTAATAAGATGCTTCACATGTTTATAAACTAGCCCACCTGCCTCAGTGTCTTTAGTTATCAATGTTAATAGTTCCTCTTGATGATGTTTCCTCTTGTTCATGCTACTATCCACAAAGTCCTCATGAGAAACTTACCCCTCCTTCTGCCCATCGGAGGAAGTCAGAAGCCATGCCAAGCCATGCATCTGGAGACTCCTGAAGTCACTCTTTTCAGGCACCAGACAGCTTCCTCACCAATCAAATGTTATAGGTTGTCATCCAAGCCCCAGAGAAAGTCTGCTTGACTCAGGGTCTCATCAAATCTGTCTTAAATAACATTTGTTAGCTTCTATGTCCACCGGAAAACCACAGCCTCCAGACCTAGTCCATTGACACTGAAGAATTCAAGGAAATGCTGTAAATATTCCAAAAGGAGACATTTCTTGAGCTCCATGTTGCATTATTTGTTATTCAACAAGTATTTATTTAATAACATCGATATTTCAGTCCTTAGGCAGTGTTACCTCTAGGAATACAAGGGTTGGAACAATTTATGGTCTTTTCCCCTCATCTCAACCCATCCAATGGCTGTGCCCAAGCACTCTATGTATTATCTATTCATAATGGGTAATGATTCTCAACTGAATAAATGGTCCCTGCAAGAGACAGAGGAAGGTGTATTCTAATTTGAAGATGCCTCCCAGTCAATTCTAATGAGAAGGAATGCACTTTACCTCCTCCCACCCTCTTAATATTAAGAATCATAACATTCCCCAAAATTAAAAGACAGTTTTCAATTAGATGTATTAATTTTTTCATTCACAATGAAAAATAATATGAGGTCAATGAGAATTGATTAACAAAACACAGCTGTTTTTTTATTGACCTTTCTATTGCTTTCTTCATACACTTTAAAAAAACAACAAACAAAACACCAGCACAAACAAACTTAACAAAAAATCCTTCAATCCTTTTGTAGAGGAAGCAGGTATTCCAGAGGCATATGTGAGCACCTGGGCCCAGCCCTCTGCGATACATGACACCACACACAGGTCCTTATTTAGAGCTGCAAAAAGCTTACATGCAATGTCACAATACCTTTCTTACCCCCAACATCATTTTAGATGACTCTCGAGGTTTCACAAATGTCAGCTCGGTCATCACTTCCTATACTCTAAAATGATTTAATTGATATTTGAATATTCAGTTTGGTTCACTTAGAATAATGTCTCACCTTTACGTAGTGCAATGTGAAGCTGCTGTGTGTAGAGCAATCAGAAGAGAGAGCACTGTGCCACATCTATAATGGAGTAGTGCACTTAGCCTGGGAGTTACACAGAAATACAGAAAACAGTTTCCTTCTTCCAACCCTTTTTGGTGTCTGACCTTATGCACGGTAACATAAAACACATCTTGCCTGCACCACAGCCTTCCTAAAGCTTGACCAGTACGGTCTTCAAATTTTTAAAGATCATTATAATTTAAATTTCTCTTAAATTCTTAACTACATTGCAAGTTGCCTTTGCTACTCTACTGATAGTGTGCTCATGGGAAATCAATTATAGCAAAGAGTGGGGTGGAAGCAATTCTGTCAGCCCACTCAGTAAATTAAAACATGTCAGGGGGAGGAGATCAGGCTTCAGAATTAGGAAGATGTGTATTCAAATCCTAAGGAGGCCACTTGTCAGCTGATGAACTTCAACAATTTAGTTTTTCTCTATATAATAAGGTCGTAAAAGTTAATCTATATAATATCTATATAATAAGGTTGTAAAAATTAAATAAAAGTAATATATGTAAAATTGCCAGGCACAGTGACAAATGCATAGCAAGTACTCAATATAGTAGCTAGAGGAGAGGAGGAGGAGGAACAGTGATAGAGATTGGCATAGTAGCTTACCAAGGTCATGGTTGTTATCACCCTTATGAACTACAGAGGAGAAACTGTGTCTCGACAGAGCTAAGATTCAGCTAGGTAAAAAGGACAATCTCAACCTTAACTATCCCATGTCACATCTTGGACTAGGAAAGAAATAATTCATCCAAGATTATATAGTCAGGGTTCCAGAGTAGAGATTTGAATTCAGGACCCTCAGACTCCAAGGAAAGTACAAGGGCTGCCAAAAAGGTGTAGAAACAAAGGCATGGTATAGAAAGACAGTGCAGTGTAGTGATTCCATGAGGGCTGGGGTCAGACAGGCCCACACTTAAATTCTAACTGCCAATTTCTAGTGGTATGAACTTGGAGTCAGTTCACTGATACATAGCTCAAAAGAACTTTAAAGATCATCAGACAAGATCACATGAAGTGTTTTTCACTATGCTTGGTGCATGGAAAGTGCATGATAAATGACATATATCATGATGATCATTGCATAAAAAACAGCTTAAAGCTATTTCCCACATCCAATTTGGTGCTGTCCCCAGAAATCAAGGGGTAACACTGACATCACAAAATCAGCATGAAATAGGGAGGAAAGGACAAGCACTATAGTGACCAAGAGAATTAAAAGAAAAGCCTAGAGAAGAGGTGGTGAGGAGGGCTGGCACACACAACTACCCACTGGAGGGGTAAAGCGGTGGTGCAGGCTGGAAGGCCCAGGCCACTTAGCCTAGGCCAGCTGACCATATTGAAGCCAGAGAGAGACGATCAACTGTGGTCCAGGAGAGAAGCCAAAGGTCAAAACTGGAGGCCTTTGTAAGAGCTTAAGTGGGAAAACAGTACAAGGAGACAGATGGCAGGAAGATGAGGAATGAGCCAGGGAGCATGTCAGAGGCAGGTCGGGGTGAGCGGTAAACTATTCAACCCAGAGGCTGCGCCCCACGTGGGCGTGTCAGGGCTCCATTTCCATGTGTGCAAGCTGTGTGGTGTGGGAAAGGACTGACAGCTCAAAGCTGCAGCACAGGACGGGGCAGGGAACCACTGCCACAACAGTGCTGATGGGAGCAGAGGTGGCAGCATGTCAAAGGCAACAATTCCCAGCCACATCATCGGGAACAGAGGTGGAAGCCAGAGAGCAAGGACACTGGGGACCAGCACCAGCTGCTGAGATGGGAAAACTGGACATTCAAGGACAGATCATGTGAAGCACTCCAGGATCCAGTCAGGGAAGGCGATGGAGAGAAAAGGAAGGATCAGGAGAAGCTGAGCTCTTCACTTCTAAGCTGCTTCCTATGGATTGCTCTCTCCAGGCTTCTGGGACCCAGAAAAGGAGGATTCATTCACGTAGCCATTTAACAAATCCTTATTGAGTTATTACTAGATGCTGGACATTGTTCTAAGCATTGGGAAATATCACAATTTAAAAAAAAACAAAAAACCTGATTTGGTCCTTTTCCTCCAATACCGTATTTTTAAAAAACAAAAGCACAGACAAAAAAAAAAATAAGAAAACAGATGAAATCATTTTAGATGGGGGAAAGTGCTATAAAGCAATTATAAGGTAATGTAAGAGAAAGTGATGGGAATGGATGGTTGAAGCCTGCTCAAATTTTCTCCAAGCCTGAAAATTGATCTGAAAATTACTTGTCAATTTTTACCTTCATTCCTTCAACATGCATTGAGTGTCTGTCATGTTCCAGATACTGTGCTAGGCACAGGATATGTGACATAATATAGACACTGACAACTGACTACAAACCAAGGATAAGCCAGTGAGTGAATCCAAATTTTAGACTCAAGAACAGAATCTAATATTTAATGTTGATTCCTTTTAAATTATACAAAAGATTATTTATAATGGCTAAGATGTAGAAGCAACAAAGTCTTCATTGCTACACAAATGGATAAAGAAAATATGACATAGATATATAACAAAATATTTTTCTGCTATACAATGTACAGTTTAAAATGTGCACTTTAAAATTTAGGAAAGGGGTAGAACTTGTTCATGTTAAGGGTTTTTATTCCCTGAAGATGGATATGTTTGTTACTTTTATTTTGATAATGGTATAATGGGTTTTAGCATATCTCCAAACTCAGAAAACTATACACATTAAGTATGAACAGTTCTTTGTTTATCAATTATCTTTCAATAAAGCTGTTTCTGGAAAATTAAATGTGGGAGAAGTCTGTGTGTGTGCATGCATGCATATGCTAGGTGTGACTATGTTTATTCAAATACACGTATACCTGGTTGCATATGAGCCCGAAAACAAAAACAAAGACTATATTTGGCTGAAGCAGCATAAAGTAAATCTTCCTGTTGCACAGTGAAAGTGGCTTCCACACACTCAGCCAAAATAAAGCTTGTTAAACTCTGAAAAGCAAAGACCAGATCTGAGATAGTCATCCTGCTGCAAGTTTCATAATACACTAAAAATACAGAAGAGAAAAACAATGATCTCAGCAAGGTAATTGCCAATAGGTGAAAAAAATGAAGTAGGCAGAATATGAAGGCCAATTTGGCAGTCTTCTGGGGGAAGGGATAAGTGCACGTGGCTAATGCCAGGGTGGCACTGACAGCAGTTATAGCCCAGCAAAATAGAGTAAAACTGGTTATCCAACTGCTCCTGACACTTTGCACTCCGCACCACCTCAATACATCCTTAGGGGTTGGGGACACAAAGACTATAGGAGAAAGGTGACAGGCTGACAGGAAGAAGAGTAAAGATATCTTTTTTCTAGAGTTTCAAATATCCCCAGTGATCTTTCTTAACTAACAGTTTTCCTGTGTGTATTTGATGCGCCGATGGCAAGCAATGTCCAAGGAGGCATGAAAATTTGTTTCAGCCTGGGCTCAGCCAGGATCTCTGGGCTGCCAGTGTGTTGTTTTATTTTAAGAAAGCATCTGTATTTTAGCTGGAGAGCATATTTTGAGCAGAAGGCCCTAAAGTGCCACCCTCCAGAATGGTTTAGTCCAGGCAGGACTAACTGGATGAAATGAAAGCCCTAGTGGTATCTTTCCCAGAACACTGATTCTGTGAAAGTAATTCGGTGGTTAGTTCCTTCTGCATCTTTCACTCCTCATTACAGGATGAGGATGCTAATACCTGAAACCTCTACAACTTGCCGCATTCGGAATTGGCCACATGACGGTGCAAACCACACAGGTACAGCTGCCGGCTTGCAAAAGATTCCTCCCTCAGAAAGTTCTTGGCTCAAGCCAGGAAAGAACACTACCACATTTTTCTTGGCTTTTTATAGGGTGTTGATCCAAGGATCTGTTTTTACATTTGAATGCAGCAGTCAACTGTAGCATAATAGATTGCAGACCTTTGTGAAAAATCACTGTGAAGGCTTCAGCAGAGAACTGCACCGTCAGCAGGTTAGGAACTGGGCACTTGTCCATGTTTTCCTTTATTTTTAAAGGAGTCATTGACCTTCCACAGGCCTGTATCAAAATGGGGGCGGGGGAGATGCTGCCAGACACGACTGGACTGGAAGAGATCTCTTTCAGGGGCTGGAAAGAGCTTCATTTAGTCTATTTACTGTCATGGAAATTCTGAGTGTGACTTAGAGGCCTCCCTGGCTTTCAGCCAGGTGGAAAGGTTTGGGAAAAAAGCAGAGACTCAACTGGGGAATGAGCAGGGTGGGAAAGCAGCTGCCCTGGCACAGCCCCCAGAGGGATGCAAAGAGCCCCAGTGCCTATTGTGCAAAGACAGATTCAGAAGTCCCTGCAAGTTTGGACAAAGGTGACATCCAATGTTGTTCCAGGGTGACCAGTCTTGATAAGGATGCTGGGGAATTGTTAGAAGTGGCTTTTAATGTGGGAGAACACAGTCAACATGCTATTCATTGATTCATTGATTCATGCATTCTGCAAATAGTCCATGGGGACACACTGTGTTTAAGACACTGTGCTCAGTGCTAAGAATATAGATATGAAAAAATGCAGTCTCTGCCTGCTCTTGGGTAGGAAGACAGCCTACGAAAAACAGTTACTATGCTACAATAGTAAGGCAGACCAGAGCTACTATGGGAGATTAGAACTGTCTCAGATAGTCCCTGAATGTGCCTCTCCAGATGCCTCAATTCCTGTCTGTTTTCATCACTGGAATTCCTGTTAACCTTGTGCTCAGGAGAGCTTAATCCCCCCTTCATGTTCTGGACCTACAGAGACCAAGCAAGTCGGTACCCTTCCTGGTGCAGAAACTCACTCCCATCAAGTGTGAAGCATGTTTGGGCTACAATTTCTCTCTTCACCCAGGGGGATTTGCATTTTAAGGCGGATTATGACCTCTACTAACATAAGTATCCCCTGGTGTAGGCTTTTAGGATAAGCAGGAAGTTGCAGAAGACAGCCTTCCTAGAAACACAGATGTCACTTGGATAGGGCAGGCTGCCTGCCCTGGGTTTTAGGCTGTTCTGGAACAGAGAGGGGGTTGGAAACCATCTGGCAGGATAGAAAACAGAAAGCCTGTGGCGAGCAGCCACCGGAGCCTGGCTTTCCTGGCCTAGCCTTT
Organism: Urocitellus parryii; assembly: GCF_045843805.1. Lineage (NCBI taxonomy): Eukaryota > Metazoa > Chordata > Mammalia > Rodentia > Sciuridae > Urocitellus > Urocitellus parryii. Next base: position 84,777,496 of record NC_135534.1, on the reverse strand, counting down.
CTAAGCTCCCCACAAGTATGGACTTGTTTTCTGCTAAGCTCTCAGGCAGTGTAAGGAGGGGTTTAGGTGAACATGTGTGTCTTTATGGCCTAAGGAGAAACAACACAGGGAAAATAAGTGAGAGGAAGAGGACAGAGAAAAGATGCAAAGTGAACCAGCAAGCAAGCCAGCCCCAGCAGCCTCCAGAGCCACTATTATTTTTTCTGGTTGATAATCACAGTGCTTGAAGATGAAGAATACCTTCAGAGTTCAGGGAGGGGGAGGGGCCTAGCTCCTTGGAAGGCTTATTACCACCAGGCAAACAGGATTGTAATTAATCATGGGGTGAACTTGAGCCACTGGGACAAGCTCTCTGCCCAGTAGAAAGACTGAAATTTTTGAAGATGCTCTGAACAGAATTTCCACTGTCACTCTCCTCCATGGTTCAAATGAAGCTTCCAGAGGAAGCCTAGCAACTGTATTGCCATGTTTTCAACTTCATGGTTTTATTCCTGTGACTTCTAGATTTCATTAACTCTGATTTATCCTCTCTAGTGGAGACAAACTAAAATAATTCAAAACATCAGACCACTTACCGTGAGTTTTTATGTATACCAGCACAAACACATTTTTCTCTTCCAGCTGCTGTACTTTTCTTATTAAGTTACAGTTAATAGAAGTAATTCTCATGAAAAGGAAATCTATTCTCTTAAATGTGTTACTAATTCAGACACTGTCTGAAATGAAGGTTAGCTTTATGCTGTGGGGGAGAAAAATAAAAAATAAAAAGCCTGTTAAATAAGTGAAGACCATAAACAAAATCCTAGCCAAATTTTGTTTAGCCTAATTTTAAAAATACGTATTTTTAAAAGCACGGAAGTATCCATTTGCATGTAATCATTTTTGTGCTATTCAAAATTACTCTTATCTGGTCTTAAAAGCTGATCTTCAAAGAACCTCTAGTCAGTAACACTCTTTTAACCTATTACCCTACCCATGTGATATTCATAAAAATGCTTTTCTTTGCAAGTGTTCTCCCAAAGTTAGTTTGAATGAATAAAGTCAGTATTTATTACACTCTTTTTTTTTTCTAATAATCTTAGGGCTAAATGGATGGGTGGATAGAAGGATGGGTGAATCTAGACTAAGGACTAGCAGTTTGGGTGTCCTTCTTTCCCTCAGATATAGGTCTTAGTCTCAGGAAAACTTCCTGGGACTAGAAAAGATGTCCATTCCTTTCAAGAACTCTTCGACAACCAAAACAGACTCCCACCACTGAATCCCATAACTCACCAACTCCAGGCCTGCATGGGGCCCTGTGAGAGGCCTCTCTTTCCTCCTCGCCTTATGCTTTGGCTTTTTGGTCAGTTATCCATTTGGATTTGACTCTGCTTTGGGCTCACCTCTTCAGGATTTGGCAAACAGGGCTTGAAAGGAACAAATTGGCTTGCCGACCTCTCCATGTTTAAACTCAGGTTTGGGTCTTAACTAACCCCGCTTTGCTTTGACAAACTGATCTTTCCCCACAGCTTTTGGAAAGTGAGCCTTCATCCTTGCTTCCCCTGCCCCAGCCCCATCTTCCCCTAAAACACACCTCTCCCAAGCCCAGATTGCTAGGGAGGAAGCAAGATTACACAGTCTCTTCACAAGCTGTCTCAGAAATACCTCATCTCTGATGTAGGTAAACTCCTACTAGCTGCTAAATATCTGGTCTCGAATCTAGATAGCTTTGGATTCAGTGCAGCTTTACTTCCAAAAGATGTAATTAATGCTATTTAAGGAGGCATGATGCTGTGCCACTTGGTTGTGAAATCTTCCATTTCAGAGTATAATGATTGATGATTTTCTTACTAAAATCTCCCTACTTTAGGTTCCCCTCTTTTTCTTTCAAAATAGCATTTCTTTTTATTTAGCCAACAAAGTCTCCTCATTTCTTCCCTCAACTTTTCAATAGACCCAAATATTTTTTATTAATCTAATTCTGTCTTTAATACCTTCCCAAATTTTCCACAAAGGTTCTTCTTAAAAATACTTTTATATTTTATTTTAAAAATCAGACCTAAAAAGCATCCATAATGCTATCACTTTTTGTTTATAAACTATGAAGTACATACAATATAAATTATTGGGTGCATATCCTTGATAAAGGTTTCTGGGCTTACACAAACATGCACAAATGTTTTCAAGCCAAATATCAAGTTTGATTCCTCTTTTCCTCTTATCACCTATTATGAGCATAATTTTGTCTCGTCAAAATTCAGTGAATTTCTAACCGTCAGCTCCTCAAAATGTGATTGGATTTGGAAATAAGATCTTTAAAGAGTTGATTAAGTTATAATAAGGTCATTAGGATTGACCTCTACCCAACAGGATGTGTATCCTTATAAGAAGAGGAGATTTGGACCCAGACATACATGTGCTCATAAGAAAGACCGTGTAAAGACCCCAGAAGACAGCCAAGCAGAGAGTTCTCACAAGAAACCAGTCCTGTCAACACCTTGATCTTAGATGTCTAGTCTCCAGAACCATGAGAAAATAAATTTCTGTGAATTCCAAGCTAGTTCATTATGATAATTCTAGCAAACTAATAGACTACATATGAACCACCAGGAAATTCTTCTGACTCCTCTTACAGCATCATTCTAAATCCATTCTATTCATTTTCCACCTAAACCTCCATACTCAACTCAAGCCACTGTGGCTTCTTGCTCGATGATTATGAAAGCTCGATGATTATGATAGAGACAGTAGAATCAGCCTCAGAGTTGCACAGGAACCAAGCAGGCTGAAGAGTCAGCTGCAATAAAGTCATGATGCAAGGTGAAGTTGGCCAACATGTCATCACTGCCTCTACTAGACCTGGACATTTCTTTGGCACTAGGCTTTGGATTCTAATGGTACCCCCCTCTGTCATCACTGGGCTAAATCTGCTTTGTCCCAAGTCATTGTCTCACCAGAACCAGATTTGAAGTCCCAGGTGACGCATCCGTACCCATTCCTTAGCTGCCACAGAGGGATTGGGAAAGTCTCAGCTGTTGGGAGTGTTCTCTTCTAGAAGGGTTAGGTACTGGGGACAATTTCCCTTTAAGTCTCTCATGGTAAGAGAATTTCAGACACAGGATGAAATCTCAGAGGCTTGTCAGCTGGAAAAAAACAAAACAACAACAACAACAAAAAAAAACATTCCATTCTCCATAAGGCAGCATGAGACATCTTTTAAAATATGAATTAGATCAGGTTGCTCATCTATTCTAAACTTTCCAATGGCTTCCCATTGCCCTTAAAATACAGTCCTAACCACATTGTCCAGGATATCAGAGCCCCTGTGGAAGATCTCCAGAGCTGGAACCCCATCACCCAAGGGTCAACAGGACCAACATAGAAGTCAGGCTCACATGCTTTCTGTCACTGATGCCTACAGAACCCAAGAACTGAGATGCCCTTCAGACAGGCCTGTTTGTGTACACAGAGGTTTAGATGTCTGCATTTGGACCCTACTGCTTCTTAATGGCTTAGTTAAAAGCAATTTAAAACTCCAATTTAATTAGCTAATTTAAATCCTGTTCAGTTTATCGCCTGTGTACAATGTACTCTGCACAGGTCCAGGACTAATGACCATCTTCAGCATCATTGCTAACATTTGCATAGTGGCTCATGGTTTACAAAGTGCTTTCAAGTAATTTAAACCATAAAATTCTCAAAATGTTTCTGTGAATAGGTAGGATAGGCATTTTAATCTCATTTTAACAGGTGAGAAATCGGACTTAGAGGTCAGATGTACTTCTCAAGCACCCTAGAGATAAGGGATGGGGAGTCTCAATTAATATCTACTTTTTTAAATCTCTAAGTATTCCTTATAATCATCAAATCCACCAGGTAATCAACCTATTCAAGGTTGTTTTGGTGGGTATTGAGGAGGTGAATTACCAAAGGTCATAGGATTCTAATTTAGACAGGTAGGGGAAATGAAGAGAGCAGGTATTTGCCTTAGATTTGAGAATATAGAACTCTTAGGAATATGACTAGGCAAGTTGTAGGGCCTAGGTACTGGGCAAGCCTCTAATAACAGCTCACCCTACCACAGCCATCTCAGTGGTACAGAAAGATAAAATGGTCATCAGGCACCACCTAAAAGAGGTGGTGATATTTTATGAAACTTGTACTTCTTTGGTTGGACGCTCAATTAAGTGCCTCCCCAGCTTCTGCCTGGAGACAACATGCACCCCAAAGTGACTAAAGAGATTAGAAGGAGCCATGCAGAGCTAGGGCTATCCTTTGACCACCAAGACTGTGGGAAGGAGCTTCAGTTGGTTCAATCTTGCTGCTTTTATTAAACTTTTTTTGTTGTTGTTTCTTACAAATCAGAAACAAGTCACAACTTCTCTTCAGAGAGCAAATCCCCTGAGGCTGAGGCTCCTTTCTTCCTGCTGGGTTTCCCCAAGGTGTCAGTCCACAAATCCTTGCTCTTGGGGCACTTCTGTCTCCTCTCCTGCTTTGCCCCCACCCCTCCAAATGTCTGGCCTCAGACAAGAATCCAAAGTGGCTCATGACCAAATGTAAATCACCAGTACAATACCTCTTTGTAGTTAGTTCACACCTTTCATCCCAGAGTTTCAAAGCACAGTGCAAATGTTAACTTGTCCTCAGACACCCCAGGAGAGGCAGGTAGGTGGCATATGCTATTATCATCTCCTGTTTTATAGAAGCAAACCAGGCTCCAAGCCATGTCTTGCTTCAGGCCATGTGGTGAATAATTGTATGTCCCGGGGACCTACATCTAGTCATTAACTATATAATGTTACTGCTGAAATACCACAAATATCAGCCCTCTAATTGATAACCATTTTCTTCCCTTACTTTCTTCTTTCTTTCTTCTTTTTGAGTCTGAGGTCTCTTATAGCTTTATAAATAGGTCCCACAAATTGCTACAACCACCAACTATCTTCAGTTGTCCTTCTCTTAAAAGAAGCCAGAAGATAAGTTAAATCAGACCCTGTGCTACATGTGTGCTTGGCATAAATGACCATTTACCTGGGGAATATTTTTGATGAGGTCAATGTGTAATGTAGAGTGGACAGTCCATCAGAGGGTCTCCCTCCCCCACTATCTCTTCTTAAAGGACTTACCACCTTTGGCCAAGAAGAGTAGGCCCTAGCTGTGACTTAAATGATGCGGCCATCGTTTGGACCCATATATACCCCATCCAAGACATACCCAAATGAACCTGGAACCCCCAGTATAACTATTCCAGGGATTGCCATTTATAAGGGAACCTGGTTACAAAGTGCAATTCAAAAGGGAATTTCATGGGAGAGAAAAAAAAAGACTGATAAGTTTCAATTAAGTTGTCAAACAAAGAAAAGTGGGCAGGCTATACAGTACCAGGAACGGCTGAGAACTAAAGAGTTCAAACTTCTGCTATAGTTAGAACAAGATTTTTAAACGAGTCCTTGGAACTCCTGTGGATTCCAAATGACCTTGATGTTCTAAGCTCTGTGAGTTTGGGCCAAACCATCATCAAACTCTTCTTTGTATAATTCTGCATTCTTTATGCTAGTCTTTATGATATGCCCCCATTTTTAGCTTGAGATCAGAAATACCCAGCTAAAGATTTCATTTGTGTTCTGTGACTTATATGCCTGAGTCATTATAATGAGCCAGCCACTCGCTCCTTATGCTTCAAAGCTTTCATCAGCAAAATAGGGATAATTATTTCTTAGGCCGTGCCTACAGAGTTGATTGCCTTCATGAATATATAGTTGATTTTAAGTGGGGTTTTTTAGAGATGTTTTAACATCCCACTACCATGCAAGCACTGAATGTCCACCTGATTTGATTGTTTAGAAATACGAAGTAATGATGAACTTTTTAAGTCCTGACAACTTAGTTCTCTTAAGAAGAAGATAATATTGGCTTCACTCTGTAAAAGTCTGACAAGTGTCTAAATGGCAGACCAATAAATACACTGATCCTGATGGCCTATTAGCTCAGGCCTCTTGAATCCAGGGATGCTCACTGTGAAATAGATTGTGGAAGACATTCATTATGTTGTCCAAATGGTGCAATTAATTTCATCTAGGAAAGAGGGAAATTCAAATAGACACCATGTGCTTAGGGAGAAAAATACAACACACATAAAGCATTTTTGCAAAATGAGGTAGTTGACATTTTGATCAATCAGCTTTAGCTATTCAATACCACCATCTCCACAACCTTAATTACCTGCTGCTGAAGAGCCAGCCCTGTCCGAGAGCAGTTCCTCAGGCATCAGCTCCACAGTCACAATAGGGAAGAGAAAACCCAGAAACTGGAGAAGATCAAGACAAAGCTCAGAGAAGGAAACTTGCTAAGTGTGCTAAGTAGTGTTTCCCTAAAGGATGATTTCCCCCTCTGCAGTTCCAGCATCCTGCTGCCTGAGGGGAAGCGGACTGTAGAGGAGGGGCCCAGGGGTCCAAAGAGCTTGTCACCCCACTCTCTGCATTCCTGAGTGTCGGCTTCTTTTTCAGACAGCTGGTAGGCAAACTGGAAACTCCTCCTAAACTTCCCTTGGCCGTTCCTTATTGTGGTGGGTGTTTGTCCTGAGCTCTGGTTCTATGTTTGTTTCAGGAGTATGCCCAGGCATCAGGAAGCTCTATATGATTCCAAAGCTGCCACTTATGTGGAGAGGGGAATGAGGTTCTTTTCATGTAGGTGGGGAAAATAGGGCAAAAGGAACAGCTACTAACAGATGTGGAGCTGGGAAACTGAAGCATTTCAGTTAAGCAAGACCAGGTGAGTCTCCTAAGTACAGTCATCCTTCCATGAGGGATTGTTTCCTAGACCCTAACAGACACCAAAGTCTGTGGATACCCAAGTCCCAAGTCTGTAGATGCTCAAGTCCCTTATATAAAATGGCATTGTAACCACCATTTGATCTAGCTATCCACTCCTCGGTTTATACCCAAAGGACTTAAAAACAGCATACGATAGTAATGCAACCACATCAATGTTTATAGCAGCATAATTCACAACAGCTAAATTGTGAAACCAATCTAGATGCCCTTCATTAGATGGATGGATAAAGAAAATGTGGTATATACACACAATGGAATATTACTCATCATTAAAAGAGAATAAAATCATGACATTTGCAGGTAAATGGAATTGGAGAATATTATGCTAAGTGAAGTAAGCCAATCCCCAAAAAACAAATGCTGAATGTTTTCTCTGATATGAGGATGCTGATCTACAATGGGGATGGGGGGGGGTGGTGTGACATGGAAGGAATAGATGAACTTTAGATAGGGGATAGGGGAGGGATGGGAAGGGAGGAGGCATGGGGGTAAGAAAGACAGTGGAATAAGATGGACATCATTACCCTAGTACACGTATGAAGACACAAACAGTGGAACTCTACTTTGTGTACAACCAGAGAGATGAAAAATTGTGCTCTATATGTGTACTATGAATTGCAATGCATTCTGCTGTCATGTATAACAAATTAGAATAAAATTTTTTTAAAAGATAAAAAATTTAAAAAATAAAAAATGAAATGGCATTGTATTTGCTTATGACCTATGCTCATCCTCCCATATAACTTTAAATCATCTCAGATTATTTATAATACCTAACATAATGCAATGCTATATAAATGGTTATATTGTTTAGGAAATGATGCCAAGAAAATAATTCTGTATAGATTCAGTTCTAATGTGATTTTTTTAAAGTATTTTCTATCCACAATTGGTTGAATCCACAGACATGGACACTGGATCCATATCCATGGAGGGCCAACTGTGTATACAAGAGGTAGGATACTTACATCTCACTTAAGCCACAAGGACAAGCCAGACATTTTCCTCAGAAGCAAGGCAGATTCAAGGTTTGGGAAAAGTTCCCTCTTCTAAGAAAAGAACCTCAAATTAAGAACAGTACCAAAGAAGAAGAAGAAGAAGAAGAAGAAGAAGAAGAAGAAGAAGAAGAAGAAGAAGAAGAAGAAGAAGAAGAAGAAGAAGGAGGAAAAGGAGGAGGAGGAGGAGGAGGAGGAGGAGGAAGAGGAAAAGAGGAGGAGGAGAAGAGGAGGAGGAGGAGCAGCCCTGAAAGCTTAATCTTCACTACTTTGTGGGAAATCTGCCTCTACTTGGAAACAGGTTCTTTTCTGTACTCTGCCTTTTTTACTTCATTCCTCTCTCTCTCCCCTTCTTGGGCTCTCTCTCTCCTCCCCGTCTCTTGCCACTATATCAGGTTCATTTGCCCTGGCAGGGCCTAGAACTGGGAAAGTTATATAGTTATATGAATTTTTGGCTGTGCCTTCTGGAGCATTCTTAGCATTGGTCTTTCTGTGACTCTGCAGTAGCACAAAGAAGTCTTACTAGCATTGGAGGATAGCTTGAAGCAGATGGACCCATTGAGAATCACTCCACTGTTAGTCCTACCAGTCCAGCTTCAGAGTTCTGGGTTCTGAACTCAGTTCAACCATCAGCTCACAGAGTTGTTGTTACGGGTTGTGTTCCTTCAAAAATCACATGTTGAAGTCTGAATCCGCAGTACCTAAGAATGTGACCTTATTTAGAGATGGAAGCTGTACAGCGATAATGAAGTTAAAATGAGTTCACTCAATGGGCCTTAAGTCAATATGACTGGTGTCCTTATAAAAGGGGCAAACTGCATTCAGACACACAGGGTAGACACCATATTAATATGAAGACATCATGAATGTAGAGATCAGTGATGTATCTACCAGCCGAGAAATGCCAAAGATTGAGAGCAAGCTTCCAGAAGGTAAGGAAGAATCCTGGCACAGATCTTTCCCACAATCCTCAGAGGGACACTTTGATCTCAGACTTCTAGTCTCCAGAACTGTGAGACAACACATTTCGGTTGAACACCCTAATTTTGTCATAGTTGGCTCCAGCAGCCCTAGGAAATGAACATAATCACCTTAGGTACATCTCTCCACCACATGATTTGCCATAAAATAAAAATCAAAATAATGCCACTCACTATCCAAATGTAAGACAGCAATCAACATAGGAAAGTGCTTTTCTCAGTACTATTTATAAAGGAATAACTCATAACCAGAGAAGTTCTCCAAGGACTTTTGATCATTTGCCTGATTGTGCTACTGCTGATTTTGTTCATCAGTCATCCTACAAGAAAAACTTTCAAGAGAAAGTGTTAAGAAACTTTCCTTGAATATACTGTTTTAGTCTGAGACCTTTATCCCAGGAGAGGACAGCATCACTCGTGAAATTTGAGCATTTATTGAGCATTTACTATTGTGCTGATGCTGAGTCCAGGGCTAGGAAACAAAACTCCATAGACAAAGCCAGTTTTCTAATAAACTATAGTCAGGTGAGAAAACATGGCCGTACATCTATTGTAGGTAGAACAGTGCTGCGGTATGATATTTACACAGTGCTATGGAAGCTCAGGAGAGCGAGAATCCTTGGGGTACAGTCTCAAAAGAGCTAGCATTTGCCTTGGGTTTTGAAGGCATTTCTATGAAACCTGACTTGGGTATCACTCAGAACCCAAGAACGGTTCTTGACAGTACTCTGCTGTTTTCTTCAGTTTGGACCAGCTGATAATGAAAAGATTTTTAAGCCAGGAGCTAGAATAAAAGTGCAAAGGATGTGAACGAAGAAGGAAGACATGGCCCTTTGCTGATCTCTTTGTATCTGGCCCCTGCTAAGGGCGGAATGTTTGATTTTTCACTTTGTAACTTGCTCCAGCAAGTTCCCTTCTACTCTACTACTGAGTCTCATATAACCAGAGAGCCTGGGACGAGATCCAAGGTGTCTATAGAGAACTTCCTGGTTTGGCTGCTTAATCTGTTCAAAGTAATGCATCTATGTATTCAACAAACACTCCCGGCCCTGTGCTAGGCACCTGATGCTCAGCAAAGCATCCAGGAGCAAATGTCACCTCTTTTTCCCAACCAGTGTAGATGGAGAACACAGAACTGGCAGCCAAAGGACCTAGTTTCCAGGCAGGTCTGGGCAACTTGAAAGCTATGTAACCTTAAGCACGTCACTTGGTGCCTCTGATCTTCAGTTTCCTCATGCTTAAAATTAGGTTTGTGATACTGTCCTGTGTTAAGAAGGTAGAATGAAATAATGAGTACAAAAATACCTTCTCCTCTGAGCAACCTGGACAAATCCTATTTGTTACTGTGACCAGACCTGTTAGGTAAGTAGGAGCCTATTTGTATTCATCAGAACTCTCTGGTAGCAAGTAACAGGAAGCCAAGCCAAGCTGGCCAGAGCAACAAAGGAGTTTATTGACTCATATACCTGGGAAGATCCTGCAGAAGCTCAGAGTCAAAGGAAGACTGATGAGATCTGAGGGATCAGGGAGCCAGGGTCGGGGCTCTCTTTGACAACCCTTTGTGTCTGTTTGCCTCTGAGGTTCCTTGTACCTTGGCCTCCTCTCTGCTTGAGATCAGGAGTATGGCCACTTGCAACAGGCCCCTGGAGAATGAGTGAGGGGAGGAGGAGGAACAGTGGGAGAGGGGGAAGCACGTTGGCAGACAGTGGCTACACTCCACACAATACCTGGTGCCACCACTACTACCCACTATCTTGTTCAGTGCAAAAACTTCTCATCCTGGAATGATCTATTCTGTTGAATGCTGTTCTCAGCCCTGGGAATAGAAGTCTGCTCCACTCCACGTCCCAACTTCAGTATATTCCCTCATGTCCCAGGGAGGTCACATAGACACACAGCAACTACACCATGAGGGTGCTTGTGGTTTTAAACAACAAATGACACAGATGTAGGAAAGGATCCTTCTCACTCATAAAGGGGGACAGAAAATGAACAGTAAAAAGGAACCAGAAGCAGCCTGGCGACGATCAGCTAATGAAAAGTCACATAAGATGTGGTGCATGCACAGACAGGAATAGCATATGGCAGTAAAAAGAAATGGTAGACAGCATGGATGAGCCTTCAGAATATCAGTCAGAGAAGGACATGTAGCATATAGTTCTATGTGAGAAATCCAGAATAAGCAAGTCTGTAGAGGCAAAAATTAGACCAGTGGTTCCCAGAGGCTGGAGGGTAAAACAATTGGGAGGGATGGGGCACTACCCCACTGCTAATGTTGCAAGAATTGGTATTATTGGGTGATGAATATGTTCTAAAATTGAATTATTTTGACGGTTGCACAACTTTGTAAATATGCTAAAATCCACTCAATTGTATACTTTAAATAGACAAATCCCATGGTGTTTTAAGGAAACAATAGGGCATGGTGGCACACACCTATAATCCTAGCAACTCAAGAGGCTAAAGCAGGAGGATTACAAGTTTGAGGACAGCCTCAGCAACTTAATGAGACTCTAAGAACTTTAAAAACTAAAAGAAAGGGAATCGGACACAGTTGTACACGCCTGTAATCCCAGCGGCTCAGGAGGCTAAGGCAGGAGGATTGCGAGTTCAGTGCCAGCCTCAGCAAATTAGCAAGTCTCTAAGCAAGTCAGTAAAACTCTGTCTCTAAATAAATACAAAAAGGGGCTGGGATGTTTCTCAGTGGTTAGGTGCCCTGAGTTCAATAACCATACCAAAAAAAGAAAGGGCTAGGGATATAGCTCCATGACAAAGTACTTACCTAGCATAAATGAGGCTACGGGTTTAATCCCCAGTACCACAAAAAGAAGAAGAAAAGACAAACAAACAGAAGTGCTATGTGGAAAATAAATATAAATAGGGAAATGAAATGAGGAGCAACTCTACAAAAAATGGAGAAGTCACAAAGACCTCTGGAGAGAAGGTCTGAAAGCTGAGGTTTGGGTGCCAGCAAGGGGTCCCCAATCTTGCAGGGATCTGAAGGAATATCATCCCAGGCAGAGGGGACAGCTAGTGAAAGGCCTTAAAGCAGAAACAACCTCAATGCACTCCAGGAATACAGATGACTCCATGAGGCAGATAGTGGTAGAGCATTTGGCTTTGTTAACACCAAGGGTGGGGGGTGGATTTTTTTCTAAATGTGGAATAAAGTCTGTGGAGGATTTGAGCAGAAAAACAACATGATCTCTATTATGTTTATGAAAGATCATTCTGGTTGCCACAAGTAAAATGGATCTTAGGAGTCTAGTACTTAATTTGCTTCAATTAAAGACAAAGCATTGAAAAAGAAGAAGAAACAAATAGAATAAAATCTCTACCTTAAAGAAGCTAATACCATAGTGGGGAAAAAAAATGATACTAAGGACATATATTAATCTCAGAAGAAGCAGAATGGAGGAAAGCACCCAGAAAGAGGTGTAAGAAGGGTTACAGATACTTGGAGGCTTAAATAAGAAGAACAGAAAAAAGAGGGGTGGCATCCTAGTGTCTTCAAGACATAATAATGAGAAAGTATAAGGGTGTTAGGAAGAGTATGCCATCCAGTTAATCTTCAGTAAAAGACAAATTAAGAAGTGGTGGCATATATTACTAACAACAGTTAATATTTTCTTAGTGCTTTCTTTGGTTTATGTTATTATAAAGTGGCTGAACTCAACCAGAAATCAAAGCACAGAGGAGCCCTGGTGATGTGATCCATACAAGTCAAACAGAAAGGTAGGTACCTAGGTGCTTTCGAAACAAGGCCTGAAGCTTCAGGTGAGAAGTATGGTATTATTTCCGTGTATAAACAAGGAGCCTTGAAGGTCTCTGATGAAATGGAGGAGAAAATGAGCAGAAGCAGGAAAACCAGTTAGGAGGCTCTTAATTGTCTCACTAAGAGGCAGTGATCTTGAGGTGATGGGAGGAATAGAAAGAAGGGAGGATTCAAGAGCATTTTTTTTTCCAAAACAAGAGTCATGTGGAAGATCAAGCCCATTGGATATCTTAACCAATGAAATGATGGGGAGTTGGAATGAGCTCACGGAAGTAACAAAGATAATATGAATGTCGTCAACCTGGATTTTGAAAACAGAAGGTCCTCCTGTAAAAGAAAATCTGAATGCAATGAAGATCTGGGTGTGGGATTTTATAGTCCAATCTCTTTCACATAAAGCCGCATAAGCTGATTTAAGTACAAAGGGAGAATTTACTAGAATATGGAATCTCCCAAAACTAAGGGCAGAATGCATAGCTGAACCTCACAAGGGCCCAGAATCAGGAAGTGGCAGCACACTAGAGGCCTTGCTTCTCCTTGGCAATGCTGAGTCATCGCAAGTTTCCAGTCTCAGAACCCTGCCTCTCTGTGCTCCATCTGTGGCTGTTGTCACAAGCCAGCTTTTTGTGCATCTTCACACACACAATTGAAGATGTCTGCCCACCGTGGCAGTTTTACCTTCAAGTTTATATCGTTTCCCAGTTCAACGCAGTAGTCTGGTGCCTGCCATAATTCCACATCCTTGGAGATTCAGCCAGCTATGGCCAAGGGTGCAGGATCATGGTTGCGCCCTGGGCAGAGGAAGTTCTCAGAAGAGGTACTTGGGGGAGTCAGGCGGGGAATGCCTAAGAGATGAGGAAAAGATGAACTCAGTTTTGGACATTTTGAGTGGGCGGTGCATGCAGACTATCTTAGTGAGCTATAATGATCTCAATCCAAAATGAGAGAGTAAATTGGCAGAATGGGAATAAAGGCTAGTGAAAGATAGTGACCAGTGAAGGTGGATGCTGAAAGAGGGGGTGAAGACAGAGAGAAAAGGGCCAAGGACTGGTTAAAGCTTCCATCTCCAAGACAGAATAAAAAAAAAAAGTCAGTAAAGGATGTGAGTAAAGAATATTGCAAAGGGTATAAGAAAAGGCTGAGACAGGGGGATCATGGCTTCAAAGACAGCCTTAGCAACAGTGAGGCACTAAGCAACTCAGTGAAACCCTGTCTCTAAATAAAATATCAAATAGGGATGGGGATGTGGCTCAGTGGTTGAGTGTCCCTGATTTCAGTCCCAAGTACCCAAAAATAAATAAATAAAATAAAAACGAAAAGAAAAGAATGAGGAGGACGCAGAGTCAAGGATGGCATCATAGAGGGCAGAGCTGATCAACATGGTCACAAGCTGTAGTCAGTGAGCTTCTGGAGGGAAGGGGCTAGGTTTGTCTCTCCAGGAGTGGTCATGGGCTCAATAAGTATATTGAATTGAATAGAGATGGTGAAGAATGAAAAAAAAATGTAAGATTTAGCAGGAATAAGGTTCTTCACAACTTTAAAGAAAACAATCATATTGGGGTATAAAGAGAAAATCAGAATAAGAGAAAAGTATGGTGATAGTCTAATCATTCAGCCATTTTGGTGACAGAAAGAAGAGAGAAACAACTTAGGAGTAAGTAGAATTAAAGACATGGTTTGCTATTGTTGTTATTATTATTATTACTGCTTTATCTTTAGGAGAGGAGAGACTTGTACAAATTTGGAAAAATAGTCAGAATATGCACTAACATAAACTCAATGAAATGAAAAATTAATGGAACATCCTAAAGGAGGAAAAAGGAAATGAGAGAAACTTTAGAAATTAGACAGAACTCTTTTCAAAGACCAAAGAGAAGAAAGGAGCCCAAAAGTACAAGGAAATTTTGAGACAGAGAAAAGCAAAGTTGAGGAAGCATCTCCATGTACTTTCCCCTGTGAATCCTTTTTCCTGGGGGGGGGGGGGCGATGGGGGGTTGCAACTTGTGCATAGTGCATGAAACTGTGACCCAGCAGGAAGAAAGCCAAGGTGTTGCGGAATGGTAAGAGCCCAGCTAAGATGAGTGTGAACCTGTTAATGGTCTCAGGTCATAGGACTACAAGACTTGTTAAGTGAAGCTTTGCAATTTCAGAAGGGAAGCAGAGCCCGGGAGATCACCATAAGGAGAGGGTGAAGATCCCAACATAATGGTAAGTGCAGTGTAGAAAGGGCTGAGCTATGGCACAGACTGCATAGCCAGCACATGAGGAAGAGGCTGACAAGTGGAGAATCTGGGGCACTGATGATCAGAGCAATGCAGAAGCTCAGCAGGAGGAGAAATGGGAAGCTGTCTCAGAGGACAAAGTGTCTGCTCACAGACTACCAGTACACAGTCATGGTGAAGGTCAAGATACCAAGGTGCCAAGTGGCTCCAGCTTTGAAAAGGCAGTTCAAGGTCACTAACGGATGAGAAGCAGTTAACAAGCTCCTACTTACCACCCAGAGAGGCTAATGCTTCCCAGAGGGCTGCTGCTGAATAGGCTTCTAACCCCCAGGGCGGCTGGTCCCCACAAAACCCAGTAGAAGGAGAGTGGATATTAAAGTTCATTCTAGCATGAGATGAAACATGAAAAGGAAATAGTGAATCTTATACACAGTGCAATTACAGCTATCAGGAAATATTTGGAAAAAGAAAAAGAAAGGAAGGGGGTAATAAGGAAAAATCACCAAATTCTAATGCTGTTGGTACTGGCGGAATGCAACTATGGATGATTTATGGTATTCTTTTCTTTTGTTTTTCTTTTTTCCTCCCTATCGGTTTACATTTCTGTGGGAAGGGTATTGTTCCAAGGAAAGCTCAAGGTTTGGAGTCAGGAAGCACAGTTATAATCATTACCAGTTATGGACCACCCACCAAGAGCCAAGCATTGTATTTGGGGCTTTGCATATATTATTTTTAATCCGTAAGACAATTCAAATAGTTACTATGATCCCCATTTTAGATGTGAAAAGTGAAACCCTAAAATGATAAGGAACTTTGTCAAGTCACAAACCCTTATGTATTCTTTCCACTCTGGCTGACAGCAATTTCAATTCTCTCTCTGACACTTTCTTACTAAATGTTAGACATTGGGCAAAATATCTAACCTTCCTTGGTGTCTTCATCTGTAAACTGGAGAGTAAAATAAATAAATAAATAAATAAATAAGCAAGCTACATGGAAATGTATTTGCCATCAGTTCAAAATCTGCATCTAAATCACCAAGGTAAAGCGGAAAGAATCAGCTGCTGGAGTGAGCAGCAGGAAAACGGTCCCTTACAAGCTTGGTTGTACTGTTTGGCTCAAGAACCAAGAGGGCCCAGTGTTTGTAAACATTCTCTTTACTAGAGATGCAAAGGTTAGTTTGGGTGTTTCTAAGATGATGTTGTAAGCCCAAGAATGAAAGGGCAGATTGTGAGGTAGGAACCAAGCTCTTGACCAACTCTTACTAAGACACCTGGCCCAGCAGAGCAGAACATGTCGCTGGCAGCCGAGTAGTCAGGGCAGGAAAAACCCACTAACTGGGCTGCACCTGCTCTGCTCTGTTCTGCTCTGACGTTACAAGAAGCCATTTCACTTTAAACCAGCTCCCTGTCCTTGGTGAATTAATCAGTGTCCAGGTGGAGGTGGGCACCATGGGATGTTGGGGGAACAGATGTACTCTCACCAATCTTTAATGTACCTGAAGTATTACAAACACCCACTTCGAAGAGTTGTTTAGAGCTGGCTGCAGTGGCTCACACCTGTAATCCCAGCAACTCAGAAGGCTGAGGCTGGAGAATGGCAAATTCAAGACAAACCTCAGCAACTTATTAAGAGCCTAAGCAAATTAGTGAAACCCTGACCCCAAATAAGAAATAAAAAGGACTGAGGATGTAGCTCAGTGGTAGAGTACCCCAGATTCAATCCCTACATCTCACCTCTGCCAAAAAAGAAAGGTAGGGGATAATAAGGAAAATCACCAAATTCTAATGCTGTTGGTACTGGCGGAATGCAACTATGGATGAGTTGTTCAGACTGAAAAGAATAACTTTAAAGTGCCTGGTAGAGTGGCCTGCACAAAATATGACCTCATTGAATGATAGTTTTTATTGCTATTTTAATTTTTTTTTACTGACCTTGTATTACCTTTTATGGGTAAGAAAATGAATGTTTAAATAACTTTACGTTTCAGCTGGGATTATGAATACTAATTTGAGATGATGTTACATTTAAAAAAGGGTATTTAACTCCCACTTTATACATTTTGAAAGCCATACATAGAACACATAGGAATTGACTTTAGGGAGTATATTTTCAAAATAAATTGTTTTCTTTAAAAAACGCATTGGCAAAATCATCCTTATAAGGATGAAGTATCTCTTGGGCATTGGCTTCTGTGAATCACAATAGAGAAATCTGGTCAAAATGAAACATAAGTAATAGAATTAGAAACCTAAGCCTCAGTCGACCAATAGGCAAAAGTGATGCTAAGGCTAAAAGGTAAAAACAACACAAATGTCCACAGGTAGATGAACAGATAAATAGAACGTAGTATATAAACACAATGAAATATTATTTCATATGCTATGTTCAGAAGAATATGCTAAGTAAAATAAGCCAGAAACTAAGAGATCATTATTGTATAATTATACATATGTAAGATATTAAATAGTCAAATTTGTAGAAAGAGAAAGTAGATAGTGGTTACCATGGCAGGAGAGGGGAAAGGGAGTTAGGGGCATAGAATTTCAGTTTTGCAATATCTATTACTAGTCAGGGTTCTCAGAGAAACAGAAACAATAGGATGTGTATGTGATATATATATGTACATATATAGAGAATATATGTATAGACACATATATATCAGAAACAATATTACACATAATGAAAAACTGGCTCATGCAACAATAGAGGCTGGGAGGTCCCATAAACTGACTTGTACAAGCTGGAGACCCAGGAAAGTCAGTGGTGTAATTCTAGTTTGAGTGCAAAGGCCTGAGAACCAAGGGAGCTGATGTTATAAATTCCAGTGCAAGGACAGGAGACAAGTGAGCAGGCAGAAGAGATAAACTTTCCTCCCTTCTCTTTTTGTTCTATCCAGGCCATACATTAGATGATTAGATGATGCCCAGTCACTTTGGTAAGAGTAGTTCCCTTTACTAAATCCCCAGATTTGAATGCTAAAATCTTTTGGAAACATCCTCACAGACACTCCCAGAGATGCTGCTTACTCTAAGCATCACATGACCCAAAATTAACACAAAATTGTGTTAGAATTAATGACCCAAAATTAACACAAAATTTACCATCACACAAGACAAAAAAAGTTCTGAGTATCTGTCTCACAATGTGAAGTACTTCCCACTACTGGGTCATACTCTTAAAAAGGGCAAAGATGGATTTTTTAAAAGTAATGAACTCAATTGCCAATAAATCATATTAAAAGATCATTACCCTCCCCCCAAAAGGCATTTCATCGAACATGTATAAAAATAAATGTGAAAAAAAATAAATGTGAACCATTAAAAAGTTGATAACAAATAAAAGAAGCTACTAAACATTAAAGTATAGTTACTACTGAAGAAGGAAAATGGAAGATATGTTGAAGCAAAATTCTGTATCCAGGTGGCAAAAGGAGGGGCCATTGGTACGCAACCTTGTATGAGAACACAGACTGTTTTCAGAGCAGGGGCAGAGCAACCTCCTTCTCCTCTACCTGTGCTGTGACTCCTGAGTCCCAGCTGCCTTGTTGTCTTAGGAGGCCCCTTCAGCTCTTCAGACCCATGCATCAACCAGGTCTCCTGCAATGTGGGCCACAACCATCTCCATTTTACACCAGGTAAGTATTGATTCTGCTCTTGGCATCATTATCACCTGCTGCATGAGACACTTGAGTCCAAGACAACTCTACCTCCACTCTGAGAGTCTAAATCATTAGCTTTGATCAAGAAAGTAACCATATGCCAGTGGAAAAAGCATGGGAGAAGATTAAAAATAAGAAAGTTCCTTAGCCAGCACGCTTCTAACTATAAATAATATGAAGGCTTGGCTGGAAGTAGTTAAAAGATAAGTGAATGTCTTAATGCAAGAAGTCAAAGTTAAGTCAACAGATGCAACAGGCTGCTGGTTTGGTCAGTGAGTAGCTCAACACTGTCATCAAGCCTTAGGTTGCTTCAGTCTCTGCTCTACCTTCTGGGGTATTGGCTTTATCCTCAGGCTGTTGGCAAGGTGGCTATACAGTTCCAGCTATCACAAGCAGACACCAATACCCCCAGGAAGAATAGCAGCTGCCTCTTCCTGATTCTCATCTTAGTGCAGGAAACTTTCCCTTCCACCATGCGGCCTGCGCAATGGTTTCATTAATGAGGTTCTTGGCATAAAAGTTAGCTAGATGAGATCAAAATAAAACACACAGACTCAGTTACCTTATTTATATTGTCAGGTCCGAGACGGCTCCCCTCTCTGGTTCCCTCCTCTACCCGCCCAGCAGGGCAGCAAGGATTACTCAGGGCTAGCAGGAGAAAGAGAGAGTGAACACGCCTGGGAGTAGCTTTTTATTGGGGAACAAGAGATCCAGGGGAGAATTCCATCCAATGAAGGTTGAGGGGGGACTGCACTCCAAGGTCAGGGTCAGTGATTGGGCCCCCGGGGTCAGTGGTCAGGCACACCCCCACACGGATGGGCTCTCTCATCAGGAAAGGGCCGGGAAAGTTCCGACACAGCCAGAGCGCCTCAGACCCTTAACAGGAGCCACCCAATCACATGTCAGAATGGCTTCCCACATTTCCCTATTTCCTTTTTCATCTCATTGGCCAGAAAATGGAGCCACATGTTCATTGCTAACTATTTATTATAAGAATATGTTTGCCAAAATTGGGTGAGTCAAATTATTTAGGGAGACCATAGTGTACAGTAATGAATATAAATAAGCCTGTAAGAATGGCAATTATGTCAAAAGTTGGCCCTGGTACTTTTCAGAGCAGAACCATAGTGCTTCCTCAGACCCACTGTCCACCCTTACCCTCAGTCTCAACTCACGATGCTCTGAATTCTCAGCATTGAAATCACTCATCTTGGAAAGAAGAGAGGGAAAAGGATTTTGTGGTCACATATGATTGAGAAATATATACTCCACAGCTCTCAGGGTGATTCATGGGTATCATTAGTACATTTATTAAAAGCTAGGTAAAGTCCTTCAGACTTTTACTCCATTGCTTCTCAAATTTATCTAACTGTCTATGCTTCCCCCACCCCATTGATTTAAGTTATCTGTACAATTAATGTTCCTCAAACACTGAAAAAGGTACCATCTTCCTTGGAAACAGACAATATTTTGCTCCTCCCTGTTCCTTAAATCTTAGTATAAACTGCTCTCCCTGGAAGCCCTGCACTCAATAGAGGGAGACCAAAGCACTTATCCTATTGTATTGATTTTGCTTGTTCTCTGAGTTTTTCTTCCCCACAATTTCTTTGAGGTCAGGAACCATGTCCTGTTCATGGCTATGTGTCCAGTGCCTAGAATAGTGACCACCAAAGAAAAGAGATTAAATATCTCTTGAAAGACTCCGACGGCTTCATATGGTTTTGCCGAAAGGCAAGGGAATGAACTAGAATGAGCCAAGATAGACAAATACAGACTTCAGCCTTTCTAATCCACTCTGCCTCTGTGTAATCACAGAGCACCTCTCCAAGACTGCTGGAGAGCTAACTTCTTCCAGAAACTCCAGTCAAACAAAGGAAGTCTTTGTTTGGAGACTGCAGGTCTGCATCCAGAGCCCTCCTTGTGGGTGGAGTCCTTCTAGGCTGTCACTCCTATTGGAGAACCCAGAGGAGGATGTGTTCTGCCTCCAGATTGGGCCTTGGGGATTCTGCCTCGTGACCCTCACACCACCTCTATAAATGGAAGATAATAATCCTTTGGGCAGAGGTCATCAAGTCTGCAAAAGTGCCTGGAGCTTACTGGAAGAAAGTCCTTTTCCTGAGTACAAAGTAAGATTATAACTCGCCCAGCTGGCACAATCCAGAGGCATCAGATGTGGAGGCCCCAGGGTAGGGCTGAGTAAGGGAAGATACAGGGGCAAGTAGCTTCCCCTCTCTGGTGTGCAGACAGCCTGGGAAGTGTGGGAGCTGGAGGATGAGCTGTTGAGGCAAAATCTCCTGGCTGCTCAACCAAGATCCATTGCCCACCTCTCTCCCTCCTTTCGGACAAAAGTGAGATCTGGCTCAGGTATGCCCCTTCCTTCACACAGCCATGTGCTT
Organism: Urocitellus parryii; assembly: GCF_045843805.1. NCBI lineage: Eukaryota > Metazoa > Chordata > Mammalia > Rodentia > Sciuridae > Urocitellus > Urocitellus parryii. The sequence continues at coordinate 84,756,655 of NC_135534.1, read as the reverse complement.
CAGCAGAAGCGAGGCTAAACTCAGCTCCAGATGGTTACTCTGGTGTGTCAAAAGCCAGCCATAGTAGCCCATTCCCTTAAACAAGGGTGTGTGGAGAAATGGGCATTCTGACCCATTTGACTTGAGAATAAAATCTGCTAGGAGGCTTCTGGGAAAGTTTCCTTGTTTCTAAAAATAGAAAACAAACCTTTCTTTTTCTTCTGGCCATTATTGGCCCAGGAGTGATGGCTGGGAGTGCAGCAGCCATTTTATCACCAGTGTAAGGATGAAGCCAACACCGAGGTGACAGATGGAGAGATAGAAGCAACCTTGAATAATGCTGTTGGGCTCCAGTCTAACCTGCAGCCACTCCAAACTCCTTTATTTTACAAGCAAACACTTGTATCATTGTTTCAGTTATACTGTGACCAAAAGCTTTTTGACTGATTTGAATGTACAGGGCCCCAAAGCCAAGTTTGTGCATTCCGTGTCCAATCAGTTTGACTTTTCCTCCCCAGTGTGGGGCAGTGAACACCAATCCCCAGTATGAACTGCCACAAACTAGATGTTTTATGTCACAGACAAAACCCTCAGGCCCCAGGCCTGTACGGTGCAAAGCAGCCGTCCTTCCTGCTCGAGAGTGAGATCAAAGCTGGACTATTCTTCTTCCTCTTGAGAAAGAGTAGAGCTTTCACCCAGGTATGTAAACTGGCAACTCTGTCCTCAACTGAATTAGGGCAGGAATGTGGCCAGTGGTGTAAGGCCACTGCCCCTGGTCCAGGCAAAACATTAAATAGGGGTTGGGTACAGTGATGCACACATGAAATCCCAGCTACTCGGGAGGCTGAGACAGAAGGATCACAAGTTTGAGGCCAGCCTGAATAACTTAGTGAAACTCTTGTCTCAAAATAAAAATAAAAAGGGCTGGAGATAAAGGTCAGAGGTAAAACACACCTGGGTTCAATTCCTAGTACTGCGAATAATTAAATAAACAAGTCCTCAAATAAATAAGCTAGATCACAGCAGAGTCTGGTCTGGGATCAAGGGTGAACAAGAATGATCCATTTGGACTTAGATTACAGCTGATATTATTTTGTTTAACTGAGAGGGCAGCTAATGAGTAGTACAAAATGTATAAACTAGGTAAGGTTAAAGATAGATGAAGGTAGCTTTCCACGGACTCACCTTATTTCTTATGGACGTAATTTGGGATCCTGGCTATAACTCAGGAATGAAATACCTGGCTGGTTGGAGTTGCGTAGAGCTGAGATCAGGGAAGCACATAGGAACCATATGAACTCTTGATAATTCAATAATTCCGTCACTCAGAAATACATGCCACCCCTCCTCACATCCAGGCTCTGCATTCTAGAATTCCCAAGTGCCAGCACTGGGCCTGAGACCTGCCTTGTAAGGGAGTTTTCCATTTGTATCTTCCTGGGAGTTTCTGTGGGACTGACCCATGATACAGTGAGTAAAAGCCTGGCTTAGGATCTGGCACTTAGTGCTAAATAAATGATAGCATCATTGACATGGTGGTTGTCTTTGCCCCCATTGAACATATGACTTGTTCCACTGCACCAATAACTCATAATTCAAGAGCCATTACAAAGGATTTACTGAGTGCATACCACATGCCCATACATAGGCACAGACTGAAGCAGGGTTTAGGAAATCATTTTTAAATGTCAGATCTCTTCCTCCTCCTCCTCAAATCTTCTTCTCTAAGTCAAGGGCATCACTATCTTTCCCCTCACCCATCTGATTCTTCCCTTGCCCGCCCCTACCACATCCTGGCTGTCAACAGGTTCCAAAATCTCCCTGATTCAGATCTTCCACACCCATTTCACTGAGTTCAGTCCCCTTTACCTCTATCTGAGGCAGGCAAGGTTTCTAATCTTCTGTCTTCACCTCACAACTACCCCCCTCTAATCTCCATACTCCTGCCACATACTTCTTCCTATCATTCTCCTCCCCCAAAATCTCATTCTCTTTTAACTATCTGCAAAATCAGGACTAATTTATTAGCAAAGATTTTCAATGTATCTCTAAACTACTTTCTAGATTCTTTTGTCCCTGACTCCTTACTACAACATTCCCCAAAATGCCCAGACAGAAGCACACCACTGAACCTCCACAAGTCTCCTTTCTCCTTAAGATGTTTTCATCTTGCCTCTAGTAGCTATTCTAGCAGTACTCAGCTGGGGGTCATCTAGCAATGCCTGAAGTCATGGGTCGGGTAGAACATGCTAGTGGCATCTAGTAGGCAGAGGTTAAGGATGCTGTTAAACATCCTGCAATGTACAGAATAGTCCCCAACAACCAAGAATTACCTAGCCTCAAATGCTCATAATATTGAGAAATCCTGATCATGAAAATGCTACTCAAGCTTCAAGACCTACCTGGGTGCCATGAATCTTCTTGGTGAGGGTCTGAAATGGGAGCAGTGTACCTCCTCTCTAACCTCAGCCCAGCTCCAGCGATCCCCATCAGTCTTCTCTTGGCTTTCCAAAACCAGAGGTCCATTTGCTGACTTGCGTTTTTCTTCTGCCTAGACGAAAGATCCCAAATTCACTCACTTCAAATCACAACCAGATAAGACCGTCTTTAATTGCCATAGGTCAAAATTAATTGTAACTCCAGATTGCTACCCAAATACATTATTCCCATTTATTTGATTCTGCTTCATGCTAGCAGTTAATAAGTTTTGTCCACATACGGAAAGGACTGTACAATCCCTGGCCCCATGCACCACATACAGCACCTGGCCAAAGTAGGGATGGTAGTTTAGTGACAGTTAAGAGTCATTGAATAAATCTTGATTGTCTGCTCCTAGCTCCTACAGAAAAGGTTTGACTGAGCAGCTTTTGTTTATATCTTTCATTTGTCTAAATCACCTGTCGGTTACATTCTCCAAAGTACCACATAGGGAGGAATGAGCAGTGGGTTCCTTTCCTCCTTTGAAGAAGAGCATAGGGTAATCCAGCTAGTTCTACTTCTGTTTCAGCTACACCCTACTTCAGCATTAAAGCATCCCCTTCCCTGACTCCCTAACTTTGCCAGGCCAGATGAACAGAATAACCTTCAGAGAAACACCTAAAACTTTAAAGAGCAGAGAGTTTCTAAAAGTGCCACTCGTCTTAAAACTGACACATCTGCTGAAAAGACCAGCTGACAAGTATGAAGTTAAAAGCTGACACCCCAATACCTTCCCATACATCTCTCTGAGCAGGACCACCCTCAGCAAGGCAACTTTGGACTTTGGGAAACAAATCACTGATGGCACCATCAGCTTCAGCTTCCTTCCCGAATACAGGTACCTGCTCCTCTCCTCATGGTGTCATGGGTGGGGTAGCTTGGCACGTGCCCTCACCCCATTTCTTATGCTGTGACTCAGTAAGCAGCATGTTCTCAGGACTCCATTGAAAGAAGATTGACTTGGCTACAACATGGAGCAGGTCAAAGTATGTGATTGTAACTGATAAATAAATTATAAATGCTGTTCCCAGGTTAATCACCAATCCTGCCTGGCATGGATCCCCTTGGCAGACCTGGCCATCAGGTTGGCCAAGTGCTTTGTGATGTCATTTGCCTGGCTCAGCTTTGATTTGGGGGGCATCCGTTTTCTTCTACTTTCAAATGCAAGTCTTCCTTCCAGATCCAAATGATAAATCCCATAACAATTTCTTGCTTTCCTGGATTCACTCCCTCTGCCCCTAAACAAGACCAAATTCTTGATGCCTCCCTGGCAAACTGAGATTAATAAATGGTCCTTAAATCCTCTTTTGTCTTGCCTCGAGGCAAGGGTGCTTAATCTGGGTGTCAGCTAAGAAGGTGGTGGCCTGTGTACTTGAGTCTTTGCTCTCAAGGGATTCCCTTAGCCACTCTGCTTGGGATCTCACTTCTCCTAGGGTAATTAGACTGCTCCACTTCTTACCATTCAAAATGTCCACAATACTTGCTTCTAGTCATTTATTCCTTCTCAAACCCTTCTTTTTTAAAATCACATGAGACTTTTGAGTCTACATTGCTCATTGTCCTGTCCTGTCCAACTTACTGACGGGCCTGAAAATCCATCTCCAACATTATAAGATAATCATTCCCCAACTACACTGGCATATACATCCTTTAGGTAGCCTTTGTCTTCAGAAGAAAGGAACAAAATCAAACTGCACATAATTAGGGACAACAGATTGTTCAACACAATCTAATATCACTATAAAGCTAAAGGCAAATTTTCATCAGTTTCCTATTATAGACAATCAATCCAGATAATTCAAGAGAGCAAAAGGGATTTCCCCGCCCCCTTTACTTCCAGAATGATTTTCCTATCCCCAATAAAGTGATAAAGAGAACTGAACTTAGGATCAGAAGACTTGTGTTCAAATCCAACCTCTGCCACTGACGAGTACGTGACACTGGGAAGGTTTAAACACTCCAAAGTTCAGTTCACCCACCTGTACAATGGGAAAATAACATCAGTCTCTCCCAGTTACAGTGGATTTGGATGACCTGCTATACCTCCAAGGACCCAGCTCCAAGTTTATTCATAGGCAGTTTGATCTACACTGGCTTTAGCACTTTCTCTTTGCCTCTTGTTAATTGTATGATCATGGGTACTTAGTTTACCTTAATCTCTCAAAGATTCAGTTTCTTCATCTATAAAATAAAAATAATGTCCCCTGTCCTGCTTATCCTATGTAGGACTTTTTAATCTGAAATTTCTTGGTAAACTGAAGCATACCATAAAGTGTTCGTTTGTTTTGAATTGTTTTGTAGTTGTAGATGGATAGGATGCCTTTATTTTATTTATTTATTTTTATGTGGTGCTGAGGACCCATCCCAGTGCCTTACACATGCTAGGCAAGTGCTCTGCCACTGGGCTACAGCCCCAGACCCCATAATTTGTTTTGATGGTACCTCTCCTTCTAGGAAAGACTGGACTGGTGTTATAATTTCCCCTCTCCCATCCTCCCACCCACCCGGCTGCCCCTTTCCATGGTCATTATATTCCCCAGGAGAAAATCAAACAAGGGAATCCTTACCGTTTCTATCTCTGGGAAAGTAGGGCAGACTCTATTCAGCCTGGAGGAAGTTGGGCCTGGAATTAAACCCTCAGGCACTCCTGAGCCTTGGAGTTGGTAAATCATCAACCTTTCATTCCTTGGCCTAAGTGACAAATAAGCTCCTTAAAGTCTCCCAGAGAAATTCAGCAATGATAAATATTATTCATACTATCATTTTTATCCAGCATTTTTTGAAAACTGATGTGCATAACAATACGGTTTTTGTTCTGTGCTGGCTGTGTTCAACTTTAGCCTGTCTGAGCAAATGTTTCCCATTAGTGCATGCGTTCTTGGTGTATCACACTCTTACCAGACCCCAGAGCTGCTAGGGGACCCTGTTTCAACGGAAACCTGAGGTGAACACAATTAATGTCAGAGACAAGTAGCTAGAGTTAAAAAAAAAAAAACAAAAAAACAAGGCATAACAATGACCATCATAAATGTTTTCTTCTGTGGAGGAAAACAAAATAATCAAAACCTATAGCTCTGCAGAATTCCTCCCAGGCCTGGATTATGACCCTGGCTCTACAAATGTTCAGTTCTCAGAAGGTTCCAGAACTGTCTATAGGCATATTCTCTGAGGGAAACAGCCCCGCTTCCACCGTTCCTTTATTAGGTCTAACCTGACCTTAAATGTCACTGATAAGTGCAGGAGGGAGGGGAGGAGAAAGGGGTCACGTTTTGCTTCATTTTGTTCACAATTTCGTTGTTTCATCTGGTTTTCAGCTTTCATCAAAACAAGTTGTTTACCAAGATTAATGCCGGGTATAATAAAGGCTCTAGATATTTCTACCTGTGGGTACTGAGACTCAATAATGTGCTGCTCAAATTACACACCCTGCCTCCGCAGGGCAGCTCCAGTGTGTTATTGTGAGCTGCTTTCTGTTGATTTAAAGCGAGATGACATGGAAACAGATTAGTGAAAACCACACACATTATAAATTGCAATTTGGCCTCAAAAGATGAATGAAGAAGAGATCCTTTGATCTGCGATTCAGAGCTGAGCTGCAGTATTTACAGCAAATAAAGAGAAAAAGAGAGAAGCATCAGAAAGAGCCTTTGACTATTGGGGACATCTTCCCAAATTGCAGAGGAACTAAATGAAGGTGATGGCATAAGCAGAGAGTGCAGGGTGCTCTCTGTCAGGATTAGGAGGGAGGGCGTTTGCACTAGCACATACCGCTGGAACAGTTGTGATGAAACAGTTGTGGCGCCTGGCATCCTCCAGTGCAGGGCTACAGCAGACCAAGGCTCCTCGTGCATGATGTCCTCCTGCAGCATTTCTTCTTCCTTGGTGCGTTCCCCAGTGAATGTTTCATGGTCACCATGTGACCAGAGTAGAGGTACTCTGGGTCAGTCCCCCCTTTGCCCCTGCCCCACTATAGCATATGAAGCCATTCTGGGAATTCTCAAGGACTCAGCCTAAGGACACTGGCGGTTGTTCAACTTCATACAGAGCTGACATGTTCCTGGCACCCAAAATTGGTCCCACTCTCACTCTCCAGACTCCTTCCCACTCTCATCTCAGCTCCTGACTGATTTATCTTTGATAGTATCATGGAATGTTACAGTGGGAAGGGCTATTGGAGGCTAGAGAATCATCCTTCCGAAGTCATACATGGGTAAACTGGCTCAGAGAGGACAGGTCACTTCCCCAAGGTCACACAGCTGCCTATTATGCTTCCTCATGGGAAACAATAGTTTTATAACCAAATGGATGTAAAGAAGCCCTAGTGAAATCCACGCTTAAGGAATATCTTTTTCCCTCCCCTCCAGCTTCTTGCATCTGTGACCTACAGAAATAAGGGATGCACAGAGACCCTTTTGGTATTCCCTTCTCTGGAGGTAGAAGGGTACAGAAAAACATGGGTTAGCAAGTAAAATGTCAAATTAGGTGTTATATATATTTATTATTGCTGATGTTTATAGAGCTTTCATTGTGTGCCAAGCAGGTAGACATATTTATTATAGTATTCCCATTTTATGTGTAAGGAAACTGAGATCTAGAAATTTGAAGCAACATCTCCAAGGTCACACATGTAATAAAGAGCAGAGCCAGGCCTTTACCCCAGGCATCTCAGTCTGTGTCCAGCATCTCAGTTCTTTATGCAATACCAGCAGGTCCCAGACCTCAGTGTGTGTCCAAACCACCCGGGGTGCTTGTGGGCAAGACAGATGGGGGCTTCCCTGCTTGGTTTTTCTCAGCACTCCTGGTCTAGTCCCCACCCCTCCCTGTTTTCTCCCCATCAGCACCACCTGAAAGCCTCTGCCATTCAAGCTGCACACCTCACAGCTGATCTCCTTCCTCCTAAACCCCTCCCTCTTGACTCTTCCTCTCTTTTGTGACCTCCTTTCCGAGGCTGCTCTAGCTCCTTTTCACTGCAGTCTTCTCCTCCTCCTTCCCCTGGATTCCCACACCAGGGCCCACCAGCCTCCCACATTCCTCCCTCCTGGCTCCCCTCCACCCTCCCAGACACATCTCATTTGGATCATAGATCTGGTGCACATCTCTTGGCCTTGCATATTTTAATTAACTCAGACAACAGTGTTATGTGAACACCAGTTGACACTGACACTTGTCCTGGTGATATTCTCACTGGGGGCTGGAAGGAGGGGAATTTGTGCCTAAGTCTGTTTTTTGTTTGTTTGTTTGTTTTTGTTTTTTTTTTTTATTGTCTCCTGTTTACCCAGTAAAGGTTCATGAAGCAATAGCACCATGCTGGGTGAATGAGACACAGATCCTGGCCTCAAGAGGTTACAGTCTAACTCTTCTATCTGAAAAATGAGAAGCCCACCTGCCTTCCTTCACAGAGCTGCTCTTCACTCGGTAACTCAGCAGATATATTTGAAGCACCTTCCATTCTGCTAGATAGGGTTTGCATCTAACAGGGGAGAGACTGCGGGTTGTACCGCAGTGTAACTGTAGAAGCCAGAGGAAGGTTTACTGCCTGCTCACAAGGCACTTGGGAGCTAAATCTTGAGGGACTCAATGGCCAGGTAAGACAAGCAGAAGGGAAAAGCAAGCAGGAACCACAAGGGCAGAGAGACAAGCAGACTGCATTCAAAGAATGCATAGTGCCTCTCTGAGGCTTTGGGTGAGGCAGCTGAAGTGGGGGATAGGAAATGGAAGTGGGAGGGTTGTTTGGAGCAAAAACACAAAGGCCCTCCCTCTGTGATCAGCCTGAGAGTACTTGGCCCTCCTTCACCAATCTGGGATGCTAATACTGCTCCTCAGATGCTGCTGGGCGTCTGAGGACCTTCTCTCACTTCTCTATATATTGCTTTCACAAACCTGTGACCATATCCAAGGATATCCCTCAAGGATCCTTCTGTTTGGAGACTGACCTTGGCATCACCTTGTCCCAGGACCTCTGTATGAGTCATCAGCCCACCACATAGACTGCCAAACATTTTGAGGTCAAAGCTAGTTTATTACAGCAGAAAGAAATCTCAAGGCCCAAAAGCTAGACAAGTATTTAATTATGGGTGCACAGTTTAATTACTTAGTCCAGCTTTATGTGACTTAATTTATAAATATAATTTACAGCTCCCTTGTTTCTTTCTCAAGCCATTTAGCTCATTAATAGTGCTGACTATAAGAACTCTTCAGTCCTTTCTTGCTGGGCTCCAGGCCAGTGGGGTGCCTAGGTAAGGCTGAGGCTGAGAGAAGTCTGTTCCTGCAAAAAGCATGTTATCACTGTTTTGTTGAGAATTTCCAATTCATGATGATAATAAAAAGCAGACCAAGATTTATTTGTTTATTATTGTTTTTTCAATCCAGTAAAGACAATGTCCACTCCGCTACTGCTGAGCCCCAGCCCCAGCCCCTTGACTGCATCTTGAAGTCACCTGGGGAGCTTTGACAGAGAGAACCCACCCTCTAGGGTTTCTGGTTTAATTGGCTCAGGCCATGGCCTGGTCATCAGGATATTAAAACAGAACAAAACAAAAAAGCCTCTTAAGACAATTCTAATGCTTAGCCACACTTAAGAACAACTTACTTAAGTAATTTCCCTAAGGTTGTTTAAGTAGAATGGAAAAGGCAGGCAGGCCAACTGAGCCCTACTGTGAGCCAGACTCAGAACTCAATTCTTTCACTCCAAAGAATGGAACCCAGAGCATGTGCCATTGAAAAGATAAAATGCTACTGAAGTTCAAAGGACAATGAACTCAGGGAATTCTTCACAAAATAGGTAACTTCTAGATGATTGTTTTTAAGAATTTACAAACTATGCAGAAGTGGTCAAAGCAGTAGGGCACAACTTGTAGGCAGAAAGAACCACATGAGCCAATGGGAGGAGGTGCAAAAAGTGAAGAAGGTGTAAGGAACAGCAAACAGACTGCAAGTACAGAACCCAGGCAGGCAGCTGAACTCAGGGGCTCAGGCCTGTAATCCTAGCTGCTCCAGAAGCTGAGGTAGGAGGATTATGAGGTCAAAGCCAGTCTAAGCAATTCAGTGAGGCCCTAAGCAACTCAGAGAGACTCTGTCTCTAAGTAAAATATAAAAAAGGGCTGGTGATTTGGCTCAGTGGTTAAGCACCCCATACTGAAAAAAAAAAAAAAAAAAGAAAGAAAGAAAGAAATAGGCAGGAAATGTAGGTCATTGACAGGTTGTAAAAGACAGTGTTTCCCAAACCACTTCAGATTGAAGCTCATGTAGAAAAATGATGGTATTTGTGGTGCCCAGCAGGGGAAATGAGCGAGGCTGCTGCTTATGGGATGGATGGGCAACCTCCCCATCCGGCATTCCCACTGGGAAGCTCTGGTATAAAGCCTTGAATCTGATCCAAGAAGTTTGAACTTTATTTGTTGGGTAATAGGGAGCCAATGAAAATTTTATATCAGAGTGGGCCGATTGTGATAGAATCAAAGTTGGGTGTTTTTAATATAAATCCTAGCGTTGTCACATTGGTTTTCCAAAGACAAAGGCTTGACTTAGGGAACTTTCTGCTGAACACTACTAATAGAATACTTTCATAATATGTTATGATGAGCCAGCCATACAAGTGATGTCTTTCCTGCCAAAGTCTGAGCTCTTCAACCAGAGGGATTGTGCCAGACAGGTTTTTTGTTTGTTTGTTTGTTTGTTTTATTTCTTTAATGCTAGTGTGTAGCACAAGGCTTGGCACATAAGAGGAATACAATTAGAAACAGCCTTTGAACAGCTTTAGTCTAGGCTATGACCTGGTCATCAGGATATTAGAAGCAGAACAAAGTGGGAAAACAGAACACAGTGGGAAAGTCAGGCAGGCCTGCTGAGCCCTACTATGTGCCAGGCTAAGCACGCAATCCTTTTCTTAAAGTCCATTCAGGAGGTGGTCATTTAGTCCAGGGGCAGGGGTCAAGAGATGTCGTGAATCAGTGTATATTAGAAAGGGAATGTGCATTCGGGTCAGAGGGCCACTGTGTCCAGCTGTGCAGGATGCACAACATGAGCTCTCAGGAGACAGACCTGTTTTCCAAGGGTAGTTCTCTTCCCCAAGCCTCTGCTCCTCTTCTGTAAGATGGATGACTTTAAAAATCCCAGCAGGAATGCTATAAAATAACACATGAAAGGGCAAGGTAAAACAGCTGGCACCCAGAAATGTCCATTCACCCCAACCCTCTTGACCATGTGTAATATTCAAATGCTTAAAATCAAATAATGAGATCAAATAATTATTCTAACTTGTATGAGTTGTATTTTCCTTTTTAAATGTCTTTTCTGATGGGTGTGCGGCAGGGTTGCTACCCAATATGAGCCAGAAGCTTCATGCCTTCATGCCTTTAGTTAGTCTCCCATTCGGTCACCAATGTGAATTATCATAGTCACTATTTATTGAAAATTTCCTGTTTTAGGTTCAAGGTAAACCATTTTATGTATGCTATCTCATTTAATTTTCTAATCCTTTTTTTTTTTTTTTTTTGGAGGTACTGGGAATTGCCCACAGGGCTGCACCACCACTGAGCTACATCCCCAGGCCTTTTTATTTTTAACTTTGAGACAGGATCTCACTATATTACCCAGTCTGGACTTGAATTTGCAAACCTCCTGCCTCAGTCTCCAAAGTAGCTGAGATTACAGGCTTAATTTGCTCACCCTAAACAACAGGAACTGCCAAATCTGGTCCTGGGCCTTTTTTTTTTTTTTTAATTTTTTTCTTTTTAAAAAGTTCATCCATTTGTTTGTTTATTTATTCTTTCTGGACCTGTTTTTGTATGGTCTTTGAGCTAAGAATAGTTTTCTACATTTTTAATGGCTTATAAAAAACAAACAATAAAAACTATGCACAAAAGACTCTATATATGCCACAAAGCCTAAAATATTTACTATCTAATCCTTTTCAAAACAATTTTACTGATCCCTGCCCTATGAAAACACTGAAATTATGCCCACTTTGCAGAGAAGAAAACTGAGTTTTAGAAAAGTAATTAAACAGGTCACACAGATAATAAGTGTCAAATCTTGGTTCCAAGTCTTAAAGACTTAAATTAAGTCTTAAACACCACCGCTATATTGCCTTAAAATACACTGAGATTTTTCCTTTCTCTTTAATGTAAACCCACACTTGACCCATCCATAGTTTGTTTCTAAAGGTTCTGGGACGTGCCTTCTCTGTTGCCTACATCCCTGAACGTGCTAGTCCTCACCTTCCCTCATGTTACAAAAAAAGTGGTGGGGCAAACTCCCATAGCATCAGTTTCCTCTCCCACACTCCCCACGGAGTTTTCAAAGCTGCAGAGGGTCAAGGGCTGCAGGAGAGTTGCAATCCACAGGACAGCCTGCTGAGTTGGAAACAAAGTGCACTGTCTGCGGGAGTCTGGAGTCCAGCCTTGGGGGAAGGGAGAGAAAGCCTTTCCTTCCAAAGGAAAGCACTGCACTCCAGACATTCCCTGTCAGCACAAATCTGAGCAGCCTCCTTGTCACTGTCTGGGTTTAGAGGAAAGAGCCCTGAAAGCCAACTGGTTCAAGCTCCAGCAACTCATCAGCTAAGAGCAGCTGCCCCCTTCATGGGTCCCCTATTCAGCAGGGGTTGTTTAAGTCTCTGACCCTGAGAGGAATAAGCCTACACTGAACCCTTGTCATGTCCAGCTGGGGAGCAAGGTATTCTGCTTTGTCAAGTACACTGGTTCATGGAGGGCTAACATAGACCATCATCAGTGGACAACCATACTCAAAGACCCAGAAGACATAAATAATATACTTTTACCATAACTATCCAGAGAATAATTCCACGATTTTAGGTATTCTGCAGGCATGGTGCCTCATGACAGTGTCCTAAAAGGAAGGGGATGCATTGAAACAAAATTCTCACTTACCAAGTTCTATACTGCTGACACTACACTGGATGGTTTCAATGTGCCTTTTAACACCGACAATCCTCAATGTTCATTATCTCCACTTTAGAGAAGAAAAAACTGAGGCTCTAAATGGATCCCTTCATTCATATGACATTTGCCAAGTGCCTCTGATGCACTTCAACACTAGGAATACTGTACTGATAACAAAGACCCTGTCTCTGCCCTTGGCAGAACTTCTATTCTTGTAGAGGAGTGTCAATTAATCAACGAGTTTTGGTAAAAAATAAGACTTTACAGAGGGCAAGTAAGGATGCCACGAGAAGATGTCACAAGGGAACTTGACTGTCATAGGATTCAAGAAGACTTCCCTGAGGAAATGAGACCAAAGCTTTGACCTGAGAAATTCTTCATGAGAGAGACAAGTACATAATCCCAGCACCATAGATCCTCCATGCTGGAGAGAGGCAAGGCCCTCAGAGAACTGAAAACAGCCACAACAGCTAGAGCAAAGGTGAGAGGTGGCACAAGGCAAGATTAGTATAGCTTAGAGCCATACAGGCCAGTATCACAGGGCAAGTCAGAAAGCTGGACTGTATTCTAGGTAGTCCCAGAGGAACAGGAGCCATGGAGAGACAGAATAGTGATGCAGGAGGCCATGCTCACAAGCAGGAAAGGAGCAACCAAATGCAGGTCAGACTGTCAAGCCTGTGCATTTCCACTGAATTCATCACATTTATCTCATTTTTAAAAATTTTAAATTAAAAAAGCTTGCAGAGGGTCTGGGGATGTGGCTCAAGCGGTAACACCCTCGCTTGGCATGTGTGCGACCCAGGTTCGATCCTCAGCACCACATACAAACAAAGATGTTGTGTCCGCTGACAATTAAAAAATAAATGTTAAAAAAATAAAAATAATAAAAAAAAAATTTAAAAGCCTGCAGGGGTGATCAATTGACAGGATCTGCCAACCAACAGAAAAGGAATCTGGTATAGAAGGAAAGCCCAGAGTTAGGCATCTGAAATCTTGTTCTCCAGTCTGCCTCTGCCCATTCCTTGTCCCTAATGTCCCAGTTTCCTCCCCTTTAAGAGTGAATGCAGGACACAGTATCACAGGTCAACCACTCAGAACTAGGCAGGGCCCAAGACGGACACCCTCTGCATCTTGCTGTTACTTTTTTTTTTTTTAGTTGTAGATGGACACAATATCTCTATTTTATTTTTATGTGGTGCTGAGAATCAAACTCAGTGCCTTCCAACATGTGAGGCAAGCACTCTACCCCTGAATTACAACCCCTTGCTGTTACTTATCAGCATCAGAGCTCTGGTATTCTATGACTCTTAACATAAATTCTGTGACTGAGATCCAAGCCCTCCCTTCCTAGGCCCAGTAATCAATCCTAGTTATTTCTAGAAAAGATGGTAAAATCATTCTTTTGACACAATCCTAGAATCCTCCAACACTTAGGAGTTCTTGTCTCCAGAAGAAACCATGGATTTTATAGTTCACTTAAATGATCACATAATTGATTTGCCCCTCTTACAGGATTTACCCACATAACCCACAGGCAGAAATTTAATTATGGTTCTGAAGGGACTTGCTATTATAATGCTGGCAGAGCTTTCATAGGTTAAGTGATAATTAAAGTTTAAATTCCACTGAGGTCAAGCAACTTTCAAATGTGATCTTCTCCCTGATCCACCCCAAATTACAAAAAAAAAAAAGGTAATTTAGCTTTCATAATACAGGATGATCCTAAACATTAAATGATTTTGTTCATCTATAAAGTTGTGCCTTTTATTTGGTTCCTTGATTTGGCAATAATAAACACGCACATGTGTATGTATATGTGTGCCTATAACTTATTTGGGGGGTTAGGAGGAATTTGGGGGAGCTCTTCTTGATGATTACTGCAAGTCCTAGGCTTCTTTCCTCACAACAACCCCTACCCTGTCACTCAGCAAGTTTTCAGGCCCTCTCCTTTCTTTGCCCAGCTGGTGTGTGCTTTCTCTGGGAATGCAAACTCATTTTAATATTGGCTTAAGCAAGGCTAATTAGGAACACAAATCTGCTGCAAGAAAACAATACAATTCATTCAAAAGCCAAGATTCAATGACTTTTGGATTATCTGTTGTTAGGCTTTTTTGCATCCTCATTGCTCTCCATTCCGGTAATTGAAAGCTGTCTGCATTTCTAAGTATGCAGCTGTAATTGGCTAATACACTCTCCAGAGCAAGTTCTGTTGTTTTGTAAGAAAAAAAAAATAATAATAGGCTAGCTTTTCTCCCTTCAGCAAACCTAGAAGAGGAGGAAGATGAGGTCCTTTCCAGATTCCTCCTGTGACAGATACAAGAATAGAACTCACTATAAGCTGGAGTTGAGTTGCACACAAAGGGTATTTCTTATACTGGGTACTATTGTTTTTTTCCTTTTTCCATAACAATCGTCCTGTGCTTTGTCTTCATACTTAACCATCTGCCCTGTTCAATAGACTCATTTTGTCTTGAGACTTGCTTGCTTTATCCTTTTGTCAACATTGCAAAGCTAAAACAAAAGTAACCACCCACCTGAATTTTTTTTTTTTTTTTTTTTTTTTTTTGCCACTGAAGGACTTCAATTATTAAGTGCTTGTTCATATAACTGTGTGTGTGTCTGTGTGTGTGGTGTTTGGGGGTGTATGTATAAATGTGTAGGTTTGCCAAACCTAAAGTCAGAAACTAGTTTATAGTATATCATGTCATAATGGGCATTAGGCAGGCAGAGGACTGTTGGCTGGTTTCTAAATTGGATAACACCATCAGATGACAAAATTCTCCATGATTTAGCTCCTAACTCTCTTTCCAGGCTGATCTCATGCCACACCTCCACTGCCTTTTCTACATTCCTACCATACTGGCAGAATTGAGTCCTTGAAAACTATGTTCTTTGCCTCCTGCAGGGCTTCGCACATGTTTTCACTCTACCTGGAATCTTCTGCCCCATCACAAGCCTTTTATTCCTTACCCTTCAGGTCTCAGGCTCCTTGTCACTTCCTGTGAAACTTGACTGTGCATCTGGATCCACAGTTACACAGGTTTTCAACTATGCAAACACTTTTGACTCTTTCTTCAGGCAAGTCTGTGTGTTAAGGGAGAGGAGGAAAGGGGCCTAAGGGGATCATCAAAAGACTTCCCACATCTCCATCTATAGCACTTCCAAAGAAACTCATCTCTGGGACTCTGCAAACTGCTAATTTACTTGTTTTATAAACCATTTAATTTATTGATTATTTATGCCATTTTGCACAGGTCTCTACTGATTTTAAATTTCTTACATATAAGATTTATTATACTTCTAAACTACTTACAAAGCCTAGCACTGGATGAATCCATAAGAAATACACAACAAGTCCCATTGGCTAATTGCCTATTTACATGCCCTAGGGGTAACTTCCCTAGGAGTCTTTCTACAACACTGTGAAATGTCCAGGAGATTGTTAGCTGCATAAGAACAGGGACCTGGTCTACCATGTTCAGCATTTTCCTAAGGCCAGACACAGTGCCTGACCTTCCACAGGCACTCAACAAAGTTTGATCAAGTATACAGAAGAATGAATGGAAGAAACAAAGGCAATAACGAACACAAGTCCTCTTCTAAGGGAACTTTTGGACAATGGAAAGAGACACATTCTCTTCTCATTTCCCCTACTCTTGCCTTCAATGAATATTATTTAATTCTCTTTCTCATTTCTTTTTAAGATATTTAAGAAGATTTTTTACTCTTATGTAGCCTTTGTAAGGAATATGAATAATCTAAGCAGACACATGTAAGCAGGAACTTTTTCTTTACACAGCTTTAAAAAATACTAGGAATGATGATTCAGATAACTGGTCTATCCCTGGAAATCTTCACAGGGTTGAGGTTAAAAACAACCCTCTTTTATGGCCTTCTTTAGTTCATAAATAGTCAGTTGGAATCACTAGACATCATAAGATCAAAATCTGTATTTCAATGTAAGTCAACACATATTCATTCTGTGTTCAGTACTGGAGATTAAAAAATTAAAAGATTAATAAGACTGGAGTGTAGTGAGAGAGAATGTAAACAACTGCCATACTCCATGGTAATTGCTATGCTGGGGGATGGACAGAGTGTTCGGGGAATAATGAAGATGGAGCAATTAATTCTGTCTCAGAGCATGGAGGAAAACTTCACAAGGAAATTGGTCCTTGAGCTAGCCCTTCAAGATGGTAGGGTTTTGCAATTGGAAGAGGCTATATGTGTATTCCACGTTCAACAACAGCATGAAGTTATCAAGTATGCATCACTTCCCGGATGATCAAGACCAAGTGGTTAAGATAGATAGTCCTAAAAAGAGCCAGACTCAGAAAGTCAAAAGTTGTATGTTTTCTCTCGTATATGGAAGCTAGAGAGAAAAAAAGACAGAAAGTGATCTCTTGAAAATAGAAGGGAGACCAATAAAGAAAAGGAGGGAAGTCAAGAGGAGAGAGAAGGAGAGGTCAAGGGGAGGTACTGAGGATTGATATTAATCAAAGTATGCTATGAGTATGTATGAATGTGTCACAATGAAACACACTATTCTATAGAATAATCGTGTTGTGCTCCAATAAAAAATAATAAAAAGGAGAAATGCAAAATAAAAATATACCCAGCAATGTTATTATCAGTCTTATTCACCATTATATGAAAATAGTTGCAGCTTTAGCATCCCGATTGAATATCACAACAAAATATACCACATATTTATTAAAATTATTAAACTAATATGTGTTTTATTAATCACCACAACATTAATGTACAGTCCAAAAATAATAATAGATGATATCAGATTAATTTGCCTTGCCTTTCCCTAAGTGTTCCATTAAAATTAAAATGGAGGAGACTTGGCTAAGAAAAATATGTATCTTACTAGAAAATCCTCCTGGTAAGGGTATCGGAGACTACTAAGATTTTAGGGAGCAGGTAGTTATTTAACCCATAAGATAATTGTTAGAGTCTGTAAACAAGTCAAGATGGCGCCTGGCATTTTGCAGAGGGAGTGGTTTGTGAAGTAACGCCAGCGAGCCATTAAGTGTAGAGATTCCTTATTGGTTGACTGCTGTATCTAGTTTATGTTAATTAAGATAAGCTGTGTGGAATGTATATATACCCCTCTTGTCCTACAATAAACGGCTCCCACTCCTGCTGTATCCATCTACACAAGTTGCTTGTCACCCCCCCTCCCCCCCCCCCTGGTTATTTTGCTGCAGCCTGACTGCGGTAGATAATCAGTCATGTGTCAGGGATAGGGGAAGAGTGATCAGTTGAGAAGCCACAAAGAAAAGCAACTCTATGCATGAGTGAAAGGCAACGTACCAAAGTTCTCTGGCACCAAAGCAAAGCATTTTTGCAATAGGGGTTCCTAAATGCCTTCTGGAGGAAAACCTACCTATTTAGGAAAAGTCCCATAATCAGCCTTTATAAGCTCAAGGATCTATACAGGTGCAGAGAAAATATATCCAATAGACTAACTCTTTTTTTAAAATCTTTTTTTATTTGTTATACATGACAGTAGAATGTATTTTGACATATCATACATACATGGAAAATAACTTCCCATTTTTGTGATTGTACATGATGTGGAATTACAATGGTAATGTATTCATATGTAAACATAGAAAAGTTATATCTGATTCATTCTACTGTTTTTCCCATTCCCATCCCCCTTTCCTTCCCCCAGTCCCCTCTGTCCAATCCGGTGACAATGGCCTAACTCTTATAAATATAACCTGGGAATTATCAACAGATGTTCTTAAACCAATTGCAAAGAAAAGAACCCAAATACTAAGCAAATGATCACAGAGGAAATATAATCCAGGAAACACTAAATAAGCTTAATTTTTTTTAAATTAAAATCCTCAGAGATTCAAGATGTTGCATCCATTAAATAAAAACAGGATGCCATATTTAAAAAGGAAAATCATCTAAAACAGGAAATAGTTCTTAGATATTAAAATTTCCAAGAAAAGACATTCAATAAGTGGGTCAAATAAAACAATGAATATAACAGATGATTAAATCAGATAAAGTCAAGGAGAGTTCCTAAAATTCAGATCTAAAAAGGAAAAAAATAAAAAATATGTGAGAAAGAAGAGGAAACAAGAAGAAAGGAAGCACAAGGGGTGGTGAGTTCGTGGTATTTCATAACAAAGAGTCAATAATTCTCTCCATGATGTGATAACAAGAAATAGAGGTGCAAATAAAGGTATGTAGTTACAGTAAAATTAAAACAGCTTGAAAGCAGTGACTGACTGTATGACATGAAACCAGGCAACCACCTCTAAGATGGAAGAGTTTCTTCTCTCGTCTCTTGTTCTTTAAAGAGAGAGAGAGAGAGAGCACAAAATACAGATATATTTCTCCTAATATTTTTAATGAAACTATCATTAAAATATTGTAACATATTGACAGAATTGAGACACCATTCTCATCAAGTCCTCACTACCCACTAGAATTATTTAAGGAAGGGGTAGATGGAGCTCTAGGTGGAGAGGCATTGAAGAAAGAAAGAAAGGGAAGGGAGGGAGGGAGGGAAGCATGGAGAAAAGAAAGAGTGTTATGTTCAAACTTGAGGTGTCCCCCAAAAGAGAGATCATGCAAGAAAGTTTAGAGGTGAAATAATTGGGTTGTGAGAGTCTTAACCTAATCACTGAATTACTCCACTGATAGGGATTAACTAGGTGGTAACTATAGGCAGATAGTTTATGGTTGGAGGAGGCAGGTTATTGGTGGTGTGCCTTTGAGGTATATATTTGGTCTCTGTGAGCAGAATCTCTCTCTGCTTCCAGGAGCCATGGACTGAGCTACTTTTGTCTGCCACACCCTTTTACTATGATGTTCTGCCTCATATTGGGCCAGGAGGAATGGAGTCTACCATCTGTGGACTCGGATCTCTGAAACTGCGAGCACTCAAATAAACATTTATTTCTCTAATTGTTCTTGTCAGGTCTTTTGGGCACAATGGGGGAAAAAAAACTAAAATAAAAGGGAAAAGTAAGAAAAAAGGAAGGAAGGGAGTAAGGGAGGGAAGAAGAGTTTATCTGATTATGTGTTATGGGCAGTAACACATATTTTAAGGATAGTTTCATTTAAAATATCAGGAGAAATATATCCAGGTGCTTAGATATCACTTACAAACAACAAATGTTCCTGCATTCATGCAGCCTGTGCTATTCTCTTAATATAATAATTCCAGCATTATTATTTTGCAGTTAATAGAATCACTGCTATTTAAACTGAGGGCTGTATTTCTCAGGTGAGAATGGGCCAAATTATCTTCAGAAGAAAAAAACTTGAAATTTCATGATGATGAAGTGTTTTTGTTGTTAGGTAAATTCAGGTGGAACTCAATATTCCCCACCCCACTCCACCCCAAGAAGAAATCTTCCCAAGAAAGGGTGGGGAAGGTGACCAGATGGGCAAGATTTAGAGAGCTTCAGGGAAAGGACAAGATAAGGGAGCTGTCATGAGAGACTAGAAAGAGAAACACCATTGTGTTGTGCATGAGAACAAGGTAGCAGAAAGAAAAACAATCATCAGGCTCTGTGCTATGTGGTTTGCTTAACTGAGACCTAACTTTTGCTGAGATTTGGTCTTGGCAGGGATCTGCCAATCCCTTGAAATGAGGACACCTTGTAGGTTCATAGAAAGAAAGGACAATTCCCCAAGGCTGAGAGCCTATCAGTGGCAGGCCAGTTCCTGATCTTACCCTTAGCACATCACTCAGGACCACCACCTGACCCCAGGCAAATATGACCAAAGAAAGAAATATCACTTTCTCTTAAAAGGGCTAATATTTTTGACCACTACTAGCAAAACATGGAATAAGAAAATGTCATGAAAGAAACTGGATTAGATTTAAACCAAATTACAAAATACCATTTTCTCTACATATCCGAGAAGTGTGTTAAGTTTTGTAAACGTACAACTGATATTTAGGTCACATTACTTATTCAGGTCAAAAAAAGTCTTGATATACTTATTTTTTAAATAATCCCATAGGACTCTGGAGTACACAGGTTGGAAGCATCAGTACTAGTGTGAGAAATGAGATCAGGGAGGTATTGGGGCAAAATTTTGAAAACTACCTCTGTGCCATACCAAAACCTCAGAGGAAAGTCAAGAAATGTACAATGGAATAAAATGAATAAAAAGGAAATGAGTGAGGGAGAAGAAGATTTTAAAGGAATGGGGTGATATAATAAGATCTGGGTTTTAGAAAGATGATTCTGGCAGTATTGAATAGTGAATTTGAAGGGAAAGAGAATTACAGACAGAGAAATCAATTAGGAGGCTACTGTAATTACTCAGGCAAGTGATGCCCTAAAGCAGTGACAGTAGGAAAAAGTTACTTCTTGTGCACTACTTCAGACCCTCCCTAGCCCATTCTATAC
Organism: Urocitellus parryii; assembly: GCF_045843805.1. Taxonomy (NCBI): domain Eukaryota; kingdom Metazoa; phylum Chordata; class Mammalia; order Rodentia; family Sciuridae; genus Urocitellus; species Urocitellus parryii. The sequence goes on along the minus strand of NC_135534.1, from coordinate 84,735,900 downwards.
TCTCACCACTGCTGCAGTTGTCTTTTCTGTGCAAACTTTAACTAGCTCCTGGTGCAAACCAGTTGCAGGCCATGTACTCCACAGTCCTTGACCAAATTTCTCTGATGTTGCTGCATGGAGCATTCCAAAAATCCACTCTGCAAAATCTCATACACACTGCAGCTTTACGAAGATACAAATGCTCACGGGGCAAGACTTGAGTGATGGTAGACAGGAGTCCCCTGCATGGACCCTTCTGATACATTTCGCAATGCTCCTCAAAAGATCCTGCAAGCCAGGCATAGTGGCACTTGCTTCCCAGTGACTTGGGAGGCTGAGGCAGGAGGATCTCAAGTTCAAAGCCAGCCTCAGCAAAAGCAAAGTGCTAAGCAATTCAGTAAGACCCTGTCTGTAAATAAAATACATAATAGGGCTATGAATGTGGCTTAGTGGCCAAGTACCCCTGGGTTCAATTCCTGGTACCCCCCCCACACACACACACAAAAGATCCTTCAAGAACAAGAATTTGCAGCATTGGCCAAGTCAGTAACATAACCTTGTTTCAGCTCATTTTCCTTCTCTGTTCATTCTCCTTCCCTCTCACTGTTCCCTGGGTCCACTGTCAAATAAACCACTGTCCATAGGACTTGTCTCTGGCTTTGTTTTGCTGGAAACCAGACTAACGCAGGTAATCAGAGAACCCAATAATTCCCTTGATGTTGGGGTCAAGAAAAGGTTCTCCTTACAAGTTTCTACTTGTAAGATGGTTAGAGTTTCCACTGTGGGTGCTGGAGCTGGCATGTGCTGGGGTGACCTGGTGTGACTGTATCTACCTTGACACATGCACACACGCATGCACATGCAATTCTTTTTTGATTTTTATGTCTAGCTCAAATATAACTTCTGGTTCTTGAGTAGCCAACTTCACTGTAGATCTGACTTCTTAAAACTGTTTGCTTTCTTCTATCATGTATATATTGTTTTTATCTCCCTTCCTCCCTCCCCCTCCTCCTCCTCCTCCTCCTCCTCCTCCTCCTCCTAGTCCTTTCTCTCCCCTCATGTCTTTCTTTTACACTCATACTACACAGTCTATTTTCATGTTCTGATGTGAAAGTCTAACAAGCCAAATTTACATAGAGGGAAATAAGTAAAATTTATTATTATTATTATTATTATTATTATTATTATTACTGTTAGTAAAGGCAGGAAGACAAGAATAAAGGCAATACATCCCTTTAGTTATTTGGGGTCTGGCAGAGACTGACTCCTCAGGCTCCTGTGTACAGCAGCCATGACTCAGTTTGCCTCCCCACCCACTAGATGTGGAGGAAGTCCCTGCACAGGTGGAGTTGGAAGAGCCTGAACCTCCTTCACTCGCTGCTTTGTACTTGTGCAGTGTTATATTGAAGTCGTGGGTGGTAAGCAGAGTGTGATTTTGTATGTCAGTGAGTCATGTTACGATGAGACTCTATTTCACTTTAGAAAGTCACGGTGACAAAAAATGTGAATCTGGAAATATGACCATTCAATTCAACAAATATTTATTGAGCAACACTCATGTTCCTTGATGTATGATAAGGTGACAATCCAATAAACCATGGTAAGTTGGAAATATTATAAGCTGAAAATGCATCTAATATATCCAATCCACTGATACCATAGTTTAGCAAGGCAGTCCGCTGTAGAATATTAGATGTTTTCCCTCGTGGTTTGATAGCTGACTGGTAGCTGTAGTTCATGGCCACTCTTGGCATCACAAGAGAGTAACACACCAAAAAATATCAAAATTCAAAATTCGGTTTCTACTAACTGCGTTAGAAAGCTGAAAAAATTGTAAGCTGCACTATCATAAGTTCCAGACCATTCATACCTCCTGACTCAGCCTAATTAGACTCTTTGGTGTAGGATCCTAGCCATCTTTCATTACGCAAAAAATCTTTTAACTCACATCCCAGAATTTGGAGTAGAACAAATGAAATTAGAGCCCAGTGTTCTCCATGTGTGACTCTCCATGCCCTCACAAATGGCAACAAAATTCTACCACCGCTCCATCCCTGACCCCTGCCACACATTCGCCCCCTTTCTTTCTCTTGTCCAGGTTACAGAAATCTGGTCCCTGTCTTAGATGTATAGAGTACATATCAGAAGAAATTGCTATGTTAAAAAATGTACTTAAAAAAAAAAAAAACTTATAGCAAGCTCTCAGTTTTCATTTCCTTCTGACTCAGACACCACCCTTTTCACTGATGCCAGCAGGAGCTGACCTCTTGTCCCACCATCCTGAATCTCTTACTGTCATCTGCCTTTGACCAGAAATATCTCTATAACTATAGAGGGAATGAGAGCATAGATCCCCTTTAAAAATTTCATGTTTTGTGTTCAAGGTCAATTTCCCAAAGATTCTTTGGGGAGTGCGGGTGAGAGTATTGGGGCAACCTGCCAATGGAGCTGGGTAGAAAGCAGCTGGATGAGGTGCCATTTTTTTCACGGGCAAACAGTGGCAAAGAGATTTGTTTATGCCTTGTCATGACTAGACAATCCAAATACCACCAAGCTTGCATCAGCAGTTGGGTCTGGATTTTGTCATTGTCAGTCCCTCTGGTATTCAGAAGAGATGCTGGCTCAGGAGGGCCAGCAGAGTTTAATTTCCAAATGCATCTGAAATCCTTTAAGCCCTTTGTTGGAGGCATTGCAAAATCATAGTGGGTATAAGCCTTTTTTTCCCTTCAGTGGTTGCATCACAGTCACCAAGACAAGCACAACTGGCTCTTTCTCCAGAGAAACATTGGCATCTGTGGTCCAAAGGTTAAGCATGCTGGGGCCTGGCTTGTTGAATTGCATTTCATTAGAGCCTCCAAGGGAGCGCAGGCTGAGCTCAGCAGCCCCGCTGGGGAGTGGGAAGCAATTGCTTGCTGCTCTTTCTCCAGGGAAGGCAAGCAGCATATGGTGTTCTGCCTGCAACACAAACAGTTAATTTCCACTGGTTTTTCTGTAGTTTCAGCAAGTCTGGGATTAGAAAGGACAGGTTCTTTGCAATTCCCTCCAATATCTCTCAAAGTTGCTTTCCAAGTCTCTGCCTTTGTTGTGCTGATTCCTTTTCAGTAGCTTTGTTTTGCTAGGGAGGTAAACACTTGGTTTGGGATTGAGGGGGATTTAGCTGCTTTGATTTTTCACTGCCTTTGCCCAGGGTCTCTGAAAGAATTATTCTGAATCTTGTGATAGCCTTAAATGTTTCTTCTTACATGCATAAAGTACAAACACTTCTTTTTATTTTTCCCTCAGCCCTTCTGTGTAATGTTTACTAATGATCATGGAACCATATTGGTCCATATGGAATAAGAATCAAATGAAGCAAAGACAAGATATTTGATCAGCTTGGTGGTGGTGGTAATAAGTGTGAGAGGGAGAGACCAAAAGAGAAAGAGCTGCTGCTTTGAATCAATATTCATTGAGAACTTTCTATGCACCAGGCCCACTGCTAAGTACTGTTCATGCATTCTTGTATTTAATTTTCTAGTTCCCTCCAAACCTTGCAGAGGCAGGGTTTATTACTATCCCCATTTTACAGAGGAGAAAATTGAGGCCTAATTTGCTCAGGATATGATTGGACACAAAATTTGTGCTTAATCATTGTGTTATAAGCCTATTGGGGAACCACTCCCTCCTCTTTTTTTTTTTTTCAGAATTCTGCTTTATAGGAAGACGATGTATCATAGTTTTTTTCATGGTAAAAAGTCCAGGGACTGATATTAATAGTAGCTATAATTGTTGGAATTTTTATGTATCAGACACTGTACTTGGAGTTTCACATTTATTATCTCACACAAACTTGCCCATATATAAATAATATATATTACCAATTTAACATCCATAATCCAAAAATTCCAAACCCAAGTTGTTCCAAAATCTGAAACTTTTCAAGCTCTGAAATCATGCCACAAGTGGAAAATTCCACACCTGAGCTCACGTGACAGGTGAATTCAAACTAAGACACACTTAAGTATGCTCTAAATTTACCTTCAGGCTACATGTAAGGTATAAAAACAAATGAATTTCATGTTTATACTTTGGTCTCATTCCTCAGATACCTCATTTTGTATATGCAAATATTTCAAAATTTGAAAAAATCCGCAATTACTTCTGCTCCCAGGCATTTCAGATAAGAGATACTTAACCTGTATTCCCATTTTATAGATGAAAACATGGAAAGTAAGACTTACCAAATAAGTAACTTGCCCTAGGTCATAACAATCAGGAAATGGCAAATTGGAATTCAAACCTAAAACTGCTTATTTCAACGTCCAAAAACTTCCTAAATCCTGGTTTGTGCTATTTTGTTTTTGTTATTTAGTAAAAGTGCTAGGGTTCTCTCTTTGCCTTTTTAAGGAACCCACAGCCTAACAGGGAGAGAGACTCAGAGACATAATTTTCAGTTGAATATAGTGAGTCTACTGAGAGGTTGTGGTATCACTCCCGGAGAAGCCCCTAATGCAGTTGAACCCTTGACAAACCCTAAGGCCATCTACTTTATGTTTTCAGATGTTCCTATATGCAAGGTTGACATAGTTTTGAAGGATAACAATGTTACTAGCAGTTCATGAAACTGAGAAACAAAGCAACTGTAGTAAATAAATAAATAAACTGGAGCCTCCTATTGGGAAAGTTTCCCAGGCTCCCAACTCTTCCTACAGAAGGGATCTACTCAGCCAACTGCATTGCAAATGCTCAGACCTGCCTGCCCTGCCGGGATTCCCTTTCAAGGACACTGAACCCAGAGGTGGTTCAGTAGACAGCAGCAGGTTCATAAAGACTTTCTTCCAGCACAAGGTGGCTTGACGAGGGTGGGCATACTGTCCAAAGGCAGCCAGCGAGAGACTGTCTTGCAAAACTTTGAGTCATGAGACTTGAGATATTAAGTGGCTATCCTGGGCTGGGTTATGAGAAAAAAAAAATAAATAAATACAGGAAACCCATAAAGGAAAGAGAAAGGTAAATTAGACAAATAAGAAGTATTCAGTTCCTGGGAAATGGTGAGATACCTTGAAATTTCCTACAACAAGTTTTGATGAGGCCTAATTGTACTTTCTTTCTTGAATTTCCCTATTTTTATTTTACCAAATTCTTAATATGTATTAACTGAAATGTGTTTCTGTTTTTTCCTATCAAAATATCCTTGGTTAGAATACCATCAAGTCCTTCTCAATCGAGTCATAATTTATCTTTTCAATCTGCTATTTAACCTCAAAAAACAGACCAAACTAAAGTTCTGCAAATACATTCAGCCTGTTGCTGCCTCTATTTCTTGGTTATAGATTCTCTTTGCTCCAAAGACCCATCACCTACATGTCTGCATGTCTACATGCCAGCCAGCCTCTCTGAGCCCCAAGGGGAGCTTTCTCCAGATGGCTTCTTTGAACCCTCATGGCTACGAGTAATCTCTGACTCTTCCACAGGCTTTGGGTGTAGGTGTCTTGACTCTGGTGCTTTCTTCCTTGTGGTCAAGAAATTAATATACTCAGCTTATCTTTCATACTATATCATGCTCCTGGGTCAGAGACTTTTGTCTTATCCTTCCCAAATTTCATCAGTGTTTAGTACATGGTAGACATTTAAAATGCTGTTTATAGAATTTGTGAATAAATAAATTCAAATTATCAGAAAGCATGTAATTAACTGAAAAGTAACAACACTCCAACTTTGGAAGAAAAAAAAAGACAAAATAAATCCTATCAAACATATGCTCAAAATACAAATTAAGATATGGCCAGAGATCAGTGCAAATTTAATCAAATCTTAAATTTAATCTCCATGGTTTTTTCCATGTGGTAGTTGGTTTTTCATCACTGTGACCAAAATATCTGACCAAGAACAACTTAAAGAGGAAATTATCAGTTTATGTTGGCTGATAATTTCAAAGGTTTCAGTCCACAATCATCATGATCCATTGCTTTGGGCTCAAGGTGACACAGCATTGTGGTAGCGGAGCATATGGAAGAACACTGATTAGGGTTTTATAGCCAAGAGGTAGAGAGAAAGAGGAAGGAACTGCAGGAGAGACGAATGTTCCCAGGGTACACTCCAAGTCACCCATCTCCTCTAACCAGGCCACACCTGCCTTCAGTTACCACCCAGTAAGTCCATTCAAATTGAGATGGACTGATTCAGTTATGGCTCTCATAATCTGATCATTTTACTTTCAGACATACCTGCATTGACATAGGAGCTTTTGAGAACACTTCATATACAAACCATGATGTTCCACTATAAAAAATGCCAATATGGTTCTATATAATGTATGTCTATACTACTCCACAAAGAGATTGTAGTTTATACATCAAGTCAAAAAAGGTGTACATTTTTAGTGATGGGAAAAAAAATGCTGTTATCCATTTACCATAGTACTTATTACCCTATAACATGGTATGTAATTATTTACTCTATTATCTCTCTCCCACTGTAATGTAAGAAAATGTCTTTCATTCATTCACTGATGTATCCCATGCACCCAGGGAGTGTTCAGCATAGAGGTGGCACATGATCGACAATTGCTGAAGGAATGATTGATTGATAAGTGAATAAGGAAATGTAAAAACACATCAGCTATAGTCTCTGCTCTCAATAAGGATCTATTTATTTTTATTATAGAAGATGCTTTTTGTGTCCTGCCCATCTCCTCAACCAGACTCCTGCCTTCATCCCCAAATTGCTTGAGGTGTTGACTGCTAACAGCTCAGTGTAGCCCCTTCTCCTGAGAATTGCCTTCAGTGGATGGAACATCTCTCCCAGAAAAGCCAGGGAGGTTGCACAATATCTCTAGAGGAGGCAAGTAGCTGATGATTATAAAAGCATCCCAACATAGCCCACCCGCTTTGTGCTATAATTCACCATCTCCCCAGGGGATCAAGGTGATTGATTGCCCACTATCATCTGGTTCTTCCTCTTCCTGCTTCTCTCACTCACTCCCTGACAAGTTCTACCAGAGAGCAAGAACACTCTCTAAAAAAATCTCTAGCATAAAAATCCCTGTCTCGGCCGCTCAGTAACTCAACCTAAGATATTTGGGGTTATTGACCCATGCTTTGTTTTTGAGATCTTATATCCATTTGACTTAATCTTATATTCACAACCAATTTGCAAGGTAATTATCAGCTCTGTTTTACTCAAGTTGATATAGGTGAATGCTTATATATTTAATCCATTCCACATTATCTGAATACAGTTCTAACTCCAGAATTCTACATTCATGCAGGAGTTCATTCAGTTATTCGGAAACAGTTTTAATGACAAAAATAAAACAAAAGAGATTTAGTGGCTTGTGCTCATTTATTCAGAATATGCAATTAATCTCAAGTATATAATCCCTCAAATTTATATGAGATAAACAGTCTCTCCTTTCCCAAATTGGCTGTCTCTTCACATTCTGACCAGAGTCTGACTTAGAAGTTCACATACTGAAGAGTCTTTCCATATGTTTCACTGCCATCAGGACTGAAAGCAAATTCTTAGCACTATGGGGAAACAGATACCTGTTGACCTACTCTGTTGATTGATGAAAACATCCAGACATTGAGTGACATTCCCCAAGGTCACATAACACGGCTTCATTAGACCCAAGCCTTTCAAATTCCTTACCTGTGCTTCAGACTTTTGAATTGTTATCTTGTACAAAGCCACAGCTTTCACCATGACTGAGAGAGAAAGTCACTGATAGAAACCTGTTTTGACTCTGGTCTCTCACTAGCTGTATCTGATTCTACTGGTCAAGAATAGGGAGAAAACATGTGTAGGTAAAGAGTGATCATCTTTCCAGGGCAGCATTTGCAGCCACCTAGATCAGACTACAATGGAATTTGGGGTAATTAATATGTAGAATTGAAACCTATAAAGTATTTTAAATTCAGAGAAATTGACAGTTTGGTCATCTGTTTTCTATTTGGGAGGCTTGAACTGCTTAGCTTCCATGCTTCATGCCTTTTGGAGATGTGTTTTATTTTCATAAAGGAGATTTTGAGCTTCTAAACACTTTGAAATTTTTCTGAGTAAGCAGGGTATAATAGTAGGTAGATGTATTACAAGTCAAATGTGGACGAGAATGATGTCACACCACGACAATTCTCAGAGAATGGGAAAATTGTATTGACATTTGTGGCTCATAGGAGCAACTATTTTTTTTTTCAATTAGAAAAAATAGGAAGGAAAATATGTTAGACAACAAATTGCCATATTTTTTCTATCACTGATTTTTTTTGGTTCTACCAAATAATAATTTGAATTCTTATGCCCTATCTAGATTTGATTTGTACTTGGTGATGATAGAAATTCCAGAGTTTTCTAATATAAAAAAGGAGAATTGTAATGTGGAAACCCAATATGTATCTTTCATTTTTTTAATTTCTTATTTTATTGCCTTTATTTTACATTACTTTTATGAAAATTATATTTTTCCACATTTTTTATTGGTAAATTATAGTTGTACATATTGATGGAATTTGTTATATATTTATATACATACAATATAACAATATGATTTGGACAATATCATACCAAAAATATATTGTTTAAAATTTTTATGACTACATCCTACAAGTGGGTATATCTTTTTCCTTATTTATATAATTCTATGCTGTAAAGATGAATCTTCCCCCTAAAATATATTCAGTTTGCTAATGAACACTTGGACATCAACATTTTAAAGATTTTAATGTAAAACTCAAAGATAGCATCATAGAGAGGAGAGGCCAAGTGCCCCGGATCCAGGAATCTGGATTGCAGCACAACACGAGCTAACTCTGTGATATTGGACATTTATTTGTTCTTTCTTGGCTTCAATTTCCTCAAAATTATACATTAGAATAGAACTAGGCAATCTCTATATTTCTATGTTTTTTCCAGCTCTATATTTTTATGTGAATTCACATTTATGAAATTACTTTAAATACTTTGGAGAAATATTTCAGAAATTCCACAATTTTTCCAAATTACATGAATTATATTTCTCAGAGCATTTCTGTCTAGGATATGGTGATATGATGAGACGTAAGCTTCTCCCCCAAGATATACGTCATGTTGAGACCTACTCAAACAAAATACGTTGGTATAGTTATTGGATATTGAGGCCAGATACATGACCAAGGAAACTGATTGACATAGTAAAATGAAATTATACAAGAGAAAACATCTGGGGAGTGACTCTGGAGAAGTACTCAAGACTAAAAAGGTTTGCCATACCACATAAATCTCCATAGGTAAGAAGTCAGGCACAAGCAAATCATCCAGAGCAGTAAGGTGGTGGAGACAAAGTCCAGTGTCTGAGGTCAGAGAATGGATAATAATAGCTCTGAAAAACAGAAAACATCAAGGAGAGATCATACTTTATGACACAACTTCTTTATTTTCTATGCATTTATTTCCCTCTTAATATGGGTATCTAGGCCTATAGGTGCTCATTATTGTCAAAATAATGAGAAAAGTAATACTGGTGAAATCAGATACTTCCTCAAGTAAGATACTGGCAAAAATTTTGGAGCATTGCTTTCTATCAAAGAGCTTTGGAAGATTCAGATGATCTAGGGATATTGAAAGCAGGAAACAAACTATGAAAAGAGAAAGGACTAGGTCTTTGTCTTTTGGACACCATTTTGTCCTGCTTGTGTATAGAGGGAAAACAAGTCACTGCCTACTTCCTTCAAACTCTCACACCAAGTTGAACCAGGATAGCTGGCACCAGGGAGCAGGATATGGGTGATGAAGTTAGGGCCACTAGCCTCACCTTAGAGCACCCCACATAACAGTAGACACAGCCCTCACCTCCCTACAGCAACTCCTCTTGGGTTTCCACAAGAAAACAACATAAAAGGCCGCTCTGTATAAGGACTCCCTTTTACCCACCTCCTTGTGTTTTGGTGAGAAGATATGCTGACTCATTCCTGTTCAAAAGAGAAGATTTAAGAGACCAACAGGTTTATAGAAACATATGGCAACACAGAAGGTGCTATGGACACAATAGAAGTTCCTTTCCCAAAGAAAAGTTCTTCCCATGTGTCAGTTGGCTGGCTCTCTGGAGGTAGATATTATAATTCATATATTCAGTAAATTTTCTTTTTGCACTATGAAGAATGTACTTCAGTGGGGGCAAGAACAAAAGCAAAGAGACTAGTTAGGATCCATGTGAGAAATGCTAGTTGCTTAGAACTGTAGCCCAATGTCTATTTTACTCTCCTTTCAGGCAGGAAGAATTTTATTTCTTTGTTTCCTTTGCAGTTGGGTGGTACCATGTGACTAGTTCTGGCCAGCACACTGGAGAAGAGATGATGTGCATTACCGCAGACTGGAGCACTGACGCTGTTCCCTTACCACATACGTTGCGACTGCTGATATTCCAAATCAGGACCCTTTTCACTCAAGGGCCCCAAGTGAGGAAGAAGTGGAGCAGATCTCCTCACTGATACCCCGTGGTCACGAAGCCACAGAATAATCTAGCATATCCTAACAGATGTAGGTACTAATTATAGAAATGTTGAAAAGTAATCAGGGATATAGTTTAGAAGTTTAACTGATATACTTCCTGACAGGCTGAAGTTAAATAGCAAAAGAAAGAAGAATAAAAATGAGCCCAAAGTTTAGAAGTGGCTGGCATTGCTGATCCATTATGGCTTTTTCTCCCACCAAGCTCAACTGTCTCATGATCTTATTTTAACATATGCTGTAAAAATGTACAGGAAGGAGAAAGAAAAATGAATGAAATGATGTGCCAGAGGTGGAACAATATGGTCTCTTGAATCTTCTAGCTCTAATGGTCTTTTGACAGTTTGTGAGGGGATTAGAGACAACAAATGATTAGGGGTTTTATTTTATCATTGAACTAGTGGATGGGATGAGGTGAACATAAATCCCACTCATTTTAACCCCCCCCCCCCAGAAGGTAAAACTGAGGACATTTCTATGCCAATACTAACTACAGAAAAAGTCAGGAAATATGAAAAGCAGCATAAGAAATCTACCTCAACAAATATTTTATGATAACCAGAAATCAGAAAGAACATATAATTCTTGGGTAAGAGCTATTGGTCAATTCGGGTTTTTAAAATATTTTACCCAAAATATAGTACTGAATTAAACTAGATTTCAAAAGCTTTTTGTTGAAAAATTCTTGCTTTCAGAGCCAGATGCACTGGTGCATCCCTGTACGCCCAGTAATTTGGGGGGCTGAGGCAGAAGGATGGAAAGTTCAATGTCAGCCTCAACAATTTAGTGAGACTCTCAGCAACTACACAAGACCCTGCCTCCCTCAAAAGCCGGGGTGCTAGGATGTAACTCAATGGTAATGCACCCCTGAGTTCAATTCTCAGCACCAAAAATATAAATAAAAATTTAAAATTCTTACTTTCAAATAATATTGGAGCTCTGGCACTAATGATGACTTTGTTTTTTTTTTAATTTTTTTTTAAAGAGAGAGGTGAGAGAGAGACAGACAGACAGAGAGAATTTTTAATATTTATTTTTTAGTTTTTTGGCAGACACAACATCTTTGTTTGTATGTGGTGCTGAGGATCGAACCTGGGCCTCACGCATGCCAGGTGAGCGCGCAACCGCTTGAGCCACATCCCCAGCCCTCTAATGATGACTTTGGACAAGTCACTCTAACCTCTCTGAATTGTAACTAAGTTATTTTAAATCAGAAATATTTATGAGAGTTGCTTTGAGAATTTAGTGAAGTAATATGTATAAAATTCTGGACAATCCACACAGGGCTAGTCCAATATGCAGAGTTATTAATGTTTTCTATTGAACTACAGGGGGCTCCTCATTTATTTTTGAGACCACATTTTATAATCTGATGAGGCAATGGAAGAAATATGAGAAATCTAAATCAGTATAAATTTAAATCATGACATAATGGCATTTCCAATATATCACTGGCTCTCTGATCCTACAAATCAACTCATGTGGGAGAAAATTAAATCACTATTCACTGCAAGCATCATTAGAACTAATGAAATCAGCAGAGCATGCTCTTATTAATTCAAGTGTTTGTTAAGTAGTTTATGGTAATAATTACATAGACTAAGTGTAGTGCCATTGTCCCCACCCTGAACAAATCCTACCTCTAAGAAGCTGATTTTTAAAAAATGCATCTGAAGCTCATTCCAAACTCACCCAACACCAATTTCTCAATTCCCTAGATTTTAACAATTTCCTAGATTTTAACATTACAGCTGAGCACCAAATATACAAAGTACTGAAGGAAGTGGGAGAGACCACCAAAGTCTTGGAGTGACCTTTCAGTTGCATGGCACAGAAAGCACACAATAGCATTTCAGTCATAAGTCTAGACAGACATGCTGTAACTCTATCACAGGCCTGCTATGAAAAATAGAATAAACTTGTCTTGGCAACAATTGGGGAGCATGATTAAATCCCTAATGGATGTGATGCAATTTTAAAGAGTTTCTCTAATTAGGCTCTGAACAAATTCAACCATATCTTGATTCTTTTCCTTTGGGATATTCAATAACTTAGATAAGATGTGTAATGTCTATTCTCCAAGTCATTAGTTTTAGTTAACAGCTAATTGAGTCTTATTTTTTTATATCAAATTTCCTCTTTGCATTTTTATCCAGGTCTACACAACACAAAGCAATTAAAAAGCAGGACAATTAAACAGTAAATCTGGGAAAGCTAACCAATAGGTCACATCAGCCTCTCTATCTGCCTGGGGAAGACCACTTAATTTAAAATGATCTGAGGGTCTATTTGTGGATTATGAATTCATATGAGTTTCTGTTTCTTTACTAGGACAACAGCTCCCAGAAATATTTATTTATTAACACTTACAACATGCCAAGCACTTGTGTTATGCATTAGGAGCAGAAAAATTACTCAAAATCCTCTGCCCTTAAGGTGCTTAGAGTCTAGTGAGAAAGACAGGCACACAAACCACGCCGATATAATTTGGTAGGTGATGTGGAACTTCTGGCACACCTTGGCTTCTTTGAAGAGATGAAACTTACACTGAGTTTTAAAGACATATAAGAGTCAGCCATGTGAATCAAGGCAGGCACAAGGACCAGCCTGATCACAGAAATAGAGGGGCTGCAGATTCAGGGGCAATGATGATCCCAGCTTGGAACCTGTTGTGAGAGAAAGAAAGAAACCTAGAAGGAATCTTTTTGGGAGGTGCTCAGCTATTCAGTGATACCCTGTTTCAATTTCAGGGATTGAATTTAGGGGCACTCAACCATTGAGCCATATCCCCAGCCTATTTTGTATTTTATTTAGAGACAGGGTCTCACTGAGTTGCTTAGCATCTCGCTTTTGCTGAGGCTGGCTTTGAACTTCGAGATCCTCCTGTATCAACCTCCCAAACCTCTGGGATTACAGGCCTTTGACACTGGGCCTCGCCCTAGCACGAATCTTGATATAACAAATCCAAGCCCAGGAAAGAGTTGGGGTTGGGTATACAGATTTGGCAGCCATCAACTGATATAGAGAAGAAAAAGCCAGGAAACATATCAAGGTGGAATGTCCAGGCTTAAGGGGCAGGGAAAAGATAAAGAATTTATGAAGAGGCAGCAGAGACCTGATTCAGAGAAGAAGAACCAGAAATACAGAATCTGAAAGTTAAGCAGACAGCCCACAACAACAAATAAACACAAAAGTACAGCTAATAGAGGCCCAAAGTAATATCCATTCCATTTAGTACCATGATGAGAGCTTGCACACTTTAAAAAGGCAAGCTCAATAGTATGTAGGCCAGGGGTAAAAGGAAGAATAGCTGGAGCTTAAATTGTGTTTTTTGACTAAGAAAAGCAATGAGTTGAAGGAAACCTAGATCAGGTGAGGATAATTTTAAGCTGAAAGCAATGAGAGAGCATTATAGACTGAGGGGAAGAATCCCTAGAAAGTAAGCAATTAAATATGTAGAGAAGGCAGTCACAGGAGTGAGAGTTCTGTGGAGCATGAAGAGGTGGGGAGAGTATCCTTGAAGAGGATAGAGCTGTTAATTTCTAACCATATTCCATTGTAAGAAATATCTAACTCAAGACCAGTACATACACAAAGAAGTATACATGATCACATGTGTAATATAAGTTTGTGAAATAATATTTACCCTCACTACATATTTTATACCCTGACATTTTCTTATCTGTTCTTTTTTTTTCTTTCATTCAAAAAAAAAATACTAGTCACAACCCACTAGGTTGATTCATGTCCCACTAATTAGAACAGTGGAATGAAGAAAAGACTCTTCATACCCTACAACTGAATGGAAGAAAAAAAGTTGGATAAAGTTGAGGATAAATATTCAGTTAAAGGAAATCAAGGAAGTTCAGATCTCAAGAACTCTTATTTCTAGAAGTGGGAGTTGAGATCAGGTACTGACTATGAATAGAAGTGAGGGTAGAGGATATAATGAGAATGGTTTCACTGAAGAGAATGGAAGAGGATGCTAAGCAATACAAAGACAAGGCCATCAGGCTGCATCAGGCAGAAACCAGGTATGTATTATAGCACCAGTTTGGAAGTTCCTGTAGATCAGAACCTCAGTTCCCCTAGGCTTGTCAGTTTTGTTTGGTATTCCTTCACCAGAGAATCAAGTAAATTCTCAATATTTTAATTATTGAATGAATGCTGAATCAAAGATACTCTATCCCTATGAGCTAGTTCCCTATCTATACTAAAATTGTCACACTGCTCATTTATATTTCTCTCTATTTGGGGCAGGAAAGATACAAGCATTCTCCCTGGATTCTCCTCCCCACCACCACCTCCTTAAGGTTTTCCTCTGGAGCCTTGGAGCCCATCATATTGTTCAATTGTAAGGTTGATAGCTCTAAGCATAGAATTTGGTGCCCTATAGATGCGAGTTGCTCATTGATCGACATCTAGTTTTAGGCATACTGCAGAAGAATGAAATGTAACCAGCCTTTATGTTCATAATGTTTGTCTAACAGATCAATACTATGCCGCGAAACTGTGACTGTTGGAAACAACCTGGTTGCATTCATTCATTTAATAGATATTTATTGAGCACTGATTACAAGCCAGGAATTATTCTAGGTGTAGGATTAGAATGGGAACAAGAACAACATGGTCCTTGTTCCCAAGTTGTTAATCCTCTCTTTCAGGGAGGAAAAGAGATGATTTTGTTTTGTTTTGTTTTGTTTGGTGTGGTGAGGAGAGAGGGAGGAAAGAAACACACTGGAAGTAAAGCATTTGCAAGCTTAAGGCTGGGTATGACTGGAACATGGTGCTGGGCTGTTCAGTAACAGAGAGGAGGTCAATATGACTACAGCCCTGTAACAGAAAGGACAGAGCCCAGATTGTGCAGGACCTCATAAATGCATTAAAGATATTCATCCCTCTCCTAAGAGCAAAGGAAAGCCATTTTAGATAGGGGAATGATAAACTGATTGCCATTCCTGGATATACCCAGAGTCTGAATACTTAGCCAATTGTTCATCCTGCAGAGGCATCTCCAGGCTGACAGATTAGTCAAAGATCTGGTTTCCATTTTGCTTTGTTTTCTCTTGCCCAAAATGCAAATACTCTAAGCAGGGTCTGCATCTTGAGCCTCTTCCCTTCCACCCTCACAATTCAGTTTAATTATCTGGGACCTTTTGTGCTTTTATCCACTCAAACTTTAGGCTGAATGGTAACAGGAATCTTTGGGAAAAACTTACACTAAGAGCCTGGGGTTTACAGAGCACATGTGACTGAGCACTCAGTTTTAAATAGGACCTTAAATTTCAATTCAAAACATAAAAACAGTTTGGAGACATTTCCCTTTGTTAAAAGTGGTGGGTTTTGCCTCCACTCCACTCTGCTGACTTAATTCCAAACTGGAAATCTTGGCACAGCCAACCAACCAACCGCAGCTTGCCTTTTCAGTTTCCTACTCCATTTCCGGTCGCTTACAAGCCTCCAAACCCACATGACCAGCTCCTTCCTCTTCCCTGGGCTCCAGAGGTGGCTGCTGATCTGGGATGGTAGGTGGAGCTCACTCCAGGAAGTACACCAGGCTGGGTGAGGCGTGAGAAATGTAAGCTCCTATGTCATGGGTCTGGAACTTGGCTTGTGTCTCCTAAGTACAAATCTGCAGGCTTAATAATTAATTAGAATGATCCCAGAGGGCTCTGTGGGGTGGGTACCCAGGACTCAGAATGGCCGTGTCTCAGGGAGGCCTGGCAGCCTTACCCTTGTGGTAACATAGACCTGATGCACAATATGGCTTTATTAAAAATATCTGGCACTTGCCAGGGAAACCATGAAACCAGTTTGGAGCAGCCACCTCCACCTCACTATTAGGGAGGGGAGCTATTGACACCTTAGTAGAAAAAGCAGGGGTTGTTAGATTTGTAATTATCTCCTCTCCATTTGCTGACCTTTGACTTCTGCCTCTTGTGCATTCTGAGACTCCCATTTCCTCCCCATTTAGTTCAGCCCTGATTCCAGGAAGTTTTGTAGTTCTTTATATCTATAAGATAAAATCTTCTTTAACTTTTTGAAATGTTTTTTCTATGATTGCAATGAAATGCAATTAACTCATCAAGTAAACCTGGCTTTGAGTCTAAGCTTTGTGTTTTATTGCTTAAGCAATTTAACCTCACAAAACTTTATTTTCTCAACTATGTAATAGTGAGATTAGTAGAAGCCACTTCATTGGGTTGAAGTTAAATGAAATGGGATAGTGCACAGTGTCTGGCACATAGAACTACACTTAGAAAAGTTTAGCTGTTACTGTCCTCTACTAATCCAGGCAGGAGGAAAAGTTGCAGGCAGGGTGAGGGTGCTTGATCTTGCTACATAACAACTGTAGACCCTTGAAGAAGATCAGAGTTTATCCACTGCACTCAGTTCTGTATACTCTTTGGTGGTGCAGAATTTTGATAGTATTTTTTTCCCATTGGCTCTAACCACCAAGATGAAGTAGTATGGATGGGGCTCCATGCCACTTGGTAGACACAGCTGTGTTACACAGTTGTTCTTCAGAACTGTGTCCTCTTCCAAATGAATGAATGCATGTGATTAAAATACCAATTTTTTTTATTTAGAGTGAAAAATGAAAAGACAGGCTATTCCCAAGCCAATCAACCCAGGTTTTCAAAGTTCTAATTTCCTAGAATTTGGTGAAATCCTCCCAGACACTGCAGTTGGGTGGGTTTGGAAACAACACAATAATCAATCCCATGCTTCATCACTGGTCTATAGCCATCCCTGCGCCCAAGTCCTCTCCTTTCTTGTGGCTAAGCAATCTTCTCACGGCCTTCCGGATGTTCATTTCAACAGCCCTCCATTGCAATGACTCATAGCTCATTCACTGAACCTTAGATGGGATTCTGAGCTCTGTACAAAGTGTTCCAGAAACACAGTCCCTGTCCTTAAGTTCTCTCCAAGCCTTCTATTTGTTAGTGAAATTGGCTTTCTCCTTATTTCCAAACATACCTGGTTCTTTCCAGCTTTTAGACCTTTTCTCATGATGCTTGTTTCCAGGAATGCCATCTCCATTCCCTGCCTGCCCTCCCACAAGCTTCCTCTATTATTTATATTTGTCAATATTCTATTATCTATTTAAGTTTCCCATTTCAACTTGAAGTTTTTGCTTGCTTTCCCATATCCCTCTTCCTTCTTCTCTAAGTCCTAGCTTGAAGTTCTTAACTTATTCAAAGTATCACTTTGGATTGTCATTTTCCATTTACACATTTCACTCTTCTAATTCTAGGAAAAGAAACCCATGTTATTCATTTCTGTGCCTTCCATAACATCGACAGAACTTCACAATAGATACTAAAGGTTGAATGACTGATCTAGAGAATTCATTTATTCAACAAATATTTACTAACTTCCCAGTGTGGGCCAGGCACTGTTCCAGATGTGAGGGATACACGGGTGATTAAATAGACAAAATCCTTGTTGTTGAGAAGCTCCTTTTGTTGTTGTTGTTGTTGTTGTTGTTTTGTGGTGCTGGGGATTGAACCAAGGAGTGTTTTACTACTGAGCTACGTCCTCAGTCCCTTTATTTTGAGACAAAGGCTAAATTGCTGAGGCTGGAACTTGCAATCTTCTTGTCTCAGCCTCCCCAGTTACCAGGATTATAAATGTCCACCACAGTGCACCACTGAGGAGCTCATACTTTGTGAGCTCCTAATAGTGTTACCATTTATTGGGAACTGTGCTATGTATGTATCATAACAGAAATAATTTCATTTGATCCGCACAACAATGCTAAGAAGTAGGAAAGTGTATTACATTTGAGGATGATGCCTCATGAAAGCTAACTATAAGAGGATTTAGTGTATCCAAGTACTAGAGGGTAAGTGAAACAGAAGGCTGAGATTTGAACCCAGTTCTTCTTAACTTCAAAGACATCTATCAACCACTGTATTATACCACCATAAGCTTTGGGACAAGATTCTAATGTCAACAGAGAAAGCCACGTGACCCACAGTATGGTTGTTTTTTTTTTTTTTTCATTGAACAGATTCCCTGAAACCAGCCTTCATTTCAACACTCCTTTTGACATACATTGTCAACTGAAAACTTTTGCTCCATAAACTTCAACAATTTCAATTACTACATTCAGAAAAATGTGTTACCAACAGTTCCCTTGTTCAGAGTACCTGTTAGGAGTACAGTCATCATTCATTTGGAGTCAATTGTGTTACATGCAGTCACAGCCTAAACTCTTGGCAGGATGGCCATGCCCCACACACCTAATAGGACCAGCTGCTCACAATGTTCCCATATTCCCCACACTGAGTCAATGATTAGCTTGTAAATTACCTTCTAAAAACTTGCAATTTCAGCAAAGATGGCTATCCTAGGATTTCATGTGATTTTATTCAAAATCATTCTTTGGGCAACTAGATACAAACACAATCAGCTGACCTTAGTGGCAGAGTCCCAAGGGCCTTAAAATAAGGGTCCTGCAGAGGGAGCTTCCTGGGGGGAAAAATTCCTTTGAACTCTATATTTTCCCTATTTTATGTCTGAAACATACTCATTCAATGTTTGTTAAGTAAAATGAATAGACAAATGCATTATTTTTTAAAAAATAACTGAGAACAATCAATGCAGAACATTGGCTATGGTACTCCCTATGACACTGGCCAGGTTATTCACTGCTTGAAATATTCCCTGCAGGACTCAGGGAAAGCCTGTAAATCCATTTAGCCCCCTTAGCTCTGAGACATTTATAATGGAGGGAGTTTCAAGGACCAGAAATTCCAGTTATCTCAAATAAGTAAATGTTGCTCTATTTCTCAGTTTTCAGTCCCACGATTCAATCTGCTATCTCTAGGAACCTTGGTTGTTGAGTTCTGAAGGAAGTATTTTAGTCAGTTTATCCACTCCTGTGACTTCAGGACCCAACCTGAATAATTGTAGGGGAGAAAAATTTATTTAAGGGCTCACAGTTTCAGAGGGTTCAGTCCATATCCAGCAGCTTCATCATGGTGAAAGAGTATGGCACAGAGAGAAGCAGTTTTCCAAAATCACATGATGCTCAGGAAGCAGGCAGAGAGACTTTACTAACCAGATATAAAATATGTACCCCAAAGCCATGCCCCCAATGCCGATCTCCTCCAGCTACACCCTACCTGCCTTCAGTTACCATTCAATTAATTCCATCAGGGGGATTAATTGACTGATTGGGTTAAGGCTCTTGTAACCCAATCATTTCTTCTCTGTACCTTTTTGCATTGTCTCACACATGAACTTTTGGGGGACACCTCTCATCCAACCACAACAGGAAGGGAATCAAGTGAGCAAATTCCCAAGAAGATAAGGAAGAATACTTGAAGTGAGATGATCAGGTCTGCTCATTGGATTTTTCATCCATAGACTTTGCCCCCAAAGGCAGCTTCAGAAGTTATAGGCAAATCTCCTGCACAGTTTTCCAATACATAGCAGAATATCAATAAATGTTACTTCTTCTCCTCTTAGATTCTCACAACAGTTAATGGAATTTAAGCAGAACTTCAAAGTTGATCAAAGAAAGAGAAAGAAGAAAGAGTGACAGCAGCTTAAGTAGCGACCAAGCTATGTGGCCATGAGCAAAATTTTTCACTTGTGTTACTGAGGGATGACAACTTGTGTGTTAATTATCTTTCCATCCTCTTATGTGTGAGATAGGTATTGCTGTTCTCTGCTGTTACAGATAAGGACGGTGATTATCAGAAAGGTTAGGAAGTTTTCCAAAATCACACAGCCTATGTGTGATTAAGCCCCTGGATCTCCTTGCAAATTAGTTTTTACCACGCCTCCAGACCTTCAGCTCTAAAATGCCATCTTTAAGATCCTCTCCCAGCTCTAAATGTCTACGTTATTTATTTATTTCATTAAAAATTTGGAGTTCTATAATTAGTCCTAATAATTAATTCTTTTAATTGAATTATTCAGGTTCAATTATGCTAGGTACAGTTGGGCATTATCAGCAAGAATATACTGTGAAACTTAAGGTCTACATTGACACATTAAAAAATAAAATGAGATAGGAATAGGAACAGTCATCAAAGAGCTCTAGAAAAGGGGCTCAGGGACTTCAGAAGAGAGAGGAATTTGGTCTTGCTGAGCAGGTTGAGCAGACTTCCTGGAGAAGGAAGAATGTGATAGACCTCAGATGTTCATTCAGGGTTCAAAAACACTTTAATTTCACAGGCAACAAAATGCCTGTGCTTTTTCTGTTTGTCTATTTAGTTTGAGAGAACCCTCTGTGGATGTAGAGCTTGGTATTATTTTGGACATTTTAATGGCAAGAGAACTCCAAGTGCCCATAAAAGTACATTCCAAAGTGCTTGCTTTAAAAAGCTATGACATTTAAGGTTCACTTCATCTACATCCTTTCAATTTATCATCTTTGTCATTTCTTCTATAAATCAGGCACATATGAATATCAAAATAATTTCAAAGGCTCATTTAGATTCTCTTGGTTAAAAGAGAGCAGGTAGAAGATTTGGGTTTCAAACGTTAACACTAAACAGAGCTATACTTGGTTAGAAATCATCACTGTGGCAAAAGCAAACACAAGTAGCATTCACCAGGTGCCAGGGATGCTTCTAAGTGCTTCACATACATCATTCTCATGTAATATATGCAATCATCCTATGAGATAGATACTATTAATATTGCCATTTTACAGAGAAGCTGAGGTAAATAATTTGCCAAAGGTCACTCAGCTGGTAAGTATCAGAGCCCAGGTTAAATGAAGAAAGTGTGGATCCAGAGAATAGGCTCTTAACCACTTTTCCATATGGCCTTCTTTTGTGTTTACCCAAATTGATTTGGTTGGTTTAAAAGCAATAAAAGAAGAAAAACTAGCATGACCCCAATAATTAGGAAAAACCAATAAGTTTTTTTTCTTTTAACTGTAAATTTTTGGTTCAATATATATGCATAGGTTTAGTGGCTTCAATTCTGTAGGATTAGCTTTGAAAAATTATTGTGAAAGTACATGCTCTGCTATTTTCCTAACCATAAATCTAAATCAATATCATTGTAGAAAACAATTTAAATACATATAGTATAAAGAAGACAGGAGCTGAGTGAGTGGTGCACATCTATAAATCTAGCTATTTGGGAAGCTGAGGCAAGAAGATCACAAATTCAAGGCCAGTCTGGGCAACTTAGCAAGACAGTTTCTCAAAATAAAATTGGAAAAAGGCTGGGGAAATAGTTCAGTGTTGGAGCACTTGTCTGAGTTTAATCACCAGTACTACAAAAAAAAAAAAAAAACTCACAGGAAAAATCATTTATGAGATAATCATTATTTTAGAGTATTTCCTTGTAAATTACTTTTTTCTCTGTATAAATTACTATTTTCCTCTTCAATATGCATTTTGGAGATCATGATATCCAGTTAATATCTTGGCATTTGCCCATATCTCTTTTTATTAAAAATCTTTCTAAAACCTCATTTTAAGAGCAGAAAAATGTTCCACCAAATGGACATTCTATAATTTATTTAAACAAGCCTCTACTTTAAGTATTCATATCATTTTCACTTCCCTTATTAAAATAAATGCTTCAATTAACATCTTTGTACATTTTTATAACTGATATATTTTTTAAGCTTTGTTAGGTTGACATCAGATTTAATTAACTAGTTAATTCCTTAAATACTAAAAATCTACTAGGTTCCAGCTGCAGTTGAGGGGTTCAGGATACCATTGGTGTCACTGGGTCAAAAGAGATAAATACGGTTAAGGATCTCGACATATGACCATCTGCTGCACTTGAAAGGCTTGCCCCGTAATTCTTCCTCAGGAGCTGTCTAAGACTTTGCATCTCACTGAATCCCTATGTGCATGAAGAATTATAGTTCCTGATTTGAAAGGTAAAAAATCACATCTCATCATTGCCTTTATATTTCTTTAATTTCTGGTGAGGTTATACCTTTTCACATATTTATTATTCATAAATGTTTAATTTTTAAACTCTTGTTCGAGACCTTGTCTAATTGAAAAAAATTCTCATTCCATATTTCTTCATAGCTTGAGAAAATGAATATCAAAAATATTCCCTGAAACCCTTAATGTTGCCTTTCAGTACCCATAAAGTCAAGGTCAGACTTTAATATTTCCAGCTCTCAGAAACCTGGGTAATTGTAGAAAATCATAATGGGCTCCCTGTCTGCCTTGAGAGCTGGAATGACCTGGCAAGAGACATGAAAGAAAGTTGAGCAGAGGGTATCAAAATCTGTTGGTCTTCTGGTTCAAGAAAGTGAAACACATGGTATCATCAGTTAGAGGAGTTCCTTCTACAAAATAGTTGAAAGTTCTAGGTTTGTCTCAAAAGCAAATATTTATTTAATATAACAAATGTAAATTAATAGCAATGTTACTTATTGTACTATGTGCATCTTACTTAATCCTACATGCCTAAAGTATTTCAAAAATACAAAATTCTCTTTGGAACCAGATTTTCAGAAATACCATCCCTGCATCTTTGCCTTGTTCTGTTCATCAGAGGTAAATCACAATTCAGTTGATGTTCAAGTAATTATAAAAGGGCATCAACACTACAGGCAGAGATTATTTGTGACCATTGCAGAGGCTCCAATCAGACTTTCTGACATATTTTATTTTCGTCGATTTTATGAGTACCTAAAATTATTTGCTTTTATTTTTATTGTCTATCTCCCTTCTCCAGAACATAAGCTCTGTGAGAGCAGGGACTTTACCACATTAACTCTAGAACCTCAACTACAACTGGATAGTAGGTATTAAATAAATAATGTGTGCTTAATTAATTAATTAATTGGACACAATGCAATGGCCTGGAAAGCAGATGTTCAGTGGTAAAGAACAAGTTTGGTTGAATAAGTTCCTGGGTTTGCACCTTGCTAGCTGCATGACCTTGGACACATCAATTGACGATTTTCAGCCTCAATTCTCATAATGAAGACTTAAGTTGAATTTACTGAAATCAGAGAAAGTGAGAGAGAGAAAAACTTGGCACGTAGTAAGTTTCCAATACACATATTGGAAATAATTATAATTATAATTCAGTAAATGATTCTCCTGACTGCCTATGTGTAAGATCAGACCCAGCAGCTGATGCCCACCACTGGGACCATTTACTAAGAAGACTATCACTTTCCAGGACACTTCACTTTCTCCCACCTTGTTTGGACAAACTGAGCCATGCATAAGGTGAAAATGAGGGCACAATAGAGAAGATACCCACATTGAGTAGAGCTCATTTTTAGTAACTATCCAGCTCTTAGCCACTGTCCTTAGGCTGAGCTGCTGACCATTGTGGTGAGTGCTGACCCCTCTGTACATTTTCACTCTGCCCTTGAAATGGAGGAAGAGGTCCTGCCCTACAGTTTCCCAGTATCACTTGGGTTTAGGGAGCTAACTGCAACTGACTCCAAAGAAGGGCAGGTCTCTACAGAAAACCAGTTCTCTGAACTAAACAAGTACTGCCACAGTCTGATTAAGCAAGTTGATGGAGTCGAGGTTAAATTTTTCCACTAACTTCAGATGAGTTAAAGATTTTCACACTAAACAAACACCACACATAAACACAATAGTCAAGATTTATTATTTAAGCATTTATTTAGCATAAATTTTAGCATTTATTTAGTATAAATATAAACTCCATTTCTGATGGAGTTACATCCAAACATGCCCATCATAAATTGAACACATTCTAAGTTGAAAATACATTGAATATGAAACGTCATAGCTTAGCCTACTTTATCTTAAACATGCTAAGAACACTGACATGACTGTATAGTTGGGTAAAATCATCTAACACAAAGTCTATTTTATATGTGATGATCATCTGATAGTGCTGCTGGCTGGGAGCTATGGTTTTCTCTCATGGCCCATTACAAAAGAGTATCATACCACCAGGAAAAGATCAAAATTCAAAATTCCAAGTTTGGGGCTGGGGATGTGGCTCAAGCGGTAGCGCGCTCGCCTGGCATGCGTGCGGCCCGGGTTTGATCCTCAGCACCACATACAAACAAAGATGTTGTGTCCGCCGAAAACTAAAAAATAAATATTAAAAAATTCTCAAAAAGAAAAATTCCAAGTTTGTTTTCTTCTAAATGCTTGTGTACCATCACAAAGGCAAAAAGACCTTAAGTTGAACCATCATGAGTCAGGGACTGTCTATACTTATTTGCAAAGCACCATGCATGGATCTGGTGAGATTCATGGAGGGGATAGAACTGATATAAGAAAGTCATGAAAGAAGGCAATGACATCTGGGAAGGAACTCCTAATTCAGGTATTCAAATGGGGGTAAAACCTTTGGAATGGGTCTTGAAGTTTCCCTTCTTCAATTTAATTCATAGTTGTCAAGCTTCTCCTATATGCTAAGGAAAGTACTGAGTGATAGAGAAGAAACAGTGAATGAGAGAGGTCCTGTCCTCAAACTGCTTATTGTTTTGTGGAAAAAGGGAGGTGGGAAGCCTCCAGGGAGGAGGTAGGTACAGGATTTTAGAAAAGGGACCATCATGGCTTGTTTGGGAAATACTATTTTAGTGTGGTTAAGATACATGAAATGTGGGGATAGGGGAAGGAACTTGAACTTGGAGAGGGTTGGTAGGAAACAAGCCTGAAGGGGGATATTTGGTCCATATGTGAAGAGGCTGATGCCAAACTAGATTTCTGACATATTCTCTAGGCAAAACCAGGCTATAGAGGTATGTGTAAGGGAATCCTACTTACAGATCTGTATCTACAAAGATTCCCCACACACTTTACAGGTTGGAGTATAGAGCAGTTACTTCTTGCCTGGAGAATGGCAAAACTGCTCTATACTCCAACCTGTAAAGTGGTGGGGAATCTTTGTAGATACAGATCTGTAAGCAGACACTATTTGGAATAAATTGGCTTCCCCTTGCCTAAGTACAGGTAAAGATGTGGCACTGTATATAGTGACTCATTCATTTAAAAAATAGGCAGGTCTTGACTCTTGGTTACAGCTGCAGTGGCAGTTTATACCCTTTTCTAACTCCTCCATTTGGACTCAAAGTGATTGGAACAGTGAGGTGCAGTCAGGAGATCCAGACTTCCTGTTTGATGGTTTTCCCATTCAGCTTCTGCACCCTGCTGTCCTAATATGAACCTTCAGAAACCCCCAAGTGATCTATCAGTCTCGTTTATGGTTCTGTACAGTGGGAAAAAATGGGGCTTCTCCATGGTACAGAGATCAGCGCCTTGAATGAACAACAAATACAACATTTCATCTTAGTCAGCAAATGCATTGTTCAGGAGAAGGGCCCAGAGGACCATTTCTGTAGTCTTCTTGGTTATTGACTAATGAGGAACCAGAGTCCAAAATAGCTGATTCTGCCTCACCCAGGAAGTGCATCCCCCACCCGACTTCCTTCTGCCTTCTTCTCTGGGCACCACAGCTGCTGTGACCTCTAACCTGCCCTGGGGCTTTTGCCTAGCACAAACTTCTGGTCTAACCTGTTCTGCAGACAGCTTTTCTAAATTTCCTTAGCATTGGAAGTATGTCCCTTTGAGGGATTCAGATGGAGAAGGGAAAATGGTCATGACAACATTGGTTCAGATATTTCATGTTTTGTATCTTTCTAGTAAAGACCACTGATGTTATAGAATGTTAGAAGGCCGGTTGCAATTAATCTGATGGCTCTCAGAAAAGTGAAACTGAGATCACAGTAAGGCCACCATCATTCGGAGTTTGGGGTCAATCAAACAGAGTCTAAACTGAAATTTAATTTTGCTCTACCAGTGTGGATTTGCTAAGCAAATTAATGCCAAAATGTAAACAAGGCTTCCGGAGCTTGCCTAAGAGCCTTTAAAGGACAGAGTGCTTTCAGGGCTTGGAAGCAATCCTTTTACATGCTAATTATAAGTCCCACAGTATTTGTGAAAGTGGGTCTCTCTGGGATTTCTATTTGCCAACAAGTTGTTTATTTCCAGTTTAAAGGAGGTGGAGGGTCTATGAATTATTGAGTAGCTACTATGTGTTCTGCCCCTGCTCAGTGAAAGATTATTTATCTTCACAACCATCCTTGCAATCTCCATTCCACTGCCCTAGTTTGCTCTTGTGGAATGGGGATTTGGCCTGAGTTACAGAGCTGGTAAGTGATGGAGCTGAGATGCAAACCCAGGAAAACCAACCTGTGTGTTCCCCTCCTGCCTGGTTTGGACCTCTGACCTTATTAAGTCTGCTTCTCTCCAAAGAATATCTTCGAATCCCGTCTCAATATTCCAGGTTGTGATGTGTCCCTAATTAGCTCAAATTAGCTCATTTTTATAAATCCTGTTTTCATTTCAGTAATGAAGGAAAGGAGGCATTCAGCCAAGAAGCAAACTATATAAAAAGAAAGGGATTGGGGCAGGTCTGGGCTAATAAATCCTAGTCTGATGTTTCCTGAGTCCTACAAAGACTCTGAAAAAAGACAAGATGGAAAAATCACTCCCTCTCTGTTATATAGCCTTTTTTTCGGAAAGATGTGTTTTCACCACTTAGGAAGAGACTGCCTTCCAACCTTAGCTAGCTCAGAAGAGGTGGATATCTGGAAGGTGTGATATACTGTGATGCTGGTTGGGTAAGTTTAACCCTTCAATTGTTCCCTCTTCTAATACTGGGATCACTGTGTATCAAAGAGAACTGACAAAATATTTGAGATAACTTCATGTATTCAGAAACACTACAAAGTCTCCCCTTACCTATGAGGCAATGCCTACAAGCCACATTGTAACCTTTTCATTTAGACTTATCTTTAAGGCATACACAAATACATTTTACTGGAATCAAAGAAGTAGAGGTTTTGACCCAGATATGAAACAGCTGTTGATTTCCAGAGTGCTTGTCATTAAAGGGAGGACTTGAAACATCACAGGCAAATTCAAACACTATAAGGTTTATGGAGTATATACTGAACTTTACATTCGGCTCATGTGTGATTAGCTCATTAGCTGCTCAGCAGCACTTAATGCATGAAACAAGTTCCAAACAATTATAAGGCACAATCTATAAATCGAACCTTTAAAATATTTATTAATGTTGACTTTTTCATTGCCCCCCCCCCAAAAAAAAAAACACTTGCAGAAAAGCAACGTTATGAATCTTATTACCCATAGGACTGTTTCAACAAAAATAATTATAACTGCTTGCACACCCATAGGTACCCGTTCAGCTAAGAAGCCATTCAGTCTCAGCTTCAAGTACAGAGGAAGTGCAAATAGCCCCTGCACTTTAGAGCTGAGCTAGCTTTGCTAGGAGACAGTTGAGCAAAATCCCAGTACACTCTGATTCATTCTGCTTGCTGATTGGTTGTTCTTCCTGGCCGCTGACATCATCCTGTTGCTGGGTGGAAAACTTCTGCAGCGCAGCCCTTGATACTGACTTCAGATTCTTGTGAAAGGGACATTGTACTCAACAGCGAAATCAGATTATAGCTCGAATGGAATTAGAAAATCTCCTTTTTGTGTGATCACTCCAGTCATCTTATGGCTCTTAAAGCATAGCGTCCCCCCACACCCCTCCCCATAACCTAGCAAATGCTTTTGTGTTGCACTGTCTTCTTTAAGCCACCCTAAGCCACCCAACCCCCAATGCCCTCTAGAATTCAAGACACTAAGGAAAGAACCTTAATGTATTTCTTTTACTGTAGATGGAAGGTGTTTTACACATCACCCAGATGGGGCTGGCTTTCTGATTGGTTTATGTCTGCCTTTACCAATCGAATTAAAGTATGTTCTCACTTGCTAAAATTAATTGTGGAGTAGTATTTATGACTTTTCTGTAATAAATGGCATTTTAGCTCTCATTTATTCTCCCATCATTCTGTGAGGCATAGATCAACTAGGAAAATGATGGCAAAGGCCAACTAATCTATTTTGTCAAGTTGCCTATTTACAGTTTGCAAAGCACTCCATATATATATATATATATATATATATATATATATATATATATATTTTCTCATATGTACTCTCATATGTTAGAACAGTCCTAACAATTAGGTATTATTAGGTACTATTACCTCTTCCATTTTATAGATAAGAAAACAAGACTCCAGGTTTGGGAATTTAGCTCAGTTGGATTTAGCTCAGAGTGCTTGCCTCAAATGTACAAGGCCATGAGTTCAATCCCCAGCACCACACACACACACACACACACACACACACACACACACACACGACCCCAAATATTAAATTCTTTGCTAGCTACCTAGGTCATAAATGGGACTCAAACTCAGGCTTCTTGTCCCTAGTTTCTGAACTCTTCCTACTTGAAAAGCATCTTTCAGTCCTGGGAGCTAAATGATTTGCAAGAGCCAATCTAAAGCAGAAAAACCAGCACCAGGACCCAGCAATTCTAGTCCTCCATACAGGGCCTTTTCTTCTAAACCTCTTAGTTTTTCTCAAGATAACCTTGTTCTTCAGGTTTTCTTTAGAGATGCACCTAAATACACATTTATTTTAGAAATCTCTAGGCTTTAACACACTTTTACTTAAGTGCAGCTTTGAGGAAAAGAAAAATAAAAGCCTAATAATTCAAATGCACATTTGCATATATTACATAAGGCTTCTATAAGGGTAAGATTATCCAGTTGCAGGCTTATTTTAAGTTTTAATGGGATGACTTTGACAGAGCAGAAATAGAAAGCTTAGTAACCAGCTCAGTAACTTCCATGTCAGAGACATTTCCACGGTGGATAGTGGGGCTCCTCCTCGCCTCTGAGGAGACACTATTTTTCTCTTGTTTATCTCCAGCTGGGATGATTAACCGCCCTTTGCTTGGCTTTCATCTTGCCTGAAGCAGCTTTCTCTTTCATCTCATTCATTGCTCCAAACCCTTGTCTCTTCAGCTTTTAATACACACTTGCAATATTTCAGCTTCCATAAGTTATTTTTATATAAGCAGAACAAACAAACAAACAAAAAAAATGAGAATATGTATTTACTCCACGGAGGCTGTCGCATCTGGCCTGCTCATCTGAAAACAACACTCTCTCACCCACCTTTATTTTTAAATGAGACAGAAAATCCTTCAACAAAGGCTTATGAAGCTAAAATGTTGGAGGAAAGGAATGAGAGAGCGAGGGATACACATTACTTAGAAATGGAGGTGGAGGTTTTTATTTTCTACCTTGACCTTTGTGCTAGTGGCCTCAATTCATAGCACTCTGGCTTGAGCTTCACCATGGGCATAGCCGATGCATACACCTTGCATGCTTCTCTCACCTTCCTAATGCTTGTCCTTTTTTGCCTTGGAGGGTGTTGTGAGTCATGTGTCCCCCTGATCCTCAGGTCTTTTGCTGCCTTTGTGTGACAAAGGACTACTCAGTTATCAACTTCTAGAAGTCATGGACACACACAGGTCACTCTTCGTTTCAGCAAAATGCACTCACTGAAAACTGGCTTCATTTCATAGGGCTCAGATCTTCACATTTTCAATGCCTATGAAAATAGAAATTTACAGCTTTTTGTTTTTCTTTCTGTGTTAAAGTAACAAGCAGTTTTTCCATATCAAAACACAGAATCTTTGTCTCATTGACTCTCCAGAGTGAACCTGGGTAGTCCCCATATCCCACTGTCCCCTCTGCTCAGTGGAACAGCACATGTGTGCTCTTGTTGCCTTTCTTGCCTGAAATGTATTTCTCTAAAAAAGGCACAGAAGCACTCAGTAAATGTTAAACAAAACAAAAAACCTTATGGTCACATAGCTAACTGGTGGCAGTTAAAGCTAAAATGAGATGGCAATCTTACTTATTCAGTATTTTATTGATGAGAAAACATATCAATCAATGTAGGTTTAAAAATTTGTAGAATAAAAGTTTATTTTTAAAAGGTGAAAAAGAAAAAAAAAAGAAAAGAAAGAAATTTTGCAGAATATCCATACAATTCCAAAACTCCAGAAATGCAAATCTTTTCCTGGGAGTCTGGGATTAGATTTAACCTACACCACCCACAGCCTTCTTCTAACCCCTCTCTTCTACATGCCTTTTGGTCTCCAATGGGGGTTTCATTTTGCTCAGAAAGTGACAGAGCCAATCAAATCCACAAGCATGCCTCATGTTCTGAGCTAGATAATCTCTAAAGGTACTTTCAAGGTGGCATCCTATGTCTCTGGCCCTCTGCAGACTTGTGTATGCTGAGTTCAGGCTCTAGAATCAGGTATCATTCAAACCTCAGCTCTGCAACATGCCACCATACTGGCAAGAGGGATGGAAACAATTATATGACTGATTTAACTGCCCCCCTGTCCATTTCATTTTTCATAAACTAAGAAGAATAGTATTCCTGTCTCTCATTGATGAGGATTGAATTGGCCCATGCCTATGAAATCCATAATACAGGAATTGAATGTAGAATGCAGAAAAGTCCCAACTGATATTATTAAGTATTTTTTTTTTGCCAAACCAGATATAGTAAGAGGGTAAAATAGAATCAAGGCAATGAGGAATTAATAAAAGTAAATTTTAAAAATAAGTGTCTGTGATATCTGTAATTTAATTAATCAAGAGAACAGTGAGACTTGCCAGGACAAAATGAAAATCTACAAACATCTTAAGATGATTAACATAAAAAATGAGGATATTTATTATTTTGACAGTTTTCCCATATTATTATGTTCTGTATACCTGTTAACCAGAGTTCTACTAGCAAAATCCAGGCTCTTTGACACTTACTGTCCATGAAATTGGGGATCAGTCATGTATATGAGCAGTTACACATCTCTTTACTCTTGATTTCACTGCATTACTTGTAGAACCTCTAGGATAAACCAAAGAGGCTAAAATTTCTACAGAATGTCAGGAAATACTCCAGAAAGCAAAGTATATAATACTGTGGAGCCAATCTGAGAAATCAACTTGAGCCCCAGTTACTCACTTACATAGACCTGAACTGTCCACAGACCTGGGAACCATGTGCAGAGATAAATTTTATATTTCAGTCCTCAAAATATATCTAATTGTTTGTCTGTTTTACACAATTTCTTCAAGTCTATAAAAGTTATGCAGGTTAAGTTACTGAACAAATACTTAATGAATGCCCATCATATGAAATGTACTGTGCTCAGTATTGACAATACATGAATAAGTAAAAGAGTACTCCCTTACCAATAGCAATATAGCAAAATTAAAATGTAATGTCACAAGTACTGTAAAGTAGGTATTCACAGGTGTTGTGGGTACCCATAAATAGGGCATTTATCTCTATCAACAAGATAGGGAACCATGTTTCAGAAAAAAAAAAATGCCATATGGCACTAACCAATATTGACTAATCATTCCCTGAAAGGGAGTTTCTACTACTGCCAAGCTAAGGGGATTAAGGGGCCCCTGAGATCTGTCAACAATTTTTTTAAAGTAGGGCCTTAAACTAACAAAAAGAAGTCATGTTCATCAGATCTACATATAGGTGAGAGTTGAAAAAGAGAGCTAATAAATTGATGATTGAAGCAAGATTTAAAAAGATAGGGCAGTTTGGGAGGATAGCTGAAACCAAGAAAAATGTAAAATTTTGTACTAAAAAAAATCAAGGACTGGGTCTGTGGCTCAGTGTTAGAGTGCTTGCCTAGCATGTGTGAGGCACTGGGTTTGATTCTCAGCACCATGTATCAATAAATAAAATAAAGGTCCATTGACAACTTAAAAAAAATTAAAAAATCACACACTGTATATCAGAACAGGAGGTGGGAAAACTGTCTCTGAAGCAGTCTGGGTGAGTAGACATAGTCGATGATTAACTAGTTGGAAGTTCTTCCTGGTTTTATTATGTATGAGTTTCTTTAATGGAGCAGAATATCTTTACTAAACTGGAATATCTTTAAAGGTGGGGATTGCATCTCACATATTTTAATATCTCCCCCTTGTTCACAGAAGGCCTAGTACAGAGACCATGTTCAACAAGTCATTCTTAAACTGTGTGAAAACTAAAAGTCAAAACTAAAACACCTAAAGCAATAGTCTCCATAATGAAGGGGCTGTGCTCAGAACCCTCAGAGAAGGCTATGTCAGTTCTCTTCTGTGTGGGCTTCCGGATACTGCTCTGGGCTTTCTCCTCCCATTTCCTTCTGAAGATAAAATCAAATCTCTTTTGCATGATAGGAAGGCTGGACCTGATCCCCTGCCTGACCTCAGGCCCCACTCAGTACACTCCTCACATACTGCTTCTTCTGGCTCTTTCTGTTAACTCTAAGACACTGGTATATGCATGGAAGATTCTTACACTTACTTACACACACACACACACACACACACACACACACACACACACGGCTCAGGCTCACATACTGCTTCTTCTGGCTCTTTCTGTTAACTCTAAGACACTGGTATTTGCATGGAAGATTCTTACACTTACACACACACACACACACACACACACACACACATCCCACATCCCACATCCCACACTCAATACTTGCTTTATCTGGTTCACTGCTGCTTGTCAGTTTAAACTTACCTCAGGGAAACCTTCCCTGAACCCACAGACCCAGGGTGGGTCCCTCAATTGGATGCTTGCCCAGTTCCCTATGTTTCACCTTTCTGGCACTAATCACAGCCATCATTCAATGTCAGCTGTGGAATTATTGTTTTAAATCTACCTCCCTGCTGAGGTGTGACCCCACAAGGGCAGGGACCTAAGCTGTCTTCATCACTGTATGCTGAGGAGCTATGTCAGTGTCCCTCCAACTTTAATGTGCTTGTGAAAGACCTAGGGATCTTGTTAACCTGCAGATTCTGATTGGGTAGGCCTAGTGTGAGGCCTTAAATCCTGCATGGTTTTTTTTTTTTTTTTTTTTTTTTTACAAGCTTACAGGGACTGCGGATGCCCCCTGTCCTCTCACCCACTTTGAGCAGCAAAGGTCTGCAGCACAGCCTGCCTGCATATCCTCACTGGCTTTAACCCATCTTCTTCCTCACCTCCCACGCAATCTAGTCCCCCAGCTTGTTTTCCTGACTTGGTTTTCTAGAGGTCCATCCCCCAGATCATATATCTTCAAAATGTCTTTCTAAAATGGAAATGTAATCATGTCATCTCCTTTCTTCAAAACCTTCAGAGACTCCATGCCACTTCATGGGAAAAAAAAAAAAAAAAACAAAAAAAAACAACATCTCCTTAGTGAGGCATTCAAGGCTCAATCATGAGCTTATATCCCTGATGACTTTTCAAGTCTCACCTCTTTTATATCTCCCTCCCACATCCCCCTCTCCTGTCAAAGCGTTTGTAGGACCTTGCACTCACTAAGCTGTTCTATTCCATCTTTATTCCATTTTGCTTTGCTCAGGCCTCCAACTCTCCCTAGAATAACCTCTCCCAACCCCAGCCACCTGTTAAAGGTCTACCCTCCTCTCCTAGCTCACCTTCTCAGCATCAAAAGCACTTTAGGAATTCTGCTCTATAGACAGAACTGTCAGTTCCCTCCTCTGCATTCTGCTATAGCCCCCTGTGCTGTCCTAGTTTATTCACACAGCAGCTTCCCTCTGGTCAGGGAGTCCTCTGAGCACAACGCTGTGTCTACTTCATTATTGTTTCCTGTGGGCCTAGCACTTGGTTGGCACTTAAAATATATGCAACATAAATGAGACAAGGCCATCATATTCTGCTCCAGATACCATATTTTCAAGGGGATGATTTGACACAGTGGAATCTAAAGAAGGAATAGCAATATTAGATGACTTGACACAGGGAAGTTCTAAAGAACAAACAGCAATATTGGCCTAGAATCCCTGTGATACGAGAAACAGTTCAAAGACAGTCTAAATATATAACCTGAATGAAAGATGTGCATGCACATAGTAAGTACTCAATAAATATTTATTGAATGAAAGAATGAACAAATGAGTCATAATTGCTCTCTCCATATGGAGCTGTCAGGTTGAAGAGAGATTACATGCATGTGAATTATCTGTAGTTTCAGAAACTAGAATATTATATCTAAGGTAGAAGATTTCAGTCCAATAAAATGATGAATTTCCTAACAAGACCAAGAACTTACCAAATTTTACTTTCTCTTAGAGCCTTCTAAAATGATCCTTTTCTTTTAAGAATATAAAAACTAACCATGCCATCTAGGAACTAGTTAGTAAAAATTTTGTGGCAAATGAGAGAAAAAAACTAAGATGTTGGTGACTTATTGGCTCCTAAAGGTATCAAAAGAACCCTCCCCTTTCCCTTTCTATCCCCAGTTCCCATCTGTGTGGCTGCCATGGAGGGATCTCACAGAGTATCACATACCAACGTTGGAACCACCTTACCTGGGAAGGAGGCTCTTACTGCAAGAAGACAAGGGCCTGGTTGAGAGAGAGCAGTTTCCCAGACCTCAATTGCCAAGAGTTATCCAAATGAAAAATGATAGCTGGATGACAAAAATAATAGTTATTCACCACAGACCTAAACAATTGTTCTTATTCTAAAACTTACAACTAAGATTCAACATTGCATTTACATATAATGTAAATTCAGTTTACAACTACTGTTTATTATATACTCCCAAGAAACACAACCCACATTTTACTAACCTGAAAATAATTCACTATTCCTATCACACAGACTAGAAGACTTTTTGATGCTGACTTTATTTATTAATTTATTCTTAAAAAAATTATTCAATTAAGGATAGAATGAAGAAGAAAACTCTCCTTGCAAAGCCCATAATCTTATGCAGAAGGAAGCCAAGTTAAAAAAAAAAAAACAATCACAAAGCAGGTGACAAATACTATAATGAAGAAAACCATATCCATTTTATTGTATAGAGATATAAAAGGATAAAATGAAACAGTTTAATTAAGCTCCTTTATGATTAAATATCAGTTTTCTTCATTTACTTGACTAGGTGTCTCTTCGAGTTATAAAGCAGATTGGGAGGAAGGTTATTTTTGCTGGAGTACCATCCATTTCCCCCACTGGCATACATACCAGAAGAAAAGAATCTGCTTGCTTGGAGTCTCAATTTCAAACCTAACAAAGAGATAAATATGACATTACAACACTCACACTGAAATCAGCACCTTCTAGAGGCACAGAAAACACAACCAATGACTTCAGGTCAAATGAGTGATACTCATCAATGTCTGGAGCTATAAGAAATAAAATAGGAGAAAGGGAGCAGGGTGTAGTGGTGCAGGCCTGTAATCCCATTGGCATGGGAGGTTTGTTAGTTCAAAGCCAGCCTCAGCAACAGCAACTCAATGAGTCCCTGTCTCTAAATAAAATACAAAATAGGGCTGGGAATGTGGCTCAGTGGTTGAGTGCCCCTGAATTTAATCCCCAGTATCCCCTGCCAAAAAAGGGGAGAAAGTGAGGAGATTAGCAGTATCATGATTCCCATGCGATTCCATCCCTTCTGTTACTCATGGTTCTGACTTGGGTCCTCTGTATTCACTTATTTTTCTTGGGTTGCTGCTTCAATTTTTTTTTCACATTCCCACAAAGTTATGATCTCTCAGGTATTATCTTTGCTGCAGATATATATGCATATGTTTTTCTTTTTCTTTTCTTTTTTTTGGTCTGCAGTGACAGGACACGCTACTCCTTCTCCCAGAATCTGAGCTAAATGAGAAGGTGATTATCATTCTTTTCTTAGAACATAAATGCTTTCTCTTACTTCCCTCTCCAGACTTGGTCATATATTCAGTTTATTTTGCTCCTAAATATTGGTGGAAACCTGGCTTACCACAATTCTGATTTCTGCTTTTCACCTGATTTTTTTTTTTAAATGTGTTCCTATTGCTTTTTAAAGTCTTGGTTGTTGTTGATAAGTAGTGCACTGTATTTACAGAGTTTTTTTTTTTAAATCTAGAAAATTGCTGTGGATAACTTTGTTACTCCTTTTGCAGAAAGCACAGATGTGCTACCCTCAGGTGACCTAAGAGGCAATGGGTTCCATTGTAATTGCTGGCCCACATTGTGGGCTCAGCTGGACGGACATTTTAATTTCTGCCTCTTTTGTGGCTTCCATTATCCTGGGGGCCAAGGTATAAACGTGTCTGGAATCACAATTTGTGGAAGGTTAGTAAAATTTTGGAACTGAGCCAGGATCATTCAGTGCTTGGGATGGATTTTTTGGAGACTCTCCAAATGTATGGGTTGTTCATTTGTGCCATGTGGGCAGACTTGAGTCTCGAATAGACAGTTAAGATAAAATGTTGCTTACAGCAGCCTAGCTGTACAATGGAAAAAAACTGAGGTGAGCAGTCTAGAGAGAGTGGCTTCTGTGCCTTAGAAGGCTAGTTACTTTGAGGAGGGCTGCTTGAGTGTGCTAAAGCTTTAGGAAGCTTAGGAAGCAGTTACTATATAAAGGATGATTTAAGGGGAAATGATGACTTAGACTGAGAAGGCTCTGGTTTTTGACATATGCTCTCTCTACCCAAAAGGTAGTCCTATGTAATGAATAAAAGCAGGGCCCTTTGGTTCTGCCTGGGCTGGTATTCCAGTCTACCTCTTATCAACTGTACAACTTTGGAAATCTTCCTTACTTATGATATTATGAAGTTAGGGTGAAATAGTTAATGCATATAAATGTTTAGCATAAAACTGACACACAAGAGTTCTGCTACATCTTGTAGAAAGACAAAATACTATAACCCCATAGTTTTATAAAGTTTTGGGGTCTCTAACTACTTTGGGAATTTGATTAAAACTATGGATCCTTGTTCCTCATGGAAAAAAATGCACATATACAAAATGTTTATATACAGATTTAGGAAACTCAAATATACAAGGTAGTACAACCATCAACTTTAGGTCAAGACTCTGTTCCACAGTAATCCCATTCCAAAAAGAGAATGAAGTCTTCAGTTTTATGTTCTATAATTTTCAATCATCTATAATCATAATACCATAATTTTTAAATTTGTGAAGGATCTAGTAAGATACCAAACTAAATCCTTTATTTCATTTAAAAAATTGTTTAGGAGTAACGTAATAAGATCCTTGGAAAATACTTGATGTGCAGATATACAGGGAACTCATCAATTTTGTATTTCTATAACTTTTTTAAAACAAATTTTCTCTTTATCCTCTATTCTTCATGTTTGAGATATCTCTTAAATTTTAGCATATTTCTACATTGCCACTAATCCTGGTCTCTGAGATATGTTTATAATCCTCAGAAATCTATGTATATGCAAAGCACTTTGATGGATAAAATGATCTTTTTCCTCCTGTGTATTTTAATTGCTATATTAAAGTTTACTCAGTCATACCTATTTGACACTAGGAAAAAGAGAGAATATAGTCCTCAATTTAATGGAAAAGAGCCTTATTGCAATGCAATACTAGACTAATACCTTCATCAGATAGAAATTATAGAAATTCAAATGAACAAAGAGGTACTGAATACATACAATGGAAAAGGCTCCATTCCATGGCATTGGGTATACACGAATGAACAGATCCTAGAGATATGTCCCCCCAGGGAGCTTACAGTCTAACAGTGAAAATGGTCTTTTCTTTCTAAAGAATATGGCTGGGGTTGAGATTTTGTTCCTGGACAAAGCCAGAGGTAAACTCCAAGTATTTCCATTACTACCCCTCAAGGACACTTGTTTTAAAAATAGCTGATTCAATGTGGGCAGCACCAAACACAGAATGTCCAAAGAATGTTCAGGTAAAATCCCACCCACAACTTCCCCCGAGACAGGAGTGTGACCACAGGTAGCAAGCAGGCCATGTTTAGGTGAGTCTTTCTAAGCTTAAAAATATTTTTAAGCTCTTCTACTTTGCTACCAGAATAATTTGGATGACTTTTGAGAATTTGAACAACAGAGCCCAAGTTCTGGAGTTTAGTAGTTTGCTATAGGTACAAAGTGGCAGAGGTAGGGCAGATGATGAAGAAAGAAGCAGATTAATAAAATATAAGCCTGGAACATGAAAAATTAGAAGTAGATCAGATAAGAGATAGGGTGAAAGGGAGGAGACATTAAAAGGTCTTGTAATCACGAAACATTGTTGAAACTGCTCATGGAAACCCAGAAGCAGGGATGACACAGTCTGATTAGCTCTGGAATTCACCTGATCTCACTCTAGAAGGGGGGCAAATGATGCTGAAGTTCTGAATAAGGATGTGGAGAAGCAACTGCTTGATGGGCTAAAAAGCTGTAAGTGAAAGGCAGAAATTTTGCTTATAAGTCTGAGGACAGAGAAGTCAACCTAAATGAGGTGCATCATTAGCTTAAGAGAGCAAAATCATTTACTTATGACCTAGTAATGCAGTGACCCTACACATGTGCCCTCATAATTCAAAGACCACAATATTTTTGGCAGATGAATTGCTTGTCTCTACTCACAGTGAATGCTTTGATAAACAACAGTATAAATATCCTGTTGCCTGGCTTCTTGGTTTTATAAACAATCAGGAAGCAAATAAGGCATTTGCCTGATGACCAATACAGACTCACAAATAAACTTCTATAAACAGAAGAAGGCAGAACCCATGGCAGACGGTGTAGGCTTTCCATACCTACTGCTTATACCAACCAGAGAACCCTCTCAGTCCAGCCCTATCTTTAAAAAAGCCAGGCCTATTTATAATATGGTTAGGCTCTTTCCAGAGTAATAAGGGATATATTAGTTGTAGGTGGACACAATACCTTTATTTTATTTTTATGTGGTGCTGAGGATTGAACCCAGTGCACTGTCTCACACATGCCTCAGTGCCTCACTAAGCCCCAGCCCCAGCCCCCATACTACCCTTTTGATGTTGTTCACATTGCAAATGGTAGTTGCCTCCTGCAGAGTAAAACTGTAATCATTAGCTGTGACTAGTAAGCAATCTTGAATTATTCCAAAGCACTCTACCTCAGAGTTCCAGCCCTTACATGGTAATAACATTTCCTTTCCATTACCTGGTAAACTGAAATTCTTTATCCAAAAACTTAAAGAATGATTCCTATTTTAACTTAGGAAAAAAAATGTTGATAACAGGACTCATAAATGTTATATACTCACACTGGATGCCCACATACACTTATCTGTAGACACATGCAAACCCAAACTCTAGACATCTTCCTTGAGAGGTTTGAATGAAAGATGCATTCTTGTCATTTAATTTTCCACGTCCTTAGCCTCATCATTATTCAACAGTATTCTGACACTAAGTTTTCTCTTAGAAGGTGATTGGGTAGACTCATAGAAGACCAAAATGTATTTTGCAAATACACATGCAATAAAAATGCTTAATGATAAACCCTGCATGTTATCAAGCACTTGAAGACTTTTAAATCAAAACAGCCTACCTTGGTAAAAGTATCAGGGAACCTAAAATCAGGGACATTAAAATTTAAGGAAGTTTCAATCACTACTGAAGAAGATACATTATTGTTATAAGAATTTTTAAAATAATAAATGTAGCTAACACTCATAATAGGAGAGACACTGTTCTAAGCCCTTTACTTGTTCTTTGCATTTAATCCTCACAAAATTCTATGAAATAAGTACTAAAAACTGAAGTTTGAAGAGTTTTTGAATAGTGACTAGATTATACAATATGACGGCAGAAAACAGCCACAAAAAATTCAGTTTTGCCTTTATAGAAGTACTGGACAATCCATCTCAGGTCACAGTTAAATTTATGTGTATAATATGAAAATGTTTCCATCTGCTTCCATTCCTAGACATTCTAGTTCCCCATAGACCTTAATCTCTAGATGTTCATGTCTTCACAAAGAAACAAAGTACAAAGTGACAAGTCTTGTATATACAGAAAGAGCAGCCCATTTTCTCAACATCAAGGCCAGCACAATCACAGCCCTTCTAGTATTGCCCAGGGAGGCCTTTTGCTTTTCTTCACCATTCCTGCAAAGATGAGCTCATGGGGCAAGACAAGTACCTCCTTTATCTTCCACGGGCTTAGCAAATCCTAAGAACAATTTCACCTAGGAGATAGCAAATGGGTTCAAGGGTTGCAAGAGTTAACTATGAAAGTGAGCCTAGTATAAACAAGAGAGAGACAGAGTGATTAAGAGTGTGGCTCCAGCAGAGACCAGGAATATGGTATACAGGAATGGAAACCAAGAAAATTCCAGATCTACTAAGATTGGCTAAGACTTGCTCCTCTAAAGCTAGTGATTAGTTCTATAGAAACATATCAGTTAGCTGTTAAGGCATATTCCTCATCTGGAAAATTGGGTCAAAGGAAAATGTTTATACATGTTTGTATTTCCAAAACAAAATGACTTCCTAGTATATACCTGATAGATCCCCTTTGTACCCCACAGAGACATCACAGTGATCTTTAACCTATCTCCTGACAAAAAACTGTCCTCATTCACTTTATCTTTTTTCTTGACTACTTAATTCTTGGAAAATTTTGCTTTTACTTTTTAAAAAATCTTTTTGGTTCATAAACTCTAGAAAATTATTAAACTGGGCCTGCAGGTATTAAGTCTGAATGAAGGATAATGAGTGGAACGGGAGAACACTTTTACCTTTCCAAGTTTTCTTTTGAGGCAATTGATAGCATACACATATTAGAATTACTTTTGTATTAACTCTGAAGAGGAGAAGCAATTTAAGTAAAAGATTACAGATCACTCTTCTCTAATGAATAACAAAAAGAGGTTCTATAATTTGAGGTTTCAGCAGAGCAGATTTTCTTCATGAAACATAGGCTGTAAGAATATTTTATGTGCAAAAACTTACATGGGGCTTTCTGGCCTAGTGAGTTCTAGTTCTTACTTTCAGAAGGTCTTACTTTCACATCCATTTACTAATGAGAACTAAGAGTAATATTTCATATTTATAAGTGCCCAATAATGAAAAAGAAGGAAGACTGTTTTGCTCAGTTTCTTTTGGTTGAAAGGATCCCAGGTACATTTAGTTACTTCAAAAATTAGCAGTGGGAGGAGATTAGGTTGTGTGAAGGGAATTATTACAAGGATACACAGGGACTAGAAGTGGAACACATCAAAATGTAAGGCAATTCTAAGTACTGGAGTCTTCATGTCTTTTGCATATTTCTATGCCTTGCCTCACCCTTCTTCCCCTGCCAGCTCTTTACTCTCTGATCTGTTTCTGCATAGTTTTAGTTCACGTATGGTTATAACATTCTCTGACAATCTGACTTTGCTGTCAACTGGCTTAGTATTTAGTTTATCAGTGTTGATTTTCCAAGAAAGGGATCTGATTGGTTCAGACTATCATTTTAAACTATTCCATACAAAGAATGGCCAGGCCAAAGAATGGTTCTGCAGGTCAAATATCTACCCCTTGGTTTGCTCATCTTAGACAAGGTACAACCACATTTAATAGAGGATGATATTGAGTATGACTGTGCAGAATGAGGCCACCAGCTCAAAGACTTCCTTAGAGAAGGATAGAATTGGTGTGAAGTTGACATAAACATTTCAAATGTGTTGGCAGATTATGTGGGAACTGAAAGACCCTAGCCCAGTTAGCCCAGTTACCTAAGGCCAAGATATGAAACCAAGATATCAGGCAGGCCATAAACAGGTTCAGGTGCCAGGCATGCTTTCCGGACAACCGGTTGAAGAACAGAGCACCTGCATCCTGAGGCATGAATGAATAAACCGGAACAGATAAGCAGGAACAGAAAGAATAGAATGCAGACCTGTGGTTTTTGGAATGCAGACCTGTACCCCCTAGATGGCCTATATGCTAGATTTAAACAAACCAATAAGAAACCTGTTGCTTCCCGCGCGCGCGAAACCTGTCCCAAACCCTATAAAAATCTCTGTATCCCCAAGCCCGGGGTGCCAGTTCACCAAAGCTCCGGCTGAGGTTCTGCTGGACACCCGCAGGCGCCTGTGTCCCAATAAACCCCCTCATGCTTTTGCAGCCAGTGTTTCGTGTGATTCTCCTTGGACAGGGAAACGGGGGTCTTTCATAAACGGGGTGCTTTTCATTGGAGGTCCCACCGAGATATTCTACACCGAGTAAAGGTGCTGGGACAGGAGAATTGGATCCACCACTCTCGGATTAAGGCCTGCCATCCTGAACTGATACCTAAAGAGACTTCTTCTTCCCAAGAAACTGAGGAGCGATACTCCTGCACTCCAGTAGAGGACCTAAAATATCTCTTCCGCAGAGAAAATGGTGATATGTAAACTTTTCCTTCTCTTTCTCCTTGTTACCATAAACAGACAAACTGAAGCCAACTCTTTTCTAATGTGGGCTCAACAGTATGCCATTAGGTTACAGAAAGATAATTGCTGGATATGTGGACTATTACCCCTTTCCAGCACTTCTGGACTACCTTGGTGGGTATCCCCATTACAAGGAAAGGACTGGATAAATTTACAATCCTTAATGTTACAACAAAAGAAAGAAAGACCCTATTTACAAAATACCTCTCGTGCAGATGTTAATTTATGGCCTATAAATGAAACTCTATCACAACCTGGTCATGGAAAGATTTTCACTTTAAACCAGACCAACCTTCAGACGTCCACTACTGTTAAATCCCATATAGGCCCATCTAATTCTCTCCCTCCACTACCTGCACCATCAATATGTCACAGGTATAAAGATGGTTATTATCAGATTTGGGACGGAGATTTATGGCTCACTCCCACTATTGGGCATTTAAACCAAAAGGCCCCACTCTGTTGGGAACAGCGAAACCATACCTATGACACGTGGCCTAATGCTACTCGAGAATTAGGATGGACCCCAGAGTCACAATGTCAAAAAATTATAGTTTTACAAGCCAATGATTGGTTTGGAACAAATTGGATTTCTAGACCTAAAACTATTTGGCCAGCACCCAATGGGACTCAATGGATATGTGGAACTAACCTATGGCCCTGGCTTCCCCCAGGCTGGATAGGAAGATGTACTATTGGGTACCCCTGGATGCAGGGGAGATGGACCCCAAATATAACTCAGCCAGCAAACCTCCCCAATCTCAAACACAGATGGGGACGATCTGTATTTCGTTGGTATGATCATCTAGCTTCTTTGTTTATCCCACAAATTGGTTTAGAAGATGTAATGTGGCATGTGGAGACTTTAAACAATTATACTCAAACTGCCCTCCATGATGTTGAGGAAAGTATCTCTCTCCTTAATACTGAAATAACACTTATGAGGAAGGCCATCTTACAAAATTGAATGGCTTTAGATGTCCTCACTGCAGCCCAAGGTGGTACTTGTGCTGTTATTAAAACTGAGTGTTGTGTTTACATCCCTGACAATTCTGGCAATGTGACAAATATCCTTAAGGATTTACAAACTCAGATAAAAGCCATGTCCTCACCAACTTTGTCATGGGAACAATATCTTAGCTCCTGGTTCTCTGGTACTTCCTGGTGGAAAACATTGTTAGTCTCTGTCTTTGGTATCATACTTATTGGCATATTCCTGTGCTGTGGTATTTATTGCTGCATCAATTTGGTTCCAATATTAATGAATTCTTGTTTCTCTTATAGACCGCCCATCGCCCAAATGGCCCTCCAGCCTATTACTTCTCAATCGGACTTCTATCATGGACCACTCGATAGACCCGATTTTTAAAAGGGGACTCCAAACTGCTTGCCCCAACATCGCCCCTTTTGTCAGCCTGAAGAAGCCAGAACGGTCTTCGCCCCCATTCCTTACAGCAGTAAGGAGCTCCCCAAATTAGAGGGGGGAATGAAGCCAGATTTAAAGTTAGGTAGTCAGTGTAGTTAGGTAAATCGGGTCTAATATCGAGTGAAATCTAAAATGGAGGCCATGCTGGGAATGACTCAGGGAAAACACAGGACAATGGATATAAGATTCTATCCATGATAAAGAAAAAGGGGGGAATGAAAGACCCTAGCCCAGTTAGCCCAGTTACCTAAGGCCAAGATATGTAACCAAGATATCAGGCAGGCCATAAACAGGTTCAGGCGCCAGGCATGCTTTCCGGACAACCGGTTGAAGAACAGAGCACCTGCATCCTGAGGCATGAATGAATAAACCGGAACAGATAAGCAGGAACAGAAAGAATAGAATGCAGACCTGTGGTTTTTGGAATGCAGACCTGTACCCCCTAGATGGCCTATATGCTAGATTTAAACAAACCAATAAGAAACCTGTTGCTTCCCGCGCGCGCGAAACCTGTCCCAAACCCTATAAAAATCTCTGTATCCCCAAGCCCGGGGTGCCAGTTCACCAAAGCTCCGGCTGAGGTTCTGCTGGACACCCGCAGGTGCCTGTGTCCCAATAAACCCCCTCATGCTTTTGCAGCCAGTGTTTCGTGTGATTCTCCTTGGACAGGGAAACGGGGGTCTTTCATAAACGGGGTGCTTTTCAGGAACAAGTTTATTAGCAAAATTGAGTTAGTTGCAATAGACCT
Organism: Urocitellus parryii; assembly: GCF_045843805.1. Taxonomy (NCBI): domain Eukaryota; kingdom Metazoa; phylum Chordata; class Mammalia; order Rodentia; family Sciuridae; genus Urocitellus; species Urocitellus parryii. The sequence goes on along the minus strand of NC_135534.1, from coordinate 84,691,197 downwards.
GGATTTGCCTTGATACAGCATGTGAAAATAACAAAAGCACCTTTCCCACAACTTTATCAACTTTATCTCCATGAGTAGTCAAGTGCCTAAAAGTCTTCAGACTTTTATCTCAACCATTTGGAATTTTAACTTAGAGTGCCAATGAACATGCTTTTCCTTATGTAAAGATCACCTATTTGCTTTATGTTAGAGTAACATACTAGTGGGAAATAACATATTAAAATAGGGATAATGAATACTTCTTTGCTTGATCCCATAGAATTCATTTCAATAGAAATCCAATTCACAGAGGTGACCAAACTATATTGGGTGAATATATGGGAGCTCTAAGTCAATTAACCTGACAGTTCAGCAACCTAACACAGAGAATTTATTCAAATAATATTATAATAATGACTGAATAATGCCAAGGTGGAATCATATAACACTGTAAATGCAGGTTATATGAAGAAAATCTGGGTTCAAATCACAGCTCTGCTTTGAAAAACTGTGTGACTTTGATCAAACTTTCATCCCTTTGAATCATGAAAAATGCAGATTATATAACTACTTGATAAAGGTTTTATAAATAGTAGGCAAGATAATGTATGTAGGCTATTGCATGATTGACATGTAGTAAATACTCAGTAAATGGAAGTAGCTGCTTCTATTACTCTATATATGATGATTATCAACACCATGGGTATTACAGGGATTAGAAAACACAGATTAGAGATATAAGGGTTCTATTTTCAAGAACTTTACAGTTTTGAGTGCATACATATAACTTGCAACACACAAAAGGAACTCAGAAGAATGGTAGGTTAAGTGTAAAATACTAAATGTGAGACAATAAAGCTAACTAATATTCTTTAATCAGAAAAAGGAAGTTAAAATTCTAGTGAAGTTTTAATAGGTGTAGTGCTCTTAGGAAAAACAATGAGGGATCTCATACTATAGCCAAGATTTATAGGAGTTTTGTAAATGGAGCATGAACTATAATAAAAGGGGAAATTGAAGCATTAAGGTGAGAGTTGCAAGAGGAGAGGAGTCCTCTTAGATGCAATACCTGAGAGTTACTGTTGAAAACTAGGGAGGGTATGCACACTAGATGGGTATACATTTCACTTTGTCTGGGAAGCCTAGACCTGGTTAGAGTTCCTTGCTGGGTATTGCCTGCCTGTGTTTTCTCTACTATAACAATCATTACATAGGGGCATTACTTGTTTAGAGCCCATTTTCTTGGCAGTTTTAGATTCTGACACTCATGCTTACCGCTCTGATTAGCCAAGTGTCTGGCACATGGTAAGCACTACATAAACATATGCTGAATGAACAAATGCATTAATGCAAGAATGAGTTGAGTAATTAACATGGAATTAATAGGTGATTGCATCATATGCTGTTCTGTATTGTTTTCTAGTGTTTATAGGGGCTAATCCTATCTTCCTGTTGACACTGTAAACTGTACTGAAACACAGCAAGAATTCGGCCCCATATCGCCAACACTACCACTGGAAGGCATCCAGTTACAGACAAACATGTTCAAAAGATCTTTCTGAGTTCTTTGCTAATAATCTCTTTCTTTCTCTATTCTCTATATTCTATTTATCCTTTATACCAATGCAAAGACTCACTATGAGATTAGAAGCTTGTCTTATAATGAGTGAATTAAGGAGTATCTTGACAGCATATATCTCAAGGTATACTCTTCCAACCTGGCAGCCTTCTAGAATCTCACATTGCTGTTGATTCCAAGCTTTCAGGTGATACAGGAATGCATCAACTGAAGCCAAATTTTTATCTTTGAAGTGCTATCTTTGTTGTTATCATTTGGTGTTACAGAGATTTTCTTCTTGCTAACAAGTTCAGTTTTACTTTTGCATGAAAGTATGTTTATAATTTAAAGATAATTTGAGAACTTTTTGTAGGTAAAAATGATGTGTTCAATTGATTTCTAGTTAACAAACTCTGGTACGTTCAATCATTTCATCCAATGAGCCTTTTGAACACCTCTCAGATTCCAAGTAGTAGAAAAACTCAGATGAATAAGACTCACTGCTGAAGATACTCAAAGTCTGGATGTGCCATAGCCACATTTGTAGGATCTGAAAGGTGACATTCAGAATATTCCCTTCTAGGGGTTCCCTCCAATCCCTCTTCAGTCCTATGTGTTGGTTCCCTGCAAATACCTTACAACAGAATAAGACTTCTAATTCAACAAATTATAACCCCTCCATAGTCTCATTAACTAGCCTTTACTCCAAGCTACCTTATTCTCATGTGGATTTTTCTGTTTTATTCTATAGTTCTCCTTTTCTAAAACCTAGACTGTGTATTTCATGGTTATCTTTCTGTGAGACATACAAAATATTTCTGTCTCAAAAAGACATTGAAAACTTGGGACAGTAAATGTAGAACATCAAGGAGGTAAAGAGGAAAAATCCCTCAGCAAACAAAGGAAAACCAACACACTTGTAGAGAGTCTGGAGAATAGACTCCTTTTTCCTTTCTCTCTGCCTACTTGAAGAAATTCTCCCATTTCTTCTGTTTACACTAGCTTCTCTTAGAAATACTAAGACAAAACAAATTCACAGAATTATAGTTCAAAATTATATTTTGAAAAGTCCAAGGAGTTCTTTAAAAATCTTAACTCAGATCTGGTTTAATCATGAATTCAGTGAAGTTTCAACGTTAGGGTTCATCACTACCATCAACTCCTCTCATGGCCCTGGGAGAGGTCCAAGCAATGTATTCACAAGGACAAATTTTAAAAAGTAAACTCTTTTACCATTGTTGGCAAAGACCACGGCTTCTTTGTATTCTGATTTTCATCTTTTTCCTCATGCTGGTGGCACTGGAGAAGCTGTGGTTATATTTGTTGATCTGGTGAAGGGGAGGTTGAGATGGGCATAAGTTATCTTGTTAGAGTGAGCTATATTTATGTGGATCGCAGTCATTTCAGAGTATGAGAAGTCATTTCTAGTTAGTCCCTATGGAAGAATGGGTTCAAGTAATATTTCCACTATGCACTAGGTCAAGCATCATGTCACAAGTGCAGGGTTATTCACATTTCGTGATAAACATGTGTCCCAGAACACACAGCACTGAGAGTATTTGCTAGTGGAAAGACTGGATATCTTTCCATTCTCTCTAAAAAAGATGATATTGCAAAAAATTATTATCATATGAAAAGGAAATCAGACTATTCAGCTCCAAAGATGTAGTAAAGTAATTAATTTAGGGTTGTGCCAGGCAGTTAATAACATTTTCTTATTAATCCAATTTTGTGATTTGTTTGGTATTTTCAGCTTTTTAACTATGATTTTGTTACTGATTTAAAATAAATATTTACCTTCATAACTAATTTTGCATCTACAATATTAAATTCTTTTCTCAAAGAAGATCCCATAGTATGTAAGTTTCAAGTCCCCACAGAACCTGGATTTGTCCCTGATCCAACTTAATTATCCCTTCATCTTTAGAAGATTTCTCTTCACATTTCAAGATAACTGAAGGCCAATATCATATAGTTCATAGCAGCACTGTACAAACTCCAGACCTTCTGACTTCATCTCCATTGCTGTTATTACCCTAGATTGTTTTACTTTTGAGTATAAGTATCATGAAAGTCAAACACCTTCAATGAAAAAAAAAAAGGCAAGTAAAGAAATCTCCTGATGACAGTTTATAATAATAGGACTTATATAGTATTTCTTATATGCTAGTGGTTGTTTTAAAGTGCTTACATAGAACTCAATCTTCAAAACAATTTCATGACTAAGCTAATCATATTATCCTCATTTTTCAGATAATGAAAGTTGAAACAAAAAGGTGAAGCAAGGCTAGAGTTGTGGCTTAGTGATAGAGCGCTTGTCTAGTACATGTGAGGCACTGAGTCCTTTGATCCTCAGAACCACTTAAAAATAAATAAAGGTATTGTGTCCACCTCCAACTAAAAAATATATTTTTTTAAATGGTGAAGCATACAGACCGAGTTCACACAGTGTGGGGAAAGCATGACATTTTTTGTTTTGTGGCAGCTTGCAGCAAACATTTATTGAGTGCTTACAGTGTTACAGTCACTTTGCCAAGCATTACAATTCATTATAGTATTCTATCTTTACAATCACCCTTTGAGATATGTAGCATGACTCTTATCTTGCAGTTGAAGAAATTTAAGTATAGAGACATTTAGTCATTTTAAGTAAGTAAGGGGCAAAGTAAGTACTTGATTCATCTCTGACTCCAAAGTCTGGGCTCTTAGCTTCAATGTGATACTGCCCATCAAAAAAAAAAAAAAAAAAAATCCTCAATGCGCCTGCCATGGTTTCCTTGACCTTCCACTATTGCCACATCCATCTTTTAAAGCAACAATTGGAATGGGCATGTGGACAGGGTTAGGATCAGGAATGGGGATAGCAGCATAAAGAATAGTAGGCCCCATCCTGGCAATTCTGATATACATACTGTGTATACCTAAAATCAGGGCACCTGCTACCATCATACACCATGATGTTCCTTTCACTTGACCCCTTTCTTCAACTTTTGCAATGGTCAAGAGATGACAAATTCATTTTTAATTTATGTTCTATGATAAAATTATGAATAACTATGAACAGATATGTAATTTAGATACTGGGGAAAGTTTATAGAAGTAGCAAACTCAAATCCATACTAAGGTTAGGGAAAATAATACAAATAAAATAGCAAGAATGTAATGCCAGGGTGTGTCAGGGATAATAGTAGAGTAGAAAGTGCACATCCAAACCGAATAGCAGATACTGAGAGCAACAAAGGGTTGCCAGGTGGGAATATGAACCCAGGGTGACTAGATCTGACAATTAAAAAAAAAAAATCTAGATTTTTGGTATAAGCATGTCTCCTAAATTGTAAATATTTAAAGCAGTTCATTTTTATTTTATTTTATTTTTTTTTTGCTTTTTAAATTGATTTTTTAAAAAAATAAATGACAGCAGAATGCATTACAATTCTTATTACACATATACAGCACAATTTTTCATATCTCTGGTTGTATTTAAAGTATGTTGACACCAATTCATATCTTCATACATGTACTTTGAATAATGATGTTCATCACATTCCACCATCCTTGTTAACCCCCTGCCCCCTCCCTTTCCCTCCCACCTCTCTGCCCTACCTAGAATTCATCTATTCCTCCCATGCTCCCCCTCCCTACCCTACTATGAGTCAGCCTCCTTATATCAGAGGAAACATTCAGCATTTGTTTTTTTGGAATTGGCTGACTTCACTTAGCACTATCTTCTCCAATGCCATCCATTTACCTGCAAATGCCATAATTTTATTCTCTTTTATTGCTGAGTAAAATTCCATTGTGTATATATGCCACATTTTTTTTTTTTATTCATTCATCCACTGAAGGGCATCTAGGTTGGCTCCAGTTTAGCTATTGTGAATTGTGCTGCTATAAACATTGATGTGGTTGTGTCCCTGTAGTATGCTGGTTTTAAGTCCGTTGGGTATAGACTGAAGAGAGGGATAGCTCGGGTCAAATGGTGGTTCCATTCCCAGATTTCCAAGGAATCTCCATATTAAAGCAGTTCATTTTTAAAAAGCACTAAACCAGCTGACACTGCAGGCCAAACAAACAAACAAACTTCACATCTGTAGGACTTTTATTTGTAGCCTGTCTTATAATGGGTGAAGTTAGAAAAGTCTGAGATGGCAGGTTAAAAAGGCTGAAAAGAATTAGTGGAATATTTGTTTTTTGAAAAATGTACTTTGGTTAGAATAATTTATGTGGTGGAGGTGGATGATTGAGGGATGGAATGGGAATGGGAACTAAATAAACCAGTGGCCTTTTTGGAGCTGATCCTCTTCTTTCCCCCTTTGGAGTAGTATTGGTCTTGGACCATAAGGAAAAATAGCAAGAACCTAATTAACAGCTCTAAGGTAGCAATCAATTTACAATTGTGTGAAGTGCAAATTCCTTTGGGCAAGAAATAAATTACAGTATTTGCAAATTTGTAAACAATATAGCACTTTTTCCTGAATGTATTGGGTTTCTCCAGAAAAATAAAAACAAATTTGAAAAAGCAAAATGCTAGGAAAATAACCTTTTGTCCCAAGAAATGAAATTTTAAAAGTATCTTTAGTAATTGATTTTCTCCATTAAATTCTTAGGAAATATAGAGGGTCCCAGTTTTTAGGTCAATAGAATGAGAGTGTCTAGAAAGTAAACAATTCAAATCCTTAGTCACAGTATATGATTGACTGGGTATCTTCTTTCAAAAGAGCTGAACATAAAAATTTTCCCTCAGTCCTCCCTATATCCCTAATTTGTGCCAAGAACTTCATTCTAAAAAAGAGATAGTAAGCCGCAAGCCATAATCACCAATGTTTAATGTAACAAAGAGCATCAGTGACAAAGACATTAACTCAATCTTTCTGCTCAACAGAAGTAGTTTTTATAAACAATTCTATTCATAAATGTTTATCAGAATCATTTTATAAGATCCAATATCTGTTATTAGAGAGACCCTGAAAGAATGTATGGTTTATTTAGAAAAGTAAGAGCGCTAATTCAAGATTTTATCCAGTTTTAAGGACTTAGCTGCAGGCTGAGCTAGAAGCCAAGCATAAAAACTAAATGTAACTCCTTCCCTGCCCTCCAGGGGTTCAAAGCCTAAAGAGAAAACAGTTTACACCAATCATTTCGGTAGTGAGTTTGTTGGTAAAGAAGACAGACAGCAGAATACATCAGACACTAGAAAGGCAATATGTCAATCAATGGAAGGGTAACTGATGTGATACAGCAATCTGTATACGGGATAAAATTGGGAGTTCATAACTCATTTGAATCAAACTGTGAAATATGATGTATGAGGAACTATGTAATGTTTTGAACGACCAACAATAAAAAAAAAAAAAAAAAGAAGAAGCTTGGCTCTCCATGGAACTTGGACTGATGCTTGACTCTATCAGGAAATCATTGAACAGCAAAAGAAAATCAATTACCAAGCAGAAGGAGGGGAAAGGCATTAGAGGCAGAGGTAGGTGGAATATTAATGACCTTATGCAGGAGAATGACAGATAAAATTTGTGCTTTCAAATGATTGCTTTTTCCTATGTTCTTTTTCAAACCATTTCACAAAATATTTTTAGCAAGTCACTCAAGAGCCTTAAAATATATTCATACCTTTTTACTCAGAAATTGCAGGTCTAGGAATCAGAGATGCTGCCAGAAATTTATATATGAGGAAGTGTATCACAGCATTATTATAGTCAGAAACAATCCCCATGTTCATCAATGAGTAATGGTTAAACAAACTTACGGTACGTCCAAGCCATAGGTCTACACAATCATCAAGCGATTTCATGTATTCCTCATTAAAAAAAAGTCAGTTTGAAATAATAATTCAAAACAAGCAAAAATGAATATGAAATACATTTCAAAATGATGTAAAATGTTTCATGAAGTGTCATCCTAATTGTAATAAAAACAAAAAGCTCTCAACCTTGTTTATAATTTTCACCCGTATCCTATTTTTCTAAAGTTCTTCCTTATTTTAGACATACCAGAAAATGAAATGGGAGGAGTTTCTGTTTGTTTTGTGTGAAATCAAAGGAATTTACTTTCAATTCTTTTCCTCTTATCAGTGATCCTGACTTGGGGCAAATCATTTACTAAGTCACATTCTCATGATTGTATCCATGCTGGCCAGGACCTAAAAGAAGACCAGGTGAGGAAGTGTCCAGATGCTGGATTCTCCCAGGAGAGGGAACAAATAAGATGGGAGTGAGAATTGAGGGTGTGAAGACCAGAAAGGGTAGCTGCTATGTACTGAGAATGAGTTACCAGCATTGAGAATTGAAAGGATGGAAATTAAGAACTGTCCTGATGCACTACCTGATTAATAGCCAAATGAAGAGCACTAAAAAGATGTTATTAAAGTTTGGAGGAGCGTTGTAGTGGACAGAGCCCCTCAGGTATCTGACCAGGTATCACTGAAGATATTCAGGCCCTAAAACTTTCCTTTTGGTCATCTTTGTTAGAGGGCATAATTGTGCAGGACTGGCCCTCTTGCCTATCATTTATTGGGAATTTAGTTATTGTAGAACTTAAAAGACCTCTTTGCAAAAGGGTTTGAGCTGTTAGGCGAGAAAAAACTTATAAAAAGAACATATTAGAAAATAATTTGAAGTTAAAACACTATTTGAGAAAATTCAAACTGTGTACAAAAATTCACTTCATCCATCAACTCTCCTTCCTTCTAAAATGTACTCATATAAAATATGCTTTAAAAGACAGAACAAGCCAGGAATATAGCCCAAGAAATTTACCACTAAATGAGGACACATATGTGTTTTAGTTCTTGGAAAAACTGTGCCTTGCTGACTTTTTGCCTGGATTTCTTGGTTCTCTGCACTGAAGGGCATGTGGTAATTTCTCCCTCGGATAAATTTTCTTGCTTTTACAGTTTCTTCTTCTAACTGAATGTTAAGCACCTTTCCCACACCATTGCTATTCTAGGTTATGTAGATCTACACAATCATCAAGCAACCTTCAGCAATCACTAACTAAATGGATCGAGACATTTACCCAACCACAAAACTTAGACCGTTTGGGGATTTTCCAGTCTAATTTAATCTATATAAACCTGACACCAGCAGATTTTCATTTCCTTTGTTCCTTGTGTAGACTTGGTTTAACGTGTTAGTCTCTAAAAGGGAAAGTGGAGACAGCTGTTGAGAAATGAGGAGAGATTGGCAGTTATAAACACGCAATTTGGTCTAATAGCTTTGATATGCTAAACTTGCTAGCTCCTCCAAGTGTACCTTCCTGATTTTGCATCACAACACACTGAATCCCAAAGGAAGCCACGATAGATTTTTAAAATTAAAAATAAAAAGAAATGCAAACCAGTGGAACGGTTCTTTTAAATCATCTCCAACAGATTCATTCTACGAACTGCAGGCCCGCACAAATCCTGGTACACTAGAGACCTTTAAAAGAGGAGAAGCCAAGAATACTGATCAGGTTCTAAAAAGCGAAAACAGGTGATGTCATAACGCACACTCCTGTGTGATCACCGCCAAGGCCGCGTGGGGAGCTGCAGCTCCAAAGAGCACCGAGCTCTGCGCCAGCCGGCAATCCGAGTTATCTCCGGGGCCCGGCGGTCACCGGTGAGCACCCGGCACCAATCAGGTTCTTGCTCAGCTCCTGCCTTTGTTCTCACTGGGGAGCAGGTTTCGGGCTTCTATCATCCGCAATACGCATTCTGCCCGCACGCGCGTTGCTGGCCCCCTCGGTATACCTGGCACCCGCATTTGTTTGTCCCTCCGCACCTTGTCAGCCAGAGCTTTCAGCTGTTACATCTGCCTTCTTGCCTCAGAGTGGACGTAAAACCCCTGACTCACCATTTTTAGCTTTGGGAGAAGCTGGTCCTGCCCAATCGTTTTAGGTGGCAATTTGTTCTCCGAAGCTACCTTCCCAGGCAGGGCTCTGTGCTCTGCATGTATCTGACCGGCTGCTTAAGAATGGATTTTGGAGTAAGAAGAAAAACCTCTCTTTGGTCATTTCGTGTTTTCACGCTAAGAGTACTGTGAGAAGGTGCTTCAGAAAAGAAGCGGAAACTGCTAAACCCGATATGTCTCCCCCCTCCCCCACCAACTGGATTATTGTATAAATATGCCTCAGACATCTACCCCCATCCCATTCTCAAGCCTCAGGTAACGAACTAGTCTTTTACACAAGTCTCACAATAAATGACGCATAAAGTTCTTTGAGATCTCTGGATGCAAAGTGCATCAAGACTGCAGCCTCCTTTAGAGCTAACCTTAGATTTTTGGCTGAGGGAAAGCCCACCACTGCCCCGAAGGAAGGAACGTCTTAATCTCTACCCTTCTCTCACCCCCACACCACCCCTTTCTCCAGAAATCAGAAAATGTTTAGCTCAATCGTAGACCCTCTAGCGAGCTCTAGCTTCCAGCTATTTATCTCACTTTCCTCACCATTTCAGTAGAGACCTAGGAGAGGGGCGTGGCTTGATTTGGGGGTGGAGCTGATCTGCCAGTGTTATTTGCATATAACACACCCTCTTTTTCTTATTGGCGGAGCCGTGCACATTGTATTCCCTCCCACATCACTACCTAACCCGCCATCTCCCTTCAGTTCTGAGCCTCGGAGATAAACTTAACTTGCCCGGAGATTCAAGGCATTTTCGGCCTCTGCGATTGGCCGGTGAGGCTCTCAGCCGAGCCCTAGAAGCTCATTGGCTGCGGCCAAGCGCTCCGGGGGCGTGGCTAGAGCTGTCCGATTAGCGGGAGGGGGCGGTACCGGAGTGTGGAGGTGGTGAAGGTGGTGGGACGGCGGGGGCGGGGCCCGCACTGAGGCGCTGCGGCGGCGGCGGCGGCTGTGGTGGCGGCTGCTTGTCCTAGGCTGGCGGGGGCGGGGGTCTGAGGATGGGGGCGGGAGGAACAACGGGCCGGTGAGGAGCAGCCGCCGCCGTCTCTGCCATCGCTCCGACAGCCGTCGCCGGTGGTCGCCTCGCGCACCCCGGCTTGCTTTCGGGCCGCTGCCTTCCATCTCCACATCCCGCCCGGAGGAAGCTGAGGCTGAAGCTCGACCGGGGGACGGTCCGGCCCTGCATCTGCGCGACTGGCGGCAGTGACAGCCTGGCCCGACCCGCCGCCCGCCCTAGCCTTCACCCTCGGCGCCCGCAGCCACCATGAACCGAGGCGGCAGCAGTCCGTCGGCCGCCGCCAACTACCTGCTCTGTACCAACTGCCGGAAAGTGCTGCGGAAGGTACGGGCTTAGCCTGAGGTCCGGCCGGAGATGGGCGCCTGCCGGCCGGGGTCGGGCTGCTCGGGGCGAGGCTCGAAGGGATCCCTGGCATCGTCCCTGCGAGGCTCAAAAAGATCCCTGGCTTGGTTCATGCACGGAAACAGAAACAGGGGGTGTGAGTTGAGGGTGGAGGGTTCGGGCGTTTGCTGCTTTTTATCTCCGCCGGGACAGAAGCTAGTCCCGAGGGGTTGGGATTTGGGGGTGGGGGAATGCCTGTGGTCTGTTTTCAGCTCGCCTCGGTACCTGGCTATCCCCGGTCTGCTCCTCGGTCAGACTGAGGGAGGGACTGGTTGGAGCCTCCTCCCTGTGCAGTTTAGCCGTAGATGGAGGTTGGGATGAAATCAGAGCAGCCTGGTCTGGTCTTGAGGAACCCTGGCTCCCTCTCTGCTGTGGCTAACTCTGATGGGTGCTGTTTTTGTTTATTCTGTTGCCTTTGCTTTGCGCGCCGTGCCGGACTCCCCCTTTTCACATTCTTTTGATGGTAGTCCTGTGTCTATAGTTCAGTCACGAAGGAACTATTAAGGCATCTTGAACTTTATGCCCATGGGAAATGCTGTTCGATCTTACAGTTCCTCTGGTGGGGTTACGGGAGGAGACTGAGATGGACATGGGTTGTCTCCCTCCTTAGCACCCCCACCCCGTGTTGATCCAGAAAAATCAGACGCACCATCAGCTTAATGCTTCCCATAGGGACTGATAGAAAGTTTACTCCAGTATTGTTTAGATTACTTGGCTTAATCACTCCGTGGGGGATGGGGAGGATAGGATGGAAGAAGGAGATGAAAAACTGTCCCTTTAGACTGAGAAGAGTTTTAAAATTAGATTTTAACTGCCTCCACGAGTAATATTATAATCAGTTTATTCTTCTCCAAACTCTTATTTTTTGCATTGCATTAAGTGTAAATCTTAGATGAGGTATTTCTGTTTGTCCAGTACAAATGAATTAAAATTGCTGAGCTGTGCAAATGCACCGGGTCTGAGAGCTAAAATGAATATGGTACCCTTCCCCCCCCCACCCCCGAGAGACACACACACACACACACACACACACACAATTTCTCTATATACAGTCACTTTGGGATTGTTCTTTATATATGAAAGAAAGAAAGCAAGAAAGCACATAAGTAAGCAAGCTCAAATATTTGCGCTCTTTGTCCAAAAACTGTTTTTCTTCCTCTGTGGGTCAGGCCAAGTGCCAATCAAAGTTGTTTTTCAAGCCTCTTTTCCCTGCAGTAGGGCTGCTGCTTTTTTTTTTTCCTTCTATTTTATTTGAGAGCTTGAGGAAAGCAAAGAGATTGCAGATTTGAAGTTAATCAAAGAATTAAATATGCCTTAAATTGTGTTTATTGGATATGTTTCTCTTGAAACAGATTTTTATTAAATGTGCATGTTGAGTATGTGCAGTTATTTTTTTCCATAAACTTCGGGATCAAATTACAGTTGATACTTGCTCAGCTCATTGTAGGGCAGCTTGTGAGAAATGTAATGGATCAGAAGTGCAGATCAGGTTAGTTGAATGTTAACTCTTTCACTGCAGGGCCAGTTGTCATCTGAATTTAGTTCTTAAAAAATATTATTCCCTTACTTTAAAAGTGAAAGGTTGTCTTTGACATAAAAAATATGTCTTTAAGACATATTTTGATTAAACTTAAGCTTAGTTAAAATGACAGCAAGTTTTTTTTTAATCAAATAAGAAAAAGATGTGCTGTTATTGACTGAAAAAAGATTTTTTAATGCCTCTGGCAATTTGTTAGGCTAACAAAAGCTTTGAAGGTGATATAGGTCTTCAAACTATTTTATTTTTCTTTTGAGAAAACTGTGGCTATGGATCCATGACATTTTACTAGTTAAAACATCTTTATTTATTTCTAGTTTATTTACTAGTTTGTTAAAAACTAGTATTTGTTTACCTAGAAAGAACATCTTCATTTTTAGACATTATTGAGAAAATATGGAAAATGGATGTGAACATTTTTATATTTTATAATTGCTGTGCACATCTCTGCCAGTACTCCAGTTTTTAGTAACTACAAGGTATTTAATGTTGATTCATGTAGTAGCATGAAATGAATTTAGATGGAAATAGAATTGTTTGTGCCAGTTATGACATGACTTGGCAACATTTGTAGCTTTTTAAGATTGCCTTTCTTAAGTGCTCTTAAATCAGTGTCTAGCAATTTAAATTTTTCATCATTCTAAGAATAGCATGTAAGGGTTTATTTCTAATAAGGACATATTTTTCTTTTTGATAGAATGTTAGTAAAATTCATCTATCACTTTAAAAAAATGTGATTCTGTGAGTTTATCTTGTGTTTTCCATTAATGTAGTATACACTAATAAACAAATGGATCATAGCACTTTGAATTTTAGTTCAGTGTAGCTTATAATGGAAGAATGAAAATCATGTGTATCTAGTATAAATTATACTTTGCTGTTATAAACCCTCATTAATGATGAGGGAAAGGTCACCTTTTTATATGACAAAAATTTGTGGCAATATGTTTAATTTGGGAGAAACTTTAAAAAGAACTGAATTCACAGTCAAGTAAACCTATTTGTTTTAATCCAGTACTTGAATATTCAATTTTATATTGGATGAGAATCATATTTATTCATAGAAGTGTCTTTACAAATTTGATTCAGTATCTTCTTAAATATTAAATGTACCAAATTTATAACTTAGGTACTAACTTATCTCTAGGAACAAATGAACAAACTATCATCATATTCAAAACTCCTATTAAGTCTAACTTACTCCATTGTCACATAGTTTAATAAAGTTTTTAATGAAACAGGAAATTCTTCTATTTACTTTGTAAGGTTAACAAGTTTTGAAATGTGACATATTTTACTTGAAGAAATTCCAGTGACACTGACATGAATCTGATCCTTTAATTTGAAAAGTGGAATGTGAAACTAAGGAAGGTAGGTAATTGTCAGTCCAGTCATCTTCCAGTAAAGAAAAGTTGGTATATTACAATGTATTTTGAGTATTGAACTCTTATTATTATTCTAACATTTAAAATTTGTTGGTATGTGTAGGAGTTCTAGTGATATATCTTTGTGTGATTATTATGCTTTTTAATTTTCTTTATAAAATCACAAATTTTGACAACACTTTAATGTTTTGTAAGCATAGATACTGTCAAATTTGAAAAATTTAGATTAGGAAGCTTATTAAATATTAATACTTTTATGTATTTCAACCAATAGAATGGGTTTACTTATACTATGAACTAGTAATTTATTCTGCTTTGGTTAATCAGGTTTCTTGTGTTATACAGTTTTGATTGTCAAAAGCAGTTTTTTACTTGATTTTTATCTTAAATAACCTAAGAGGAAATCAAACAATGAATTTATGACAGTGAAGTTTTATGCAGTGGTTTTCAAACTACTTTATAAGATGCTTCAGGGTTTTAAAATATTTAAATTGGATTGAAATTTTAAGTATCTTTTAAATTATTTTAAAAATTTAAGAATATAGCTGCTTATAACATGTATACATAATCCACCACATTGGAGCATACCACAGTTATCTTTTGTTACAAGATTATTCTTATGCAGGCCTTTGAATTAAACTTGTTCTGTTATCTTTGTACATATATTTAAACTTTTTTGTTGCTGTTATCTACAGAAAAGATTTTCATTAATTATGAAGGCATTGGCCTTAAAAAAAAATCCTGTACATATCTGCTCATGTTAAATTTCTGTGAGAACACAAACACTGTTATCAGTAATTGTTACTTTATAACTAAAATATGTATCAATTTTTTGTATATTTATATGCTTCATAATTCAAGTTCAATATGAGATTTAATTTATAAAAGCAATTCTGCTACTTCCCCCAGCTCCCTACCACCAAAATTAAAAAAGGCCTACCTGCTAATGTAGTGATACTGGAAGCCATAAAGATGTGTTTACAATTGAATCTTATAACAGGTCTTTTAATTTTGAGCAAAATAGCCAATGTCCTTAAAACCTAGTTTTCTTTGGAAAATGTGGATAATGTCTACCTGCTCCACAGGTTGCTTCATAGCTCAAGGAAGATAATGTGTCTCAAGTACTTTGTAAATCACGAAGTACAACTATAAACACAAAAAGGAAAGGAAAAGACTATATATTTATACCTTTTCCAGAACATCTAAGTTCTTTTTGTGTTGTTCAGTACATGCTGAGTAATTTGGTTAATGTTCACTTTTCTCTTCAATTTGTTGCCTGCATGAGAGTTAAAGATTATGCTTTTAGTTAAAATGATCATTTTTCATATTTTTATTTCCATATTTCAATTCTCTCACTCCACATACCCCTTAGTTAAATGGTAATGCAGTGCATTGTTTTTGGATTTTCAAATAATTAAATTACCTCTGATACTTCAGCAGTTAAGGGAAATTGCTTTTTAGTGCAAAAAGATTAAGAGTTAAGGATGTTTGTGCTTAATAAAGGATGGGGGTAAACTTAGCATAAAATACAGATTTTTTAATTAGTTCAGGAGAAGAGTTATAAAACTAAAAGTCTTAATCTTTTCTTCCCATTTCTGTTCTTTTCATTTTCTCCCTTGGAAAGATTGGATTCTAAAAATTTAGGTTTGTAATGATCTTCACAACTTTAAAAGAGTACTTTTACATTATCTCTGACATACAACCAGGAAGTCCACTTAAATCTAATGCTGTCTCTGTAAAAAACTATTCAAATTGTCTCCTGCAGTATTAAGGTTTCCATGGAATATCGTAGCATCTGTGGAGTACCCGTAGGTACCTAAAATTCTCCAGATAATAATGATTGGGAATTGAAAATTAGCCACTTTTTAACATACTATTGCAGATCAATTGGAGGAGAAGGAGAGTAGAGTAAGCTGGCTACTTTTATTATATGTCTAGCAGTTGTTTGGTTAATTTTTTTTAATAAGACAGTGTAATAGTTCTCAAAATATGGTCCTTAGACCCCTGTGGGTATCCAAGACTCTTTCAGTGATCCTAGGAGATCAAACTTATGTTCATAATTTTTTTTTGTCATTTTTCTGTGTACAAAGCAATGGGGGTATAACTATGCTGGCCCCTTAATGTAAATCAAGATAGTGGCCCAAAATAGTGATCACTGTTTCCTTCACCACACAACACTGGGGGAAAAAATTGTCACTTTCTCTGAAGAATGTCCTTGGAGGACAGTGAAAACTTAAATTTTGTTTAAATCCTGACGATTGAGTACTCACATCTTTTTACCTGTTGATGAAATGGGAAGTTCATAAAGTGCTTCTATTGCATATCAAACTGGTTGTCTCCTGGGCAAACTTGGGCAGTTATTTTAGTTACAAGCTGAACTAGCCACTTTTTCATGGAATCCCATTTTTACAGACAAACTGGTTACTCAGACTTGGGTATTTAATAAACTTTTTATCTTAAAGATGAGTAATTTGAAATGAAAGTTCAAGGAAAATAATTGACAATATTTGTTGCTAGTGATAAAGCTCAGCATGCAAGGAAAAACTAAGTTTGGAGAACATATATCTGCCTTCATTAAGCTAGAAACCTTCCCCGTTCTTAAAGGTGCTCCCCTTGAGATCAAGGATGTTATTAATAAATGTGATTTTTTGATATTGTGTAATAAAATGTGTCAACATTTGGAAGATCTGTACAACTCATTGAATCAGTATTTTCTAAATGACCCCTGTATAAAGTCATTGATACTCAGGGCCTTTCCTTTTTTTCACCAGGAAACAACCAGTTAAAGCATAATGGACACAGAATCTTAAATCTAGCCATTCTTTTTATCCCTGGCAGTGCATATTGTCATTTGTTGTCCTTGAATTTTCAGGATCACGTTACTCATTTTTTAGATGTTTACCAAAATCATACATGAGTAAAAGAGCCATTCAAAATGCAAGATGAACTAAATGATATTAATGTAATATAGAATGTTAAGTTCACAGATGTGGTTTCACATTCCATATTGCAATTAGCCTTGCAGAAGGTATAGTTATCAAGTTCTGTTGTATCAAAGAGTAATCATCATTATCTACTTTTTTCAACTACATGTCTGTGTCAGGCTAGATTTCCCTCACATACTTCAATCAAAACATATCATAATAGATGAATGGAGAAAATCCAGTTGTCTTGTAATAAACACACATTAAAGAGATTTGTAAAAAAACAAGCATTGTTATCACAAAAACAAAATCCTCAGTATAGACAAAAGATAGGATAGCTCTGAATATGATAGTCCCTAATCATCTTTCTCAAACCTATAGGGAACTTTCCAGTGTGAAGTGTGTGTGTCAGGTTTGTACACTCTACACAAAAGCTATGGCAGCCTACAGCTGCCTGCAGTGTGGTCTTGAAGATGAGGATAAAGGTTCATTTATTCTATCCGTTTAGATTTGGTTGAGACCTTATGACTACCAATATCTAACCTATCCCTTAGACATCACTGCAATGGAAATGAGGATGGGGAAGGAAGTGAAATTTGCTATATACACTAAAATATGTTATCAGACATTTAGTTATGTTTCCCATGACAGTTTCCTTAAACCCATCAGTAGGTTGGCTATAAACTATTTTAAAAAATATATCCACAGTTCATGTATGGAATTTTTATTTGTTCTTCAGTTATTTTTTTCAAAACACTTGTGACATCTCCCCAAAGCCTTTCCTAATCTTCCAACTTTCTTCCCCCTTCTGCTTATCCTCTAGATTGCAATGCCATCCAATTATACTGTATTTATTGGTATATAACAATAATAATTTAGTTGTAACTAGCATTAATGATGAATTGTCATATTGAATTATAACTAACAAGTTAACACTTTTTTTTCCGTAACATAAATTGTCTTATTTGAGATCTGGTTAATGGAGAATATTTTTTAGCAAAGTGGGACTTTGATTTAAAGACAAATACTGGTGGTATTTTTGTATTGGGTACAATATAGTTGAGATAATACAATGAAAATTTCTCATTTTCTACAATAAGTTAGATATTTTTTTAGGATATGAAATCCCTAAATTTTTTAGTTATAAATGGACAGGACACCTTTATTTTGTCTATTTACTTTTTTTATATGGTGCTGAGGATCGAACCCAGTGCATCACACATGCTAGGCTAGGACTCTACCGCTGAGCTACAACTCCAGCCCGAAAGTGTTTGCTCTTTACAGTCCTATTTTGTTGTCATTTTAAGGAACACTTTCAGAAGTGCAATAGTAAGGATTATTTGAGAAAAAAAAGTGCACTGGTGCCTGGGTTTTTTGTTTTTGTTTCATTGTCTTTGTGATTGTAAGAATGTTTCAGTTAACTATCATACTACTTTTTGAAGGGAGTTTTGACAGGGTGTAAGAATATTTGCCCACCAAAAGAGGCATCAGGACACTAGCCATAACTGCTGGTCTTTTTCAGAAATGTAAAGGGGCCATTGTTTTCATGTGGACACATGTTCTACCTCTTGGAATCTGCTTGAGTTCTGTTGGGAATTGGCTAGTTTAGAGTTTAAGGGCATATCTTCAAACTTCCAAGATTCTCTGTAAGCTACCTCCTAAAGTTCCAGGTTGACTATAGAATTCTGATTAAACTTTTTCCTCCCCCACATACCCCCAGCCCTTTACCTTGGAAATCTCCCAAGCCAGCTGCAATCCCCTTGGCCAGCAGGCACTCCCTTGGTAACTATGAAACAGAATTGTTCTTAGGCTTGGACTACCCTATAACTAGCCTTTATTTTTTAGATCCACCCAGAAGTGAGTCATTCATTGGTCTGTGGGCCAGGATATTGGCTGCCCCTGAGGGGATATTATGAATATTATGGATATAAATATTATGACATATTTTACCCTTATGTTGGGCAGAAAAACCTTTCATTTTCCTGCTCAAAACTTATGATAAGGTATGACTGGCGTTTTTACATTACGTGTCTTAAAGACAATATTGAAAATGTCATAAAGAAGAATGAGTAGATATAAAATATGGCTAGTAAGACATACTTTCACTTTTTTTCTCTGCTAATTAATACTACTTATAATGAAGAATACCATCTTATTTCTAGATGTCTATTTTATTTTCACATCTTATTCTACCGTAAAGATGGTCAGTTGAAGAAATTTATCTTTCCAATTATAGATACATACTGAATATTTAGAAAGATTAAATATACCTCATGAGTAACTAAAGGTGGATTTTGTGGGAGATCATTATAATTATCTGAGACTGATTCTTAGTTTCAGGATATATTTTGTAACATCAATAACAGTAGCTTCTATTGAATACTGCCTGTACACCATAGTCTGTACTATTTTTTTGCAGTGGTGGTACTGGGGATTGAATTTGGTCACTCAATCACTGAACCACATACCCAGCCTTATTTTGTATTTTATTTAGCGACAGGGTCTTACTGAGTTGTTTAACACTTCCCAAGCTTCTGGGATTACCCGTGTGCACACCACACACCGCCCTTGGTCTGTGCTATTTTTAAGTTCTACATATTCTACCATATTTAAGTATCATAATAAATGATGAGGAACTATTACTCACACTTTATGGATGAAGAACCTGGCTCAGAGGGCTTTAGTAACTTACTAAAGGTTAGAGTATCAGTAAATGATAGACTCAGGATTGAAACCAGTTTGAACTCTGAAGATTAACATATTATTCAGATATAAGCACTGTGTTGTCTTATGTTTTTCTTTATGCAGATGATTTATCAAGTATAAAATTGTGTAAAAGGACTAAAGTTCCTCATTGAGATGTATTCTATTATTTTCTCACTAAAAATGAAACAATCTTATTGAAGAGTTTTAATCTCTTGGACTTTTCTCTTTTATCTCCATAAATCCACTATTATGTGAGCATTCTTTCATAATTTTTCCCCTAACTTCCTAGCATATTTTGCACATCACTTCCTACCAACTAGTCATTCATCATTTCAGTGGCACTGAATCATTCAGTACTGCTGTAGTACTTTTGACAACAGTGTCTAGAAACATTTTAAAAAATATATTTTTAGATGTAGATGGGCACAATACCTTTATTTTATTTATTTTGTACGTGGTGCTGAGGATCCAACCCTGTGCCCCACATGTGCTAGGCAAGTGCTCTACCACTGATCTACAACCCTATCCCCTATAAACATTTTGAATTTGAGTATTGTGTTTCTTCAATAGGACTTCTAAGAAATATTTTCTTTTTGTTACATTTTTTTGTGGTAAATTTTTCATGGTTATTTATGAAAATAAAAAATAACATTAGTGCTCATTTCCACCATTCACTTTGGCTTTCTGTATAAGGCAAAAATGTTAGTTATGGGAGCAAAACAAAGCAAAAACCCTACAATAGGCATCCTTTCCCTCCTTTTTTTTTTCTTTCCTATTCACATTCCTTACAAAAAAATACTACCTCTACAGAAGAGTTTCCAGTCTTACAAAAGATTTGTTTTGGAGAGAGGAAATTATGGCAGATGTAGGGCTGTTATTTATGGATTACAACTCTTGAGTTTTCCATGGAAGCACAGTAAGATATGAAGTTAAGTTCCAGAGTAATATTGGAGATATATCCAGCATTTACTGATTATAATAAATTTAACATATCTAACATTTACTGATTAGCCTGGAAACCTAGCTGCTGTAAGATTGTTTTCAAAGGAAAATACATCCCAAAATCTAAATAACTGCTTCACTTGAAGCTGTCTTTTCTACCTTGTTCATTCCACATTAATAGGGTAATAATTTGGGTATAAAAATTCCAATTCTCTTACCATAAATTTTTGAATCTTAAGATTAAATTCTCGGGGTTTGGAATATCTATTTGCATTATAGTTTTATTGTTTTAGTAGATTTTGAAATACACCATTAATAATCTCATGAAATACATGTATAGCTGTTAAACATAAGTTGTAGATTCACACATTCCTTAGGCAAAGTGTATTGTTGAACACCTAGAAATATCATGAAATAGTGGATATTCTTTTTATTTTATAGGAGGCTATTTAATATTTGGTGCTCTTAAAAATGATGGAAAATAGCTAGGCACAGTGGCAAACACCAATAATTCCAGCTACTTGGGAGACTAAGGCAGGAGCATTGCAAGTTTTAGAACAGCCTGGGCAACTCAATGTAAAACTACCTCAAAGGATGGGGGATATAGCTCCTGTAAAGCATTCTGGGTCTGATCTCCAGTTAAATCTAGTGGGAAGTTCTTTGACTAGTTCTTGTTATGATTATCTATGGGAGACCATATGCTCATGTGGTTATCTTTCTGTTCTCTTTTATCTTAAGAAGTAATCACTAATCTGATGCTTCTGGTTTAAAAAAAATCCCATTATATATGAGCATGAAAAAAATTATACTGATGTATACTGATGACTAAATCTTTATTAGAGGTATTACAGCGAACATATTTATCACAGTGGAAAATGGAAGACATTTATAATTAATATTTACCTTGATAACTTATTTAACTTCAGATACTAATAGAAACAATTCAATTTTTTTTGTGTGTGGTACAAATCCAACAACTAGATTTTTAAAATACCAAGTAACTAACTTGCATATTGCTATGAATGTGCTACAGGGTATTCCCACTTCCATTTTAGATTGCTACTAAAATTCAAATGAACTGTAGCAGCATGCCTTTAAAAAACCACTGTTCTGTTCATAAAAATACTCTGATGTCATAAAAATGAAATGTGATCTGTATTCTAACTCCTAACTTGTCCAACCTTTTTTTTTTCAGTGGCAGGTATTCATTACATAATGAGAAAAGAGGGAGAGAAGCCAGGCATGGAAGCACACACCTGTAATCCCAGCTACTTGGGAGGCTGAGGCAGGAGGATTGAAAGTTGAGGCCAGCATGGATGGATGCCTTAGCAAGATCATGTCTCTAAATAAAAAAGAATTGGTTGTGTTGCTCAGGGGTGGAGCACTTACCTAGTATATGTGAACTCCTGGGTTCAATCCCCATTCTAGGAAAAAAAAAATAGAGGAATGTATTGTTATATAAAGCCCATTTCCTTTTATTCTACCTTTATCTTCAACATCATTTTAATATTCCTGCTTCATTAACAGTTCATTAACTGTTTGGCAGAAGCTGTACACCACTAGAAAACTAAAATGTAAGGCACTGTTTATTGTAGGTCAATCAATTCAAGATAAAAGAATTTCTAAAATGAAGATGTAAGTCAGTGGAAAAGCTAGATTTGGCTCATAGAAAATTGATTCTTCAATGTACTTACACAGACACCAACTTCCTTAACAAGACCCCGAAAGCTCAAGAAATGAAAACAAGAATAAATAAGTAGATAGTTTCAAATTAAAAAGCTTTTCTGCACAGGAAAGGAAACAAACAAAAAAAAAATGAATAGAGAACCTACAGAATGAGAGGGAATCTTTGTCAGCTACTCTTCCAACAGGGGATTAATATCCAGAATGTATAAAGAATAAAAACACCACACAAAAAAAGAAACCTTGAATAACTCATCAGTAAATGGGCAAAAAACTAAATGGACATTTCTCAAAAGAAGAAAATACAAATGGCCAAAAAATATATGGAAAAATGTTCAACATCCTTAGCAATAAGGGTAATGCAAATCAAAACTACCTTGACATTTCATCATGCCCCAGTTGGAATGGCAAACATCAGGAATACAAATAATAAATGCTGGTGAGGAAGTGAGGGAAAAGTTACACTCATATGATGTTGGAAATCCAAACGAGTACAACCACTTTGGAAAGCAGTATGGAGTATTATGGTTTAGATATGAGGTTTTCCCCCAAAGCTCATGTGTGAAACAAAGAAGAAGGTTCAGAGATGAAATAAGTTTATGAGCTGTGTGACCTGATCAGTGGATTAAGCCACTGATGGATTAGTTGGGTGGTAATTCTAGGCAAGTAAGGTGACTAGAGAAAATAGGTCACTGGTGTCATGACTGGAGTTTATATTTTGTCTTTGGTGAATGGTACTATACTTACTTGTTGACATGTCCTGAGCTGCTCTACCATGTACTTCTTCCATGATGTTCTGCTTTACCTTGGGCCCAGACCTATGGAGTCAGTTATCTATGGACTGAGACCTCTGAAACCATGAGGCAAAATAAACTTTTCCTCCTCTACAATGTTCTTTTGGTCATAGCAACAACAACAACAAAACGGATTAAAACATAGATTACTCAGAAGACTAGGAATGGGCTTGGAAGGCTGAGGCAAGAGGATTAGAAGTTCAAAATCAGCCTCAGAAACTCAAGAGAAGCTCTGAGCAACATAGTGAGACCCTATCTCAAAATAAAAATAAAATGTGCTGGGGATGTGGGTCAGTGGTTAAGTGCCCCTCAGTTTCATCCCTGGTTTAAAAAAAATAAACAATAAGCAAAGAACTAGAAATGGAACCACCATAGGATCCTGTTATCCTACTCCTTAGTATTTATCCAAAAAAATTAAAATCAGCATGCCCCAGTGATACAGGCATATCAATGTTGATAGCACAATTCACAACAACCAAGTTATGGAACAACTCTGGTACCAACCAACAGAAGAATGGATGAAGAAAGTGGTATATATATGCAATGAAGTTTTACCAGTCATAGAGAAGATTGAAGTTATGGTATTTTCTTGTAAATGGCTGGAGCTGAAGAATACCATGCTAAGTGAAATAAGCCAGACTCAGAAGGTCAAAGGTCTCATGCAGAAGCTAGAGAGAAATAAGAAAACATAAAAAATGGGGGATCCCAAGAAAATAAAAGATCAGTTGAGTAGAAGAATGGGATTGAGAGGGAAGGAGGAGGGATGGGGACAGGGAAGAACTGTGGAATGAAATTGACCAAATTCTGCTACGTAAATATATAAATACATCACAGTGAATTCCAACTTTATAAAGCACCAATTTTAAAAAAACAAATGAATAGAAGGAAGACCAGTAGAAAAGAGGAAGGAGAGCAGGGGGAAGGAAGAGGGGAGGTAAAATAGAAGTACTAGGTGTTGCAAAGGAGCAAATTATATTCCATGCCTGTATTCATATGTCAAAATGAACCTCACTATTACATGTAACTATAGTGCACTAATAAAAACATTTTTAAAAAAGAGGAGAGGGCTACATTTTTACATAAAGCTCATTCCCTTTTATTATACCTATATCTTCGTCATTTTAATCTTCACAAACAATGAACTGTTTGGCAGAAACTATGGAGTACTTGAAAACTAAAATGTAAGGTGCTGTTTATTATAGATAATCCAAGATAAAGGATTTTAAAAATGAAGATGTAAGTGGAAAAGCTAGATTGGACTCATAGAAACCCGATATATATCTTTTCTGGAACATATGTAAAACATAGCTGGTTTACAATTATATCTAAGAAAAATTTACATACAAATACTAAGTTCCTCTTCACCATTTTATAGTAGATGTTTGTTTTTCAAGGTCAATTGAACTCATAGGTGACAGAGATATTTACTACTCAGCAGGGTTTTATTCTTAATGTCATAACTCACAGCAGTTTGCAAAACATTGGACAGCAATTTGAGGAATTAAGTAGGTCTTGACTAAGTTAAGGTGTTTTTACCTTTTTCCTTCTTTTGGTGCTGGTGGTTGAGCTCTGGGCCTCATGTATGCTAAGCATATACTCCTCACTGAGCTACAGTCTCAGCTTCTTGACTGAATTAGATATCCTTTCTAAGTTCCTATGATTGTCATTATGCTTTCCCACTCCAACTAAAACTTCCATTGGGTGGGTGATTGGGGTGATTAAACTATTTGTTAACAGAGATGAACAATTCCATTGGCTAATAAGCTTGTCTAGGACAAGGTTCTGAAGTGTGTTTCTGGAACCAGCAACATGAGCATCACTTGGGAATTTGTTAGGTTCCTAGGACACCACCCCTGAATCTGCTCTATCAGAAATTTTGGGGGTGAGAACCAACCATCTGTATTTAATAATTCTATCGTGATTCTGATGCACTCTGAGAACTGAGAACCACTCATCTAGGATTACTAAATCAAATGCTTCTACAAATGGAAATTATTTGCATTCATTTCATCTTTAACGCGGATTAACAGTTGTTTTGCTTATTTTAAAAAAAGGTCACCGATTTAAAACTTTCAGGTATAATCTGCTTTTATCTTATGAAAAATACCCTATTGTTACTAGACTCTGAACTTTGGCTTAAGAAGAAAAAGAATTGGGTTTTAAAACTTATTTATGACTAAAATCAAGTGAAAATATCTATTGACATTTCTTGCTTACATAAAAATTAGTGCTTCAATACTAACATTGGTAGACTCTGGTGGGTCTTTCTATCTAAGATTATTTTTATTTCAAAGGAGATTTATCAATCTAAGCTTTTGTGAAGAAAAGGAATTTTTTTCTTAAATCAAAAAAGAAATTATAACATTTGCCCTAAAGACATATTTAGGACTTATTCATTTTTTAAAATTCTTTTGAATCTTTAGACAAGAGCACAGGTACACACATACACATACACACACACACACACATATATATATATATATATATGTGTGTGTGTGTGTGTGTGTGTGTATACATACACATGTATCTACATATGAATATTATGGTTATTCTTTATATATTATGGTTATTCTTTTTCAATTACAGTAGTTTGCTTTTTAATTACAAATGGTATATCAGAAAGTCACATCAGGAAGTCTACAAATTAAATTAAAAGACAACATATCTAGGAGATATATATATATATATATATATATATATATATATAATTATACATGGACCCTAGACAAATAGAAGGTTGTTCTTTGAAAAGGAAAAAATTGTTTCACTTATTTTCAGTTCTATCTAGGACAGTGACTATAATTATATTTTATTGTTTGCTTGCATCTAATTTTGAGGTAATGGCTGTTTTCCTCATATTGTCTCTAATTTAGTACTAAAATTTAGCCTGTATTGATCTTATTTAGGAAAAATAATGGGTTCAATTAAATTGCCCCCACCATACTTCCAAGTTCTCTTGTGTAGTAGCTGCATCAGAAGTGTATGCAGTTACTTAATTCTAAACTGTGAAGAGTGATGCTTTTCTATTGACCATTTTTCTATCTTCTGTGAGGAAAGGACTAATACAGTACCTTAAATAGAACTGTTTCCATGGCAATGGGCAGTCAGCTTTTGACTTTGAGTTTCATAAAAAAGGAAATTTATAAAAGCATTTTCATGGTCTAAAATAGCAGTATGGTAAAAAGTAAGGTATGAGAATATTTCCTGTCAGTTATTGCATGACTGATTAAGCTAGCAGAACATCGCTTTTCTTTTTTAACATAGCACTTCATCTGAGCATTTTGAAATGCTGTACCATTCCTTCTCTTAATTAATGAATGATAAACGTTGTCTTGAGACTGATAAGAAACTAAAGAAGCTCAGAAATAAGCTTAGGATTGGGGCCCATGCCTGAGAAAGAAAGGTTGCTTTGCACCGGTTGTAATTTTATCCTTCTAAAGAATTTTATTTTTCTAAAGAGTAAATACTGAATAAATTATGGTCATTCTAGATTATATTTAAACAGAATTATATATATTGTATTTAAACAGTTCCTACAGTTTGGGGTATACAGATCACTTATCCTCTTCCACTGGCAATCTGCCTCCCTTGTTTTCTTTTTGTATCCACACCCACTGAAGAAGCAGAGCTCTTTGATTCTAGTAGTTGGGTCATCTTCCCTCCAGTAAAGATCGGTGAGGGTCCTCTAGACTAGAGGCTAGAAAGTAGGACCATATTATCATTTATAATCTTTGTTTTTTCCATTTTTATAGTTGATTCCTCTTTGACTAAGCCTTATCTCAGTATAGGATTATAATGTTTCTAGTTGAATCAGTTTTCATCTTTAAAGGATCACTTATAAATACTGAACACTCTGAGGTTACTTTTTTTAAAATTTATTTTTTAGTTTTAGATAGACACAATATCTTTATTTTATATTTATGTGGTGCTGAGTATCAAACCCAGTGCCTCATGCATGCTAGGAGCACTCTACCACTGAGCCATAAACCAACCCTCTAAGGTTGCTCTTAAGGAGGGAATTGGTTGAACAAATTACGTGTCATAAATACAGTGCAATACTGGGCAACTTTCAGGTTGTAGATCTATGTGTAGAAGTAGACAAATGTCTAGTAGGTTATTGAGTGGAAAAGGCTGGTTTTGAAAGTATATGAAGTTTTTTATTTTCATTTTTTAAAAAAGAGTACAGAAGGATGGAGTAAAAAATTAACAGTATTGATTTCTTAGTGAAAAGGATTGTAGGAGATTATTTTTACCATCTACTTCTCTTCATTATCTTTTTGTTTTGTTTTTAACGTTAAACATGTATTTTTTTTAAAAAAAAATTTAAAGGTTATTACTATTTTTAAATAATGGAGAAGAACAAATAACATAAGTGAAGGATAGTGAAGAGAGGAAATTCAAATGAGATGATAAATTTAAATTTAAGATGCATTTATATTTGGATGAAAACAAAAGTTCATAGAAGCTTTGAGTAAATCACCAAGGGAATAATAGTATATGTATATGTGACTAATAAGAACTCACATGTAAACTTTGATATATATAATGAACTGAATGAAGTTATTGTGGCTGTCTATATAGCATATTCCTTTATGCTGTCATATCATTTGTGCTAGGATTTTTCTTCAGGAACCTGAAATATTTACTAATATTTCATCAGAAAATCAGTATTTCTCCTTAATTTCCAATTTAAAAGATAGCTGAAGTCATATTGTTCTATTTTTATAGCATGTGGTAGTTAACAAGACATTGCACAAATTTTATTTTTTAGAATTAATTTATTTTAATTAGGTGTACATGACAGCAGAATGCATTTTGATTCATTGTACACAGTTTCAGCACAACTTTTCATTTCTCTGATTGTACATGATGTAACGTGGCACCATATGTGTAGTCATACGTATACCTAGGGTAATAATGTTCATCTCATCTACCATCTTTCCTGCCCCAGTACCCACTCCCACCTCCCTCCCCTTTGCCCCATCAAACTTCCTCCATTTTCCTCAGCTTCCCCCCCCCACCCCATTACGGATCAGCGTCCACTTATCAGTGAGAACATTAAGCCTTTGGTGTTTTGGCATTGCCTTACTTAGCTTAGCGTGATATTCTCTAACTCCATCCATTTACCTGCAAATGCCATAATTTTATTCTCTTTTAAGCACAAATTTTAGAAACATCAAATATGTAATTGGATGTAGAGATGTTATCTAGACCTGAAGATAGAAAAATATAGTTATTTTATAAAAATTTAGAGAGTTGTTCAATGTTATGTATGTTCTAAGGTTTTTTAAAAGAATAAAATGTATCTAGAATCTGACCTTGGATTTTAGAGAGCTTATTGTATGGTTGGAGAGAAAGATGTTTCTATAAATAACTATAAAGAGAGGTAAAAATGGAAAAATATACTCTTTTGACATATATTTAGTTGTGGATGAACCTTTATTTATATTTATTTTTATGTGATGCTAAGAATCAAATACAATGCCTCACATATACTAGGCAAGTGCTCCACCACTGAGCCACAACTCCAGCAACCCCCTTTTGACTTTTTATAGATATTCATAGATTATTATTTATCATCAACGATTGTGAAGGCACG
The DNA here is from genome assembly GCF_045843805.1 of Urocitellus parryii. NCBI lineage: Eukaryota > Metazoa > Chordata > Mammalia > Rodentia > Sciuridae > Urocitellus > Urocitellus parryii. Next base: position 84,662,801 of record NC_135534.1, on the reverse strand, counting down.
GGAAAAATTCAATCATCCAAGGATGTTACAATGTGGTAAAGAAGGGTAGTTAAATACTTGTTCTAGTTTTCAAGGGAGAAAGATGTGCTTTTGATGACATTCTTTATTCTTAATAACTTTTTAAAATCTAAATTTTAATTCTTGAAAATGGAAAAATTAATGTTATAGGTAATATTATAGATTTGCTTTAATCTGTTATTTTATAAATGAGTGTTTCTTAAGTGTCTTTCTTTTCCATTTTTAACACTTTGAATCATTTGTTGAGCAAGATAGTGAATCAAGGGATTCCTGTGAGCCAAATAATTTTTCTAAACCGAGTCCATTTTATAAATCATTTGTTAGATGATCTTTAAACATTTCAATTTAGTTATATTGTACTTTATGCACTCAATATGGCATATTTCTGTTAGCAAATGTTTATGCAGTAGATAAAATCACACTATTTTAAGAGCTTTACAGGTATTTATTCACATACTATTTCCACTGTCTGTTTGGTTAGCCTTCCTATTCATTCCACTGGTGAGGGAAGGATTCCCAACCTTGAATCATGAGGGTGACTGACCATGCAACACCCATCACTGGACAGATGAGATCAACAGCAATTTATTAGTCATATATACTCACAGCCCAGGGGAGGAGGACATTTCATCCATGCAAGGCCACATGGAAAGTGCACTTGGATACAGAGTGAGCAGCCAGGAGCAGTGGGAAGCAAGCTTTGTAGAATCAAAAGGATGAAGAGCTCCCTGGTTTCTGCAGGAAGCTGTGATTGGCTTGTTTGAATAATTCCATGGGCTGGCAGCGAACTGAAGCCTGTTACTGAGGAATAAGTAGGAATTATGCCTAGTTCACTTGATTAGGAGGATGTTTGACCAGGGGACCTTAACTACATGAGTAGAGTGGGGAAGAGATCTTGCAGTTAGGTGTTTCAGGTCCTTATGATATTACCAGATGTCAAGGCAGCACATAATATTGAGCTCTAATTTTAGGCTTTATACCACACTACCCTATAAGGTATGTATTATTATTGTCCTCCATTTTATAGATGAGGATATCAGATACACAGAATTATGAATGGAAAGGAGATAGAATCATCAGGCTCTTGGATGAAAACGCCTTGGCAATTAATAATAAATAGTAAGATAATTAACTTCTATTAATAAGATAGAAATGGAGGTAAAACTTTGAATTTTCATATGCTTTCCTTTTTAGATATTGAGAATGTCCGTCTGAGTTGATTTGTCATTATTGTTTTAAAAATATACTTTTCTATACGCCAGGAAGTAGTTGATGATAATTTGGGATGGACTTCCTTTCACTCTAATTATGTCAGAGCAGCTCATCCTTCTCTTCATAAAATTGGATATTTTATGTGTGTGAATTTGGTTTTCAAATAATGAAAATGTAATAATAAGATGCTTCAACTAATTCTGCTTTTGATTTTAATTTTTTTAAAGCATGGCCAAAGCCTTAATACAAGGAAGGCAAGTATTTATTTATAAAATATTATTTATAATTAACTGTATGTCATAAAGCACATTTTGTACATTTGAGTTTTCTTCATTTCTTTCACCTTGCCTGTGAACTTTGTCAAATTAAATTTTTGAAAATAAGAACAATTTAGACCTTTATTTAGTAAAGATTCATGAATCTAGTATATTGGGATAATAAGTTTCTTTTGCCTCCTTTTTGTTTTAGTAAGAATATGCTTAGGTGATGTAGTGGTAGAAAGCATCATGTCAGTTCTGCTTTAACATTTATGCGGTTTGTTTCATTATATAGATTAGGAAATAGTTTTAGCAAAACAGTGAATTTTTATATTATTCTGCAAGTCTATTATTAGCTCTGTCCATCTACATCTGCTACCACAACAGTCCATTCAATTTCAGATATCCTCCCTTCTCAGCTGAGTAACTTACAAGCTGTAGCCCTTCCAACACACACTTTTTTAAGTAACCTCAGGCCTTTTTCAATATAAAGTGACATATATTTCTGTCAGGTTTTTTAAACCACTTAACCTACATAAAACCCTGGTGCCATTTTTAGTACATTCCTTTAAAAAAATCTATAAGTGATATTTTGTGTGTGTGTGTGTGTGTGTGTGTGTGCGTGCGCGCGTGCGCTCCTATCATGCCCTCAACTTCATTTTCCCTGTAAGTACTGTTTTTTATTGCATTATTTTTTGCAGGGATTTTTGTTTGTTTTTAGGCCCAACATGTTGTGTTACAGCAGAATGATTATAATTAAAAATGTTATCTTCATTTTAAAATTTATCTTTGGATTTTAGTTAATTTCATTATAATAATATGATTAATTCAGGATAATCTGTACTAATTATAAATGTAAAAATTAGGTATAGGAATTCAGTGGTTTCTTTTTTTTCTTTTAATTGAATCACTTTAGAACACAGATGTCCTCAACCTTTAACACCTGTGAGGGCACAATATGGAACTTCACCAATGTATAATAAAAGCACTGTTGATTATTGTGAAATTATTAAAATTTTGCTTCAGGGGGATATTATGGAGAAAAAGCATAAAAATTTCACATTATGATCTCTAGCATTTTTTATTAAATATATGTGTGTGTGTGTGTGTGTGTGTGTGTGTGTGTACCTACACACCTTGGAAAGATAAAATAAACCATGTTAACAGTTGTTGTTGTTGTTTTGTGGTGCTGGGTATTGAACCCAGGACCTTGTGCAAGTAAGGCAAACACTCTACAAACTGAGCTATTATCCCCAGCCCAACAGTGGTTATTTTTGTATGTTGATATTATAAAGGATTTTTATTTGTTTATTTATACCACCTGGACAAAGTTTTATAGTCAAGAAAAAAAAAGAAAAAGAAAAACTACAGAGAGAGATAGTGTACACAAATAGATGTTGGGGCGATACAATATTTTAATTTATTTCTTAATGAAGCTCTTGGAAAAATACAATCTGTATTGAGGGGAAATTAATAAATCTTGCCAGGTATAATTCTATCTAAAATTTGAACATACAGCTATATTTCATTTTGTGGTTACTAAATTCTTGACAGAGCACTAGATTCTTTTCTTTATATTTTGTTTTATTTAATTCACATAACAATCTTGTGAAGTTGAGATATCATCCCTACTGCATGAAAGAATACATTAACATTTAAAGAGATTAAATATTTACCTACAGGTTGGATGTTGCACTAATATAATCATACCATAATACTTTTCTTTTTCTTTGGGAAAATGTGTATTTGGGGAGCATTTCACTTGTTTTTTTATTTGTAATAAGGAGAAAACAGCCATCTTATTCTCTTAAGTTAGAAGAAGCACATATTTTCTAGGGAAAAAAGGTTGTTACCTTTTGTGGCAAAGGATTGCTTTTTAACTTAATGGAATATTGCCACTCAAGACTTATGTAACTATATTTCATGTTTTGCCAATACAGAAATAAATTTTACTTATTAATGAAATCAACCTGTTATATATTTTCATGCATTTCTCTAAGAAATCAATTAACATTAACAAAATACAAAAGTATTTTGTATTTATATGTGCTATATGAAATACAGACATCTTGGTGTGTATTTAAAACATATGCCTATAAATTTAGAAGATTAAATCGTCGTGTATGCCTATGCAAACCATTTTTAAAATAATTTTATTCACATTAAAGGTAAGAGTGACTTTGGTAAATTCACTGCTATTGATTATAAAGTCAAATCGTCATATGATTAGTCTGAGGCTTCTAAAAACTATCATTCGACTAGTTTTATTGGCTTGGAAATGAACTTTGTCAATGAAACTTAATTCTTAGGATTTGTTACCACTCATGTAACTGTGCTGAAAAATGTCATAGTTGTTCCCAGTGTGATACACTCATCTTAGAGGAATTGATAATTTGGGGTACAACCAGGGAAACTAACATTCTTTGCATTACAAAATAAAATTAGCTTTTGAAGGGCTAATGGTAAAAACTCAGAAGGAACATTTGCAGCTTCAGCCTTTGCCCTTTTGGGTGCTTCTGTTTGGACCCACACTCCCAAGTTCTGAGAAAGCAATAGCAGTCCTTGTGAAGGAGAAGCAAGGCACTCCCACCAGCAGCCAGTACCGGCTGCCAGCCATTGGAACGAAGCATTTCAACCTACTGGCCAACCCATATGCCTCAATAGCTGTGAACATGCTTGGCACACTGATGATCATCTAGTTCTTCTTTTAGAAGAGAAAAATGTATTTTTGGAAATTTTATTCTAGGGAAAGAGCAGCTGTATTTAAAGGCCTGGTAGCATTATATGAACTCCCTAACAAAAGCTTGAAAAGTTAAAACTCGATATATCAGGCCATCTTAATCTTGAATGCTAAAGTTAAAATTCCATAATTTTTTAATGGAAATATCTGAGAATGACAAATCCATTTATTATTTTGTAAAAGACTTTCAAGAATTATTTGTAATATGTTGTATATTATAAAGATTGTAAAGTAACAAAGATTATTCATCTTATAAAGATTATTTTAAAAACAACCTTCATCACATATAAGATTTCTTATTATAATCATTGGATTTATTTGGGAAAAAAAACTAAAAAAGGAAGAAAATCACTAAGCATCATAAATCCTGACAATATATTTTTATTTTTAATTTTTTAAGAGTGGTTTATTTTCTTGATTGGATCATTTTTTATTGATTGGATCATTTATAGAGAACAGAGTATAGAACATTGAAAAGAATCTTAGATGTATTTAAAATTAAAGTGATTCTTTTATTAAAATAAGTAAATATATAATTTTCAAAATTGCTTTGTATCTGTAATATAAGGTTTTTTCTTAATCTTCATTTTATCAAATTCCAGAACTTTAAGGCTTATCAGTTTATTAGTAGATTAAATAAAATGTTTTTTTTTGAAAATAATAAAATATTTATTTTAAACTAGTAAAAATAGTGGGGAAGTTATTTTTAAAATATTATGTATTTTGTTTCTGAAAACTTTCTGTAGCATTTAGAATTTCTCATAGCATTCTCTATAACCATACAATGTTAATGCAAAAAGACTCTCGGGGATTGTCTTTTTCACTTTTCAGATGAGAAAAAATGATGCCCTGGAAACTAATCAAGGTCTTTCAATGTTCAATAAGGGAAAAGAACTCTGATTATTAGTACTCTTTTCATTATGTCACTTAGCATTGAGTCATATGACATTCTGACTATTATTGTTTGGGTATCTATACCAACTAGTTTGTATGTCCCTTTATACTTTGCATGGTCTTTCTTAATACCAGTCTCTATATAAACTGCTTAACAATGAAAAATTCAGTTTGTGTATACTGGTTAGTTACTTTCGTTGATATGAAAGTATGTTTTTAAATTAGAATGCCTAGTGCAAGGCTCTGGTCCCCATTAGATGTCCTTTTATTGCTTAAATCTTAGTAATGCTTAGATCATATCAATGATCTTATTTGTTGTACGTTAACTAAAAAACTAAGGATTTAGTATGCTAACATTCAAGGCTTAAGTATAGGCTAAATAGAGCAAAGCCTGTTATCCTTAATTAAAATAAGTTGGTTAAAATAGAATGAAGTACCTAAATCACACCTGTGCGCAACCCAGTCTGGAAAATGGGAGAAGATGTAAGGAAAATGACAAATTAAAGTCCTTATAATTATTAGATTATTAGAAGATAATTACTTTCACAGATCTTAATTGTAGCATAATAGCTCACGCAATCAAAAACTATATTCTGAGAATTTTGTAATAATTTTATTTAATGTGTGTGTGTGTGTGTGTGTGTGTGTGTGTGTGTGTGTGTTTTAGGAATGGCAAGAGTCCTGTGTGCCAAAATAATTTTAAGGTGGTTTTTGTCCAAAAATAGTTTTTCATGTCATTAAATGTATAATAGGCTCAGTAATAAATAGAAATAGCATGCTATCAGTCAACATTTATTGAGCAACTGAACTGATAATACTCATTTAGAACACTAATTTGATTATAAAACAATACTAGGTTTCATATAAATGAGAAACTACAAGAGGGGAAAACTCACTATTGGTTTGCACGACTCATTATAGAGCATGCAAGAACTGAGTTGAGCCTCATGTTGATAAGTTGGTAATATTGCAATAAATATGAAGAGATTTGCCATTCCACAGAGGAATTCAAGAAAAAAGGAACTAAGACACAGGAATGTAAAGGAATGTTAGGGAGTCAACAGATCTCAGTAGCTGAAGTGAAGTGCTCATATGAGGAACACTTGAGAAACAAAAGTTGGAAAGCTAGGTTAGGTGACAAAATGTTGAAATTTTACCTTTTTTATAACCCCTGTCCTATCCAACTCTAACCCCCATTTCTGAGGATAAAATGATAGAATAATGGGGAGTAGTGGTGGTTAGAAAGCATACTGAGTCATTGAAAAAAAAAATGTGAGCAAGTTGCAAGATAACCTAAATGTGAAGTTGTCATTATAGAGTGTTAAATGTTTAGGTCTTTAAATACAAATTAATTAAATATTTGACTCTTGCCAGCACTTCCATCTCCTTGAAACTCATATCTACCTATATTCCTGCTTTACAAACATATATCACAGGATTATTAGAATCAACTTCAATACTACCTCATTGTGATGACTTATTTTATGTCGGTGACTCCATTATTCACCCACACAGTCATCCAATGCAGGATTCTGTAAAGCACTCTAAACTTCTCTCATTGCTTTAGTACCTTCACATCCAGTCAGTCACTCAATTGTGTTTTTTTGTTTCCCAAGTGGTTTTCAACAGTTTCTTTCCTAAATCTATACTGCGTAGGTAACCCAAATCTTCTCTTTCCTAGAGAACTGTAGTAGTCTACCTAATAGATCTGTTTCCTTCTGAGTACCACAACCCAGTCCATTTTTTAACAGATGTCAGAAATATTTTCCTAAAAGACAGTCATTTTAGTATTACCCATTGTTTATGTATGACCTGAAACCTCTTTAGTATGGCATTTATGATATAACTCTTGCCTATGTCTCTAGTCTTATTCTGTGACAAATTTTCAGGGGTCATATATAACATATAGTTCCCAAAGTGTGTCATACCTTTGTATTTGCTTTTCCTTTTGCCTGACATGTTGTGCATACTTAGACCTATCTATACTTTTCTAGTAGCCTGATGCTTTCCTTCTTAAAATTCTATCTTATCTGGAAGGTTTTTTTGATCTGAAGTCCTTCAGGCGAAGTTAGGCATTCCTATTTTGGCCACAGCTGTTATAGTTCCTAATATGTATTATAATTGTGCATTCATATTTATTCTCTTCTCATTTTCTTGGGCTTTAGTCCAAAATTTTAATAGCATATTGAACAATTATGTTTTGTAGCTCTACATCTCCAAAGAAAGTGCCAAATATTTAAAAGTTTGTGTAGGAGCCTTTGTTGCCCAAGATTAGTGTCAAGGAATTTTACTTAATGTTTCCTTGAGGTTAGCACATATGCTTTATTTATCTTTGAACTTCTAGTACTTAGCTCAAGATCTTACAGGTAATAAGCCTATTCCATTAAGGATGCTATGACAAAAATCAAAGATTGGGTGAGTGAAACAACATTTTTATTTCTACAATTCTGGTGGCTAAGAAGTCCCGGTGCCAACAGGTTTGGTGTCTGATGAGGGCCCACTTTTTGGTTCATTGTGAAGAACTGTCTTACTGTGTCTGGAGATCCCTGTGTTCTCTTTTGTAAGGGCACTATTCCCATTCCTAGGGCTCCAGCTTTATGACCTAATCATCTCTCAAAGGCTCCACTCCTAATATCATCATGCTGGGAGTTAGAGTTTTAATTTATAAATTGGGGGAGGGGGCGCAAACAAATATTTTGTCCATAATAGCATTAAAAAATCTGTGAATCAATAGTTCCTCTTATAAGAGTCATAGTATTAAATTTCATACTTTTTAAATTCTGCTTTGTGTTGACATTCAATTTACTCTTCTAAACCCAGTATTTCCTTTTCGTTCAAAGTTAATATTAAAGGTCTGATTAGATTCATGTTCAAGGTTTTTTGTTTGTTTGTTTTTTGGAATATAGATATTTTCCTCATCTTTTTAATGGTATTTTAAATTGATGGAATGGATTCCTGTTACCTGGGATTACAAAGGAAAAATGCATATGCGATTTTACTAAACTTTCAAATTTCTCTCCATAGGGGTGTTTAGTTTTGCATTCTTATAACCATTTATAACCATTTTGAAACTACACGTTCCCTTAAACTCTGAATAAGTACACTGCCTAACTTGGATTCAAACCAACCTGATATATGAATTACAGTACTTGCTTTTCTCCTTTATGACTTGTATTTTGTCATCATTGTGTTTAAAAAGACCTTAAAACTATTCTGTCATTCTGTTTTCCATTGGAATAATCTAAGCCCTTTAATTGTTTTTATAGTCAAGCTAGTAGATGCTGTATATGAAGGCTTAATTTAAAACTCTGCTTTTCCCTCATACCAAAATAACTACATTCACAGCATATTTTTGTTTGTTTGTTTCTCAAAAAAGACTAGTAGCTATCAGGCATCTATGGAGCAATATTAGAATGTTATGTAACTGAAATTGCCTCTAATAAGAATTTTACTTTCTAAAACTCTCAATTTTAATTTAATTCTTAATCTAATTTGGATACAATTTTAGTAGGTAATGCTTTCTAAAACTCAGGGTGAAGTTTTATTACACGGTACAGAAACTTTAAGAAACTGTGTAAAAGCAAACTCTTTTTAATATTTCTATGGGATTTGATCTTATAATTAGTAGTATTAAAGTATATTGTTTATGTGTTAATAGGGAAGCATGGAGGTAGGTGGTTATTATGAGCTTACATTATCTCAGGTGTAAGACTTGTAGTTCTCTTCTCATTTTGGGGGGCTTTAGTTCAAAATTTTAATAGCATATTCAACAATTATGTTTTATAGCTCTACATCTCCAAAGTGCCAAATATTTAAAAGCTTGTAGAGGAGCCTTTGTTGCCCAAGATTAGTGTCACAGGTTGCAATTTTATTACTGATTCCTAAGAAAATTGTACAAATATGGGAAACTTCAGGTACTATTTGTTTTAACAATGTAAGAAACTAAAGAAAGAATCCATGAAAAGTAGATTGATGTCCAGTACTATGTTTAACTTATTAGTTTAATTTATTCATGTTTCTAATAATAAGAGAACTTCCTTAATTTCAAAAAAATGCTCTTATTCTGTTTAAAGAAGAGAAAAAGGGATGCAAGGGGCTATAGCCAGACTTTTTAATCCAATTCAATATATTTGAGATTCTATTATTTTTACTTTGTTGTGCTATGACGCTACAGATACTGTGTTAGAAATTGATATATTAAGGTCAAATGTTGAATATCTCGTGATTTATTGAGTACTATAATGAAGCAAAAATTAGAATAGTTGTATAGATATTCACCATTAATGTATGGTTAACATTAAAGTATGATTTCTACTGAATGCTTATTGCTTTTTGTACCAACATAAATTAAAAAAGAAATTATAAGTTGAACCATTGTAAAATGTGGAGCATCCACTAAATATGAAAACTTGACTGCACTTTGAACAGGTTCAGTTTTCTACTGCGTAATATTTAAGGGATTTTGTTACTAGCCAAGGGAAAGCTTGTTTAGAAACTTAGCTATACTTTGGTGCATACTTAATTCTTTAGCTACCTTTTGCTATATGGATATACATTTTTAATTCTTCGTACAATTTAATCCTTTTAGTTCTGAGATGAGTCCCATTCATCTTTGAATATTTTACTGCTTCTACAAGAAACACTGCTAATTTCCACTATCTGCCATACTAAAGTTGAAGCACACAAAGATGAACAAAGGACTATTCCAGTCTGTTAGGAATTGGCTTAATAGGGGAGAGAGAAGATAAAGAAATTGCTGGCTACAGTTCTAATAAAGAAAATGCTTTTGAGTGGAAATGTTTGAGATTTTTGACAATCCATATGTATTGTTGAAGAAGACTAAATTTTACAATGTAAGTTAACAGAATTTTTGTGATACTCAAGTTACTCTACCCAGAAGGAAGGACTTGATAGCCTTGGTTTTAATAACTCAATTAAAAGCAGTCTATTCCTGAGTCTCAAGCTCTAAGAATGAGATGGGATTCCCAGTATGAAGGGAAATTTTGAGTGCTCTTTGAGGTAAGAGTGGAAGTTCACTAACTCTGAGCTCCTGATACTCAGTGGTTCCTTGAACCACTCTATCTCCAAATAAGAAGAAAGATATTGGTGTGATTTGGAAGATACTCAGCCTCAGTGCCATTGCCATTTTATGTTTCAAGATCTTTTCTTGCCAAATGACCTTGGATCTTAGTTTTTAATAATACTGCAAATTACAATACATGTTTTAATCCAGCATGGGATGTCACAATTTTTAAAAATAATACTTTAGGGATGGGAGGAACAGTTGTATGTTCCAGATCATGACTGACATTTAAAGTTGAATTTCTTATAAAATTACACTCCATTACAATTAATCTAATTTAAAAACTGTTCTTTTCTCCTTTAGGGTTAGAGAGTTTTTAAAGCAATTTTTTTGTGTTCTTTTCCATTTGCTCTTTCCCTTGAAATATGCAATATCATTAATTTCTACAAAAAGTTCTATTACTTGAAATTATTTGCCAAGGAATAAATACATGGCACCTGCATTATTTCATAGCATTGAGCCAATATCTCTGTTCCTTTTTCAATATTTCTGACAAAATGGAACATCTACAAACAACAAAGTAGAGTTAACAACTAAAATATACTATTTGTATTTGTATTTGTAAATTTACAATTACAACTGGCTTTCTTTACATTTACAACCAAAATTTTTGTTTGGTCCATATGTTTCATGTTTAAGATATTTTGTCATTATGGTATATTCAAATGTTGAGGTTATTAAACTGTCTCTTAAGGATGTCTTTAAAAATTGTGAGGTTAATATGTTCAGACTAGTCAGATTACACTTTGCCAGAATTTTTTTAAGTCTCTTCTTTAAATGTCTCTATGGAAAATTAATTACACATTTTACTATTAGTATTCTTTTCTCCTATGGAGATAAATACATAAGCAGCTTTTACATTTTAATGTATACAAATGCACACTTTTTGCTTTTCCAGTTCCTAGTGGAATAAACTGAAGAAAAGTAAAGTAAATATTACATTTAATAATTTATTTTAAAGCATTATGTAGTTTAAAAATGCAGCAACTAATTCTAATTGGCAGTCACCCTTTAGGGGCAAGTAATTTGCTGATTATTCCTAAAGACTCATAATTTTAAGAGTTCCTAACTTCTAAGTATCTTCATTTCTATTGGGATTAATTTATATAAAGTGGTCTAGTAAACTATTCAGCTATTGTCAAAATAAGTAATTTTCTAAATATAATTCAACTCTATCCTTTTCAGTGTTTTTTGTTTCCCCAGCAGATAATTACTGAATACACAATCTCAACTGATTATTTCAGCTGTATCTGAAAAAAAACTTCTTTGTTAGCATTATTAAGATCACAAGTCTGGGAAAACAATCTTTTAGAACATAGAAATGACACATAGAAAGTATTTTATAACTAGTGTATCTTGATTGAAATGGTGGGATTTTTTTCGTGTGTGTGTGTGTGTGTGTGTGTGCGCGCACCTGCGACATTGGGGGAAATGGGCAGAAGGAAAAATAAAACATACTTTATTTTGTATTGTGCTTTGCAGTTTTTGCATTTTTTAGGTTTTCTCAAATCTTCTAAATGGGGAAAGCTGAGGCCCAGAATTGACATTGTGAGGAGAAAATACTTCTCAGCATGAGAGAAATTCTTACATTGAGAAGGGGCTATAAAAGGATGACTTAAAAGATTTAGTTGGGAGCCGGGTGCAGTGGTGCACGCCTGTAATCCCAGCAACTTGGGACATTGAATTGGGAGGGTCAGAAGTCTGAAGTCAGCCTAGGAAATTTAGCAAGACCCTGTTTCAAAATTTTTTAAAAAAGGGCTGAAGATGCAGCTCAATGGTAAAGCACCCCCCAGGTTCAATCTCCTGTCCTGGGGCATGGGGAGCAGGGGAAATTCAGTTGGAAAAAGGTGATTACAAGGTTTGTCTGCTATATCAAGCTTCTTAGATAAAGATCCAAAGATAATCCTGTGAGTCTGAGCCAGGGTTACTGCTGAATATGGTGACTTTATAACCTGTAAAGGAAAGTGAAGAACAACTAGTTTAAGGGAAAAGATTGGTTTAAGCCTGATTTTAAGCTGCTAATGTTTCATCCAGATGATGTCACAAAATGCCCCAAAGACAAGACTTATGGGCAGAAAAAGGCTAGCTTGTTGGGCAAATATAGGAAATTTCAGAAGTCACATGGCATGTTCATTTTCATATTTCAAGCCCTTATTTTCCCCTCATCTGCTCCACCATCTTCCCAGTACTATAACTGTAACAAATTTCAGTAGAATTTTGTTTGTATAATGATGCAAGCCATGAAAGAGAAGCTCACTTGAAAGAGTAAACATAGGGGGAAGAAATGTGACAAAGAAAAATTATAATGGTAAGCTCTCAAACAGGTTAGTTGGTTGGATGGTTCATGTGGAAGCTGAACACAGGGAGCATTGCACAGAAGGTGGTGATCTGAATTGTTCAAGAATAGAAGCCTGTGAGAAACTCAGCTATAATCTGAAGAATGTGCTTACATAAAAAGCAGAAATAGAATGGTGGTTCCCATAGGTGGAGGTGAGGGGAGATAGGGAGTTGCTGTTAAATAGTGTAAAGTTTCAGTTATGCAGGATGAAAAAGCCCTAGAGATCTGCTATACAATAAAGTACTTACAGTTAACATCACTGTATTGTATGCTCACTTGTTAAAGGGTAGATCTCATGTGTTTTTTTATAGAAAGATAAAGAAAGAGTCCTTGATACTTTCCTGGAGACTGTAGTATGAACAGGAATTAAAACAAAGATCCTGGGAACTGGTGGATTTTTTTTTTTCTTTTCTTTTCCCAATTTGGCACTATCTAGGTTTACTCTTGATTTGGTCCAGAACATTTCTACAATTATGCTAAAGTTCTTGATCCTGAGATTGAATAGGAATGACCATAACTCTGTGGAGCTATAGTTTATCATTTCAAAAGGCATAAACATGCCTGAAGATGTGATTTAAGAAAAAAGAAAAACCAAAGGAAGATTCCGGAGCAGCACTGTCCAGTAGAGAGCACTTTGCAGAGGCAGATAGAGATGTCAGCACCATCCTGTGGGAGCTGTCACCACAGGTGGTTGTTGAAAACCTGAAGTATGACTAATGAAACTGAGAAACTTTATTTAATTTTAATTTAAATTTTATCATATGTGGCTCATGGCTCTCATTGAGCAACACGGGTCTAGAGACTTCAAGAAAGTTCATCAGAGTGTGAATAAAGTAGGAATGCAGTCCTTGGCATGGGATTTGAATTAAAAGTTAAGGAAAGGGTATGACTGGATCTCCAGTTTATGGTTTAAAATGAATCTTTTGGATTTTGCGATATTATATTTCTTTTGTGTTTGAACCTAATGAATGTTAAAAACATACACAAATAGAGGTTGGCAAAATTTCTTTTCAAAGTACAATGAGTTGAGAGTAGAATTTATGAATTGCTTTGATCATATTTAAAAATGTTTTTCATCATTATGAATATACAAAATAGTCATCCATCATGTACAGATGTAAAAACCAGGCTGATTATTTAAAAATTGATGCCATTGAAAAATACAATTAAGGAACCATACATGATGAAAAACTTTAAAATTAATTTTCTAGTCAATGAGTAAACAGTTCTCTTAGGTCAGTCTGCATGGTTTTCCTCCTGGACTGTTACCATAGCTTCCCAGCTGTTTTTTTGGTCTGTGGCCCATGTACTACCTCACCCCTAGAATTGTAATACTAAAAACACAAATCTAAATCACATCTCTGCTTAAGAATTTTTTACTACAAATCAACATGTAATAAAAGTTCTCAATCACACTTTTGAAATTAGTGGGTGAAGAGAACTGATGAAAACAAAATTGTTAAAACATTTTTGTTAGTATATTGGCAATAAACAACAAGAAGGTTAAAGATACTTACAACTTAAATCCTAGTTAAATCTGCTTCTGGGAATCTTTCTAAAGAAACAATTTTAAACACCATAAAATATGCCCAGGAAATTGCTTTTCACATAGTAGTAGATAATGTCTGAAATTTTATTTTCTATAGGGAAGCAAAGAAAAGAAATCTATTATCCTCTTATAAGTTCTTTTTCTCAATCAATCTATATTATGATTACTTAGACAAGAAGTGCCAATACTGGAAATTCTGAATCCATTTTACATATAGACCTCTAGCATGCTTGACCAGTAAATTGAGACTTATTATCATCACTTTATAATCTAGATGCCATATTTTTTTCTAAAACATAAGCCATTTAAGGTTGTCATTGTGTAATCTATTTATTTATTTCAGTTGAACCCTGAAAATATATGAAGAGTATGTGCTAAACTCATGAGGAATGGGAACATATATTTCCTCCTTACCAAATATCCTCAAAGTCTATCACTCTCAAAAAAATTATTGAATGTCTTACTTTATTAGTTTGTTTTGTAATTGCTGTAAGGGATTTTCAGTGTTTAAATAACTACTCTGTCTTTGGTAGTCTCTTTGATTTGTAAGGAACAAAAAAGACTTAAGTTACCTACCAGTAGAAAAGGAAGCATGAATGTAAATGAACATGACTAAGTTTTACTTTTTCTAGGAACCCATAGAAACTGGTGCTTTTCCCTCCTTAGAAGCAGGTATCTCTTGATACCTGCCTGGTATTTTTCATTTATTCCTGTCTGCCTCTGATTCTGAGTACTATTTTGTTTCTCTTCTGTAAGATGACATTGCTTTCACATAACTCTAGTACATAGTCCTAAGAGGAGAATTATTCTGCTAAGTACTGTCAACTCTAGGCAGAACTTTTCCATGGGCTGCAGATCAGCTTCTATTTTGACTGGTAGGGATCTTGCTCTGGTCAGATGTGGCTGGGAGACCAGTTCAAGTGAAAGAGATATTGCATTTTCAGATAAGGAAATATCTGAGTTATTTTCAGCTTAGAAGTTTCCTTGGGAGGATTTGGTGATATCTGAAGCTTTATACACTATTTTCTAATAGATATGTGTTCCGTTATTCCTCAGTTTTTCCCACTCAGTCTTTTTTTTTTAATTGGTTGTTCAAAACATTACAAAGCTCATGACATATCATCTTTCATACATTTGATTCACTTGGGTTATGAACTCCCGTTTTTACCCCAAATACAAACCCACTCAGTCTTTATTATCTTTATAAACCGTGGCATAGTTCTTAGCTTTGTAGGACTTCTTTTTCAAAACCTTAGGATATTTTATTGTTAAAAAATTAAGTGGTTAGGGGACTGTGGCTGTGGCTCAGTGATAGAGTGCTTGCCCAGCACGTATAAGGCACTGGGTTTGATCCTCAGCACCACATAAAAATAAATAAAATAAAGGTATCATGTCCATCCACAACTAAAAAAAAAAAAAAATTAAGTGGTTGGGTTGGGGGTTGTGGCTCAGTGGTACAGTGCTTGCCTGGCATGTGTGAGGCACTGGGTTTCATTTTCAGCATCACATAAAAATAAATATACAATTTGATGAGGTTTTTTTAAATAATTAAATAGTCATTTACCCCTCTTTCTTCACCTGGCTAAGAAGGAATTAAAAATATCATAGGCTTCCTCAGACTATCCCTTTTTAAAAACATGCCTGTGGAAAAGGAAGCAATTCTTTGATTGGAATTTTCATGGCTTGTATATAATTACATATTTTGTATATAATTTAAATGAGGACACCAAAACATTTTCAAATTTAAACTTTAGAAAAAAATTTAAAACTTAAAAAAATCTACCACTTAGACATTTGACAGTTGACAAAGCAAGTAGAACAGTAAGAATTATAGTATTCTTCATTTCTTAAATCCAGTTAATCTCTGCTTCACCCAAGTTTTACATTTCTTCTTAAAGTTCAATAAATTTATATTGATATGTTCCTTGATATCTTATTCAGAAAAAAACCCATAAGTCAGATGATTGCTTTGGCAATTTGCTAGCAATCCTCTGAGTTTAAACATGTTCTTCAGCTTTCAGATTAATATCTAACAGAATACTCTTGTACTAGGATACTTTCAGATACGATTTTATTATGGAGGTTAATGAATTTTCAGTGATGTAAAATATGGGCTAAAAATATATGGATGTAGAATATGACTGGGGTAAATGATATTTTGCTGAGCCTTACCATGCACCCAGCACTGTGGTCCTATTACCTTATCCACATAATGTCTCTCTGGATTTTCTTAATCGGGACCAAAAACTTATTCTGATTCCACATTATTCTATTGTTTATTTATTTATTTTAATACCTTAAGAATAAATATGTATCAACTTAACATTTCTTAGAAAAAGTCAATATTAATACATTAAACTTTTCTTATAGGATAAAAGAATAAGAGTATCTCAACCCTTGTCAAGAGGACCAAGTGCCTTTATTCCAGAGAAAGAAGTAAGTTTATCTGTTTAAAATTCATGAAATGTCATTTAAAATAACTTCATTTTATTAAAGAATATCTCTTCTCAATATGGAGATAAAAATGTGTTTCACTCTTGAGCTTTTTATTCCTATGTCAGAAAATCACAGTGATGTTCTTTTCAACTTCACTTAGAAATCTAAGTGTGACTTATTAAAGTTAGGGAGTACTGAAAAATTAAAAAGACAAAAACAATTAACAATATTTTATTTGATATATAGGTTTTCTGAGAAAAGTAGCTAAGAATAATAAAATTTAATACTAAATTGAAGGGTTTTGGTTTTAAAAAGTTTATTGTTTGATGTAAACTATACTCACTGTGAAACAATGTTTAGAAAAGATATTTTGAAATGAAAAAATGAGTTTCCTAACTAAAAGTCTAAAATAAGATACATTTTGTTCTTTGATTGGACAACATGTCACAGGATCTCCAAACAATTTTGTACCTTTAGTGAGGGTGGGGAGTCAAGATGGTAAATGCAAGGAAGAGGGTTAAAATGATATAAAGGAGATTACAATCAATACAAAGTCGGTGCCTATTTTGTTGGTATTGATCTCTTAAAAATAACAACCATCTGCAGGACTCTCTAGATTCCTAGATCACTCTTAGATATACTTAGGCTAAGAACAGTTTAAAATCATTGATAAAGGAGTTTTTCTCTGCTTTAAGGAGTTATTCATGCATACCAAATATAATTATCATATATTCAGGTTCACTGTTTACTATTTGCATAGACATATTTTATCTTAAAGCAATAGGATTATTCCTTTATTGTTCTGAAATTAGTCAACAAATAACGAGTACCTATTATATGCCATACATTGTTTTAAAGAGACTAATAGAATTAAAATAAAACCAGATCATTGCCAGAGTCAGCAGTTCTTTATCTTCATCTCACTTTTTTAGTGACCTTCTCATTGAATGAAAATTTAAAGTAACAGTAAACTTTCCAGAGCTTGGTGACAATAGCCAATCTAGGTGGTGGCCAGCCTTGTCTATAGGTTGGCTACCACCTAGATTGGCTAGGCTGCCGTGTGTATTCCTGTTTTCCTCATGTCCAGAGATTGCT
Organism: Urocitellus parryii; assembly: GCF_045843805.1. Classification (NCBI taxonomy): domain Eukaryota; kingdom Metazoa; phylum Chordata; class Mammalia; order Rodentia; family Sciuridae; genus Urocitellus; species Urocitellus parryii. The sequence continues at coordinate 84,645,179 of NC_135534.1, read as the reverse complement.
TAATACATATAAAATGCTTCCAAAGCACATTTTCACAGTATATATTTGAAGCTATTCTGGTTTTTCTGGATCTATTGCATCACATCAATTTATTAATGTATCTTAGGCATCCAGTTAGACTTAAGAAATGTCTGCTAGAGAAAGTAAATTAAAAAACAACAAATATTCTATCCCTAACTATGTATGGTTCATCTAGATCTTTTTATGTTTTTAACTATCATCTTGATTCCTATAGTTGACAGAGTAGGAAAAAGTGGGCAGTTGAAGGTTAACTGAGCTTCAGTGAAACTGCCTTTTTTTTTTAACATAGTAAATTAGTACTTTTCAAACATAGTCCTTTGATTTTTAATTTCCCTCAGTCATTAGTACCTCTGTATAATTTGTTCTTATTTTTCAGAAAAAATTATGTGAAGCTAGCACTGAAGAGTAAGCAGAGTTTCTTGATAACAGTGTGAATCTTTGAAAAGACTATTACTTTGATCTCTAGGAGATCTAGATTCCAAACCAGATTTTGCCATTAACTAGGTGCATGAACTTGAATTTCATCTAGACTCTGTTTCCTTATATCTAAAATAAGAAACATATTCATCTGAAGTCTAGAAAAAGTCTAGAACTGTAATTCTAAATACATATAAACAATTAACCAATACTAGAATTATGCATTATATGTTCATCAGTTCTGAGAATGAGCCATCTTTCCACAAGGTATTAATAAGCTATTCATGCCTTCAGAGCCAGTTCTTGGTGTAATGCCCAAACTGTTATTATATAAAACTATATAAGTAATCTACTTTTCAGAAAGCTCTTTGGATTCATTAAGATAAAGCATGTCCATTTTACTAACTTAACTTGTTTTTAGTAATTAATATTTTAGGCTCAAACTACCAACAAGAGAATTCTTATGACCTTACTAACTTTTTATTAACACTTTCCTAGAAACTATCATATGTTTCTATGCCCCGTAAAAGACTTCAGAAAACTTTTTAAATGTTAAATAACAAAAACAAGCAAAGAATGATTTAAAATTATTTGTTTAAAAGTAAGCAGGGTCCCAGCTGCTCGGAGGGTGGAGACAGGAGGATTGCTAGTACAAAGCCAGCCTGAGCAACAGCAAGGCACTAAACAATTCAGTGAGACCCTATCTCTAAATAAATGCAAAATAGAGCTGGGGATGTGTCTCAGTGGTTGAGTAACTCTGAGTTTAATCCCTGGTTACCCACCCCAAACACACACACAAAAAATAATGTGATTGTCTTCACAAGCTGATGAGATTAAATTATAAATTTATGTAGTCAAATGCTGCTCCCTTTGCCTCACCACAAATTGGTGTGACAATGACCAGGCAAGTGGGCTCTGAAAATCTGCCTAATATACGCCTAGCAAAGCAGATGGAAGCTTTTTTTCTTCAATTTTATAGCTGTATATTTAATGTTTGATGATTTAACATTTGTTGTTTAATAAATTGTGGCACCAGAGCCAAAAATGAATGGAACTTTTTAAAAAATGCTATGATGAGCAACTGCATAATTTCTCTGTCTGCAAATAGTAAATGAATATTCATTTGCTTCAATAGTAGCAAAATTTATGTAAACCAAGGATATGTTTACATCACAATAGCTCTTTTGTGGTTTTCTTTGTTATAGGTTGTCCAAGCAAACACAGTGGATGAACGAACAAACTTTCTTGTGGAAGAATATTCTACATCTGGTCGTTTGGACAACATTACTCAGGTCATGAGTTTACACACTCAGTACCTGGAGTCTTTCTTGCGGAGCCAGTTTTACATGTTGCGCATGGATGGTCCCCTTCCTCTACCATACAGGCACTACATCGCCATAATGGTAAGTGCCCATTTTCCTAGTTTTTCCTATTTTCATGTGACATCTTCCCTTTTTCTTCCTACCTTCTAAAAGCATATCTGTGTTTGTGTGTACATGTGCATGAGTGCACACACTTCATATATCTGCAGAAAACTAAGTATAACTTTATGGACATAAAAATTGAAGATGCCTATTGCTTTCTGAACACCAAGTCCTTTGGATACATTTGGGGTACTTTAAGCCACTTAATATATTGAATGTTTTTCATTTAATTTTCAGTAAAATCATTTTACATATTTAATCTCTTATTGTTCAAGATGTTCCTAGGGTCTAAAATAATATCTCATAAGTTTTGTTTTTAAATGAATGATGACACTTCTATTGTTCTTGTTATACACTAGTTAACTAGCTAATGTTATTGGCAGGTGATGGGTGTCATGGAGGAGAATTATAAATTTGGATGACAAGCAGTAAGAATGGGAAAAGTAGAAAGAATAATGCTATAGTTGGACTGCTAATGGAGAAAAAGGAGAACATGATGCAAGTTTTATATGTTTGGAGAGGTTAGGGGAACAGCTGGGCTGACAGAAATAGCAGAGCTAGCCAGGATTTAGTAGATTAGTGTTTACCAAGTTTGATTTGATTATCTTTTTTTATATTCTCACTGAAGTTTTGAACAATAACAAAAAGCATTCTGTGTTTTATTGAATAAAGAACTTGACTAAGATGATAATTTTAATTTTTCAGCTTTGGTGACATTAAGGCTGAAAAAGCAGACTTAGAATACTCACAAACTAAGAGAGAACCCAGACATAGAAAATGGAAAGAAAAAAACAATACTAAAAAAAAAAATACTATTTTACTGAGAAGTAGCCCTAAGACAAAGAGAAGTCAAAAGTCTGATTTACACGAATTATACTAAGTTGTTGGCCACTGAGACTGATTTTGACTACATAGAAAGGAAACAATCAGCAAGTTCAGTGTCATCTGAGTAGGACAGTGTAGATAGATGTGACTGATATTATAGCTGTGTGTGTGTGTGTGTGTGTGTGTGTGTGTGTGTTTTCTGACTTGAGCACTGTCTTATTTAGGCTAGTTTCAAAACTCCTTGGTTCAACCAGTCCTCCTGCCTTAGACTCCCAAATAGCTGGGACTATAAGCATGCACCACTGCGCTTAGCTCACAGTTATCATAAAGTGAATAAGAGAAGTACTCAATTATTATGAATTCTGAATTGTTAGAATATAAGTTAATAAAATGTTATGGTGTTTTAAATAAGAATACAGTATATGTTTATACTGAAATGGGTATGTATTTCCTTAAAATAGCTAGAAAGTGGGCTCTGGGTTAATCTATATAAACTTCTGGATGAAGAAGTAATTGGCTTCATGTGATAATTATTTGCTTTTACAAGTACATATCAGCTTCATGTATTGATTCAAGAATCTATTGCAGCAGTATGATAATCATTCTGAAAGAAGATTCTGTAATGAAAGAGTTGTTAGCTATAAAAACCATTAACTCCATCTGAGTTGTTCATAAATAGTTGAATGAGACTCTATTTTGATTTTTTTTAACATCAAATTCTTTTCTTTGTGCTTTAGGCTGCAGCCAGACATCAGTGTTCTTACTTAATAAACATGCATGTGGATGAATTTTTAAAGACTGGAGGTATTGCTGAATGGTTGAATGGTTTGGAATATGTACCACAAAGACTGAAAAATCTTAATGAGATAAATAAGCTGCTAGCACACCGACCCTGGCTGATCACAAAAGAGCACATTCAGGTACTGAGCATTTCTTTGAAATAAAAAGGAAGTTTACTAATGATTCAGAGTTAATTTTTTGGTTGAGTTTTTCCTTAAGACTTAATTTTAACACTTGCATATTAGGAACTTGAAAAGAAAAAAACCCAATAAATTAATCTGTGAAGCAGTGGTAAATTTAGGAAGTCAGTGGGTTTACTTTAAGTACAAATGAATACTTACCCTCCTTAAGTAGTGACTAATTAGATTGTACTAGAACTTTGGTGAGCAGTAGGAGAAAAGTTGGCTGTATTTTCAAGCAGTAGATAGAACAAAGAAACTATAGAATCATGACAGGATGCCTGGGTTCTAGGGTCTTTGTTATTCACAAGTTTATACCCTTTAGCAATTTCTATAGACCTCAGTTCTCCCCTTAGGTAATGTGAGGGGTCTAGATTAAATAATTCTAAATTCTTTCTAGTAGTAGTAACATTTCATCATTTTAAGATTCACAAAAATAATTTTGCAAATAAAAAATGATTTGCCAGCTGGTGTGTGAATAGTTTACAGAAACTAGAGCCTAGATGAGAAATAGAGTTGTTGTGATTGAATAAGAGCACTTGAATTTCAAAAGGAGCTTCCATCAAAGGCCAACAGGGTGAGGTCATTATACAGTATATTTAGCACTTTGCTTGGTACATGGTAATTATTCAATAAATAGGAGCTGTCATTTAAATTATTATCAGTAGAAACATTAGTTATTTAAATGCCTATTTCTAATGCATTAAAATGTTCTTTTTTTGTCATCCTATTGAACCATATTTTTATTGGTTATTTGCCCAGTTATTTAACCAAATGTAGTGTATGTCAATCTGTATACTCTTATAGATTCTGAGGATCTTTCTGGGAATCTGTGAACACAATGCTATCCTAAGGCTTATGTTCTGATTTGATAGCACGTTAGGAAATTAATTAACCATTGTTCTTATGTTATATCTTACTTTGTGAAATACTTTGGAGGTCTAAGAAGATAAAGACTTTGCCCCTGGATGTGCTTGGAGTCCAGGGGAGAAGAGTCAGAGGGTAATGACAATAATCTTACCAAAATCATGTTCAAATATATGGATAAAGAGAATAGGATCAGAATGTTTCTTAAAATAGGTGACATTTGAGCTAGGTCTCAAAAAAGTGGAGGTTTTCAAGTAGAGTATGCATGTATGATTTGTGAGAAGAATAGCTAATACATTCAGGTTATTGAAGTGTAGGGATATATATGTAAGGTAAGGGATGGGAAATGGAAGAATTGGGATAATATTGTATGACCCAGTAAATTCTATATTATTATAGAATTTATGTTTTTATCCTCAGAAAGTTATGGTCTTCAAAGTTATGTTACAGCACCTCATGGGGTAGGGAGACAGTCCTTCAAAATATTAGAAAATATGTGTGTTCATATATTGTTATCTTTAAAAGATTTCTCGGTGTATTTTGTACTATTATTACAGTGCATATATGTATCTGTTCTAAATAAAATATAATTTATAAGTATATATTTATTATAAAATTAGAGGTTGGACCCTTTAATTGTCACTGTCAGAAATGTATTGATCAAAAGAGATCACTGTATTAGACAATTGAGATCATTAAAGGTATTTGTTCCAAGTTATAATATAAACTTATTTAGTGATGTAGAAGGTAAATTACAAGTGGTAACAGACTAGAAGCTGACTACTCAGTACTATACTTAAAAGCTCACTTTAAAAAAAAAAAGTCATGTTAAGATAAAGAGAAGGAACAAGACTGTAGTAATTATTCTACATGAAAATAAGCAAGACCCGGTAACTGGCAGAATATGAAGATGGAGGAAAGGGGTAGGGGAGGAAAATGACTCTGAGGTTCATGAAATGAGCATTTATAGGACTGAGAAGATTATTAACACCCACAAGGTTATGTCCAGTTAGTGAAGGAAATACAGGTCTATAGTTCAAGATAAAAAAGGGTGGATTAGAAGTAAAATCCAATAGTTATGAACTGTCCATTCAGGTCTTAAGATACTGTACAAGGAAAGAAGATTGTGGATGGACCAGGGCAAGCCAACATTTTGAAGGCAAGTAATAACAATGAGGGCTGGCTGTGAGTGAGAGAAAGATCCATCTCAGGGTAGAAAAGGTATAATTATTGTAGTCAGGAGATGAATTTCAGGAAGGGAGGAAGTGAACAAAGTAAACTCTGCAAAGACCAAACAGGACACAGACTAAAATGAAATAGTCAGATTGGGCCATTTGAAAGGTCATCATGTATGACTTTAGTAAATGTAATTTTATAAGTTTGTTGGAAAAAAAATCAGATTATAGTGAATTTATAATGTAGAAATGAATGTGAGGAAGTGAGAAATTACAGATGATGAATGTTGGCTATATTTTCAGGTTTAATGATAATCCTGCAAAAATTGGCCAAAGCACTGTAAATTCTACCAGTGATTTTCAAAAGTTCTTGGCAGTATTATAAAAATATCATAAACATATTAATACTCTTTATCCTAAAAATCCTATCAAGAAATGTTTCCAAAACATGAACAAAAGTGTAGCATGAGAAAACTATTTATTATAGCAAAAAATTGAAGCAATTTAACTAATAGTACAGGAATGGAGAAATAGTCATGTATATGTTTTCATGTATCATGTAGGCATAGACTTAAAAACTCATATGACATTGTAGCTCCATGAAAAATCAACATGTCAAAATATCAGATTTGAAAAGCATAGAAATAGATGTTTATAGTTTTAACTTGTAATCATGACTATAAAAAAGTAAAAGTTCTATTAGTGTGGTAGAATTTTAAGAATTTAACTGATCTTTTCCATTTCTTTCTCCTGAGCTTTTAATAATATATTAAATTGTGTGTGTATGTGTGTGTTTAAGAGTGTATTTTGTTGAACAATAGAGAGCAAAGCAAAAGAAAGCAGTTTTTTTTTTTTTTGATTTAGCAGTGAAATGAGCCAAATGAAAGTGAAAGGAAGGAAAAGGAAACCCACACACCTCCCACACACAAACACACACACGGGGTGGGAGGAGGCATACATGTGAGTGAATGTGTGAACTGATGGGAAAGAATCCCTGGTGGATTTACTGATGGAATTCACTCCTAGAGAAAATATGGGGGGGGGGGGAATTACTATTTTTAATGGCTTTAATTTATCATTCAGGTGGAACATTGAGTAAAAAAGCATATGCTCTTATTCAAATGTAAGGGAGTATTCTACAGTCTATCATTGGCTATAGGATCTTTATTGGAGGGTATCCAAAGGATATCTAAAAGCTGACTTGCTAAGTTAGATTTTTCAGGTGATTTTGTGGGATATAGTTTCCAAAACCTCAAAAAGTGAATGGTTTTGCTATAAGATCTTTAAAGTTTCTTCTAACTGTAATGTTCTTTGATTCCCTGAAATATCTCATTAAAATAACATAAGGTATAAAAGGCTTTGGAAGCAGTAGATGCATCATGTAATAAGGCATTTAGAAGAAGCTACAACATAATTATATTATTATGTATGATAGTTAATAATGTAACATTGTTTGACCAAAGCTGAATCTAGAGCCTGTGAAAAATTTTAAATTGAGTTTTAAATATATTACTATAAATAGGTATATGAAACCTGTTAGATTGTCTGTGCTTTTTAAAATTGCTTTGTAGCATTCTATAATTTTCATATTTACTCTGATTTGCTTTCTCATTTCAGAAACTTGTCAAAACTGGAGAAAATAATTGGTCTCTGCCTGAGCTGGTACATGCTGTGGTCCTATTGGCACATTATCATGCTTTGGCAAGCTTTGTTTTTGGTAGTGGCATCAATCCAGAAAGAGATCCAGAAATCTCCAATGGATTCAGGCTAATATCAGTCAACAATTTCTGTGTTTGTGATCTTGCTAATGACAACAACATAGAAAACGCATCCCTTACAGGCAACAACTTTGGGGTTAGTTTTCTTAATTATGTTTCTTTACCATTTTTTGCTTTAAATTTTTTAATGTTAAAAATGTCTAGAGATATTTTCTGACTAAATAGAATATCATATACTTGAAATATTTTTGCATAATTTTTATTACTATAAAACTTTAATACCTAAAGTTCTGATTTGTCTTCAAGAGGCTTTTTTAAAGCAAATAGATAAGATTAAAAATCATAAAAACTAAACACTGATGGATTTTAGAGATTATAGGCTTTTTAAAAAAATATCTTTAGTTATAGATGGACACATCACCTTTATTTTATTTATGTATTTATTTGTTTGTATGTGGTGCTGAGGATTGAACCCAGTACCTCACACATGTTAGGCAAGCACTCCACCACTGAGCCACAACCCCAGCCCCTAATCATAGGCTTTTAATTTAGATCCTTTACATGCCCAATTTCAAAACAATGTATCTTTTTCTATAAGATGCTGGAACAGTTAACAGAAAATATATGAGAGCAGAAAGTAGAAAATTTAAGGATGCCTCATTTTTCAATAAATTATATAATTTCATATACACCAAATGCTATAATTCTACATTTAAAAATATATATCTATATGCACATGTATATATGTACTTGTAAACTTTTTAACTGAATCCGTCATGTGATTCTCTTTGTAGTTAGTGAAAAACTCACTTATGACTTTTTAAAAATAATTTTAATAAAAAAATAATTCATATATCATCCATTTCACCTATTTAAAGTAATCCAGTAGTGCTTAGTGTGATCAGAGTTGTACATCCATCACCATAATAAATTTTAGAATATTACTATAACATAAAAAAGAAATTCCAGGGGAGGGAAGGAAGGGGAGGGGTCATGGGGGCAGGTAGAATGAGATGAACATCATTACCCTAGGAAAATGTATGGCTACTCATATGGTGCGATTCTACATCATGTACAGCCAGAGAAATGAAAAGTTGTGCTCCATTTATGTACAGTAAATCAAAATGCATTCTGCTGTCATGTGTAACTAATTAGAACAAACAAAAAAACAAAAAAGCAATTCCATAATCATTAGTAGTCATATCCCATTTCTCTCCTCTGCCCCATCCTTCCCTAATTCTGGGCCCCTGGCAACTACTTATCTATATTCTGTCACTACATATTTTCCAATTCTAGACACATTTTTAAAAATGTATCTAATTGTAATTACTTATAATTTGACAAACATCTCTCCTACAATCTTAATAAGTGTGCCTGACCCACTACACATAATAGAGTGACTGGAAGATGAAGATGTTTACCAGAACAATTTTTCATATTAATAGCATCTGACATTATCTTATGTGGTTCTAGATTGTGGATTCTCTAAGTGAGCTAGAAGCCTTAATGGAAAGGATGAAAAGGCTTCAAGAAGAAAGGGAAGATGAAGAGGCATCTCAGGAAGAAATGACCACGCGATTTGAGAAGGAGAAGAAAGAAAGTCTTTTTGTGGTCTCTGGAGATACTTTTCATTCATTTCCTCATTCAGGTGCTTCTCCCCACCACCACTGTCTTTGATTTTTAGTTGTTTGTAGAACCTTACTGAATGATCTTTAGTATTTTTCATATGAGTATGTAAAAATAACTGTTACCATCTTCCTTTAATTTAGTTTTGCTCTTCTACTTTGCCTATTATTTGCCCTTTTAGGCGGTGCATCTTTGAATGTATAGTTATGTATCACTTTAGAATGACAATATGTTCTGATAAATGCATTGAGGGAACATTGTAGAGTATACCTACGTAAACCTAGGTGGTGTAGGTCAGTCCCTTGAGATGGCCTCTTAATGCAAACAAGACATAACAGTAAACATGAGATGTATGAGGTTACTACCAGCATAACATGGCATACTGTTTTGTAGTAAGTTCTTTTTACAAGTAGGAGTATACTTAAAAGTAACAAAAAACATAACCCATACATAATTGTGTATTTGCTATACTTTTATATGACTGGCAGTACACTGGATTTGTTTACATCAGCATCACCACAAACGTCAGAAGTGCACTCCAATATTGCCATAACTACATCAAAAGGCAATCAGCTCCATTATAATCTTATAGTGTCACCTTTGTAAATACATCCTTAACAAAAATCTTACCATGAAGTATTGGGACTATATTTCAGATTTCAGTGGGACAAACTTCTAGGCTTGTTGTCTGCATTCTATCTTGGATAAACTATTATTTAAAGCAAAACAATCATTTATAAAGTTAGATAGGAATATTTAATTCATTGTACTTTTGTGACTTAAAAAGTAAGTGAAATTCTGTTTTAATAGGTAAAGTTTTAACAATTCATTGCCATTTTTGTGGGTGGCATATGTGGGGGAGGATCATTCTCTCAGTTACTTTTCCGGATTAGTTCTAAAATTACATTATACTTGCATTCTTTGGAATTTTTAAAAAATGTATTTTTTAGGTCATTGTCTTATATTGAATTTGGAAGAATTCATTTTGTATTGAAAGCTAGAATTCCTGTCTTAAAAATGCACTTTGTATTGAAAAAATATTCGTTTTGTATTGAAAGCTAGAATTCCTGTCTTAAAAATGCACTTTGTATTGAAAAAATATTCATTTTGTATTGAAAGCTAGAATTCCTGTCTTAAAAATGCACTTTTTCTAATACTCTATGAGACTTTGAAATAGAAAGGAAACTTTTCAATTTTAACTCCAAAGGATATTGAACACCACATAGTAAATTTTATTAAAATACCATAAACTCTCAACCCAAAGCTGAAACTCTTAGAAGTCATCATTCTTCATAACATTTCTTTTTAAAATAGAAATTACTGTGTTAAGGCTAGGCTTGTCAATCTTAATTTTGGAGAATTGTTCTGGCTTTAACTTTTTACTGCCAAAAATAGCATTGATCTATAACTTTGAAAAGTTTACAGAAAGAACAAGAACCCTTTTCATGATTACCCCTAAAAAAAATGTTCACGAGTAGAGTATTCCTGGATTCGTTCCCTAGTGTTGAAAAAAAACCCAAAACACTAATGATCTTTTTTCATGAAAGATTTTTATCTACCCTATTGGATAGCCATTTTAATTCATTTACTCCATTGAAGGCCACTATAACTGTAAATCAGACATTTATTTAACAGGAAATCCAAAAAAAAAGAAACCTATTGTTTTGGTTTAATATTTATTTGTTGAGTACCCAACATAGTCTCAGTGCTATGGTAGGAACTAAGGTTTTAAGACTAAATAAGACATGATTCCTGCCTCAGGGAACTTTTATGCTAGTGAGAAAAGGAGAAATAATTATAATACACAGTAGAATGTGAAAAATCTGGGCATAGAAGAGAGCGATGAACCCAAACATGGTAGGGAAAGGGTATGGACTGATGGGAACCTAGAGGAGAAAGAGTAGTAGTTCTTTTGACTCTTAGATGTCTTAGGGAGTTGAATGTGAGGAAGCCAAGCAGTGGCTGAGTGTGGCAGGGGCACAAGAGGACTCCTGAGGTCAAAAACATCCAGACCTGAGGAAAGGCATGATGATAAGGAAACAGGATGCAGCATATGGGAACAGTACTTTTATATTTTTAGGACATAAATCATGAGGTAGGCAGTAAGAAGAGGAAGTTGGTTAGGTAGATATCAGCCTTATCATAATGGCCTTTCTAATCTTGAGCATGTAAGCTTTCATGTTTGGACATTTTGACCTGACATGTTTGTAAAACATCCACTCTAGAGGCATCCAGCAGTGTTTCTTCAACTGCAGTGTGCTCAAGAGTCACTAGGTATCTTTGGGATGCAGATGTTTTCAGTCAGTCTGGGTGGCCCAAGAGACCACATTTCCACGAAGCCCGGGAGTGATGTCAGTGCTACCAGTCTGTAAACTGCACTTGAAATAGCACAGGAGATGAGGAGAGGGTTACAACCTTCATGAGAATTTTTGGAAATTATCAGCATGTAACTCAGGGCTAAAATCAAAGTTGATTATAGAAATCCAGGGAGAACAAGCAGAGACAAAGGAAAATAATGAAGTTGGGATGAACCTTCTAATAAGCCAGTATTTTAAAATGTAAACATTCTTATTAAGATTAGTAATATCTGTTTGCTTTCAGACATTAGTTTTTAAGAACTTCTTTAAGATAACTAGAGCTTACCCAAGGCCAACATCATTCTAAATGGCAAAAAATTGGAAGCATTCCCTCTAACAAAACAGGGATGCATGTATGATTTGTGAGAAGAATAGCTAACAAAACAGGGATGCCCTCTTTCACCACTTCTATTCAACATAGTCCTTGAAACTTTAGCCAGAGCAATTAGACAGATGAAAGAAATTAAAGGGATACACATAGGAAAAAAAGAACTGAAACTATCATTATTTGCTAATGACATGATTCTATACTTAGAGGATCCAAAAAACTCCACCAGAAAACTTCTAGAATTAATTCAGCAAAGTAGCAGGATATAAAATCAGTACCCATAAATCAAATACATTTCTATACATCAGTGATGAATCTGCTAAAGAGAAATTAGGAAAACTAATCCCATTTAAAATGGCCTTAAAAAATACTTGGGAATCAACAAAATAGGTGAAAGATCTCTACAATGAAGGCTACAGAACACTAAAGAAATTGAAGAAGGCCTTAGAAGATGAAAAGATCTCCATGCTTTTGGATAGCCAAAATTAATACTGTCAAAATGGCCATACTACCCAAAGCACTATACAGATTCAATGTGATTCCAATTAAAATCCCAATGTCATTCCTTATAGAAATAAAAAAAAATGCAATTATGAAATTTACTTGGAAAAATAAGAGACTTTTACATTAAGAGATAATGCATTGAAAATGCTATTGGTAGTGTTTCTATTCATTTTAATAGAGTGCTGAAGCACAAGGAGAATACAAAGTGGTTATGGGTTTGGGGTAGGAATAAGCCTAAAATTTCTTTTTAGAGAACTGAAAGCCACTTAAAAACTTCAGGTCAATTTAAGTAGTTTAATGTTTAGACATTAAACTACTTTTCCACATCATCATATACTAATTCACATTGAATTTCTCACTGACATTTAGTATTGACAGGAGTATTAATAACTTATAGTAAGTTTATTATGAATAAATTTATTCATTTCTTTAGTTGACATTTGTTTTTGTATTAATGAAGCAAAAATAGATATTAAGAGTATAGCATAATAACTGGCATTCTAGTTATTACTCAACAAAGTTTATTCTCTTTATGTGTAATAAAGAAGTTTTAAAATTCTTATTTTAATGAGAATTTTTGGGGATTAAATTTTTTATTTGTCCTTTTGAGATTTACAGACATAGACTGTATTTTGACATATTATACATACATGGAGTATAACTTCTCATTCTTGTAGTTGTACATGATTGTGGAGTTTGATACTGGTTGTGTATTCATATGTGAACATAGGAAAGTTATGTCCAAGTCATTCTACTGTCTTTTCTATTCACAGGCCCCTCCCTTTCATCATTCCCCTTTCTTCATTCCCTTTTGTTTAATCCAGTAATCTTCTATTCCCCCCCTGCCCCCCATGTGTTAGTATCCACATGTCAGAGAAACATTCGACCTTTGGTTTTTTGGGATTGGCTTATTTCACTTAGCATGATAGTCTCCAGTTCCATCCATTCACCAGCAAATGCCATAATGTCCTTCTTCTTTATGACTGAGCAGTACTCCATTGTGTATATATGCCAAAAAAAGTTTTAATCCATTTATCTGTTGAAATGCAGACACCTAAGTTGGTTTCATAGCTTAGCTATAAACATGGATGGGGTCATGTCACCATAGTGTGCTGATTATAAGTCCTTTTTAACAAGATATATCTTGTTAAGTTGAATAGCCTTTCCTACTATTATGAAGCACACTGGCTGGGCATGGTGGTGGTGCACACCTGTAATCCCAGAAATTTGGGAGGCTGAGACAGGAAAATTGTAAGGTCAAGGCCAAGCCTCAGCAACTTTGTGAATCCTTATCTCAAAATAAAGAGTAAAGAGGACTGGGGATATAGTCCAGAGGGGTAAAGAGCTCCTGGGTTCATTCCTTAGAGGAAAAAAAAAAAAAGAACTCCAATAATTCTATGACAGCAACCTAAAGAAAGGTAAAAACTTAGAAAGAAAGAATACTTATTGTTGGGATTGTTGTGAAATAGCAAATATTAAACATAATGAAGTGTCCTATTCATTAGTCTAACAATGTTTCAGAAGAATTACTATAATTGCACTTATTTTTTAAACTTCCCCAAATTTTGACTAGATAAGAATTATAGTTTTTACTATGCTTCAAAACTTTGTTTTTACTATGCTTCAAAACTTTTTATTAACTGTATTTAAAATTTATTACTTATTAAATACGAAAAATATTTAATATTAATTAAAATACTAGTTAAGAAAATATGCTTACATAGGAGCTAATTTTTTCTTTAATTTTGGGAAATATATATTTATTTTCTAGAGCAAAAAGAAGAAAATGAAGCTCATGCATTCCATTTTAATGGTTGAAATCAGGAAAAAGTAATTAAAAATACAGACTAAAGTAAAAAAAAAAAAACAGTGAATTAGGAACTGGGGATGTGGCTCAAGTGGTAACATGCTCGCCTGGCATGCGTGGGGCGATGGGTTCCATCCTCAGACCACATAAAATAAAGATGTTGTGTCCACCGAAAACTGAAAAATAAATATTAAAAAAACAGTGAATTAGAAGATGATTATCTTCAAGCTAAATTAATATGCATTGAACATTTAAATTTTTCCAGTGGTAAATTTTTAATATCATCAACTATGTAGTTGTCACCTGTCTTAAAATGTTATTATTGTCTTTCTATCTTCCTGACTGCCAGTTTGGTACTAGTCTACTCACAGTCTTATTAGCAAGTTGTTTACTTCACATGTATGTTTCTATTTTCATGTGCTCAGAAAAATGAACACACATTGCGTGTAAAGCTCAATGAATGTTCACAAACTGAACCCTCCTGTTTAGCACCCAGTTGAATAAAAAGAGTGATAGTGTCATTCAAAAGTCCACTCTCCCCTCCCTGGAGCTGCTTTCCTGACCCTTTTCCTTATAACATACCACATTGTAAGCTAAAAACAAACTTTATTGAACTGATTTTTACTGTGAATAGGTCAAGATGAAACAATATGTAATTTAAGCACAGTTTATCTTAAATCTAAAATGGTCTTGTACCTTCATCTCCTCTCCTTCGTCACATCCCCTTTATCACCTGGAGAGAACAAAAGGATGTTTAAACTTTATATTCACAGGCCCATCCTATCTTCCATTTCTAAATTAGTAAAATTAGTGTATTAGTCTTTTGCTACTATTGTTTAGACTTTTTAAATTTAGTCAATTTTTTGCCTGGATAACTAGAGTTAAATTTAATTCCCAGAATTTAGAAATGAAATTATAAAAAATATCTGCTGCTGAAGTTTTGAATATTAATTTAAGCCACATAGTCAATATTGTTAATTAATTAATTAGTGTTAATTAATCAACATTGATTAATGTTAATTAATTATTGTTAATAAATTAATGATAAAGCTAAAAAGTAGTGGAAAATGGGGTTCGGTTTTATTATCTTATCCAGGTACAATATCCTTATGAACTGGATTGTTCATTATTTTCTCTAGATTTTGAAGATGACATGATTGTAACATCTGATGTCTCGCGATACATTGAAGACCCTGGTTTTGGGTATGAAGACTTTGCGAGACGAGGAGAAGAACATTTGCCAACATTCCGAGCTCAGGTATAAGATGTCTTTAATTCAGAGTAGCCACTTTAACTGCCATTTTAACTATTAACTGTTAAAATATAAATAAATTGACTTCAAAATAAATTGGTCATTTGATAGTATCTATAAATCTTGGCATTTATCCTCCTTTTCAGTCTCATCTAATTTGGTATCCCAATAAGTGAATAGTTATTTTAGCATTTCCCCCTAAGAAGGCAAAAGGAAACTATCTGCTTTATTTAGTTACTTTCATTATTACATGGTAGTTGTACATTGTTCATGTGTTTTTCCAAAGGAAGCAGGGAGGAAACCAAATGGTATGGTCATGTTTATATGTAAAAAGGTATTTTGTAATAAGATCATATACCAGCAGGCATGGGCTTAAGGGCACCCTTCCACTTCTGAAAATGTAGCCAACTATAGTTAGGTGAGTCCTAAAGAGAGTGTAGATTTGAATTACACAGATTCTTTTATGCCTATTTTAGATGATTTCTATGCTAACAGTCCATGTAACAGTTTGGTGACAGGGATATTCCAAGATCTTCGAGGTTCCTTTCAGATTCAGGTATAGTGTGCATGGTACCTGATCATCAGAGGTGGCCAGAGTTCATTACTAAACATGACAAACACTGGGCAAACATTCTGGCACTCCAATCTGCAAACCATTGTGAAGGATTCTTGTTAAAGCCATAGTGAAGCTGCAAACCTAGAACTGAATTAGAAGTATGCTCACTTACTAGCTTCAGTAGTTTAATTCAATAAAAACATATTGGATACATTTTGTGCACTTAGGACTACACCTGGGAAAATCATGGGTTCTCCCTGGTGAACAGACTTTATTCAGACATTGGACATCTTCTTGATGAGAAGTTTAGAATGGTCTACAATCTCACCTATAACACTATGGCCACCCATGAGGATGTTGACACAACCACACTGCGCAGAGCTTTATTTAACTACGTTCACTGTATGTTTGGAATCAGGTATGTTCTATGTGCATACAGTTTTATACTATTTTTAAGTGAAAATTCTGACATGAGTCTTATTTATATCCCTCTTTGTAATTATAGGATTCTGGGGAGAGAATAATATATGTGAACTTCTGACTTTAAAAAAAATTCTGTTTTATAGAGAGCATTTTTCTTCATTTAAGTGTTGCAAATCTTAACAATGATGTACATATAAGGCAGCAGGAAGAATTTACTGAGGAAAGGAGAAACAGCATCAGTAATCACTGGGATAGGATAGAATCAGACTAAAGTTGAGAATCCTTCCTGGAAAATAGATTAGTTTTTTTAAAAAATGTGTATTGTGTCTCTTTAGATCACTGTAGTAAATTCTGTTTTTTTAAATTTATTTTTGAAGGAATGGTAATTGGGGCATAAGCAAAACTAGAATAGATTTTGTCCTCATAAAGCTTATGTAAGCTTACATAAGAATACTGAAATGAAACATATCAGTCAATATAAATTAAGGCTTCTAAGTTTAGGAAATTAACATTGAGATGATAGTGAGTAAATGAGGGAAGGAGATTGAATGGGCTAATCAAGAAAGCTCTTTTTTGGAGAAGTGCTTTTTGGGGCTGAGTTTGGAAGGCTTTTTATGGAATAGATTTGCAGAAAAAAATTTGCAGTTATGAATACATTTAACTTGACTGTATAGTGTATCTTATATATTATGTGAAAGCCTTTATGGAATGAAATTAGAATTCAATTTGTTAGGCAGAGTATTTTCTGTAATTTTAGCTAAAGGATCACAAAATTTTCCTATTAATCAACTAATAATGAAACAGTCTATGTAAACAAACAAACAAAAGAAAACCACTACGGGTTGAGCATCCTAAATCTGAAAATTTGACATCAAAATACTTTAAAATCCTAAACTTTTTATCTTATTAAAATTTGGGGGGTTTTAGAGAAATTGAGATTTCAGATTTTCTGATTAGGAATGTTTGATAAAGTCTATGCAAGTATACCAACATCTAAAAAACTTAGAACTCTGGAACATTTCTGATCCCAGTCATTTTGGAGCAGGGATTCTCATCCTGCATTATGATGGTATATAATAATTATGCTATTTGTCCATTGACTATCTGAACAATAAATTATCAAAGAATTATCTATGTTTAAACATATATCATATATCTATACACACACACACATATAAAAGTATACTATAGTGTATATATAATGTACACTATTATGTGGAAGAGTATAGTGTATATATATACATATAGTGTGTATAATGTATACATATACACACATAATATGTGTATATAAACCATATGTAATATATAAAGGGGCACAATATACTTTTTTTTAACTAATCCATTTTCCAGGAAGGATTCTCAAATTTAGTCTTAATTCTATCTCCAGTGATTATTGATGTTATATAAAACATACATACACACACACACATTATAGTTACACAGTTAAGAAAAATAAACACTAATAAAATTTAAGTCCAATAAATATTGATAGTATACAAGGCAATAAGTAACAAATGTTGTAATCATATTTAATCCATTGGATGCTACTGAATAAAGTTTTTATGAAATCATCAAGATATCATTTATTTAAAGCAATACTTTGGAGTTAAAAATATAGGAGATAAATTGCAAAAGCTTCCAGGACCACAGACCCCCTCCTATCTGTGCCTGTGCCTATTCTTTCTGCTCTCTCTCTTCTGTTTCTGTGGATGACCTGTCTATGCTGCTGTGCACTTAGACGCAAACTCCCACATCCTCTCACTTCTGAAGATCTCTGCCTCACTTCTCCCTCCTCTCTCCCACATAGTCAGCTTTACTTTCCGGTATTTTTTCCAGCAGTATGGAACATGCTATTATTTCTCCCATCACTAAAGAAAATTCTTTCATCCTCCTTTTCCTTCTGGCTGCTACCTCATTTTTCTACTCCTATGCATAGCAGATTTCTTTGAAAAAAAATTGCATTTACTGTCACCATTTTCTCATATCCCATTCTCTCTTGAACTTACACAGTTAGGCTTTTTCTCCTACCATGCCTACAAAACTGTGCTTATTGAGGTTACCAATAACTTCTGCTAGCTACTTCCCGTGGTCAGTCTGCAATTATTATTTATCTGATTGTTCAGCAGCATATTAGATACATGATGACTCTGTCATCCTTGAAACACTTGACTCCAGCCTTAGGGCCTTTATGCTTGTTCCTTCTCCACCTTATGGTATTTGTTCAAATGTCAATCTCTCAGAGAAGCCATCCTGCCCACCCTATTTAAAATCATAACTTCTTTCCTCCTAGACCACAGATTTCATTTTCTCTGCCTAGCAGTTATCACCATCTGTATACTACATGCTTTATCTTTTAAATTTTTTTCTCCATATAGAATTTAAAGTCAATGAGATCAGGGATTGATTTTTTTCTATGTTCATCAGCGAATCCCCAGTACCTAGAAAGGTGCAGGGCATATAGAAGTCACTCGGCAAATATTTGTTAAATTAATTAATTAATGAGCTTAGTGGTATATAGTTATTAGACAATCTTTCTACAACATTAGAAATTAAAAATTTTAATTGTATCATAATAAAGTGTTGTCCTGTTGCTCATAGGTATGATGATTATGACTATGGGGAAGTTAACCAATTACTTGAACGAAGCCTGAAGGTTTACATTAAGACAGTAACCTGCTATCCTGAGAGAACTACAAAGCGCATGTATGATAGTTACTGGCGGCAGTTCAAACACTCAGAAAAGGTAAAGTTTCATGACAAAGCATTATACCATAGACAGATATTCAGTATAATAAGTAATGATTATGAAAAATGACGCAAGTGCTGTACTAATAAATTTGTGCTTTTGAAATTAAAGTGGAATTATCTAGCATTTTATGTTTTTAAATTCAGAGTTATTGACTATTAACTAAATTTTAGTTGTATGCTTTGTCTATCATAGTGTCTAAAGTAAATTTTAGCATCAGTCTGTGATAGAGTGTATCTTTCAGATAGTGTCTTTAATGTCTTTAAAATATGAGAAACTATCTACCATTCTAACTTTCAATAAAAACCAAACCTACTAATAAGTTTTAGTGGTATAATTGTATCTTGACTCAGAAGCATATCCATTTAAAGATTCTTTAGCTAGCCACAAGAATTATTAGAACAATAGTTTATCATCTCAATTTAATAACTGGTATTTAAGTTATAGATAGACCCTTATTTATTTTTTATTTATTTATATGCAGTGCTGAGAATCGAACCCAGTGCCTCACACATGCTAGGCAAGCACTCTACCACTGAGCTACATCCCAGCCCATATAATCTGGTATTTTGATAATATAATATAGGACCTTTTAGACAAATATATTATTATATAAGAATATTTTTTGCAGGAAATATATAGGAATCATATTTAAATTAAAACCTAATAAATGTTAAGGATTTTTAACCAACATTAAAATATAAAAAGCTAGCTTTAAGTATTAGGCCTTTTAATCCTTAAATCCAAGAGTCTCATTTATATCTACACTTGAGAATAAGAAATATTTCTAGGGTTCCAACAGACACTAATTAGCTGTTATGACCTTGGCAAAGAAATGTTATAACCTCAGTATCTGACAGATTTTTTTGAAGTCTTAAAGCCAGTCATACTCAGGTAATTGCCCATTTTATCTTCAGCATCTCTTGATGGATCTTTATGCCCTGTTTATATGTTTGCAATAGCTTTTTCTCCTTTTCTAGATTCTATCTAGAAATTTTCTTTACTAATCAGGAAACTATATCCAACAATATATTCAACTGGTAGAAAGATATCAAAACATTATATTTCCTTATAGTACATTTTGAAAACTTGCATGTATTCATTTTAACTGTCAGCTGAGAAGTATTCCTAAAAGAAGTGCTTTTCACAATTTTACCTGAAAGACTCTAAGGAAACTATGCATAGCTAATAAATAACAGACACTACATAGAAAAAGTGTCCAGCATCAGAGTTTCACTTTAAAAGTAAATACTAGTAAAATTTTGAAAGAGCTTTTCATGGTGTGTGTGTGTTCGTGTGTGTGTGTGTGTGTGTGTATAAACATATATATATATGCATATATAATATGTATACACATTATATATATATATATAAATGATGTGAAAAATGTAGGGTTAATTTTTAGTCATGTCAAATTTTATGACTTGGAAGTATAATTTGTAGGAAAATTATAATTTATAAAAATTAGTTTTGTAATTGAAAAGGTTAATTGGCTTTACATAATGTATAGTCTTAACAAGATTATAGAATTTTATAGACATTATGGGTTGTTTTTACTACTTGCAGAACTATCTTTATAAATACACATTTGAATGTTACATTTGTATATGTATAGATATACCCAAGCATGTATGTTTGTATATAATCTCTATACACATAAAGAATGTTTGTAAATGTGATATGTGGGAAAAACCTTAAAGATTTTCCCTTTGGGTATTATGTTCACTAACCTGATAACATTTTCCTTTCCAGGTTCACGTAAATCTACTTTTAATGGAAGCAAGGATGCAAGCTGAACTGCTTTATGCCCTTCGGGCTATAACTCGGCATTTGACCTGAACCATTGACCAGGGAGAATGGCATGTGTGTAAAGACCTTTTCACATATGATTTACATCAGAAACTATTTGTGATATAGCATCAAAAATTATCCAATTCTCTAGTGTCAAAGATTAGTCGTTGGGTTTTTTTGTTGTTGTTGTTGATGTTGTTTTTCTTTTTCCGGCTGTAATGTGCAATGATGTGTTTTATTTTTCTTGATGCTTAACATTACTAACAATTGCAAAAATAATACTGAGGAGCACTACTTTGCATTGTTTATAATTGGATTTTTGGATACTGATCATAAATCATGAACCTGGTTTGTTAATGCTTAACTTCAATGCTTAGGGGTTTGTGTGTACGTATACATTTTTCTTTGCCCCTCATTTTTTTAAATAAGGAAAAGCGCTTACAATCTGGTCAAGCTAATTTTTTTCAGATATTGGAATTCAGCAAAGAATGACCTCCTCTGGCCATTCTAAAATTTTCATGTTGTGTCCTAAGTCTGGTGGAGGAAAAGCATGCGCTGTTGAACCAAGCTGCTCAATGGACACAAATTTGTGTCCCCAGGAAATTATTTGTCAGGCACTGTGTTTTTGTTTATTTGTTTGTTTGTTTTGGGGTTTGGTTTTTTTTTTTCCTGCTATTGGCGATAACGTGAAATGTGATACAGCCATTGTCCATAATTTAATGTGAAGTTAATCATGATGAATTCTATCGCATGCTACTGAAATGCCAAATTTAGCAATTTTCTTTCTCTTCTAAACCGGAATTTTCAGTTTTCCATATCAGATGTATATATGAAAAGCAGAATTATGCACAATCCTTCCTATCACTGACAGTACTTCTCAGTCACCTTAAATAATCAGTGCTCACAGTGCTGCTCACAGTTCTTTCAGTTGGCACATATAAAACTGTACCCACACAAGACTGACCAAAAATTTTCTTTGCACATTTTCCTTTCTTATAGTTTTTTCTATATTATGGTATGCAAAAGAAGGTTACATGCCTATATTTTTCCAATTAGGCTTTTAGAAATTGTTTCCATGATTTTCTTCCTATAATAGATTAAACATATTATTATTCAAAGGTTAAAAATTGTGTTTCTATGCATTAATGTGATTAAACAACAACAAAAAATGAGTGCAATATGTTCTAAGAAATACTCAACTTCCCCCTATTAAGTCACTGCAGAAGTGTCCTTTTAAACAGGGCCATAAAGAAATTTTGTGTAAATTTCTTTATTGAACTAGGCTTTTTTCAATTTTACCTTACTGGGGTTCAAAATGTTCTTTTCATAATGCCAAAGCATTTCTCTTCCCCAGAAAAAATCTCTTTGGACAACTGGTTAAAAAAAGATGTCAAGTCATAGGGGAGGAATAAGCAGCCAAAAAGTCACATTTTTGCATTGGTTTATGTTGCTTATTAGACTATCTTCAGAGAGCACAACATTATGTGTTTATAGCTTTAATTTGTATTATGTTAATGAACCAGTGAAGTGCCTAAAGAGATGCTTACAACTATCCAGTAGGACACAACTGCACTGCTTAAACACTTTTTGGTTAATTAAGGGTGACTTGAATTTTACACATACATATTAGTTTTTAAAAAAACATGTTCATTTTTAATAGTAAATAATATAGCTAAAATTTTCCGTTATATTTCCCACAAAGATTTCAGTTTATATATACTTACTTATTAGATAGGACCTACTTTTTTCTCTCACGAAAGGATCATGGGGTAGTGTTTTGTTAAATCACTTTCCCATTCCATTTGCCATCCTTCTCTGGTACAGTACATTAAGTTGCTTTGCTTTAGCTTTTGTTCCAGATAAGAAAACAAAGATGACTATACACCTGTTAACATATAAGATAGTTTGCATTTTTGGATTCCAAGATCTTATTTGAAATCTTCCATGTGAGGAAAAAAGTTACTAATATTTTTGAAGACAGGGTGGTTTATTTCAAGAGACTATTCAAAGAACTCACACCAGATCTCTTGTGTTTTGTTTATTGCATATACCATATGTTGATTTTCTTCAATATCAAATTATATAGATACATATTAGCTGCAAGGAAAGTATTTAGGAGAATGGCAAAACACAGATGGCAGCATAAATGTTCATTAGATTTCCCTTACCTTAGGATTTTCAAGTTGAGGATATCTTTTATTCTTGTGTTTGTTTTCTTTTTAGAATCTTTTCAAATAATAGCCCTATATTTTTGTGCAGGTGAATTGTATTACAGGAAGAAAAATGATTTTTATGTATTGAATAGAAAGAGAAATTCTCACAGGACACCAGATGAGCTTTAGACCAAAAGGGGAAACAAAGTTTAAATAACTAAAATGGCCACTTAATTTTTCCTTTTTACTTTTTCCCCAGAAATATAAGTAGTTAGAGGTTGGGTTATAGAAATATTAGTGCCTTTAATAGATCTTTTTCCTAGCAAAGTTTCTTTTTAGCTCAACATCGATCTGTCTTATTAATAATCAGGAAAATAAGTTGACTTGGAACTATAAACATAAATAAGATAATATATTAATAAACCTCAATGAACCAGCCTAGAGGAACTGACTAGTGAAGGTGCCAAAGCACCTGTTAGGATGCAGCATGCACAGCATTCCAGGCTTGGCTCCCATCTGACCAGGAGTTTGCTGTCCACTCTCTTTATCCAGTGCAAACTTGAAATTCTGATGCGGTTTTGCAGGGTGGTATTTTTTCAAAGTATTGAATTTACTATGTAGTAATTTATAGTGTAGTTTTTATATTAAAAATGTGATATTTTTAAAAAGAGATATCTGGTTCAATTGGTATAACGAAGTGATTATCTGCTATGCTAATCTACACCTTGGGCTCACATTGTGCCAAACTTAAATGTGCAAATATATGTGAAAAAAAGCACATATGAATGTGAATTCTTTAATTACATGCTTATTATGTTAAAATCAGTCTAATAATCCACTCATTTGTGCTTGAGTATATATCTACTTTGGAATTCCAAGTTTTCCAGCTTTGATGGTAACTCTTAATTTTTCAGATCACCTTAGGAAATATTAAAATGCCCCCCTCGTCCACCCATGTGAAATTAAACCTGTTCTTTAACCCCTTGACTATGGAAAGGTCCAGGCATGTGCCTCAGAACCTTCAGGTTAGGTTTCCTCAGGTGGGCTTGTGACAATAAAAGGGAAATGTGTTTTAGAGATGGGACTGCTTCACCTTTATGAACTAAGTATATTGTCTCAATCTCAGGAAGAATTTGTCCCATATGGGCTACTCTTTAAATCAAAGTTGGCAAACATGGAATCTGGGACAATTCCTTGGCTTTTAATTATGGTTTTAAACCCAAATAATGGCAGAGCAACACAGGGCTGTTTTTAGAACAGAAAACTCAAATGTAAAGTTTATTTAAAATATCATATAAAATTTGAACCAGAGCCCCTATTTTATTTGTGCTTTAATGTCTCCTAAAGACTTTAAATACATCTAAAATCTAATTAATATTAGTAGGGCATCTTTTTCCTTTCCCACATTATGAAGTTTTTTAATGAAAATCTTAGATTTCTGTGCCGCAGCAAAATAAATTTATCAGCAAACAAAGATCTGAACTTAAAATAGTTCACCATTTTTAGTGGAGAGTGCATGCAAATATGGTGAGATTCTTTTTAAACACTAAAGACAATTCATCAGGGAAAATCACAAATTTCAGTGCATACGAGGCTTTTTGTTTTGTGTTATATTGCTTTAAAAAGAATTCTATATAATTTTTCTAAAAAGCAAGAGTTTAAATTATTCTTTTTATCTCATAGGTCTTGTTCATCTTAAATGCAAAGAAATGGTCTTACATGGAGTAAAAAGCACACAATAGTAATGCTGTACAAATAGCATAGTTTAACACCAAACTGAAAGACATGTGATTACTCTGCTCCCTGTTCAAATCAAGTTTTCTGCTTTTTTAAACATTTTTTTTATTACTGGGGATTGAACCATTGACTTGCACATGCTAGACAAGTATCCTATCATGAAGCTACTTCCCTAGCCCTAGATTAAAGGTTTTGATCTTGGATTTTTGTTTTTTTGTTTTTGTGATGCTGGGGATTGAACCCAGGACCTCATATATGGCTAGGCAAGCACTCTGTTGCTGAGCCACACACCCCCGATTGAGTTTGAAATTATGTAATTTGTATAATCAGAACCCATTCTAGGTGGCCATCATCCTAAACTGTGTTTCCCTAATATACCCGTGTGGAGACTGAGAATCAAATTAAGAAGTCTTTCCTCAAAGCAGTACTGTAACCTGAATGTATTTATCTCAGTCAACAGAATTTAAATGCCCACTGTATGTGGAGCTTACTTCAGTGCTAATTTGGCATAGTCAGCAGTATCTGCTCAGGTGATACCTAGAACAAAAATAGCCGGGGCAAAGTAGATTATGAGGTAGAGGTATATGTCGAGGCAGAACCCTGTGAGGAATGAATCGCTTTCAAAGATCACATGGAATATAAAGCTGACACTGTGGCTGTCCTCAGTGTTGTGTACCTAATACAAAGGAAACATTTCCCACATGGAGCTCCTACCTGCTAAGCCCACCCTTTCCTGCCTGCTTTCTCATCCTCCAAGTGCCTCAACCTCTGTACATGCACTCTGCTCCCCTTTCCTCAGCCTTTCTTGGTCTGAATGCCTTTCACAATCCAAACCAAACATCACCAGCCACCTGCTGATAGTCACCAGCATTTACTTTTCTGAGTTAC
The DNA here is from genome assembly GCF_045843805.1 of Urocitellus parryii. Classification (NCBI taxonomy): domain Eukaryota; kingdom Metazoa; phylum Chordata; class Mammalia; order Rodentia; family Sciuridae; genus Urocitellus; species Urocitellus parryii. The sequence goes on along the minus strand of NC_135534.1, from coordinate 84,619,605 downwards.
TTTTCTTCATTCATTAAGAAAATGGCTGTGTCTCAGTTCCCTCTAAATCCCTCATCCATCCATCTATATATACTTGGGCCAACTTTTGCCCTAGATGCCCTACCAGATGTTATGCAGCATCAAGTGTAATCCTGTCCACCCCGTACTGTTTCTACCCTTTTCCCAGCTGCCAAAATATCTTGCTCTCCTCTACCTCATCCCCAAAGAGCCTATAAATTTAGAGTATCCAACCTTTTCATGGGTTCACTCTCTGTTGTTCAGTAATACTACTTCCATATTTTAAATAAATCATAAAAGACTTTTGCCTTCTATCAGAGTAGGAATCTTTATATTTATACATGATACAGAAATTGAACTATTTCTACCATGCAGAATTTAGCATTTAGCAGGATTTTAAAGTGATTGAATTGCCATCCTAAACTTGGATCTATATTAGATAATGAATACTGATGTTAGACCAAGTTATTTGAATGTAAAGTTAAAATTATCTAGCAATCCAGACTGACCTGTAACCCTTTAGTGGAACAGGAAATTTCTGGCATACAAATAGGGTGGTTTTTCAGACATTTGTTTTATTGGTGGTGTTTGGGCCTTGACACATTTGTCATAAAAGGACAGATGAAAAGAGGTATTTATACAGTCTGAGTGGAACACAGAAGACCATTTGATTTAATGTAGATAAAATCCCACAAGACTGGACACATGAGGGTTTGACCAGGACTTGCTGGGTTATGTTAATCCTATCCCCCATTCCTGTCATTTAAAAAAGAGGAAATGCAGAGAGAGGGAAAATACAAATTCTCATAATATAATTTAAAAAAGAAGAAATGCAGAGAGGAGGAAACTGAAAATTCTCCTCTACTTGATGTACATTCAGTATGGCTCACACTATAAAATATGTGTTTCTAACATATAGGAAACAAGTTTCTAACATGGGGAATGTGTATTTACAGATGCTTATCTCATCTGAAGATGAACCCTATTTGAAAGTGTAGATTATTATGTTCTCTTGTGGTATTTGATGTTTTCCATCTCAATCATAAATAGCCCAACCTGGAAGCAGTGTCCAATAAATGCCCTAAGGACCCAGGAGTGAACTGGTGACCTAGTACAACTCGGAGACTGATAGAGTTGTTAAATCATGTGTCATAAAATGTTCATTCTAGCTTTAACCTAACTATGACTGTACCACCATGAAGTACAGAACTGAAAAATAAAAAAATATATAGGGGGGAAAAATAGAGTACCTAGTTCTTTTGAGTGTTTGTGGAACACTCTGAAATAATGCAGTGCATAACATAAAATAGCCTTTAGAACAAAGACTCCATGTTATAGTCGTGGGACATCATCAAGCATTAGTAAGTCTTAAATATGATAAAATATAATTTTGGTATGTAAAATTTTGCTAAAAACAGTCTATTTTCTTGCACCCCTCAAGTTAGCCTCTTAAAAAAATGAATGTATAATTTCTACAGAAAGACTATTAAAGAAGGAGAGAGGATCTCCAGTCTTTAATGTTCAAATATTCTTCATGGATCCCAAATCATTAAGTGTATACATTATGATATAGAATAAAACTAATTACACATTTCTTTCTTAATCAGTCTTCACCATTTTCAACTGGATCTCCCAACTCTGATAAGAATCAAAAGATAGGATAAAGGAAATATATCAGTTAGGTGGCCAAGGATTTTCCTTTGTAAAGTTGAGAAACTATTTTCTCCTTTATGAATTTTACTGGTTCTCTAAAATAAAAACTGAGTTAAACGGTACCCTTGTTCGCCAAGGAAAGTGATCCAAACTCTATTTCTAGTGCAAATATTTCCTTTGCATTCATATGTCTTCTCTGGAGAGAAAGTACAATTTTTCCCTCCCTCTTTCTCTTCACATTAACTCTTTTAACCCAAAATAAGATAGACAGTGAAAGCAAATCATAAGCCAGTTTGGCATCTTCTCAGTGCTTATAGAATATACACATCCACACACAGTCTGAGCAAGGTAAACAAGAACCCTGTCAGGTCACCTTGGAACGTGGCCTTGCCACTTGAATTAGTTCCTTCAAACCTGAAAACAACTTTCCTGGTCATGGAAGAACTGGATGTATCCTTTAACTTATGAAATAGAATTTGAACTTGAAAACTCTTTTTATTAATCCTGATTTTGCAAGGCAGCTACATAATGAATGTATATATTAAGACTTTGTAGCTGAATTGCACATGAAATCAGATTGCCAACTTCTTGACTTTTCAATTATAGGCATCATTTTATCCTTAAGTTGTGAGCGATATATGTAGCATGCTGTGAAACGTCTATTATAGTTCTTTAATTCATCAGTATTAATACAGAATTATCCTTTGCGTTCCTTGGTACTTTTTATTCAGTGTAATCAAAAGCTGTGATGTTTTGCCTTTGTAGTCCTGTGCTTTGTCACTGTAATTTTTTTTTTCTACGAAGCACGTGACTTTGGACTAATGTTAAGGCGGATGATATGATCTTTAAGACTGCTAATATATATATATATATACACATATATATATCAGTCTCTTACTCTATAAGGATTTAAATTAGAATAAGCTTTTATCAAATAGATCATTGATGCAGTTTAGGATTCACGCAAGTTTCAGTGTCAAATGGCAGTCTTATATTTATAGTTTCAATTCTGAAAATAGAAAATTTAATAAAACAGCCACTTTAAACTTGTTCTGACAAACCAGACCCTGCTGTAGATATAGTCTAAGGTAGTTAACCATATAAGCCTTTTCAACTCTTAAATGCCACATGAGTCAGCAGTTAAGGAGATTTTAGAACCCATGAAAGCTTTTTGTATGTATAACTAGGTTTTATTTTTTTTATGTTGCTGATTTTACAATTCTGACTAAAGCTGACCTGAATGGGTCAGTTTATAATATTCTAGTGCTTTAATGCCTCTTTTTGTTTTTTTATTTTGTGTTTTTGGAGGGATGGGTAATATTATTTGAACAGATGTGGAAGGAACTGTTAGTGAGTCAAGACAAACACATTTGAAATAAAGGAATTGTGTATTAACATGTTAACAATTCATAACTGCACTTTTTATGACATTTTGAAAATCTATTTATAGGTACAGAACAATGGGTTTTGTTAAACTGTATCACATTTATACTTGCAGAAATTTATTTCATTGTTATTAGTAGGAATTTTATTGGTTCAATAAAATTGGCAAAACTGAACCCAATTATTTTCTTTCTTTATTTATATTATTAAAGTAGCATTTTCACCTAGGTTTGTTTCTCCTTGATCATTGAAACATGCCTTCTGAAAGACATCAGAATTGTAGGACTCATTATTTTCCTTGACCCACACTTTTCTTATGACATTTCTTTCTTTTTTTCTTTCTTTCTTTTTTTTTGGGGGGGGGTTCAAGGGATTGAATTTGGGGGCACTCAACCACTGAGCCACATCTCAGCCCTATTTTGTGTTTTACTCAGAGATAGAGTCTCACTGAGTTGCTTAGCACCTTGCAGTTGCTGAGTCTGGCTTTGAACTCAATATTCTCCTGTCTCAGCCTCCCCAGTGGCTGGAATTACAGGTGTGCACCACTACGCCCGGTTTCTTATGACATTTTAAAAAATCACTAGATATTGCATTAGTGAACTATTATAGTTCAAAAACTAATTATTGTTTCCTTTATATATTAATTATGTAGAGTCAGAAGGTGGTTTGAATAGATGCACCCAGCACCCCTGCTTCTTAACAAAGAAAAACCAAACAGGTGGATGACCTGGGGAGGTCCATGACCTTGAGAGAACACTGGAATTCAACAGTAGAAGAATGGAAATCTTGTAAAATCCAGAAACCTGGGACAGGAGCCTAGAAAAACAAAATATTCCATCACCTACTACCTATTTCTACAGCAGAAGGGAAGGGAAGTCTCCCCTCAGGAGGGGCAAAGATAAAAAGAGTCCTAGCAACCTCTAACAGCAGAGATAGTGGCAATCTTAGCTATTAGGAAGTTTCATGGTCTTTACAGACTTACAGCCTAAATACACAGAATGCCTGAAATCTTCACAGTCATCTGACTAAAATAGGAATTCACTTTCAACTCCCATAGAACTTCCAGAGGGCTGGAACCAGGAGGCATCTTAAGAAAGAACCTATTGTCTGAATTTGGACTGCTCCAGGCATCAGCTACTTCATATTCCCACCTCTGGGATCCCTCAGACCTTCTACAGCAGTGACTCAACTGATAGCTGGCTCAGTGGAGTGCTACTTGGGAGTTGTGACACATGGGAGTAGTAGGTGCTGCCCTCAAGAACTGGGGGATCAGAAACCTGCCTCTAAGACCAGGGGTATGACCAGTTGCCTATGGTTTCATACAGTGCCAGGACAGTGGGCAGTTGCCCCACGGTTCCTGCCACTTCTCTCCCAGAGTTATGCATGGGTGCCTGTCACTAAAAAGGCAGAGAAAGAACTAAGGTTCTACTGTTTGTTCTGCCCATACAGAGAGGTGTGATGGAGCAACACCACTACAGTTCCAGCTATAGCCTGCCCCAGGGAACAGTCTAGGAAGACTGGAGAGATACCTTGCCCTGTTTGGCCACATTCCACTCTCACTCAACTGAGAGGAATTTTGCCTGGCTCCAGACATGACCCACTCCCACTTGATCCGTGCCAGGTACTACTACTAAGAAAATCAAAGGGGGGTGGGAGGTGGCAACCATTGCCACACTCCCAGGGCACAAAGCCTGAGAGTGTCTAGAGATAATTTGCCTGGTGCTGGCCATGTTCTTTTCCCACTCACTCCCCTAGTACCTCTGCCAAGGGGAATTTTGCTCAGTTTTAGATGTGATCCATTCTTGCACTAACCCTAATGGGTACTACAACTGAAAAAAATCATGGGGAGAAAAGCCACAGGCCATTAATCTGTACCTTGGCATGCAGCCTAAGAAGGTCCAGAAAGAAAATTTGATGGGCACCAGCTGTGTTCTGCTCCTGTCCACTCCTGTAAGTGCCTCGGCTGAGAGGAATTTCACTGGGTTCTATTTTCCCTGACCCACACTATCATAAGTGATAGAACTACTTGATCCTTGGTGGACACTATGGTTTGGATAATATGGGAAAGAAAAGCCCCATCCCCAAGTATGCACATAATGGAAGGAGGAGTCCTGAAGTCCTGATCCTGGGGAAGCAAGTTCACAGTAGCAACAGAGAATAATAATACAATTTTGCTGTTGTATGATGGATCCCCTGCATCATTCACCCCTTGTCTGATCATGCACCATAGAGAAGAATGAGTGTAAATGCCACAGAGGGAACATTGTGATACCATCAGCCACCTCTTCCCAGGAAACACCTGGATCTACACTAGTGTCAAATCAGGATAAGTGCTTAACCCAGTACCAGAGACCTTCCCAAGCAACAGAGCCAACATCAACAGTGCCTGAGGAAACTCTCGTCACTCAATTGTCTATTGACAACTCCCATTGTGCATTCCACACACTGTTGTCTACAGCCTCTCTGCCTTCACAGCTACAGTGTCCAAACAACTGGCTGACCCATAGAGATAGTGGATCTCTCTGACTCCAATATGGTGTACACTGTGTCAAACTCACTAATCACAGCCAAAGAAGGTACTGGGAGAATACACTATGGAATACAGCTGTAAATAAACTCAACATTACACAACAAACTGATACCCAAGACACATCTTTAGGAGAAAGTCATTAGGAAGTATATTTCATAAGTGATAGAACCATTCATTCCATTAGATGCACAAATCTCAACATAGAAACACAGAAATATGAAAAAATATGACAATATAACACCTTTTAAAGATCATAACTCTGTAGTAACATATTCTAAAGATATCAAAATGTATAAAAAATGAATTCAAAAGAATGATTTTTAAAAAGCTCAATGACATCCAAGTTAATACAGATCACTTAAATGAAATTAGGAAGACAATGCAGCACATAGATGAGAAATTCATCAAAGAGAATAGAGATTAAATTTTTTTCAGAAATCTTAATAATGGAAAACTTAAGTCAGATAAAAATTCAATTAAAAGCCTCAAGAACATAATAGATGACACAGAAGAAAGAATGGAACTCAAGGTCTTTCAAAATATCACATTCAGATAGAATATAAAAATAGAGAAAATATAAGCTCTTTGGGACACCATTAAAAGATCAAATGTCTGCATCATTGGCTATACCTGAAGGAGAGGAAATAAAGATTGAGGGTATAGAAAATATATTCAATGAAATAACAGAAAACTTCTCTAATCTTGGGAAAGACATGAACATTCAAGTACACAAGGCTTATAGAACCCCAAATAGACATGTTCAGAAAAGATCCTCCTCATGATATATTATAGTCAAACTTTCCAAAGTACAGGACAAAGAATTTTAAAATCTGCAAAATTGCCTACTCACTAAGGGCAATTCCATTGCACTAATAGAAGATTTCTCAGAAGAAATCCTATATACTGTGAGGGCATGGAATGATGTAGTTCAAGTCCTAAAAGAAAATACTATCAACCAACATTCATATTATTATATCCAACAAAGCTATTCAGAATTGAAGAAGAAATAAACACCTTCAAAGATAAGCAAAAACTACGTGTATTCATAACCACCTGGCCAGTGTCACAAAAGATACTTAAGGGAGTTATGCATCCAGAATTTGAGGAAAGATAGCTATCATCATGCTAGCATATAAAAGTATATATCACCCTAAAAGAATAGATACACAAATGACAAATAGAAAATAAATATTATCAATGCCATAAATCATCAAACCACAAAAAATGAATAAAAGAGGAATAAAAAATATTCAAAACAACTAGAAGATAATCAGCATAATAGGCATTTTCATACTTTTCATTAATGATAAAATTTAAAGACATAAGCCAGCTGAATGGATTTATTAAAAAATATCCTGCCTAAAAGAAATTCACATAATCAGTAAGGACATATATAGGCTGACAGGGAAAGGATGGAAAATGATATTCCAAGAGAATGGAATCTGAAAACAAGAAGATATGGCTATAGTTATATCTGACAAAATGGACTTTAAGACAAAAACAGAACAGAAAAGAAGGTCACTATATAATAATCAGGGGATCAATCTATCAAGAAGCTCCAATAATTATAAATTTGTATTTACCTAATGTCAGAGCATCCAGTTTTATAAAACAAGCACTCCTAGACCTAAAAGGAAAGACAAGTTTCAACACAATAATAGAGGGAGATTTTGGTATTCCACTCCCACCAATGGGTAGATCATCCAGACAAAAATCAACAAAGAAACTCACAGTTAAACTACACAATAGATCAAATGGACTTAACATTTACAGAACATTCCACCCATCAACTACAGAATACACATAAATCAGTGCATGGAACTTTCTCTATTGTAGATCATTTATTAGGCCACAAAATGTCTCAAAGAAATTTTTAAAGAGATAAAATCATATCTTGTATAATTTCTGAGCACAATAGAATGAAACTAGAAACCAAAAGCAAAAACAACTTTAGAAATTATATAAACAGATGGATACTAAACAACACACTTTTGAGTGAACAGTAGGTTATTAAGGAAGAGAGAAATTTAAAAATTCCTCAAAACGAATGGAAATGGAAAGACAACAAACCCTTGGGATACAGAAAAAGCAATAATAAAATAAGTTTATAGCAACTAGTGCCTACATAAAAAAAAATAGACCTCAAATAAACAATGTAATGATGCATATCAAAGTCTTAGAAAAGAACTATACCTTAAAATAGAAGAAAAGAAATAATAAAGATGAAAGCATGAAGAAATGAAATCATCTAAAAAATAATATAACAGATCAATGAAACAGAATTGTTTCTTTGAAAAGGTCAAAAAATGGATAAACCTTTAACTAGATCAACCAAAAACAAAACAAAAAAAAATAAAATAAAATTACAGGTGAGAAGTGAGATATTACCACTGATAACAAAGAAATTCAAAGGATCACAAAGGATTACCTTGGAAAACTATTTGCTAACCAGTTAGAAAATGTAGAAAAAGTGGAAAAATTTCTAAATATATTTGATCTACCAAAACTGAACCACCAAGATGATGCAAAAAAACCTGAGTACATCAATAACAAGTAATGATATTGAATCAGCAATAAAAAATCTACCTAAGGAAAAAAAAAAAGCCCAGAGTCACATGGCTTCACTGCTAAATTTTACCAAACTTCTTTAGAGGAATTAGTACCAATGCTTTTCACACTGTTCCATAGAATCAGAAGGAAGGGAACCCTTCCAAACTCATTGCATGGAGCCAGAGTTACTGTTACCAAAACCTGACAAGAGCACAATAAATGACGAAAACTATAGATCAATATCAAATTTTCCATGAAACTCTGAATTTTTGAGGCAAGAATTCTTAATGCTCCCTCTTTCACTAGACTACTCCTAACATAAAATTAAACAGTTCTGTCATTTTCACATCAATGTTGAAATTCAAGAAAAGTGGCTACAGTACTTTTCTACACACATTGACTCTCTTCTTTACTAGCTAAGATGCATGTAGCACATACCTTCTGTGTGCCACTTACCAGTCACCATGGCCCATTTCTACCTCCTGTACCAGTACTGTGGCAACCAGCTCCCATCAGCTTAGGTCATATTGTCACAGGTACAGTTCTTATGTCCCTGAATTGCTTACTTCTGGTTCCTGCCTTGGGCTTTCCTGCATGTGGTAGGATGTCAGAGGGTACTGTCTTTCCACCAAGCATGCACAACTGAAAGTACAGGCAGTTAACACTTATTATCCCATGACAGTACTATTTTCTTTCATCCCCTAAACTACAGTTTGAACTCAGAGGGCCTGGTGGGATGGAAAAGCAGTCCAATTCTTAAGATTTTCATTCCTTTCATATTCCAGTTTCACTCCCTTGTCCTCCACTCTTGTCCCTTTGGCTCCAAATAAACCTGGATCTTGGGTTTCATTTGCCAGGGACCTCAGACTAACACAAAGCAGTAAAGGGTAGGGGGTTAAAAAACAGAGCCTAGAATAAATTCAAATCTCAAGTCTACATTTGCTAACTATCTGGCCTTGAACAAGTTACTTAATCTTGTGGCTCCTCAGTTGCCTCATCTATAAAATGCAGAGGACAGTAATAAGAAAGAGGACATACATAACCCTCGTCCTTAAGAATGAGGAAGTACAGGTAGGAGAGATAAGTATCATATACCACAGAAAATAATAAGATAATGGTTTGTACACAGGATTAAAAAAAAAAATAAAACAGCCCTCACTTATCAAGAACCTGCTAAACGTTAGAAAGTTTAAATAGAGTATTTTATTATAATCACTATGGAAGTGAGTATTATTCCCACTTTGGAAAGTTAAGAAAAATAAGCTTAGCAAAATTAAGCACTTTGTTTAAGGTCAAGCAATAAGTGAATGGCAGAACTGTTCTCAGGTCTGTCTGACTTTCATTGCTATACTTTTTCCTTTATTCCACATAAAGAGGAAAATGGTGCATCTTTGTTGTTTTTAGTGAAGGCTTTCAAAACAAGTAATATTTAAACAAGTACTTACAGGATTACTAAGATTTAGATGTGAAGAGACTCTGGACTATTACATTGTAGGTAGAAGGGGCAGAAGGAACAGAAACCCACCGTTTGATATTGAGAGGATATGTGTGGGATTTTACATCAGAAGATAAATTTAGAAAGTGTGATTTGGACAGATTGTAGGGTCTAAAAGATTATGGGTTAAACTTTTTTAATTCTTTTTTAAAAAGGAGGTAAAATCCAGATTGAGACAGATTTATGAAAGTCATTTAAATGAGTCTTTCATACAATTATGTGTCCCATTTTGAAAGAATAGCATTTCCTTGATAATTAGAGTCTGATAAGAATTTCAGGACAGCAATCAAACAAGATCTGCAAGGTAGCCACAATTCCTTCTTTAGGCACAGGGGAATTTCCTGAATATCTTGAAAATTTTCCGGATTACTTTTTAACATCCCACTTGGTGATATACACAAGCCTATTATTGGGAAAGTTTAAGATTCTTACTCTAAGTTGACATACAACTTTACCTTCTCGTGCATATGCATATAAACTCTTTTGACGCTCAGGACCAATATGGCAGCCTTCAGAAAATAGATAAATTTTAATAGATGCAGTTGATGGTTTTAATAAATAACCCCAATGATTGTTTGCATAAATAGCTTTAATCATTGTCCTTCCTGCATCCACACCCATGGAATATGACTTTACAACTTCTCTTGCCAAGAGGTATTCTCTTTCTCACTCCCTGGAATCTGGGCTCATCCTATGACTTGAGTTGGCCAATAAAATACAGAAGAAGTAGCATTTTACAAGTTTCAGATCTAGGTTCTAAAATAGCTTGTTTGCACGTTCTCTCTCTCTCTCTCTCTCTCTCTCTCACACACACACACACACACACACACACACACACACACCTCTGACATATCTAAGTAAATCCACTAGAGAATTTGCCACCTTGAGTAACTGAGTTATCCTAGATGTTCTGTCCAAGATCTCAGACATATGAGAAAGCCCATTCAAGACCAGTAAAGTCAACCAGCCTACATACAACTGACTGCAAGACTCATGAAGGTGCCCTGTGCTAATCAGCTAAAACACCCAGCCGACCCACAAACTCACTACATGAGCAAAACTCACGCTCTACTGGGGGTTTCTGGTTGTAGACCATATTGTATTGCTGTAGCAATAGATAACTGATTTAATGTAAATGATGGAGGTGGCCGACACTTCATCTAAAGAATCTAGATTGGGAAATTTCTTCCTTATATCACAGTCTAGCAAGAGGAGCAGCCTTGAATAGTCTTAAATCAGAGACAATATAGTTAGTAACCTAATGATCAGGCCCTTGTTTTCCCATGTCCTCAGAATGTCCATCTTTGCATGGTTAAAATATATCACAGCCCTATTAAGCTTCTTCATAGATCTTCATCCTCAATGTTTTTGTCTCTACATATCAGTGTTTTCATACTGTTGAGTTTAGAGTATAAATACTGAAACATTAGAATGTAAGTATCAATAGTATGATGGTGCTTTGGGGTGTCAATGTGGTAGGATTAAATGTTGCCCAGATAGCTGGTAAAGCATGAATTATTCACAATGCTTCAGTGGGCACTAAGCCCTAGTCTCTTCTGCTGAAAGGTAAATCCAGGTGGTTTGTTATTTGATTAGAATGATTGGGCTACCCCATGTGTGTCTCTGAGGGTGTTTCTTGAGATTGATTAGCATTTAAGTTGATTAGCATTTAAATGAAGAAGATCCACTTTCATTATGGTGGGTACCATCCAATCAGCTGAGAGTCCTCATAAGACAAAAATGTAAAAGAAGGAAGAATTCTTGCTCTATCTTCTGGAGATGGGCTACCCTTTTTCTTCTATCCTGGAACATCACAACTCCAAGTTCTCTGGACTTGGACACTGGGAGTACCACCAGCAGACCCCTCCACAGATGGCCAATCATAGAACTTCTGAACTTCTATATTCAAGTGAGATAATTATTCTAACAGATCCTTCATATCTCTCTACACACACTATCAGTTCTTCCTCTCTGAACAACACTGACTAAAACACTAAGGAACTTATCAAAAAATCCAGATATACAGAAGTACCTGCAGAAATTCTGATTTGGTGAGTATAGGATCCTCTGCTTTTAAAAAGCATCCTGGGTAACTGGGGGATACATGATCAGGCTTTGAGGGAAAATGGTAGATCATAGAGAGAGTTTTCCAGTCCTAAATATAATAAAACTTCAATACAGGTACACACAGTGATAATGGAAGGGTGTGAAGAGGAAAAAAAGCGAACCAGAAAAAAGCACAGAAGACAAGCAGGCACATCAAGACACCCAAGTCATCATGAAATCATAAATGGGTATAGGACACAAAGAAAAGTGATCTTTTTATCCTGACTTTTCAGCAAAGGATCTGCTGTACTTTTATTGCTACCTCAAATGGACTTCAGGCCAAATTAATAGCTGCCAAACTTGCTGCATCTAGAACTAGCTGAGGACTTTAAAAATACTGACACTGAGAACTTACACCCACCTTGAGATTCTGATGTACTTCCTCTGAGGTATATCTAGGACATGTGGTTTTTAGAAGCTCTCCTGGTGATTCTAACGAACAGCACATTTTTAAAATTTTTTAAAAACCACTGGGAAAAATTATGTTATTCATCCCATCAAATAAACATATTCCTAACAGTAGAAAGACTTGCAGCTCTAGCTTATCAAACTAACCTGCAGGCAAAATGGAGAACAGACAGTTGGATTTAGACAGATACAAAAATATTTTCAGCTCTTTCTAAGACCATCCATTTCCTTATGGTGAAGTCTCAGGAATGCTGGGAAGGTGAAAGAGAAATAAACCCATTTCCTAGGACCCTTAGAAGAAAAAAATCAAGTGCCCCTGCTTGCTAGTGAGCAGAATACTTGTGCATACTGCTGTTGTTCTAGATTTCTCTATATCTATATGCATTGTGTGCACTGATGAGTCTGGTATATGGGTTATATTATTTTTGTTGTTGTTGACAATTTATAATTACACTTCTCCCTTAACTTTGTGGTAAGAATGCTAGAATCCTTCTCTGATATTGCAGACAGTTTGTGAATGCATAGATCCCAGGTGACACACAATATTCAATGAAGTAGGATCTAGGGGAATTCCTTAAAACCTAAATGGACTATGGTAGATAGTGACTATCAGACCTTCTATCTGAGAATCAAAATGAGGAAAGCTTGTTAAAAGCAGAAATTCCTGAAAACCACTGTGACTCACTGAATCAGAATGGGAGGTGCAGGACTCACACAGTTTCCTTTCTACTAGCTCCCCCACAAGTATTACACACTGAGCACCATGCTAGTCACCTTTTGGGAACCCTATGTCTTTTGGGAATCATCTCTCAGATGAGATGATCCAGAGTTACATGGCTTTAAATTCACCTTGACTGCCTGCACCTCCCCTCTATGCTCCATATATAACTGTGAAAGTGAAGAAGTTTTAAATGTCATTAAAACAGCAAATCAAATAGAAACCAAAAGAAGCAACATCAAAGATGCATTCCCCATGGTGAAAATAAACTCCATTACAAGACTCTACTAGACACTGCTTCTGTAATGAAGATACCTAAAATGGAATTTCTCAACAAAAAGGCAAAAACACATTTAATGCTCTTGATACATACTTCTGTATCACTTTCCAGAAAGACTGTATCAATCTATACCCCTTTCAAGGTGCATAGGCTGCCCCTCTGAAGTCACAACACTGTGATAAACTGCATCTTCTTCATTAATCCATTCATTGCTGGCTTTGATGAGATGAGGCAGGAATACTCTCCTGCTAAACCAAGACTTAGTGAAGGGCAAGGCCAAGACAGCCAAGGGGCTTCTGAGCACGAAAGTAAGTACTCTCACTACTTAATGGCAGCAAAGGGATTGAGAAACATGGCTGCCCCACCTGGCCAGAGTGCGGCAGCACTGAGGTCTCCCCTGCTTCCATCCAGGGTTGGGGGTGCCTTTCAGAGTCTTCCCTTACAGAAGAAACCTCTGTAGACTGAAGCTGAGCTAATGTCCCCAATATGTACAGGGTATGAATGAGAGGGTAAGAGGTCAAAAAGAGTGGGTCAAGGTCAAGGGATTGGGGAAAACTTCAATCTAAAAGAAAGCACACAGGCCAAACTGTGGCACAAGCTGCCCATAGTGGCAGGTCCTGTTCAAAATAGCACTGCAGCAAGAACCACTGTCCCTCCAACATTTGGCATAGCAAGGATGTTTGAGCCTTCTGTTGGCCAAGAGAGGCTACCCTTGGCCTGGAAGGTAATCAGGTGGAGCCATGTTGAAGGGACACTGGCCCCCAACACATAGGCACACAAAGGCCAAAGGCTGGGGGAATCACAGGAGATTCACCAAAGCATATGTCTTCCAATTCAGTATGGTTTAGACTATTCAGGGCTTTAATGTCCATGCAAAGATGTTGGATTTTATCATAAGAGCAATGGAAGCTGTAGAAGACTTTTAAATCATGAGTGCACCCAGGGGTGGGGTGAGGAGATGCCCTGTAATGATAGTGACATGATCAGATTTGCATTTCAAGGACACTCTGACTGGACCATGGGGTGGGGGGACCAGAATAAAGCAAGAAGTTATGTTGTAAGCCAATCAGGTAAAGGGGTGGTTAGTACAGAGATAGGGAGAAGTAGTTGGGTTTGAGAGATGTATAAGAGGTAAAAAAAGATCTGTGTCTGAGTAATTGACTTGGGGGAGGATAAACACTGCAGAGGTATCAGGATGACTCCTAAGTTTTTGGCTTGCCCATTTTGCTGTCTGGTGAAACTGTTTACTCAGAGAACCCACTGGAAAGACTCCAAGTTCTAGTGAGAAGATAATGTGTGTTGCCTTAGTAGCTGCGAATCTGAGATGCATTTAAGAAATACAGATTTGTCAAGTAGACTAATTAAAGCTCTATACATGGGTGAAATGGCTAAAGAGTGAGAGATGAAAGTAACCTAAGAGCCAGTCTTGAGGGACTCTACTTAAAGGTCAGGAGGCGGAGGATGCCCTGAACCAGTGAAAAGACTAAAATGAAATTGCTAAATGATGCAGAGAAAAGACACATGCCAGCCTGCCTTCAGAGCTGTCTACAGCAGGAAATAAAATACATGTGGCCCCTGCCTGCATAGAGCTTACGGTCAGGGAAAGGTGTGAAGTCAGTAGACAGTAAGTAAGAAAACCACAAAATTATAATAACTATAAATTGGAGCAAAGGGAAAGTCAAGGAATAAGAATAAATTGTGAGTCAGGAAAGAGCTCTCTGCAGATCAGCCAATCTGCACTGGGATGTTAATTAGGGACAGCTGCCCCAGGGGGCCCATGTGATTTCTTAAACTCTGGCTTGAAGACACCAATACACAATAACTGGGAAGTGTTTATGAAAGGGGAATTCCAGGAGGAACCGCCTGTGTTTGCTTTCCTACTGGGGCCTTGATCTTCCCTTCCCAAAACCTTCCAGGAGGTTCAGGAGATATGTGGACTAAATGCTTTGACCAGTGAATGTCTCTTGAAGCAAGGGGAGAGTTGCTGCAGAATCCACTCAGGCAAAAAAAAAAGCTCAGCCCATGAGGGGGTTGGAGAGGAGGTATCACAGACCCTGGTCCAGTTGGAGGGTGTTTGGACACTTCTCTGAGGCCTGAAGAGCTGCTCAACCTGGTCTGTGACTGGCCCCTAAGGGAATGATGCCTTAGTTAAAGCAAAGTGACCTAGAAACTGTTGGGTAACACTCACATAGCCAAGTAGACTCCAGAGAAATACTAGCTGGGGTTGCCATGGCGATTTTTTGGGGGGGCCTGAACCTTGGGGATACAGCCAGAGAGTTTTCTACCCAGATTTCCTGAAATATACCCCAGCCTAAGGTTTGGTATTTATTCTATGGTATGTAGTCCATGTCAGGCTGCTTTATTAGGTTCCTTTATTTTATTTCTTAAAGAGTAAACAGTATAATTCTTATATACTTAGCAAATGGGAAGCACTGTTTTAAGGCAGCAGCCTTAAATATTGTGAGAAGGCACAAAGTCATTCCCAATCTACCTGAAATCACCCTGCCAGATTCCAAGTTTAAGCTTTCACTCCCCTTCTGCAGCCAAGTCCATGTCCCTGGCTACAGCCATATGGGCCTCTCTGTCACTCCTGATAGCCATCCCTCCCCTCTGCCTTTGAATGCACACCCAGTGCCTGGATTCCCTCATATCACCCATGTCTACTCCTACTCATCTTTCAGAGTACAAATCAAAGGTCACTTCCTCTTTGAAGCCTCCTTTGCCTCATCCAAGCAGCCAGTTGCACCTACTCTGTGCCCCCACACACTTCCTCCACACCTCCTTAATGATAGTGATAAACACTTGCAAGTGCCAAATTCTGTGCTTAATACGTTAACTCACTAAATCATCACAAGAACCTTGTAACGTGGGTTTTAAAATTAACACCATTTTAGGATGCAAAACAGAAGGCAAAGAGAAGTTAAGTAATCCGTTCAATGCCACACAGCCCATAAGTGGCACAGCCAGTGCACAAACCACGCCCTCTGACTCCAGACAAGAGCTCCTAATCCCTGTACCAAACTGCTTACTCCTGTCCACAGGATGCTGACTCTATCTCCCCCACCAGGTGGGGAGAGCCAGGGATTATATTTTACCCATTTCTACATCTCCAGCTTGCAGCACTGCCAGCACCTGGCACACAAGCACACTCAACCTCCTCTCCTCCCAAACACTAACTAGATAATTAAGGAAAACCACTAATTCAGTAAAAGTCCCTCAAATGGTCTATGCATGTTTCTGGTCATAATTTCCGATTGGGAAATACTGCTCTGTAGTCCTGTCCAAGGAGCCTAGTGTAGTATCTTTGAAGTTAAGGAATAATAAAGAACTTCTAGTTTATTCAATTAAACTACACACACACACACACACACACACACACACATTTTTCCCTTGGATAAGTTTGGAGACCAATGGTAAAATAGAGACATGCATTTGTTATGACACCTTTTCCCAAGAAAGAGACCTTATGAATAACAGAGTTCAAAAGCAACAGGACTTTTAGAAGGTCTGTCCCTGGACTCATAGCTCATTGAAGCAGCTGTAGAATCTGAAGTTGGAGTCTTGAAGAAGGATTCTTTGAAGGCACAGCTGGCTACAAACCAGACCCAGAGCCAGCATCCCAGCCCCACCCACCACATCTCAGCCAGAGTATAGCTGGGCAGGTCAAGGAATCAGAAGAGGGGTATGATATTTTAAAAATCTTTGGAGTTATCAAAACTGAAGGTTGCCTGGTCAGTACTTGTTTCTTCCGTCCCAGCTAGTGTGTAATCTCTGTATTTATAGGATTCTGACTCCCCATCAACAGTGAATCAGGCCTAGGTACAAATGATCCCCAAGTCATCTGTGTTCCTTGGGCATTTTCTTCCTTAGAAATAAAAGGTGGGATTTGCCAAGATTAAAAGACATTCTTTTTAAAGCTCAACATCTAGCTTAGTTCTACATGCACCAGAGGAGGGCTTTGTAGGTGCTATTTCTAATTTTCTAATAAAGCAAATCTACCCAGCAAGACAGGTCAAAAAAAAAGAACCATCTTCCAAATTCAGGTTCCACTCACTTCTGTAAAAAATAGATTATTTAAGGCAAAGCTTAAACTTGGGCTAAATCCTCAGCCTTGAAAAATGCTTGGAAGGAAGATCTATCTGGGAGGTGACAGAGGTGTGGTGAGGAAGTGTGGGGGTGGGGGAAGCACGGGCCTGTGATTTGCTTTCAGTCTGCAGTTACTGAGTTCATGCATCTGTACGTTCTTGGACCTGCTGGTTAAGTACACATTGAGCATGTGTTTTATAGCAACACTCACTATGGCATTTAAAGGTATATGAGTAATTCGCCAAATCACTAAGAAGAGAAGGGACAAAAATAAGCAAAGATCTGCACAGAGGACTTGGCACAGTATAGTATAACTCACATACAATCCCATTTAACACATGGTAGGAGCCTCTCAATGTCATTTCTTGTCTTCTCTTAGGACCATTGGAAAGAAAAATGATGTGGCATCTAGAGATAGACTACAGGAAGGGAAATACCACTGTGGATCTGAGGAGCAGTGAGATTGGCCTGGTGGGAAGATGTCCATAGTGAACTGGGCCATGATTAGACAGTGGAGGAAGAATGAGAGCAGGGGAGGACAGGGCACATGTTGGGACACAGCAAGTGTCAAGAGCAGAAAGTCCAACCTGGGGCCTCTTATTCCAGACCATGTTGTTTGGCTTAGCCCAGGCTTCAGACTAGAAGCCACAGCATGTGTGCAAGTGCAAATGTGTGTTTGCTTTCATTACATTAATTATTTATTTTTGAAATCTAAATTTGGATTTCTGGCTGGGGAAACATCTGCTCTTCAATTTCCAATTTACCTTTTGGCCCACTTTTCCTATTGATCACCCAATCCACACACTTATGTTACCTACTTGTAAGAATTTGATTATGTGGCCCTAGCCCTATAAGTGACAAGAAACTACTGGATATTTTTAGCATGATGGAAATATCTCAGAACAGTTACTGATATACAGGGCTACCATGTAAAATACAGGATACCCAGTAAAATTTAAATTTTGTAAAAGCAACAGATAATTTTCAACATAAATATGTCTCATACTATAAAACTTGTTGTTTTCCTAAATTTGAATTTAACTGAGCATGCTGTTTTTGTTTTTTGCTAAATCTGGCAACTCAATTCATGTGACATAAAATAACTGAATGGGAGGAAAGTTAGGGTAAGATCAAATGAAGAGAATGTGCAGTAGCTACAGAACAAGAGGGGTGCACTCCTCTAATGCGGGGATAGCTTTTGTATGGGAGAGATGTTCTGAAGGAAAAGAATGAGCAGAACATGCAAGTTATTAGCAAAAACAGAGAAGTAACTCCGGAATTACAGAGGTGCAATTCACAAATTAGGGAACGGTTTCCCCATGACCACCACTGGTATGTTGTGAGGAATAAAGAGTTGATAAAAAATGCCTTACAGAGGTTAGTGCTTGTAATAAAAGCCCAACCCCATTCTTTTTCTCACACTCCTAAGTCATGCCTCTTATTTGCTAGCCTTATCCAATTATTTTGAACATATGCTACCTTTTTCCATTTCCCCACAGACTCACAGGGCTTGACCTTGTACAATTCCATGTACTTCTGCATGGGCAACTGCAAGTACTCAGAGCTTCCTGTCCTTGGCAGATGCACTGACCTTTCCACTATTTTTTTTTTAGTGAGCTTCACTAAAAAAACTATCTATTAGGACAGAGTTGGGGATAAAGCCCCACAGTAAGCTAGAAGTTCTAACCCTCCAAGCAGCCATCAGCCCAAGAATAAACCCCACCAGGTTCAACCTAATGCACCAATATCTTAACCTTATTTCCTCTGTGCTCTGCAGACAAGAGATACAGTGGGACCTAAGATAGACTCCTACTACTTTCTAAGTCAGTGATTTAGGACATTCAGTAGCTTTTCTATCCACAGATGAGGCATTTCACTACTTGCTCTCCTTTTCTGTTGACTGCCTTTTCTTTTCCTCATGTTGACTTAAAGACCAGTGCTCACACTAAAACATCTAAACAGTTTCTTTTCAGTTACAAACGATAGATGCATAAAATACTCCACTCTTTCCTGAATTTTTTAAGTCACCTTGACCCTGCCCTTATGGAGCTCATCCTCTCATACCCCATCCTGGAGGTCCCCACAGAATTCTTCATCTTCCTTGGCCTCTATTGCCACCTGCTGGATCATTTTAGGGAGGGTTCCAGGGCCCTGGTTGGCAGAGGAAAAAGGAGGAAATTGGAGCTTGAAGTCTCTGGGCTTCACCAATTATCAGGAAATTTCATAAGATACAATCTCCTTACCTCTGTGAAGCTCAGACTTCAGTATTTAATCAGTTGAGTGACTTTGAGCAAGTCACTTAATACCATAGTTGATACAAAGACATGAAAACAGTAAAAAAAAAAAACCTTTCCTAGGAGATATCACAGTTGTACAGGGGCATCTGTCAAATCCATAGAAAATGGTCCTTTTCTTGTTGTAGAGGTACAAAGTGTCATGTGAACTAAGCTGTCAGGGGAGGCTTCACATATGAATTGACATATGAATTGGATTTGGAAAGACACATAGAAGTTTACCAGGATGTAGTAAAATACACAGGAGCTAGCCAAGCAGAGAAGAAAGGAAAGAGCATGCCAGAGGGAAGGAACATCAATCCAAAATGTTTTGACCTAGTTTGCTCCAGAAAGTTCTCAAGAGGTGACTGAATTTTTAGACCCTGCAGTAGGCTTGATAGAAAGGAAGTGTGAGGAGAGAAAAAAAAATGCCAGCTTCAAGACAAAAAATGAGGCCCAGTCCTGGCAGGAGTCCAGCAGGAGAATGAAGAAGAGAAGCTATGAGGTCGGGATGAGGAGCTATGTATGCTTCATGAGCCAGGCTCTGCCACCCACCCACTGTAGAACCTTGGCTGAGTAAACCAACCTCCCTAAGCTTTGATTGCTTCATTTGCAAGTGCTGATAATAATGCCCACCACCAAAGAGTGTTGTCACAAGATAACACAAGCAAAATCAATCGTTAACATGATGCCTGACAGATATGCTCATGTAGGCTAGTCACTGGTATACCATTAGATATGCACCTTCAAGAAGTTATTTTTACCTCACTGAGCCTACTTTTCTCACCTATAATACGAGAATAACAGTGTTTTCCATGCACGCATCAGAAACCATGGAGATATAATCAAGTAACATAAACCATATAGTTCAAATAAGTTTGAGGTATAAAAAAGGGAGCAGAGAATGAGATAATGCAATCAATATTTTAGAAACATACCAAGTGCCTACTATTTATAAGGCATTTTCAGTTTCATTACCTCATTTAACTTCTGACAGCAACCTTATAAGGGATCATGTTGATATTCATTTTTCATGTAACAAAAGTACAAGTTAGAGAAGTTGGATTTGTTCATTTAATGTTCTCTGAGCAGGTACTGAGATGTAGCTGTGAATGAGAGAGGATCATGTGAATTGTGGTCCAGCAGAAGAGGTCCCAGGGCTCCAGGCTTAGACTCTTCTGTCTCTGCTCATTCTCTAAATAGTTGCTCCAGTCCCATGGTTTTTAGTCTGTTTGTACCCTGTCAACCTCACTTTTCTATTTCCTGTCCAGCCCTCTCCAGACTTGTGTCTGCTTAGACAATTAAAGGTTAACTTAATGGCACATAGTAGGTACTCCATAAATATATATTAAATGATAAAATGATTATATAAGCATTCAATTGCTATGAAAAGGATGTACTACTATAAGAGGAAACTAAAGGGAAAATTCATATGGAAGAGCTAGAATTCCAACTAGTTCTTACAGCTGCAAACCCAGAGTTCCATTAAGAAAACTACAAAAGTGTGCTAGGCTCAGAGGTGCTCCATATGCACACACAACACACACACACATACACACACACACACACACACTGTTTTTTCATAACTCACTTCTTTTAAAAATATGTATTATTTTAGTTATATATGGACACAATATCTTTGTTTATTTTTATGTGGTGCTGAGCATGAAACCCAGTGCCTCACATGTATGAGGCAAGCACTCTGCCACTGAGCCATAATCCCAGCCCTCATGGCTCACTTCTTTATGATGCATACTCTTCAGCTTCTTAAAACAACAGTTTTCAGGAGAAGGGATAAAAGAAAGAACATCACCTCCACAGAGCCAGTTCCATTCACACTGGCTCTGCAGAGACAGAAAGTGCAGTACTTTCTCCCCTAAACCTTCATGTGGGTGTAGGAGAAGCCCAACCTACTAGGTTTACTGAAGTATATCCAATGCCTAAGACCCGGAAGAGAGAGAAACCCTGAGAAGGAAATGCCTGACATCTGGAAGATCCTTGAGTGCCACTGCACCAGTTAGGTAGGGAGAGAAGAGATGCTCAAGAACTTGGAATAAGGTTGCCCTCTGCAGGTGAAGCTAGGAAATGAGCTCCAAGAGGAAGAGTGCAGAGAAAGACCTGTGTGCCAAGACAGTAGCCTAAACTGTAACCTGATTACATTTATTAACAGATGATGATTTGTCATCAAAAATAAATTTATAACATTGATTATAATGCGTCAACAAAGGGGGCATGCCTCTAGGCAAGGAGGGCCCTGTGGAGCTCAGAGCTGGCTACCTTGAGATACGGCAACAGGCTGTTAGAGCACCTTGAATTCATCTGACTAGCTCTACATCTGACTAGCTCTACTCTGAGTGGGCTGTCTTCCCGCAACTTCTTCTGCTCTGGGTCCCCTCTCCTCCCACTGCCTCTAGAGAGGGGACCATTTCTGCAGGCAGAATCACAGAGCGAGGCCTCTGAGATCTGCTGCTACCTGGCTCTACCTGGACCTACCCAAACGCTTGCCCCAGTAGGGACAGGAGAGAGTGAACCAACCCAGAGGCCTCCAGATAGGATCTGACCCACTAGAGTCTTCAGCAGGTCCAGAGCCCCACAGGATAATGAGAGAGACGAGTTAGATAAAGATCTCTTTTTCTGGACAGATTCAAGGTTTCCCTCTATTCTCTAAGCCTCCCATCTGGAGGATGAACAAAGACCCACCCAGCAGGAAGGGACCTCTGTCTACTTTTTAGTCTGTCTTCACTGCAGCAAGAGTCACCAGAGATGTGGGGGGGGGGGGCGTGGGGGCGGCGTAGGTGTCAGAACAGAGGTGAGGGTCACTTCCGTTTGATAAGCAGCCCTTGCCAGCCCAGGGCCAGCTGCTGGAAGCCCCGACCCCCACGAAACCTAGTGGAAAACCTTGATTCTCTCACCAGGTTTCAACATCCCCTTCCCTGAGCTCTGGGGCCTGAGCCCTAAAAGAGAGGCCCAGGCACCCGCTGAGGACCCAAGAGGCAGTGGCTAGTATCCAAGCTGAGAATCTGTCTTGCACCGCCCCCATCGGGGAACCCCAGAGTAGTTTGTCAAAGGAGTTACCAGGTTTCTTTGTAGATGGACACGATATATATTCATCCCCACCCCACGCTGTTGCAATAACAGGATTGCTAGCTTAACTTTTGGAACTGAGCATCCACTCACTCCCCGTGCTGGGCGTGGGATTCAGGGAAAAACGAGGAGGAGAGCTTGCATTTGAGGCGGGCCTGCTCTGTGCCAGGTCTCTTATGGTATTTCTTTCATCCTCCTTTCATTTCTGACCTCTGCATCCTAAGTATCAGAATCTGCATTTGGCACAGAGGAAGCAAATTAAGAGAGGCTCGGAGGTGTAGTTAAAGAGGAATGGGCGGTGCTGCCACCTGGCAGCCTTCCTGAAGTCCTCCCAACTCCACACAACAATCCACACCACAGGTGCGGCTGACTCCATCCAGACCAGGAAAAAGAGCTGCTTTCTCCCCACTACCCAGGGCAGGGGGCGGAGGGGGGTGGTACAGTTGCTGACACTTTCCTGCTTTCTTGAATTTTGATAAAACTATTGTTTGGGATTGGTCATGGGGGCCAAGATGAAGGACTTCTCTCAAACGCCCACGCCCAATCCGGCAGCATGGCCCCCAGAAACAATGTTCTTTTGTCCTCAATTCTGCAGTGGCTGGTCCCGCCCCTCCAGTGCTGGGACTCCTTCCCACTAGAGGATTCCAAAGATAGCCACAAGCTGCGCTCTTCTTTGAGGTCTCTCTTTCTAACCCCCTGAGGGAGGGGAAGAGAAGAGATGAACTTCTGCACTTTGATTTTGTGCCAGCACTCAAATCCTTCCTGATAGCCCTCCCAGAAGGGACAGGCCCTCATTTACATTATGTTACATTATGTATCTTGTGCAAGGTCCTGCAATCAGTGATTGACAGAGGGGGTTACAAACCCAGCACTGTCTGAATTGGAGAAGATGATAGATAGATAGACAGATAGATAGATAGACAGACATTTTCCACCATTCAAAGTTGACACATTTAGACATTGTCTCCAACCCATCATTGTCCCCAATCCACCCTCCCAACACCACTACCCCTCCAAAAGCTGTAGCTGGCATTTCTTGGCTCCAGTTCTACCATGTGCCACGGTAAATAGCATCTTCCCAGCCAATGTGTCACCCACCAACTTGGTTGCTTGGTAGCACTTGGGATCACAGTTGGAGTGTTTTGGGGCCAGATCCCATATACCCTTTTCCTCCATGCTCAGATTGGAAGGGATGTGCTTGTAGAATGGTCCCTTTCTTTCAGGGTCTGGCTTACCTGCCTTCTGTCAATGCTCTGGCAAATCTTTCTGCCCTACTGCCAGGACTTGAGAAGGTCCAGGCATTCCCATCTGTCCTGCAGAAATTTAGGGGTGCTACGAATAATGGTACCAACTTTGAGGAACTATTAACATCTATAAATATCCATATAGGCAAGAGGTGGTCCCAGTGCAAGCATGACTGCTTAGGGCTCAGGGCAGTAGATGCTGGTTCTGAAATAACCAAGAAGTGACTGAATTACTTCTTGAAGGAATATCAGCATGAGGGTGTTGGTAATTTGGGATACTTGGACTCACAGCTTCATGTAACAAAATTCTTCTCTCTCTTCTCTCTTTTCCTGCGCTGCTCCTATTTGTTATGCCTGTGGGCTTCTACTGCTTGTGAAATGGCTCAATACAGGGAAGTTAATGTGAAGGAGGCCTGCATGACATATGGGTACTAACAACCACATACACACACAAGTAAATAGAAACTAAATTCCCAGTACCGGCTAACTCAGCAATTGAGCAGAATTTGTAATTCCTGTTTGGCTTTGAATGTTCAGGTCAACCAAAAGCAAGGCCAGAGCAGTGTCTATGGGGCTCATAGACCTCAGTAGCCTTGAGGCCTGAGGAGCAAGTGAGAAGTATGTAGGCTACAACCTGGTTTAAATCAGTGGTTCTGATACTGCGTGATTTAGGACCATATACTTTTCCTCTCTGACCTTCAGATTCATCTTCCACAAAAACAGAAATATGTAAGTTCATGATGTATAAGAAGTGCTCAGTAAATGTTCATCTCAGTGCTGAAATTCTATTAGAAATGAAGGCAGGAATGACTTTTGTGATCATGTTATCTAGAAACCCCTGGAAAGATTGCCTGTCAAAGGTCTTTAGACACCTCATGCAGGATCTGGAAATATTTAGAGGAGAATAGGAGGGTAGAATGAGGGCTGAGTGTCCAGGTGCTCATTTCCCTCTGGGTTTCCCACATTCTGGGGCATGGTGTTATAGCAATATCTTAAAAATTGTCCACTTTCTTGACCAATGTGCCCCCAACTCATCGCCTTTCAACCATTTTTCTTCCCTTCCCTGTTTCTTCCCATACCCATGGGATTTCCATAAGTCCTTTTGAATCTCAGTTTCCTGGAAAACTTGCAATCACAGCAATTCATAGAGTTGTAATAAGGATTAAGTGAGCCACCACATATTCAACAAATTAGTTCCATTTCCATTCGTTTTTTTCATTTTTCCTGCTTCCCTGTTGATTTCTAAATCTGCTATGCTTCCTCCTATTCTCCAGAGGCTGAAGGTAAGGGGGATCAGGCACAGATGTGAAGAATGGGGTCTGGGAAAGGTTTGTCTCCTTTCTTTTATTCCACTTACTTGGGACTCGACCTTTTGAAGATAACTTCAGTGATTGGTTGGTACTGTCTTAATAGCCAGCAGGCTCCTACCACCTACCTCTATGAGTGAATAGCTCCTGAATTATTTACTTTTTGGAAGTCATTGGGTGTCTGGTCACCATTTGGAATCTGAGAGTAAACAAATTCGATACTGTAAGTTGATTCAACTTGGTGCCCATGTTGGAATTCAACACATTAAAAATGAACCAGCCTGTGCAGAGGACTCCTTGGGCCTGTTGCAAGGAGGCAGTTGTAGCACTTATCTTAGTTATTAGGACTGAGAGACCTGACTTCACCTTTTGAAGATTGTCTGGGAGTTAGGGCTCTGACTATTTTAGTCTCCAGCAGGAAAGACCGTCCTTGGCCAGGGCTATGACTGGCTGCTTTTCATGTCATGGTGCCTCTTTTCTGTAATGCCGTATCCCTTTATAATCAACTTCCAGCAGCCACTTGATGCACTTGTTTATTCAGCAAGCATTTGCTGTGGCACTTGCCATGGGACAACTCTGAAGGGCTGCCCCAGCTTCAGAGCTTTCAAAAGTCTCCTGAGTACTTTGTTTGACTGCATCACAGTTCACTGTCTTAATAGCCAGGAGGCTCCTACAACATACTGGTGTCTTTTTCCTGCCCACAGATGTTACTTACCCCTAAGCACTCTGTAAACTTCTACTAACTTCTCCTAATGTTAATCTCATTTCAGAGTGATTCCCAGGAATCCCCACCAGCAACAAAGAACTAGGTGTAAAGTGCACAGACTGGACTGAGACAGGCTTGGTTCAAATCCAAGCTCTGTTGCTTAGTGGCTATGTGATTTGATGCAAGTTACTTAATTCTTCTAAGTACCAATTTTCATCTGGGGTAAAAGATTTTTGTGAGGATTAAACAAGTTTACATGTAGTATATAAGTACCTGGTCCACTGAAGCAGTGCTGGTTCCTCCTTCAGTAATATTTCTTGAACATGATCAGTGCTACTAAAATTTATATATCTACTTCACAATTTTTACCATAATTTATGGTTTTTACATTCTTGAAAATGTTGCACCTTTGGAAAGGGTGATTCCTTTGCTATCAAAGTTTTAGAATACAATCCTCCTACATAAAGTAAGCAAATTAACCATATAACATAGCTAAGTCATTTTGAATTTTTCTCACCTGTAGAGATATTGATACTTGTGGCAGATGGCATTTTCCATAAATGCCTTTAGAATTTTTCCCATCTCAGCTGCTCTTCAGAAATAAACTTGCTATTTCTCCACCAATAGATGGAGTCCAGTTCTGCCCCCCTTGTGTCTGGGCTAGCCCCAGTGACTTGCTTGACCATTGGTATGTGGCAGAAATAATGTTCTGGGTCTTCCAAGGCAAAGTAAGTGACCTTGTCTGGGTCTTTTAGGACATTACTTCCTGTAACCTAGCTACCATGCTCTGAGAATTCTAAGCACTCAGTGACACCATGTGTAAGTGCTGTGGTTAATCGTGCTGATCGACAGCCAGCATCAATTGCCAGCCAAGCAAGTGAGCCCTCTTGAACATCAAACCCCTATTGCCTTCAGATGACTATGACCTCAGCCAACATCTAACTGTAATACCACAAGACCCCAAATAAATGATCCAGATGAGCACATGGGCTCAAACCAAGACAGACAACAAACTGTTTTTGAGCCATTAAGTTATAGGGTGGTTTGTTATACAAACCAAAACACCATCTCCACTGGTCACGGTGGTGCACACCTGCAATCCTAGCAGCTCAGATGGCTGAGGCAGGAGGATTGCCAGTTCAGAGCCAGCCTCAGGAAAAAAAAAACTGAGGTGCTAAGCAACTCAGTGAGACCCTGTCTCTAAATAAAATACAAAATAGGGCTGGGTATGTGGCTTGGGGATAAAGTGCTCCTGAGTTCAATTCCCAGTACAAAAAAAAAAAAAAAAAAAAAAGAAAGAAAGAAAAAGAAAAGAAAAAACCCTGCCATCTCCTAGGGTTGTTGTGAAAATTAAATGAGATAATAAATGCAAATTAATTAATAAAGTACTCTGTAAATGATTACTACCCTTGTTGAAAAAAGTAAACTATTTTTATGAGGAGAAAATAAAATACAGGTATAAAATCCCTCAAATGAAGCATCTTCTAGTCAATATTTAATGGACACCTGCCTCATGTCAGATCTTTATTATAATTATAGAATCTCCAGGTAGGAAAAAATTTTGGAGCTCTTCTAGTTTAATCTTGCACCCAGTGATGACATTCCTCCTTGACTATTTCTTTAATCCCACAACTATTTACCAATATCTGTTCTGTGCCAGGAAGTATGGCAGATGGCAATGCCAAGAAGTGGAATACAAAAATGAGTAAGATACAGGCAAGTGCCAAGGCAAACATATGGCCAGCTACTGCACAGAGTTATATGTGCAACAAGAGAGGAATGCGGAGAAGAGAGACACTTCCCTAGCATGGAATGGAGTGAGTCATTTTACTTTGGGCCAGCTGTGATTATTCAACTTATCTGTGCTCTGAAGACTACTGATATATTTCCTGTGTATTAACCTGAATTTTGAGTGACAGTTCTGGGGCTACTTGCTCCATATCCTGAAGTCACCTATTTATTCATCTCTGCTCAAGTGCCAACCAGTTTCTGGTGTCCTCAGAGCTCTTCCCAGGTCTTGTTAATTCATCATTGTTAATTCATTCACCAAGCCCCTCAGCACCTAGAACAACTCAAACAAAACAAGAAGAAGGAAAAGGACAAGAAAAAGAAAGACTATCACACACACACACACACACACACAAACACAAAAATGCACTCTGATATATATGGGTTCAGAAAAATGCTAGAGATTCCTTTAATTCAACTTTATTTCAAACAATGACATCAAGGAAAATTAACAGCAGAAGCTTGTTTCTCGAGTTTCCCAGCTGACTCTACTTAAGTTTTTAATAGGCTGGGGTTTTTAAAAGGCAGGTGAAACCAGCTTTTTAAAAAACCCTGAAGAGTTCACTTTGAGTTCATTACAGCCAAGAGTTAACAGCTGCTACAATTTATGGGCTATCACTGTTTCCCACACAGAGCCTTGTTTTATAGTTTCTTAAAATTATCTTTAAAATTGATTCACAGACCATGAGTTTCACACAAAAATAGGGGTTAGAATTTTAACTTTCAGTGATAATCCTAAACTCTGTGTTACATTTGAGAAAGTTCTTTGCTTCTTTTGAGAAACAGAGGATGTTACCCCAGAGCAGAGGGAGGAGCCATCTGAATGGACCCTTTATTCTCAGCCTAACTGACCACTAAGGAGTTCCAGCCATCACTCACAAGGTGCTGCCAGCAGTCTAAGTTCACACCAATCAACAGAAGTTTGTTTCATTGTTCTATAGTTTTCCTTTAACTACAAGTCAGATCTCTTTTCCTTTTTAATGCCCTTCTTATTTGAAAATTTTCTCTCTTGTTTTTTTCTGTTCATGTTTCTCCGGGTGCCTGTGATGATAGTTTATATGAAACAGTACAGGGCTTTTTCATTAAGCAATTTGTTATCATTTTCATTGTTACCATATAGTCGTACCATGAAGGAGGAGGGAGAATTTATTTGTTCACTTCTAGAGATAAAGAAGTCCCCTGTAGAAAATCAACAAAGCTTTTCTATGGAAGAAAGTATGGAAAATTAGAAAACAAACAAAGAAACTTGGCGGGGAAAGGACAGAGCTTTTTGTTTGGAAGAGGGAGGAATGTTTCCAGGAACTGCTGTAGAGGTTAAGTGGGGGCCTCTGAAGTTCCAGAACTCCTCACTGGGGAGATGAGAATTGGTATGCACTCTTGGGTAGGTGGAAATCTAAGAGGTTGCAGTGAATTCCAGAAGCTAAGGACCTGTGTGGTCTAAGGAGCACTGCAGTGGTTGGTGGATGGACTCCTGGACCAGGATGTGAACACCAGCCGATGGAGGGTGAACCCCAGGAGCGAAGAGTAGACCTCAAGTAATCCCAGCAGCTTGTAAGGCCGAGACAGGAGGATCGCAGGTTCAAAGTCAGCCTCAGCAAAAGCTAAGCACTAAACAACTCAGTGAGACCCTGTCTCTAAATAAAATACAAAATATGGGTGGGGATGTGGCTCAGGGGTCCAATGCCTGGTACCCCCCACCCCCCCCAAAAAAAAGTAGACCTCAGAACTTGGTGGTAAATTCCTGGTGTCAGAAATAGACCTCGAGAACTGAAAAAGCAACAGAATTGGCCAGGGGCCTGAGAGTACAGGACCACCTGCCAAGATGAAGGTAAAATTCAGGGCAGTGCTGGCCAAGGGGGGAAACTATTTATGAGTAGGAGTGGAGCTGCTTCACACCAGGAAATCCGGCAGTAGCTCCTACCTCTTAAATGGAACTGGAGGAAAACTGTTCCAGCATGACCAAAACTCCTCATCAGCCTCTCTGATCCACACCTTCAAGATGATGATCTTGTAGGACTCTGTGGCCATTAGTGGGTACTCTTAGCACCAATTCAGGGGTTCAATTCTCTTTTTCTATGCATATACAAAGCAATGGCAGTACCTGGTACCCATAGAAATCTCTAAATGACCTATCTGGAAGAAAAGTAAGCTCTGCACTTTGTCTCTAAATTTCTCTGCTTGGTTATTTTATAGCCTAAAAGAGCTGATTTTCATTCACTTCTCCTTCTCCACCTTGACCTTGTTCAGTACTAGCTGGGCTGCAGTTATTTTGGCTTCTATCTGAGCCAAATTTGGTATTGTGTTTATAAACTTGCATTTGTATGAAACCCAAGTTATTGTTCATAAACCATAAAAACTTGTTGATGTCAATGGTCTTTGCGGCCAACTGCCAGAGATGCAGTCTGTGCTGCTGGTTGCTCTCTAGGGAGGAAAACAATCCTCTCTCCCAGTGTGGTCTCACATCTACCCTCTTCTTAATGCTGGAAGTACAAGTTCAGGGACTTTTTGCTTTTCTGATAAATGTGGATATTTGATTATTTTTAAAAGTAAAAGAAAAATCGTAAGCATAACAAATTCTAGATGTCCTAAGATTACTGAAAAATCAGTATTTCCTTTATATTGGAATAGCTGAGAAATTCAGGTAGAAATTCCAGCTCCAAATTCTTCTAGCATCAAAGACCAACAAGATGCTGCTGGTCTGGGTGAACCCCAATTATTAGACAAGGCAGATGTGGCAGCTGAATGCCTAACCCTCTATGACCATACCCAAAGTCAACACTCCAGCATTTTCTTCCATTTCTTCTTGCCTGCAAGTCTACAAAATGCTTTGGCTCAAATACACTGGATCTTTTTACTCCATCCTGGTGATAGGTCAGCCAGATATTGAGTCTGTTGGAAGGAGGTGCCAGGCCACTGCAAGGAGGCCTTACCTTCATATCCCTCTTCTCCTTAGGCTTATTCTTCTTAACATATTCAATCACATGATCTCCCTCTCTCCTCCTCACTAGTTCTCTGAGCATTCCATCCAGGTGTTCAACAGCATAGCAGCCCGGTGCCAGTGGCTTCTGCATCGCTACACTCTGTTGTTCTGACTGGTTCTGGTCCAGCTCCTTTCCCCACTGGACAGACTTCTCTACTTCTCTGCTTTTCTCTTTTGCTCCAAAAAATCGTATTCCAAGTTCCTTATATGACTAGATTTATATTAAAAATATGGTTTTGACATTTTTTTCTTTTGTCTCACTTAAGCTTCCAAGGTTCTCTCTACCTATTAAGTCTGGGCCCCAGAAGGCTTGAGATCAGCCTTATTTCCAGGAACTTGACCCACTTAGAGAGGGATCAGACTAGAATCAAAAGAGTTGGTCTTCTATTTTCAGAATCAGAGCTCCATGACCTAAGTAGTTTCCTCAAAGAGATGGGTCTGAGTCAGAGACCTGCTCTCTGGTGGTAAGTAGAGTCCAAAGTATGAATCCTAGATGAAGAGCTTATCTGAAATTTCCTAAGGCTGGGGAAGAGCCTTTGAAGTCATGCTGAAGGTAGTCTTATCTCCATAATGGGATTTTGCTTGCTCATTTTGCATTGGCAAAGACAGTCCAAATTATCTTTGCTTTCCTTTGGGAGTGACTAATGAGGGCATCGGGCGCCCTTCCATTGCTTTAAAGACTTGCTGGAGGCTCTTTCTAGTATCTCACTAGAAAAGTGTTAGATGTTGGAAGCTAAACTGAGAAATCATGACAGGTTCTCTTGGGTCATAAGGAGGTGTCTAAGGAGTCCTTCTAATTCAAGATGTATCTAGAGAGTTTGAGAAGGTCCAGTGGACCCGGGAAGCCATGATCAGCTTTCTGAGGGAGAGGTGCATCTGTAAAGAGCTGATGTGTTCCCATACTTTGCACTGCTTTTAAACAGTTAGGAGCCCATTGGGATTAACATGTGTCTAGAGGATTGTGATCCACCTTTTGCAAGAAGATGGCTCTGAGGTGCTTTGCTGAGCACTCCTGGGAAACCATGACAGCCTTCCCAGAGAAAGAGGGATCCACAGAGCCCTGGGGAGAATGCCTGTGGAAGGACAGGCCTCCATTCTTTCTTCTATTGGCCTTGATCTGAAAGTCCATCTGTGTCCCACCCATTTTATAACCCACAGGCAAGTCCCCATCATCTTCTGCTTCCTCCTTTGCCAGCTTAGAGGCAGTTCACATCAACATCAGCTCACATGGTGGTCCACAACCTTCATCCCATGCTGAGCTTCTGCTGCTTTTAGGGATATGTGTTACTGGATCCAAAGTACTCATTAGCACTAGTGACAAGCGATACTTCAGATGCAACATTGCTGAGGGCAGCAGAGTAGCCATCAGAACAGCAGCATGTCAGGCTTCTATGCTTTAATGGGCAGGGAGGAGAAACCACATCAAAAGCTCCAGTCAGCTTCTCAGGTCCCAGGTCAAAGCTTTGAGGTCAGAGCAGCAGGTCCACTCAGAACCTCACAGCTTTGGGAAATCATTTACTTAGGCCCTTAGGAGATCTCTATAATTTTATTCAAGCCATTTAATTAGTGGGATTAAGTTTAGCCATGTTTGCAGTATTTTCCTACATCCAACTAACCCTAGGTGTTTGGACATTGTCCAAGTGATTGATTATGCTACTGGTTCGAGATAGAGAGTATTTGTCTGATGAAAGTCAGGGATAAAATAGATTACAGGTATAAGGTCTGCTTTTTTTAGTAATTAGAAAAATCCAGATAGATCCTGAGTTTCATTTCATTGATCAGTTACGTTTTCATTGTATGCAAACGCTGTCTCCCTCAGTGAAGATGGACATATTTCTCATTGTTTAATGGTTGATCACTTCTGTGCTCTTTTCACAAGACTCAACCTCAGCTAACATGGAAAACTGTTTTCCCTTTGCCTTGTGAAAATAATAATGCCATGTCCTTGCATAATATTATCATTTAGAGACAATACCTACAATATCTAATTTCTCAGCATGAGTAATTCTGAGATTCAATCCTTTTGTAAATGCACTAGAGAGAAATGTGTGTTGGTGATCAGATCACCTTCCTTGTCTTCTTTGTCCAACCCAACAGCTTGGAGCTGGAGCAGTGTGCAACTCTTCTCCAAGGGCTATGGGATGTGAGCATTCATGACAGTATCAGAGATCTGCAGCTGGACTTCACATCCTGCATGGACAGCCTGCCAGTGGAGTCAGGAAGGAGGGTGATGGTCACCAATAACTGCTGGCATGACATCAGCTATTTAGGAAGCACTTTTAATGTATCCAGTCATGAACTAAGCACTTTTCATATATCCTCTCACTTCTCACCACATAATGAACTAACTAGTCATAAATGCACAATTCTCTGGGGTTGCATTGTTCTGGGAATGGGAGAGTAAGCAAGCTAAAAGGCAGGGACAATAAACAAACTGACTCACCAGAGGGACCTGATCACAGGTTCCTCAAGGACGGCTGCCTCATCCAACTCAATTCTCTCTCTGCAGAACAACATATGGGTATGCTCAGCTGACAGGTTCTGGGCAGTTGGTTGAACTGCCTCAAGGCTGAAGTGAGCAAGAGGAGCTTCAGGAAGCAGTTCAGGCTGCCACCTGAGCCAAAGTTCTGGTCATTCTCACAGGAAGATTAGATTTCTCCTGGGAACAGTCTCAACAAGAAACCGTACAGTTTTCCCAGACTGTTTTTCTGTCAAACTGCTAAGGCTATAAACCCCCCTGAGGCTACCTGGGCAAATCCTCTCTCAGAGGGCATCCAGATGCAGTATTTTCAGGATCTGCACAACACTTGTGATGAGCATTATTCAATCTTCACTTTCCTGGAAACAACTCTTCACAGTCTTCTGAGATTGAACAACTCAAATGGGGACTGGAATACTCAGAGAGGCCGGGAGTTGAACACCTGACTGCAACAAGGGGTGTTTCATGCCAGGGGATGCCTCAATGCCTTACTTTGTAAACTCAGTAAAATAGATGTTCACTTCTGTACAATGTCTAGAACATAAGTGCTTAATACATTGTAGCCATTGTTGTTGTTATTATTAATATCATTCTGATTGTTATTACCCCGGCAAGTCCAGTTTTCTAGAGACTGTGCAATGAAGGGACTCCTTAGGCGCCTGCAGACCCATGAGGCTCATCCAGTTTCCTACCAACCTAGTCTATGCCTTTCCATTTCCTTTCTACTAAACATTGGCATAATCTAGGTAAATAATAATGCCTTTCTATTTATAAATCATAATCACATCCATTTTTTTTAATTTGATCCTCACAATAACCTTGCTGCAGTAAGTAGAGATAATCTTGGTATCTCAATTTTATAGCTGAGGAAATGAAAGCAAAGAGAGATTGACTTTTTCAAAGTAGTAAGAGGCAGGGTGAAACTTGGAACAGAATCTTTTTATGTCCCTGGGCTGAGTAGAAAGAGTTTTGGCAAAAAGGAGCAGCCTCCAATTGGAGTTCCTGACTACCATGGTCCCAGGTCAGTGACATCGGTCAGCTTTGTCTGGCATTGTAGGAAGAACTGGGCCTGGGAGTATTTCTCCTCTAACTCCAAGGATTGTGGATGGACAGTATGCTGTCTTAGCTATGAAACCTGAACATCTGATGTCAGCTTCTCATCATGCCCAAGGTTATACTGACATCGCTTGAATGGATTAAGTCACACTGTTTCTACATATGCGAGCCCTTCAACTAATGTCTTTAGGTAAATATCATCAACATGAATGAAAGGCAGTTTTGAAATGACAGTGAAGAAGGCGTCAGGACTTCGGGAGTAGATGAATAGTTGTCAAGGGTGGAGGTTGCTTCTGTTTTATGAAAGGCCAAAAAGTAGCCCCAGGTTTCAGGCAGCCAGACCTAGCCACTGGACATGAGAGTGATGGATTTGAACATTTTACACACTTTTTCATTAAGACAAGTTGTTGTGGAGCCATTCCTTGCTGCTCTAATCTACAAACTAGGAAGGCTTTCCCAAACCACCCAGCCCAGGGCAACTGTAATGATCTACAAATCATAGAACTAACCCAGTGGATGTTTTTAATAAACACTGATGCCAGGGCCCCATCCAGACCAATTAAATCAGAATCTTTGGGGCTGAGAAATCTCTGCATCAGTATTTCTTTATATCTGTATTGAGGTACACCTGTATGCATCAAACTCCACGTATTTAACAATCAATTTTGATGAATGATAACAAAAGTATACATCCTACTTTACAACTATAATCAAGCTACTGAATAAGATTTAAAATTTTTAAAATTTTCTAGGATAGAAATAGTTTCACCTTTTTCCATAGGTTATTTAAAAAAAAAAAAGATAATGAACATATAGAATACAGTCCTAAAAGTTTCCTTCTGCCGTTTTTAATCCTTTCCTACATCTTCCATCCCTACCACCAGGCAAACATTGATCTGATTTCTGAACTATAAATTAATTTACATTTTCTAGAATTTACATATGTTTTTCTTTTGTCTAACTTCTTTAATATAGCATAATTGCTTTAAGATTTACCTGTGTAGTTGTATGTGTCAATTCCTTTTTATTGCTGAATAGTATTCCATTGTGTGGATGTACCATAGTTTGTCTCCTTTTGCTGGACATTTGAGTTATTTCTATTTGGGGGCTATCACAAACAAAGCTGCTCTAAATATGCAAGTGTTTGTATGGATGCATGCTTTCTTTTCTTTGGAGTAAAAACCTAAAAGCAGAGTGCCAGTTTTTCGTAGGGTTGTGACATTTTACATTTTCACCAACAATAAATGAGAGATCCAGATCCTTGCCACTCTTAGGTGTATGAGAGAAATCTATATTTCATAGTGACTAGAATTTTTAATTTCCTAATGACTAACGATACTAGCCATCTTTCCAGGTGTGTTTGTTTGTTTGTTTGTTTTGCTATGTGTATATCTTCTTTGGCAAAGTTTCTATTCAAAAAGCTGGAGATGAAGCCTAAACAGTAATTTAAAAATAAATCTCCCTGGTGGTTCAAATATGTAGCCAGGATTAAATATCACTGTCTTAACAGAAAAGCTGAAGACAAAGCTCTCATTTTAATCATGGAAACTGAGAGATTAGGATTACTTGTGGAGCAAGGGCAATTTCAAGACAATGAAATTACCACTACAATAAGTGTGGCCATTAGAGAGTGAGTTATTTATCGCAGATTTAAATATATCTTGTTCATAAGTCAGGGGAAATATCTAGCTGTATGGTAGGTTTTACTGATATAATCACTGAGGTATTTTTCCAACTTGATCATTCATTGCTTCATTTAATCACGAGCATTTTTCTACAGTAAATTTTGAAGGAATTGCATCATTTCAACCAAATTTGTGACCGCATTATAACTACAGTGAAATGCAAGAAAAAATTGCCTCAGGGATTCCAGGTACAGTGCTGATCAGACAACCCTGGAGGGCTCTGTTCACACAGAAGACAGCATGAAGCCTGTGCACGATCTGCACAGCCTTGTGCAGTGGGACACGACAGCCTCAGTCTCTAAGATCTGGCTTCTGAGTGTCACCTGGGATGTCAACCTAGGATGGTCAGTTGAATCTCTGAATCTTTGTTTAAAATGTAAAGTGGGACAATTAGTGACACAGGTGAAAGGAATGAGATCATGTTGGGAATCAGCAAATCCAAATAGCCATAGGAATAAACTAAATGAGCAAAGTGGGTCAGGTCAGAGGAGTAACAGAGACCTGATGGTGACTATGACAAACTGCAGAGTGTTCACCCTGCCCTCTCAGCTCCAGTGCATTATGGCCTTGTAGAAATGCTGGCCCAGAATTGCCAGAACTTGTGTGGTGTGTGTGTGTGTGTGTGTGTGTGTGTGCGTGTGTGTGTAAGATAATCCAGAAACTAAACATTATCTATGGTTCAAATGTGGTCCACTAAAAAATGCAAAGGAGTTTTATAAATCTTAAGGCACCTTACAGATTTAAAGGGCATTATTATATCTCTTAAATAATGCTGTAAGTGAATCTATGAGGGACTATTACAGATGTCTATCTTGCGTCCTCTCTTTGTCCTTCTATGACAATGGCTACCACCATCACATGCACCCATAACCATGTCGGGATCAATCATTTTATTTCACTTTCTTGACCACTGCAAAAGGACCATCTAGTAAAAGGACCATCTAGTCTAAGGGAGAATGAAGATGACACTGGGTCAGGGTTGGGGAGAGGGTTCTGTGATCATTTGAGTCCCTGATATCAACAGGGCCTTTGCAAGCATTTGTTAAATGAGCCAGTAAATGTCGAACTAGATTAGATGGAGATGGATTTCTATTGCATCCATCCAAATGAATCTTGATTAATGCATTCTATTACCTTGAAATATAATGGCAGCAGAGTTTTTATGATATCTGATTCCCAGGAAGAAGTTCTGATTTGGGAGATAGAAATGTGGCAGTAGAGAAAGATAGATGGAGAAAGAGAAAGTTAGCCAAGGGTGTACAGAATTCTCTATTGATTTGGACACCATGACATAGTATTTTCTAGATTCAAAAGTTCAAATGTGGACTCTAATGAGCTTTCAAAGAAATGAGACTGCTCTGAGAAACAAATTCAGACTAAACCCATGAGAGATGGAAGGCAATGCTATAATGATATTAATTTAAATTGGAAAATATAACTGATATACAGACAGGAACACTCTCATTAGCATCTTAAGTACATTACGTTCTTACACTCTGTGGGGAGCTGAAACTCAATAAAAATCTACTTTGTTCAATTTTGCTGTAATAAAGCATTGTCAAGGAGGTTTAAAATCTGTGTGTTTAATGTACTGTCTCCATAGGAGCAAATCAACAGAGAAAGCCAGGTCATGGTTAAATGATGGGTTGGAATAGCTTTTAAAAGAAGTGTTAGATAAATAGTGATTTAATGTCATTGAGCCAAAATAAATTGATGCATTCCTTTTATAGGAGAGCTGATGAAGCCTTCAGGTTTGAAAATATTCAAAACAAATTGCCCCAAACACCCCACTTCTGAATATTATTTCTCATTGGTGTGGCAAGGTTCTCAGTGATTTTCCTTCCTTTGCTATACTTTAGCTTTTCAACTCCTTTCTAATGGAAATTTTCGATATATCTATATCTAGATATGCTCAATTGGATTATGAAGTCATGGATGGGGAAGCCAGTTCCCAGGAATTCCCACCAGCTCAGGAACCCAGATTGCTCTCACAGATCATCCCCATTCTGCTTTCAGTGATTCCACACGGGGAGCTTGAAATCAGCCATGGTGGGAGCATTTACACAACAGAAAATGGCAAACATTACCATTGGAGGCTTTTCCCATCTCCCAGAAAGCTGGTTGTTCAATATTTACCAGCGCACTCCTGTCTGTGACTTGGGCCTTGCTGTTTCTTTTAGGTGTGTCCATTAGAGGATGATCTTACATTTGACATTTTAGAGGGCAATTTGGTGGCCTTATTTCTAAGATATTAGAAGGCCTCACACTTGGTTCCCAGCCCTCCTAATAAAAGGCTTGCCTTAGTAAGGAAGATTCCATGTACAATCATGGGACGCTGACCTAAGAGAGGCACCTCCTGTCTTTCAGTGCAGTGTTCCCACCACACCTCTTACCTGTCAGAGCAATTGCTTGTGTGTAGGAGTTGTTCCCAGCTAGTGGGAAGGATTTCATAATAAATCATTTACTCTAAGTGGCTAGTATTGACACAATATATTAACTCTCCTCATTCTATTTGTTTTCATAGCCTCCAGGAAGAGTGCCAAGTGGTGAGATTTCTGGCAACACTGCAGGCTGCTGGGGGAGTTATTGGGGAGTAAGGAGTATTACCAGAATTTCTGAAATACCCTCAGGTTAAATGCTCACGTTACCCTGCTAATTAATTCTGTAAGTCAGGAGAGAAGAAATACCCATAATAATAATGATGATGATGGTGATGATATTTCCAAAACTAATCTGTCATTGTCTTTCCCAATAATGTCCCAGGGGATTTCTTTGTCTTTTGGTAAGCTTCAGATAGGAGATAAGTGGATAAAGCTCAATCAGAATCTCTGTGGCCCAATGATATGAAAATGTTTATTGAAAAATTCTTTATCTACAATTTTCCAAGGCCCTAGAGATGATCTCGCTTGATCCTCTCTTCTTGTTTTGTAAATATACCAATAGTGTTCCCTGGAAAAAGTGCAGTTCATTCACAGAAAGCAAAATCAGGTATCCTGTTTCCCAACAGAACCCTCCCCTTTCCACCAGTCTGTTAATTACTCACTTTGGGGACTTATACTTTTCTGGAATTTTATTTCTGGATGCAGTGAACAGGATATGCCTGAATAGGCCTAATCAGCAACTATCTTAGGGAAACACACACTTGCTACAACCTTCAGAACATACTCCCAGGAGTATGGTATTCTCAGGGGGCAGGCCTGCCCTGGCCTGCAGTTTATGGGTTGCTAGGAAGTCTGGTGGCTTCTGCCAGTTCTGAAAGTCACCTGTGACTTTGCATTCTCTGGCACTTGTTTCTTGTGCAGCTCTTATTATTACATGACTCATATGGTGTCTTTCATTTCAATTAAATGAAAGGGACTTGGGTGACTCATGCAGAGCAGCAAATGGGCATGAAGTGTGTGGAGTAGTTTACTACAGAGGGAAATTTTTTGAGTTTTCAGAAAGGAAGACTTAAGGATAGATAAGAGGCAGAATTCTCAGGACCTTAAGTTAGAGCCTTCCCAAGGCATTAATGTTCAACATTTATTGTTAAATCCAATGTTTGGCTATGCCATTTTATGGTTTTGGGACAAATATTTTTCACTGGTATCTGACCACCTTTTAAAAAATGAACTTTGCATCAATTTTTAAATAAATAGGACCAACCCTGGAGTCTCCTAGAATATTGAACCTTTACATTTATGTGATATTTTATCATGTTTTAATGCAGATTATTTGATCTTTATAAAACCCTATAGGTTGATATTTTTATTGGCCCTATTTTATAGATAAGTTTATAGAAACGTTGCAAAGGTTTAGAGATTCCCAAAGGTGTCTTAAGTGAACTAAAACTGCAGAATCCAAAATATGGACTCAAGAACAAACAGACCGGCAGGCAAAACAAAACCCCAAACTCTATACCATAGCTCTTTATAGAAGCACTATAGTGTAGAACATATGTCAAATTTGATTTTTGTCCTACCAAAGATGCCAGAAATTCTGGAAGGTTTTGTTGGGGTAATGACCTCTCCTGATTTACAGGATGTTCTAAATAGTAATGTTCCAAATTGGAAGTGGTATCGATCAACAGAGGACTAGGCAGAACTTCTCTTTGCATTCATAAACTTTTTTTAGAAATCCATTTTTTTATTGCACCTTGGTCTATCTTAGCAAGTGTGCCCTTTTTCTACACAAAAGATAATCAAATTCTAGACTCCTACTGTCAAAGTCTGAATGGATATAAGTGCATTAGCCAATACTGCATTCTATGCAATGTTTGGAAAAATCAGATGAAACCCTGTAGGTAAAAGTACTTTTGCAAACTCTATGTGGATGAGACTGCCATCTTCAGATGAAAAGGAAGTCAATATACTCTTGTAAATGAGCAAGGAATGTCCAAAATATGTTTGTATTTAGGAAGGGCTCACAGACACATGAGAACTAATGAGAGCTGATTCATGACATCAGACATCTTCTCAACCCCCATCAAATTATTGTATTGATTCTCATAAGCCCTCTAACTAAACATGACATGCATTTTCCTATGCCTTTAAAACCATGTAAGTTTAACTTTAGGTGGTTGCTTAGATAAAGTCTTATTACTCTTGTAATTTTTTACCCTTGTCCAGAGCTTTCTGAGGGTTTAAGGTGCTCATGAGGTAAGACCATTCATGGAGGGGGCTGTCTGAGCAGCTTTCCCTAAGGAAAGGGGCTCAGGATTGAAAAAACGATCAAATGATCTTTTTAGGGAGTAGTAACTATATCAAGATAAAATAGGCAAGTCCAGTCTTGAAAGGTCAAGGCTTAGAAACCCCAATGCATGGTTCTTCTTTATCAAACAAAATAATTTCTCATTAAAAGTAACATGTTATTATTAAATTTGCAGAAATCATGTAGTTTTGTATCAAACCCAGGCCTCCAATGTTCCAACATGTTGTTAGCACATGCTGTGGATGTAGACACTGCGTGTGGAAAGACGCAACACTGAGGAAGAGGAAGGGCCTTTTGGAGACTGTACGTGGTGAGTGCATATTGGTGTGGGGAAAGCAGGTGATCATGCAAGTATAGGCCTAGGGGTCCCAATATGGGGGTCCAGAAATTCTCTGTTATCAATTTTTCAGGATCAATTAATCTTTGGGGATATAAATCATAATGCCTTAACTCAAAGAGACTGAAAAATAATGACTATTTACGATGAGAGCTACCATCCTTTTTAGCAGCTAACATATATATATATATATATATATATATATATATATATATATATATATATGCTGAATGTATAGTTCACTCCCTTGTAAGTAATAGGGTTCTGAGGAAGCCGGAACTTAGAAAAGTGTGGACTCAGTGCAGCAGGGGCCTGAAGGGAAAATGTCTCTCTACTCTGCAGTGCTAGAACCATGTTACACTCCTGTGTTCTGACACTCTTCTTCCCAGACTCCAGGGTCCAACACTCACCTGATCCTCCAAGTCACCCACACTCTGATGTGGCCCTGGCTTCCTTCATTTTCATCCATGACCTTGACTCCCAGACTGTACTTTGACCCTGGCCCTTCCAGCTTTGATCTAGAAAACCCTGGCCTTTATGGCAACTTCCAACCAATTTCACCCAAGCTATGTGGATGTTACTGCCATCAACAGCTAGACTATAACCATTGCCATGTGCTGATCGATTCCATGGACCAGGTAGAGTAATGAAAACTTTCTATTCATTAACTCCTTTAATTTTCACAACAACCCTCCTGATACATTATTCATAATTAGTCCCATTTTATAGGTAAAGAACCCAAGGTAAGTAACTATCCTAAGACCGCAGTTATTAAGTTGGGAAGCCAGGATTCTAGCCTATGTAGTTTTGACTCTGGGACTTGGGCTCTTAACCATTAGGCAATACTGGCCTCTAGGAGTGACCTTCTGGGAAGTCCACATCCTAAAAACAGCTCACTATGTACTCCCACTCGATAAGCCAAGGATCAATGACAAGTGGGCATGAGTGCTTTCTTTGTTGAAATTGAAGCTTAAAAATTGGTTTAGAGTGTAAACTGTTAGAGATCAAACAATGATCTGAGGAAAATACCTATAGAAAGAACCAATGAGAAGCCTGAGAACTCACTTATGAAGGGCAAGCAGGTTATGCTATTGCTTACAGTGTGCTGTTGGGAAAAACACACTTAGGTGGTGAACTTAGGCAAAATGCTGAACACCACATGGCTCAAACACACCTACCTGAAAGGCAGCCAAGAATTACTGCTATCTCCACCCAGAGGGGGCACCCCACTAAAAGCCACAAAGACAACCAGCCCTCACTTCAGAGACTGCTTGTAATTTCTTACACTGTGGGAGATTTTTAATGGAAATACAATAAATTAGAGTGTTTCTATACTCTTCTATGTGATTCAGACTCAATGAAGCAATAAGCCTTTGATCTTTATTTGTGAAAGACACCAATAACATTGAAAAGTAGCTCTAAGCCCTGTTTCACTGATTAAAACTTCTATTTCTCATGTATGACTCAATATTTTTAAAAAATGAACAAAGCTAGATGTGACTAGGAATTGCTTAAGTTAATATGGATCAAAAATATTTGAAAATCAGTAGATAATCCCCAAACCTCATTTCAACCATTTAGATTCTCTTCTTTCAGAACTGCTAATGAGTTACCAATATTTACTTTATTGAGCATCTGAAAGATGTACAGCATTGTACACAGCTTGAAAACGTCAGGTTACTTCTATCATACTCTCTGAAAAGTTCTCCTTAATTTTCATGGTTTTATAGTTTTTCCTCCTGAGCTCTAGAGGGCATGCTGCTAGTAGCTTTAATGTAGCACTTACCAAGATGTTTCACAAATATGGTTTGTAGCATGCATTCTTCCCACCATATTTGAACTCCTTGATGATGTAATCCATGCATTATGAATCTCTACAGTCTTGATAACTAAATACAGGTTTGCTACATAAATGAATGATTGAAGAATGAAGAA
Source organism: Urocitellus parryii (assembly GCF_045843805.1). Lineage (NCBI taxonomy): Eukaryota > Metazoa > Chordata > Mammalia > Rodentia > Sciuridae > Urocitellus > Urocitellus parryii. The sequence goes on along the minus strand of NC_135534.1, from coordinate 84,576,836 downwards.
TGCTTCACTTTCACTCCTTCTCCCAACTCCCTAATCTACAATTTGCTGAAAGTACTGATGCCGAGTGAGAAGCCAATGTTCAAAAGGCACAATGGAAAAGAGGAGTCCAAAGACATGACTGATCCATAGACCAAAAAAAAAAAAAAAAATCAGGCTCCATAAATGAGTAAGAGTGGTGGACTTCCACCAGGGCCTAAGAACAGAACAGAGCCACAGCAGAATCTTCAAGCCAGAGGTTCAGTAACCCAAACTCCTACCTCAGAGTTCCCAAAGTTTGGAACAAGCCAGCAGTCTAGTACCTGGTGGAGCTTCAAGACCAACACAACAGTTCCAGTGAACTAGAGGTACAGTTACACTATTGGTCCAGAGTAAAGGGCCTCAGCCACCTAACCTCATGAAGATTTTTTCATTATTCCTTCTAAGGTCTCAAAAAATGTCATGAAAGTCTAAATAAACAGACAATAAAGAAATGACTGTGGAAAAAAAGAAGACATTTCCAAATGGTTCTCAAGAAGCGGTTTGGATGTCCTATTCTTTGCGTGATGCTAAGTGACGCAAACTGCCATAGATGCTTCTCAGTTTCCAAATTTGGACCTTCCGGTATGCAAATATGTACTATAAGGGAAAACAGGTTACATGAAATGCAGTAAGCACGATGTCCCATGTGGATGACAATCATTTTCATTTATTTCATTTCATTTATTGAGCATCTGAAAGCATTGCACATGCTAAATTCAGGGCCTAGAGCCTGTTTGGTGGATGAGAAAATCCTGCTTATGGTTTGAGGAGATAGTTGAGTGACAGTACACTTTTCCATATCTGCCATCCTAGGTGTAATGGGGCAACATTGGCTCCTGCTTTGCTCTCAGCTAGTCATAAAACTGAGGACAAGCCTGTTGCCTCCCTGTGCCTCAAGCTCTTCATGAGTTCTGTCTCTCTGGTCACTTCTAAGATTCCCTTTCTTTCATCCAGCAGGATTCTTGACCTGATGTACTAAGGCAAATCTTAACCCTCCTCTTTACCCATACAAAAGTGTAGGCAAATACTGCTTTGGACTCTTGGATAAATCAAGTGTCATCTGTCCCTAACATGTACCATTATTGTGCTCACCCTCCTAACCTTGCATCAAAAATTGATCAGCTTGGCAGCCTGATGGCCCCTGCTTCACTCTGGGTGGAACTCAACTCTTTTTCTACAAAGTGTACCTCTTGCTACACTCTTTTTCATCCAGCTCTGTTACCTTTCTAGACTCCTAACTTTTGCATCTAACTTTCTGATGATTCATGGGCTATACCAAGTTCAGTATTTCACCACTGTGGCCCTTTCCTAGTCACAGAAACTCTTTAGAACACTCAGAAAAATCCAGATGACTATACTAGCTGTGGAAGGCAAAGCAAAATCTGATTCTTATTGTTACCATTTTTAGTGCAAGACTTAAAATGAAAAGTGCTTGATCAAAAAATGGGAATGGCTTTCAAATTTCACCTGCATTTCTAGCCTCAAACACACTATAAAAATAATTTCCTGGGGCTGGGGATGTGGCTCAAGCAGTAACGTGCTCGCCTGGCATGCGCGGGGTGCTGGGTTCAATACTCAGCACCACATAAAGATAAAATAAAGATGTTGTGTCCACCGAAAACTGAAACATAAATATTAAAAATTTTTCTCTCTCTCTTCTCTCTCTCTCTCTTTAAAAAACATAATTTCCTAAGAGATAAAGATTCTTAAGTATTTATATACATAAATTTTTCCCCAGGATGGCCAGAATATTCTTTTATTTTTGTATTTCAATATGGATATACCATAACAATTATTTAAGGAGAGAAGTCAAAACAGTTTTTTTGTATTGGGTACTTACTTGATACATTAAAAAGATGTAGTATGCTGCAGAGTATAAATTTTCATATTATTTAACATGTAGACCTTTGAGCTCAGTCTTGTCAGCCAGCGATTTAATATACATCAAGTTAATCCAAGCTTGACTGAGGATATCCTTGGTTCTGCAGCATCCACTTAAGAGCACACTGTTAGCCTTGTGTTCCCTTTTTTACACCTGAGGGGCTGTATTTACTCCATTCAAGGCTGCATCCAAAATTTGTTATGCCACAATTGGCATAAAATGCTTATCGTTATCTAAAATAAAAATGCAATCTTCAACTTTGGAAGAAAATAAAACTCTAAAGGTTCTTGAGAACCATGGAAAGCTAAGAGACATCACAGGTTTTATATCTCTAAAGAAGCTATTTCAATGGAAAAGCATCCTCTGCACTTTCCCAAGGTCAGCTGAGTTGGGGAGAAGGACAAGCAAAGGCTCAGAAATTGGCTGAGGATATTTAGATGGGTTCTGCCTTAAATCTCAAAGCATAATGAGAAGAACAAGGTTTCTTTTTCCTTTTCTCAGAAAGCTTTTGGTTAAAAGTTATCCTAATGCTTCTTTTCCCTGTAATTTTTACTTATCATAAATGCACATCAGAATGTTTCAGGTGTTTTACTCTGTATTAGTGAATCACTGAAGTTATTAATGGCTTGGAAGTTTCACATATCTCTAGAGATACACTGCAGATTCCCATACCTAATCCCACCCTGAGCATTTCTCTTGGGTCATTTAAATTGCATCATATTTCTTTGCAAAAATAGATGAACACCCTCATCAAGAGCCAAAATATAATGACAATTAACAGTGATAGAAACCCATTGTAAAAACAAAATATTCCAGCTTTCTCTATTAAAAAAAAAGATCAAATTCACTCTGACTAGATACTATTTATTTTTTGAATTCTATAACTCCCCAGAATTGTCAAAAGTAGCCTTGTAGCCAATCCGCTTGAAAACACTAAAAACAACCTGAAATAGGCCACCCATAGTGCCAAATGCAGTCTCAAACAGCAGAGCGATAGTGCCACCAATTCCCATGGCAATGTCCTTGCACACGACTGGAAGTGCACCCACAGTGTACACAGGGAAAGTGGCTACATCCACAAGGACTCGGAGAGGGATGCTCAGAACACGGCAAACGGTCTTCAGCAGACAACAAAGGATCCGAAGAATGCCTCTTATGACCTTGACCAGGACCTTGAGCACCTTCCAGGGTATGCTCACCAACTCTTCTCCAATAGCCAAGAAGTATGAGATGACAGCCGAGCCCAGGCTGTAAAGGCAACTTTCTATGCCATCAACCACCTGCTTGGTAACACACCACAGGAAATAGACAGTGTTCTTCAGGATTTCCACCACAAGATAATAAATTAATTGGAAAAACATTATGATTGGGGTAGCAATGAAACCTATGAGTTTTCCCAAAAAGCTACGACTTCCCTCAGGTGTCTCTGGAGGCAGTAGGGCAGACCTCTTGCTCTTGGTGCTGGGGAGGGGACTAGAGCTTTCTTGAGATTGCACCATTCGCTCCTCATCCTGGACTTGATTAACCATTTCGAGGATCTTTTTCATTTTCTCTGTGTCTTGCTCAGTCCCACCACAGTTGTTCTGGAAAAGCTGAGGGTTAAATGGAAGCAGTTTCTCGAGGTCTTTCACCATCACATCTTCGATGATGTCACTGTCCCCGGTATGCTTGACAAAGCCCATGGCCCAGCCTCCTCCAGGGGCAGCACAGCAGGCTGCCAGCCAGACAAACTCAGGGATAGTCACTTTGTCTTTAACTTTGCTGCCTGAGGGCACTGCACCTGTGATGATATACAGGTCCTCCCCGTTGCCACAGTGCGGGACTAAGGCCTGGTCCACCAGGCTGTTGAGATTCATGTACCATCGTTCTTGGAAGGACTGGGTCATGGGAACTGAATTTGTGAGAGTGAATGTGGCCATCTGGAGATCACTGCTGAGGGTGAAGGGGTACAGCTGTCCTCTTTGATAAACAGAATCAAGGTAATCTGTATTCAAGGCTTGCTTGCTTCCCAGATTGTTCACAGAGGTGATGGCCTCGGCCTCATTCATCACCTCCTCAAGGCTGCTGTGGGGGTCATCAATCTGCAAGAAGAAAACAGATGCTGAGATGCATCCCCATCCAGAGCAGAGGGTACACAGTTGGATCATTCCACTAAGACTCTGGGAAAGTCCCTATTACTCTCACATTTCTAAAGCTGAGTTTGGAAAGACTTGGTGCTCAGATATACATACATTGCATTCTAGTATTTCACAATCCTAGAATTTGAAAGCATCCTTCAAAAAGGTTGTTTCCTATTTTACTCCTTGTATGTCTCCCCATCCCTGATCTGCATGCAGCTCCATGCCCTCACTCACACACATACACACACAAAGCTGTGGCATCTCCCCCCCCCCCAGGAATGAACCCAGAGTCTTATTCACATTAGCACATGCTCTACCACTATGTTATAAGCCAACCCATGGCATTCTTTATGAATCTCCTCAACTTTTAGGAATTTCATAGTTCTTTTTTGGAATATTTCCCCATGAGATTTTCAAAGTAATTTTAAAAACAAAAAAAAAATAAGAGAGTAGATCTCAAAAGGCCCATAAAAATCAGAAATGCACTCAAGAATTATGTCAATGCTGCCTGCAATTTAATGCACAGGTTCTTCACAAATACTTACAATTTTAGGATGTATAAAACCAACTGCTGTAATCAGACCATTTAAACCAAATGGGAGGAAAACATAATTTGTTGTCAATTATTAGATATCAGACAAACCTCAAATTCAAATTAGACTAACTGCTGTTTGAGATCAGGATTAACCAAGGACTATATTTTTATTTCCCAAATTAGACTGTAAATTACTTGACACCAGGGGCCCTGTACAGTCTCCATAGAATCCAGCTCAAGGCCTGACACACACAGTATCCAGCTCAAGGCCTATTCTTATTCATGTTCAGGCCCTGAGATGCTCATCATTGCAGTATTTATAATAGCAGGTGAGAGAACAAATCCACATTTGCAAAAACAAGACAAGTTAAATAAATAATGTTATATTCATCAAACAAATATCTCAAATCCATTAAAAAGCATTTATAATCATGGTAAGTTTACAGTGGTAGGAAACTATATGCTATTGAAAGCAAAATGAAAAATATAAAATTCAATGATCATAATTTTTTTTTAAAAAGCCAAAAAATATGCAACAATAATCTTTGAAAGCAGACACAAGAAGCCAACAGTGGTTGTTTGCTTCTTGGAGATGTAAATGATGGGTTTTTTTTTGTTTGTTTGTTTCCTCTTGATGTTCTTACTTCCCTCTCTGTACTTCCCCTACCTACATCAAACCATAAATTATTTATAATATATGTAATTTTAAAAGGAAATCAACAAACAATTAAACTAATTAAAATAATTTAATGCACAGGTTCCTAGGGAATTGACTCCCTAGTACTGGTGTCACTCGCTAAATCCATCATACAACCCCCCAGTGTAATCAAAGCCACAGGAATTGTGTTGTACCTCCCATCTGGGCACAGCACAACCCCACATTTTTCCATCTCTGCAGTGGCAGGTGCAGGCCCTCCCTCTCATGCATGCTCATGTAGGGGTAGGGAGGGAAATGGATGAGTGATTTGTCTTGAAACAGAAATATCTGCTGAAGCCTAATGGAATAACCCACAGGTTGAGCTACTCACTCACTCCACTCTTCCCCCAGTCTTAGATGGAGCAATGATCCTAGACGCTCTCCACTCCCACCACCTCCCCTGTAAGACAGAGATAAGAAACTCATTCATTTTGCAAATCTCCTATCTCTGTCTAGCTGAAAGATATACCCCAAGGAAATATTCACTTCATTCCTAAATCATGAGATCAAGATATGGCAGAGTTAAGATCCATGGGGCCTTGGGTATAAGATGGTTACTAGGGCATTCTGTCTGTATTTAACCTGGTGTAATGTCTTCAGCTGTTCTAGGGGAACTCTGGAGATGGTTTCTGAGTTGGCACCCTGTGACAGAGCAGAGGCAGCATTGCCAAAGTGCCTTCATCACAAGGGCCACCCACTGGTGAAATGGTGCCCACAAGAATAGTTGGCAGGCCTGGGACCAGAGCAAAGACAGGGATTCTTGGATGAGGAAAGGGAAAGAAGCAAAGTGAGGGAAGCAAGAGGAGAAAAGGGAAAAATAGAAAAGGGAAGACAAATGGGTGGGGGGAGGAAGGCAGGCAAGCATGTAGTATCCTGTTCTTAGGCAGAAACCAGGATACTGGGTTGACTTCCAAACTGCAGAACATGATCTCTGGGTTGCTACAGTCAGAGGAGGCTGAGCTGGGTACTTCTACATTCTCTCAGTTCACTTGGGTTCATGGGGCTACAGATTTCTTCTGCAGTCATGCACCCAGCAACCAGGTTAAGACTCTTGCCCAGGTGCCTGGGAAGGTCAGGGCCCAATTCCACACTGGGCCCTGTGTGCTCCTCTGAGCAGCCCTTCCTAGGAATAACTAATGAAACTATATGTACTGGACATGTTGGAGGTAAAAAGCACATCTTCCCTCCCCTTCCCTCTGACTTTTTCAGAACCCCATATCCATGATCACTATATTGTTACAAAACCTAGATTTGACGACAATATCATGTCTAAAATAGAGATAGAATGCCTGGATAGTCTACCTACATACTAATGTGGGAGGTGGTGGAGACTAATATTCTTTGAATTATACCTTAAATATTTTTAATATAATATACAGAAGGCGTTTTGAACTTACTTTTCAGATGGTGAAACTAAGACACAGAAAAATTAGGTAACTTTTTAGTCATCCAATAATGATCAGCAGGATTAGGATTTGAACTGGGGTCTTGCCTTAAGCATGTGTCACTAAGCCATACCATTTCCCATCATCTTCATGGACATAGCTCTACAGTTTCCTCTATCAGAAAGTAGGGAAAAATGACCACACTGTCTGCAATCCCATCTTCTCTCTAGAAGAAGGCACTGTTCCTGTTAACACCTCCCTTGACAGTTGCCCTTTCCTTCTTCACACCAGCAAAGGTAACACAGAAGAGCAAGCATCCGGCACAGTAGACCTTCTGAGGAAAAAATCAGAAAATCAGCCCCATCACAATCTCCTCCACTCCCACTCCACAGGGTGAATTAAACAGGAAAGGGACTCTATGTAACCAAGGTGACCTAGGTAAATTGTATAGCTTAACGGACTCTGGTTGGTGTTCCTTAAGACCTTCTATTTTCAAGGAACAAAGACTCATTATAGTTTCTCCCTATAATGATGGGTTCATTAGAAGGATAAAAGGCACAGAAACCCAAGAAAAGCTTAAATAACAGGGTCCACAAAGACCCAGGCATTGTGGTGTACCTCTACTGCTGGAAATAGAAATGGATTCCAGGCAGTGCAAGAGAATTTGGGCAGAAGGTGTGTGGTTGAGACTAATCAGACACTACTGCCTGCCTTTGAGAGACAGCACACTTGACCTGTCAGCCGTCCTCTTTCCCTCCAACCTGGATTTGCCCCCCTATTTCTTCCTGCACAGCTCTTTTCTTCTCCAGGGCTGCTTCTTACACTTGATCGCTGTTCCTTCATAATCTGAGCTTGCACAGGGACCACTGTGCACTCTCTAGCCACTTGACATATAGTTAACCTTCCATTTTAGCCTCTTCTGTTACTTAATTTCCTACTTAAATGCTAAAAAGACAGAGTCCGATTTCCTCAGCTCTTCTTTTCATACCAGGCCATGACAAACAGGCTGTCCTTGAGTCCAATGCCCACCTCTGTCCATCAGCCCTGTGTTGGGTGTTGGAGAAAGAACTGTGGTGGTCTGCATAAGGCTGCTCCTCCATCGGGAACCCCGGCGGTGTCCACACTGTGGACTTGGCTTGTCTGCTCATGGCCCTAGTACAACACACTGAAGTGGGCAAATTAATGTGTATATATATCACTACAAAATTAAAACACAAACTAAAAACTAGGGAAATTTCCCAAGGTTTATCTAATCCAGTATTACATCTCTGACAAAAATGATAGCAATGTTTTATAAGAAGATATGCTGATCTTTCATAAGCCTTCTATTCTCTCTTTGGAGAACCTTCTATCCTTTCTGTGTCATATCCTCTTTTTCCATTTTAATCTCATTATCTCTCCATAATGCATTCTAGGTGAGTTCCTAAGATCTGGCTTCCAATTCACTGGCTCTCTTTAGCTATACCTAGTCTGTTTTTGTGTGTATGATGTTTGGGATTGAACCCAGGGCCTTGTGTATGCAAGGCAAGCACTCTCCCAACTGAGCTATATTCTCCTCCCTATGTTTAGTCTTTCTGACCTGTTTATGTAGATTTTTTTTCCCATTTCAATGATATTTTTCTTGTCTAGAATTTCTATTTCAAATTATTTCTACCTAATTCTTTTTAACATTTCATTAGTTTAGACACAATTATTTTAAAGTCCCTTACAATATTTTCTATTTATTTGTTGTGGGTTTTTTTTTCAGTTTATTTTGTTGCTTCTAACTAATTGAATAACTTCAAGGTGGTGGGTATTTACAAGTGCTCTGCAGTTTTTGTTGCTGGACTTGACTTCACAAGAGGCCCAGGGTGTTCTGTTGGTGGTAGGTGGGTGGGACAATAAGATTACTTATTGCAGTTGACTCTGAGTTATCTTCCCAGTTCAGGGTTTCCACATGGAGAAGGCAGTGCAAATTTGAACCTACACAAAGGGAAGGTGCTGGCTTTAGGCTTAGGTCTGGAGGGTGCCATGTGTACACTCATGACATGGTGTAGGTAGCTGCCTTCTATAACAACCTGTGAGTCGAGTTTTCTTGCCTGGTTCACCAGTGCTGCAGCACCTTCCCAGCTCCCAGCTCCACCCATGAACCCAGCTCCAGTTCCATGTCATGCACGTGGTATGTGGCTTTGACTTCTGTCCCCAGGCATATCAGAGACCTAGTTCCTAATATCTTTGTGATTTCCCACACATAACTTTGGCTCTCTATTTCTTATATTTATGGCATCAAAAAAGAATTGCTTAAGTAGGAATTTAATTTTTTTAAATAATATATTTTATCCAGAATTTCTGTGTGTTTTCAGTGGGAGAAAAAGAATTCCACATCTGTTAGGCCAGATGTCTTATCCATTGTCCCAGATTTAAGTGTCTCCTAAAGAATGCCTTTAAATTCACTATAGATTTATTATCCCCAAATTTATCTACTTTGCTTAAATCTCTCTCTTTCTTTCTGTTTGTAGACTACCTCAGGATAAGTGTTTAGAATAAGCAGAGCAGCACTTCTCAGCACCTTTACTGATAGTGCCAAGAATGTTATAGGCTGAAGTCCTTCACCAAGGGTAGGGTACAGGGACTCCCAGACCTGCCATAAGCCACAATGGCCAGTCTATAAACAATTTGATTCTGTTTTCCAGCTAACTCATCTGCATTATCTACTACTTATAACTCTTTCATCTGTTCATGATGCATTTCTGTTTTCTTAGAATTTATGTCCATTGATTTTACATTTTGTAACATGGAATCATCCACCAAAATTGGACACTACATTATGAAGCCACTTTTCCACATCACTTATAAAATGATATTAAATCCCAGGACCTTTAAATATCCTACTAACTGATCTCCATTGAGAGAAATGCCTGTTAAAGCTAAACTGCTCTCTGGTTTACAGCCAGTGTTTTAACATATGACAAAACTTTCTTCTGATGCCAAGATGACTGATATTCTAATGTAGCAGGAAATAAGGGTTGGGGCACCAAGATCTGGAAGCAACAATATTAATGGTGCCATGGCCCAGAGGAATAATTCCCAAATTCTGAGTCCCGAGCACAGCAAGGCTTTTACTTTTATAAGTAAGCAAGTTTTGGGTACATCAAGGCAAAGGAGTTGGTGCAATTCTATTAGAGATGCACTCTACATTTGTTACATGGGCATATGCTTGTCAACAAACCTAGGGTCTCTTACCTCATACAGCTTGGAGACTTTTACTGCAGTAAGCCTAAAGGTGTTCTGTCCCTGCTACATTGTTTCCTGCTTCTGCCACTGCAGTTATCTGTTATAGTTACCTGTTAGCAGCTGCTAGCCTCTATAGTTAAATGTCAGTAAGGAGAGCTGCTGTGTTTCAGCATGCAAAACTACAGCTTGTCAGCTCTTCAACTGCTTAAGTTTCCATTCTGTCCTACCACGCTAATGCCTTTGTTAAAGAATCATGTGAAAAAAAAATCTAAATAAAATTAGTAAGCCAGCTCCCCATCATTAACATGCTCACTACCTTCTACAAAGCAACCGAGTACATGTTGATAAGCTCTTGTTTTCTGAGGGATGCCCGCGTGTGCATGTGACTAAAATACCTCTCTAAGGTATGGAGACTTGATTTTTAATGGGAATAGTACTTGACAAAAACAGTCAAGTATATTCTTTGCTACTGTCACTGAAAGGACAGATGTATTTTTTCTATGCTTTCTACAGTCATAGTTTAATGATCTGGTTATTGCAATTACAGTAAATTACTGACAACTCTGCTCCATAAAGACAAAAATAGACCTATGACGTAAGAAGTAATTTCAGATTACAATTTCTAGATTATACCTGTCCTTTTGCAATCTTAACTCTTTGGCTTCCCAGTGGAACCTCTGGAGGTAGGGGAACATACAAAGCTCTCTCTGTCTGATCCACCTCCCTGTGACCCAGTCCCTCTGGACTGCTGATGTAATTTGATAGAGTTGCTGTATTTAATGGAAATTTTTTTTCTAATCTCAACATGTTAAGTAGGTTTTAGAAGAATGAGCTGTCCCCATTCCACCAGCCTCATGCTCCATAAATAATCTTATAATAAATTCCTTTTCAAATTTAGTACCAAGAAAAACATTGCTTCTGTAAACAAGCTAGTCTGTTTTCTTATACCAAATAGTAAAAACTATTTAACCCCATGGGGTTTCTTTTTTGTTTCAGAACTAAATGAAGGGAGACATTCAATTTGGGGGATAATATAAATGTAATATTTAACAAATGGGATAGAAATTTGAAAAGGAATACTGGAGGGGAAATAGTCATCAATATTTATTAAGCCTATATTATATGTGCCTAGCACTATAGAAAGAAGCATTGGAATTGGTAATGATAATAAAAGCCAACATTAATGACTTCTATCTGCCAAATACTATGCTAAGAGCTTTACATGTATTGAATTAGTAAGTGACTGAGCTAACTCATTCCTTCATCTAAACATAACAACATCTAAACATAACACTATGTGTTATCAGTATCGCCTTTTGATAGGTGAGGAAACTAAGGGTCATCAAGATTAAATAACTTGCCCAAGGTCACACAGTTAGTATGTGGTGGGATCAGAGTGTGAACTAGGGAGAAGGAGCATGGGAGGAACAGAGGAACTCTAGATAGGGGAGAAGAATGGGAGGGGAAGAGAGGGGGCATGAGGTTAGAAATGGTGGTGGAATGTGATGGACATTATTATCCAAAGTACATGTATGAAGACACAAATTGGTGTAAATATACTTTGTATACAACTGGAGATACGAAAAACTGTGCTCTATATGTGTAGTAAGAATTGTAATGCATTCTGCTGTCATAATTAAATAAAAAAATTAATTTAAAAAAGTATACCCAATAGCTAATGTTTTATATTCCTACAAATACATCTTCATATCAAGAGTATCACATTTATTTATGGAAAGAAGATACAGATACAAAGTTAAATAGAAATTCAAGAGAAAAACAACAGCATAATAAAGATTATATCCAACACTAAATAAATGATAGGGGGGAAAAGAATATAATTTCAGTGGAAGGAAGGACATAATGATTATATTATGAGAAGACTTCTTGGGAAGAAAAAAAAACCTGAAGGAAGACTTGGAGGATGTGCTAGACTTTGATAGATCTACTGAAATCAAAAGGTCAGTAACAGTTTAGTAAGATTTCTACACAAAGGCTTAGAGGCAGGAACAAGCAGCCTGAGAAAATAGGATTCACGGTAGGAAAAGTGCAAGGTTTAATTGGAAACAACTGAACAAAAATTCGGAAAATTTTGTTGCATCCCATTTACTCTTCACATAATCCAGAAGGTAGACATTATGACCATGTGCTTTTCACACATGGGAAAAAAGAAACTCAGATAAGTCAGATAAGGGGGCAGCAATGAAGTCATCCAAAAAGTACATGGAAAAGCCAAGACTCAAGCCTCACTTGTCTGATTCTAAAGCTTCTAACTGTATGCCTGTAGCAGCACCAGCCAAGGAGTAAACTGAGAACCTTCTCTCTGGCCACCAAGAGAAGACAAGAAGAGGCAGGATGGAGCTGTGAGGATACTAACCTGGTGTCAGGTCAGAAGTAAAGACAGGAGAACACTTTGACCAGAGCCTGATCAACACTGTGTGCCACCTCCCACAGTGGGGAAACAGAGGGTGGACATAAAGGCCACGACTTGGATGACTAGGGATCAGTAGTGGCAGGGCTCAGCAGGTAGAAGTGAGTGGATTTTGGCAAAAGGAGGCTACAGAGTGGACCTCTTGTTTGGGAAGTCTTGGATAAGGGCAGGAGATCAACAGAAACGTGGCTTGAGAGACAAGGTTTTGCAGGGACAAAGGAAAGGGCCATTGGGAGATTGAGGTTACTTGACTCTGTGCACAAAGGAGCATCTTAAAGCTGATTCTTGAGGCTCTAGAACAATTAGAGGGCAATGAACTGGAGGAGCAGGGAGCATGAAGTAGAGTGTTGTCCCCAAAGATTGCTGGGCTGCAAAATCCATACAAACCTCATGAGCCAGAGTCACACAGTGTAGATTTGCCACGGGGAGTTTGTCTCTGAGGAGGGAAAGGAGTTACTTTTTGATAATGATCCTCAGAAGCACAAAGATGGAGATGTGGGGCTTGTCAGCACCCACGCGGCTCACCAGCCTGCTCCACTCCTCTCTTCCTTCCGCCCACTCTTTCTAGCTCCTCTAAGGCTAGAATCACACCACCTTCAGAAGCATATTCTTTGACATACTTCAGAGACGTGGCAGATAAAAGGGAGCTCCTCTGAGGAGTTAGGAGTCCCAGCCAAGATCTCCAAGATCAGTCAGGTGACTGTGCCATGGGAAAACAAAACAAGTGTAGCCCTGGGAATAGGCAGAGGATGACAGAATGTCCCAAACACAAGAAAGTTCTACAGAGGGGCTAGGACGACTTGGGGGAAGAGAGGGGAGAGAAACTCTCAATGTGCTACTAAGGTCAGCTTTAAAACACACACACACACACACACACACACACACACACACACACGTACAATAGGGGGCTTGACAGTCAAGAGAAAAGAGCTATCAGAGAGTGGGGAAATGAGTGTGCTAGAGTGAGCTCCCGTGGGTTTGCTCCTTGTATTTTTACATACTGAAGCCTCCTCAAGGGTTGGGATCATCTCTTGTATTTTTCTGTCCTCCTAACAAGCTCTGCATGAGGTGGGCTCTTGGAAGATGATGATGATAAAGGCAATAATGGAATAAGAGGAGCAGAGAATAAGGACAAGTATATGGGGAACACATTGAAAGGGGCCAGTGTAGGCTGAGTGGACTCTCTTCTGAGACCATGGGAGGAGTAAAGGGTAAATGTGGGGCTGGTACTGGCAAATTCTTCAGGATGTGGTGGTCAGCATCTGCCATGGCAGCCAGGGGGCCTGAGCACAGGGAGATTAGGGAAGATTTTGAGCCTCCTGAGGTCACTGTGCCAGGAAATTTAGAGGAAAGAAGGGCTGCTGAGAAGAAAAGAGGCTCTGGGGAAGTCAGCAGAGACTGGTGGGGCAGGGTCAGCTCTGCTCAGGCCAGGGCTTCAGCTTTTGTACTTTTTGTGCCCCTGAAATGATTTGTAGCTCTGAGATAGTGGCAGAGGAAGAACTGGTCTAGGTGCTGTGGTGGGTATGCAATATGCGAACTTTGTCAATGCAAACAGATTGAGGCTCCAGACCCAGGTGGACAGGGGCCGAGAGTTTCAGGTAATAACTAATGGCACTACTGACGTGAAGGGACTGAGCAGGTGCAGCTGAAGAGCAAGACGGGTTCAGAGGAAAAGGAAGGGGAGAAGGTTGGGAAGAAGGAGAAGTGCATCAGCAGGAGGAGGGGCCAGGCATGACCCTGTGGGTGGTAGGCAGCTGGCATGAGTGCAGACAGAGCCCAGGAGCACAGGATGCAAGTGAGTGGGCAATGTCAGAAGGATGACTACCAAAGACAAAGGCCATGGTGGTCTGTCACTGCATACGTTTATCCATCTGTCTGTCCCACTGAATTCAAGGGTCAGGACTAGTGTCAGTTTGTTCTGCTCCCACACCTGGCAAGATGGCCCTGCACATTAGGAAGTAACTGGCATTTGTTAAAAGATGATCTCACTGGACTTCCACAACAATCTTCTGATGCACACAGGATTTCCTCCAATTTGCAGACAAGACTCTACTTCTGCCCCATGATCTACCACATGGAAAAGGTGATCTTGATGAAGGATCATCAAAGCAGTTATTAAATTGGGCAATGAGTCACCATGGAGAGGGTGGAGTTTCCTTCCCCTGGAGAATTTTAGCTGAGACTAGATAAGCACATGCAGGGGATGAGTCAGACAAGATCCTGTGGTCAGGAGAAGACCAAGTGAGCCCCTATCTAACGAACTCTGTGGGGGACAAAGAGCCTGTTTCCTTTGGGGGGTTATTTTATTTTTCAACAAGATAAATAATAGGGTGAACTGAACAATGGATGTTCCAATTTTGTTTCTGTGTGAATTATGGTGTGTGTGGATGCACAGAGATATAAGAGATGCTATCACCTCTGCATCATTGGATAGACCTGAGAGCCCCTCCTTCCAAGGAACCCTGAGTAAAGTGGATGATCAGAACATCAGATAATCTCATCAGAGATGGATGGGGGCATAAAGATCCTCTGAGGTCACATGGTATAACAAACTAGGCCTGAGATCTGGGGAAGTCCCAGGAGAACCTCCTTACCACGGAAAATACTCAACCCAGCTAGGGAAAGAGCTGCTTTTAAGGAAAAAAACAAAACACAAAAAATCAGCACAGCTGATTAAGACACTGGAGGAGGAATAGACCAGGAGGCCTTTCAGCTCTCAGGAAAGCATATCCTGACCCACCCATTTAAGAAAAAAAAAAAAGTCATCTTCTTGGCATCTAAAATATTCTTTATCCTCTTGGGAACAGAAACAGCTTTAGACAAATTATAGACAAATTAGAAGGATACTGATCCCCCCACCACCTTTGTTTGTTTGTTTGTTTGTTTCTTTTTTCTTTTTTTAGGACACAGAAATGCAGAGCTTTTCATTTTCTGATTGGCCCTCTGGCTCTAAGGATTGGCACTAAGGACTGAAGGCTGGTGTCTCCACCTTCCTCCCAGTGAATCACCTTCCTCTGGGCTCCCAGGCCACACACACCTTCCTGCTTTGGGAAGAATGAGGCCTTTCCAGTGCTGGCCTGAGGGGTGCACATCCAGAGGAACCCAGTGGGTGAACTGTGCGGATGTAGACAGAGGAAGGGTATCCACTTCCATCTCAGACTTTTCTTTTTCTTGAAAATTGGAAACATTAAAAAAAAATCCTTTTTTTTTTTTTTTTAAATGCACCAACTCTAATTTGGCAATAAAATCCACCAAGAAATCCCTGAGGGTAGGCCAAGGGGGGCCACCAGGGCAAAGAGACTCCCCTCCAGGGGGACTCCTCTGGTTGCTCCTTTCACAGTGAGTTTCCAATGCAGCCTAGGAAAAGGCCTTACTCCTTTAAGACCTTTCCAGAGGGCAGAACCTTCTCAGGTTACATCATCCTGGTCCTCTTGGGTTTCCTTCCTCATTACTCACAAGAAGCCTGTTTTCCACTCTGGATTCTGCTTTCTTTTCCAGAGCAATTATTCTTAGTATTTACTAGGTGGAACAGAATTCAGAAAAGTCAGTTAAATTGAGAAGTCTCCATTTCTAATTTTTTCCACCTTCTCAGTTCAGACAAGACCAAAGGTTCTTATGCCTGGCTGCACATTAAAGCTACCTGGAAGCTTTAAAAATACCGTCAGCCTCACCCAAGCCTCTTAAATCAGAGTAATAAATAATAAAAAGAGCCCCACCAGGATGGTTTTCAAGTTACCCAGGTGGTTCTGATATGATTCCAAATTAGAAGCCACTGGGCTAGGCCTTTGTCAGATTCCCATTTATTATTGCTCTTTGATGGGATAAGTCGTTCCTTGACAGCCACTACAGAAAATTAGCAATGTCTCCTTAAATCAATGATAATCAAAATTCAATTTGTATCAGAAGAATGCTGGCCCTTGTTAAACATGCAGATTCTTGTACGTCACAACAGAGATATGTGCAGCAGACCTGGGGGTTTAATCTAATATGCATTCTAACCTCTACCCTAGGTGGCACTGATGAGGGGTTGGGAATCCATGAGCCCCACAATGAAAAACAAAAGTTGTAATCATCCTGGGGAGTGCCCTGGCTGAGCAGTATCTACAGACTGCAAGGGCTGTGACAATAATGCCACAGGAAGGAGAAAAATACTGTAGGCCATATGGATCATCCACCTATTAGATTAGCTAATAATTTGATCATATAACTTGTATAAGCTGGGCAAAGCGGGACACTCCTATAATCCCAGTCACTCGGGAGGCTGAGGCAGGAGGCTCACGAGTTCAAAGCCACCTCAGCTACAGCGAGGAGCTAAAGCAACTCAGTGAGACCCTGTTGCTAAATAAAACACAAAATAGGGATGAGGATGTGGCTCAGTGATTGAGTGCCCCAAGTTCAATTCCCAGTACCAAAAAAAAAAAGTACAAATATGGATTTCCTGCCTTATTCATACATGGACTGAAAAGTCCATCTGTGCTACTTATACTCTTTTGAATTTTAACATCTTTAACAGTCGTAATAGTCCCAGTTAATAATAAACTGGCACATTCATGACCCTTCCCCCCAAATTCCTTCAACCTCATCTCTCAAACCTTCTTTTATATTCAATCAAAACAGGTCATTCCCAGCTGCCTGTCATGCCACTTCTGTGGGTGGAATGCCAACACTCCTGGTTCCCTCTGTGCAGTGGTTCTGCCACCACTGGCTGGGGGTGCTTTCCACATTTCTTCTCTGCTACCTAAATCCTCCCCTGGGTGTTCAGATGGAGCTCCAGGCTCGCAGTTCCACTGCACTGTCTCTTTTGCTTTCAAGATCCAGACTCCTCAGCCTTGCTCTGAGTACTCGGAGGCTGACTTCCAGGACTGTATCATCTGAATTCTCTTAAAGGTAGGAAAAGAGAGAGAGTCTTGCTCATCCCCTCCCTGCCTGGCTGTGTGGTTTCTCTGCTGCCACAGTTCTCACCAAACTCCACCCCTCACAGCTTCCCGCCAGTGCTAGTCTCTAGGCACTTGACCATACCTTGCTGGCTCTTTCAGTTCTCTCTAAACAGTTTCTTCATTAAATTCCATTTTTTAAGCTATTTGAGTTCCATCTGCTTCTCTAGCCAGGATCCTGGCTGATACAAGCTCAGTGAAATCTTTTCCATGGTCCCAACTCTCCCAGTCCTGAGAAATCACATCGGCAGTGGAGTTTTTCTGACCTGATCTCTGAAGACACATGACCCCTCCTACCCACCTCCATGCCAGTCACAAGCAATGGCCACTACAGAAAAAAGCTACCATCAGCCTGGCTTTTCTCTAAGAAACTCAGAGATGAACAACAGTCAGTGAAGCGTGCACAGACTCCAGAGACAGCTCAGAGTTGGCAGCAAGGCTGACATGTGGGAAAGCAGAGCTGTTTAAAAGAAAAGAGACAGAAGGAGAGTGGGCACAGGACCCGGAAGGAACACTCTGTGACCATTTTTTTTTTTTTCTAGAAGTTTTCCGGCTCTGCTTCCTTTGAGAACCATCTCTTTTCCCGTGCCTCTAAATTTTACAGGGCTATCTTAAGACAGCCCTGCCCTTCACCTGATTGGCTTGGGTACATGCATGATTCATGTATCAAGAAGCCTGAAATATGGGAGCCCTATTCTTATCAGAACCCAGTAAGCCCCTGAGAGAACTGGGACAAGGGACTACGAGGCAATGGAACCTTCTAGATAACAGGATTAAAACTGGGGAATAAATGAAGAGACAAGTTGTCTTGGTGCCAGAAGTCTGGAAGCAGATCAGCAAGACATCC
Organism: Urocitellus parryii; assembly: GCF_045843805.1. NCBI lineage: Eukaryota > Metazoa > Chordata > Mammalia > Rodentia > Sciuridae > Urocitellus > Urocitellus parryii. The sequence goes on along the minus strand of NC_135534.1, from coordinate 84,558,774 downwards.
CAGGGAACAGAGAAGGAATTTCTACCAAAATTTCCCAAAGTGAAGAGTTCAATGGATAACAATAACAGGATCATGCAGAGCAGCTGATTCCACAGAAAAGGCTTAAACCAGTCATTGTCAAGGTGACAAGAGAGCAGGAGTATGTGAAACTAAGGGCACTTCAGCAATGTCTATGGGTCAGCCCTGGGAGTTTGGCACACACATCCTGGTTGTGTCTAAGGCACACATGGTGTGGGAAGAGAAGGTTACTTCTTTGTTCATCAAAGTTAACGTTACAATTGAGTGCTTCACACAGTGTAGAGTGACCTCTGCACACACTGCCTCACTGAATCTTCCTCGAGTCTCTCTAGGATAGGGACAATTTACTAGCCCCATGCCACAGATAGTGAATTGGGCTCCCTAGCAATCTGGTTTAGTACAGAACACCAGTTTAGAGATGTAGAGATCTGTCAACTCTACCACTTACTGGCCTTGTGACTTTGGACAGACCAGTGATTCCCTGGGTATCTGAGTTCTCTTTATAAGAGGAAAAAGATAATGCCTCTCTCTGCAAGAACACAGAAAGGAGAAAGAGGGCTGCATCGTTTTGAGCCAACTGTAAGTTATATATGACATATTCTTGGAAGAAAAATGTGATGAAATCAACTTTTCATTTGAAATTCCCAGGTTTTCTATTTCTAAATTAAAATGCTTAATGAAATAAATTATTTATGTGCAAACCCATCCATTAATAGGGTCCCCACCCTCTCCAAGTCCATGAGTTGACAATTGTTTAAGGAGTTTCCTTATTGTGGTCTCACAGACTTTGATAACTAGAATAAAGAGTATGAAATAGTACATGTGTCTTTAGGCAGGTGGGATGAAAATTTCTGGAATGTTTTATATATATACACACACACACTGAAGACTGGCTATCTGTGAGAAGTGGGATCTTTTATATACTCTAAAATGTTCAAAAATATTTTTACCATGAGGATGTTACTTTCATAATCATAAAAAATATAAATATCATAAATAACAACCACCACCACTATAATAAAAAGTTTAGTTGAAAATTGTCCACAGTTCAAAATCTAAGGTTATAATAGAAACAGGATTGCTGTTTAGCTTTCAAATGTCACTTCTACTATTAAGTGCACATTTGCCAAGTGTCCAACATTCAATACTTGTTGACTGTTATTTACATTCTAAGCACTATTATGTAGCTAGTTGGCAAATGAAAGCTCATGAGCCAAATCCAACCTACCACCTCTTTTTCATAAGTAAAGTTTTCTTATGTTGACTGTGGCTGTTTCTGTGCTAAAACAGCATAGCTGAATAGTTGCAGATTATATAGCCTGCAAAGCCTAAAATGTTTGCTATTTGGCATTTGCAGAAAAAGTTTGCCATGCCCTGTTAGATAAGGAGGATTCAATGATGAGCAATGAGAGGTCCTGGCCCTACCTTGATGGAAGTTATGAGTCTATTCAATTGGTACTTAGTTACAGAAATAGATACGTAATTGCAACATACAGGCAAAGTGTTAGGTGCTACTGCAGAGTATTAGGGGCAGTTGACCTAGGTGGGAATAGCATGAAAAGCTCAAACAAACAAAACCCAGCAGGTACAAAGGCCCTGTGATGGGAGGAAACATGGACATTTAAAAAAGAAAGAGAGAGAGAGAGAGAGAGAGAGAGAGAGAGAGAGAGAGAGAGAGAGAGGCCACCAAGCACCAAGCCACAGTGGCCAGAGTGAAAGGCCTGACAAGCTTTTTCTCCAGAAAAAGCTGGAGAGGGAATGGTGGATCATTCTGGGGGCAGACTCTGGGGGCCATGATAAAGAGATGTGTCTTTATCTGGAGAGAAACAGGGCATTTCTAAAGGGTTTCCTTCCACAGAGGCACGGGAGACGCAAGGAGATGAATGTTAGGATTTCTCAGCTTCAGAGTGGAGAATAGCCAGAGGACAACCAGGAGTGATAGGCTACATCAGCAGGCTGCTTTGCAGAGACTTGATAAGAGATGAGAGGAGCGTGGATTTGAGAGTAGAGAGAGCAAAGATTACAGAAGTGAATTTGGACCAACTTAGGCGCAGAAAGTAAGGTCATTAACTATCCAAAAGAGTCCACATGTTCAAAGGAGTTCACTGTTATAGTGGGTACCATGGTGCCATATAAAATAGAAACATCCAAGAATGAGAAGTTTTTTTGTGTGTTTCATGAACTCTGTTGTTCTTTTTCCATGCTTTTTGCATTCCAAAACTGTGGCCATTTCCCTATGTGGTCCCTTTAATCATGCATCCTGGTCCATTCAATCAACATATTTGATTTGGATCAATTCCTTTTCTTGTTATTAACATTAAGATAATGGCAAGCAGATTTCCAAAAACCAGACTGTCATTTCACAAACACGGGGAAGGCCTATTTGACAAGCTGCGCTGAAGTCAGGATTAAGGACAAAGGTAAGAACTTACAAAGGTGGAGGACTTAGGTTACTGCAGTCATAAAAGAAGAAAGAATGTTGGCACTTTCACGGGGGCAGGGGGTGGGAGGATTTCTGAGTTGGAGCAAAGTCCCTCTACTGTTGTCCCAAAGTAGAACTCACTGCATCACTGGGTCATAAAGTTTCACAGTGGTTTTACTTCCCTGAGGAGCCTGTCTGGTGGCATCAAAGGGCTCCTGAACAGACTGAGGCTGAAGGGTGGATGAGTCCTGTGTCTCTGCTGAAGAGGTACAGCTCGGGAGGGTGTGGTTGGTCTGCACCCACCTCCCCTGGCAGTGGGCATTCAGTCAGGAGCTGGGCTCTCCTCAGTCCTGTACCCCATGGCCAAGCTAATAGCCTCTCCACACCCTTGTGGATACAACACCACATCCCCACCCTCTCATCTCTGCCATTCTCTCTGAGACTAAAGAAAAATACCTGTGGCTCACAGAGCACAGCTAACATAGTTTTTAAATGATCTATTCCCCCTTCCTGAATCTGATGCCTTATGCCTTAAGGGAAATGTCTGCATAGGAGAGATCATAGGAAGTGCCCAAGGTGGATAGAAGAGAACAAGATTGCACAAGCAGGCAGCAGGCCTCTTAGTCCAATGCAATATTTATTGGATCTGCAACCCTGCAGGCACAAAGGATGGGGTCTGTGAACCACTGTTGTTCTGTGGCATGTGGCTGAGGCACTGGGAACCTGCCCTAGCAGTAAATAAACAGATGAACTTTCAAAATAACTTTTCATTTAAGAGTTAAATAAGAATTAACCCAATGCATTAACAGGTTTGGTAACAGAGGCAACTCAGGGTATGCTGTTATCAGACAGCTCCTGTTCAAACCCCAACTCCTTCTTAGCTGTGTGAACATGGAATAATAACTTAACCTCTCTATGCCTCACTTGCCTCCTCTGTCTAGGGAGGATAGCCATACCCTCTATTTCCTATGGTTGATATGAGGATTACATGAAATTACATGTAGGAAAAAAAATCCTAGAAAAATTTCTGCTACACAGTGAGCTCAAGTCTCTTACCTGAAACCCCAGTTAATACCTGAGGGTGTCTCACATTTAGCCTGTCTGAAACTATACTCTCCTTCCACTTGAAGCTTTACTGAGGAATGACTCATATATAAAAACTGTACATATTTAATCTGTACAATTTGATGCTTTTGGGACATATGCAAACACCCTGATATCATCATCACCATCAAAGTGACAGACACCTCCCAAAGTTTCCTTGTCTATTCTCCATTTCCTCTTTTGTGTGCATTCGGTACATTTAACATGAGAACTACCCTCTTGACAAATTCTGAAGTGTATAACACAAGCACAGTCAACCAGAGGCACATGCAGTACTATAGATACCTAGAACTTATTTGTCCATTGTCACAGTGAGTGACGGTTCCCCATTTCCTCACCTTCCAGCCTCTGGTAACCACTATTTTGTTCTTACTTCTATGATCAAAGGAGTTTTATGATCCTCCTTTATAAAGCCTCATCTTATTCACAGAAATTCCATTCTTTTGGCTACGTGAGCCCAACCCCTTGAGTCATCTGTGACACCTCCCTTTATCTCCCCACAAAGATCCTTGGTTCTTTCAAAAGACATCCAGAACTACAGAGTCACCATCCTGCCAAACAGATTGCTACACCTTGGTCAAGCCACCACTGTCTCTTGCCAGATTACTGAAACCCCTAACTGGTCTCTCCACTTCTGTCCTCAATCCCATAAGTCTGTTCTTAATACCATAGCCAAAATGATTCTATTACAATCTAAGTTAGATCAGGTCAAAACCCTATGCTCAGAACCTTGCACGATGGCTTCCTGTTTCACAGAGGAGCAATCAAATTTCTTACAAACTGTCCTAGAAGGACCTGAATGATCCGCCATCCCTCTTCCCACCTTTCTGACCTCATTTCCTGCCACTCTTCTCTTTTATCATTCTCTAGCCACATTGACCTCTTAGTTCTTCCTCAAACACAAGGATCACACAGACCTCAGGGCCTTTGCCCTTACTTAGTCTTCCTTCTACCTGAATGTTCTTACCCCAGATATCTGCATGATTGGCTTTGTCACTTCTTTCAGATCCGTACCCCAAAGTTGCCTCCTCAAAGATATCTTCCCAGGAAACATTTTTAAACTTCACCTTTGCCCTGATAGCTTGTAATCTCTTTCCTTACTTTATTTTTCTGTTTAGCATTTAAAACTATTTAACATGCTAGGTATGTTTTTTTACTTGTTTATTTGTCATCTGTATCCTCTATGAGTTACTAAACCTCATGATAATAGGTAATTTTTTGTCTGGTTCACTGATCTATTCCCATTGCTAAGTATAGTGCCTGACACACAGCAGAGGCTCAATAAACATCTGTTGTCTAAATGAGATAAACAACAGAGAACCCAGGGCTTTGTTAAAGCTGCTGATTGTCCCTGCTAACTGAAGGTCAATCAAACCTCAAGACAAGGACCTGCATGCAGTCTTCTGTTTGTTCTGCAAAATGAAAGGTACTCCAGTTTTCAGTTTTGATTAAAAATATAAAATGCTCTCAGCTTGACTTGACTTATTTTGATTGAGCCACACTTCTTTCAGGCACTGGGTCAACAAAAACATGATTGGAATACTAAACAGTACTTCTGTTCTTGTTCAGCCTATGAATCAGTTTCTTTCTTTTATTTCTCCTTCCTTTCTATAGCCACAGAGATATACCAGCAGCAATGCAATATTGCTATGATAGATGTAAAGTTTTGTGGAATATAAGGGCAAGTAACCATTCAAAGGATATGAAATGCATGGTGGAGAAGGAAAATAAAAAACCAGTATTCTTGGACAGAAATTCTAGGAACAAGACCAGACTACCAGAAATAAGAGCTACTGGCAAGTGGAAAGATTTGTGTGTGTGTGTGTGTGTGTGTGTTTTCATATTTTTACTTTTAGAGTTTAAAGTTGAGAGAGACAGAGAGAGAGAGAGAGAAATTAAAAACCCAAAGAATAAAATCTACAGGCAACTAAGATAACAGCAATCTGAAGCTGGGATTTTCAGAATAGTATATAGGGATGAAGTCATAAATCATCCCAAGAACTGGATTAATTCAGGAAAATAAAAATAAAAGAACAAATCCAGTTCGTCAGTTTGGATTCAGGCATTTTAACTGCAAAGAAGCATGATAAAGAAGAAAGAGCTAAAACCTTTGCAATGGGTCAAAGCTCCAGTCTGGGCTCTGCCATCCAACAGCTGGGTGACCTTGGATACTCGACTGAACCTCCAAGAACTTCAGATTCCTAAACTACAGAGCATGGATCATGATACCTAAAGTCATTATGTAGATAAGTCAGGTTGTGAAGACGTTTGCATATAGTAAAGGATCAATAAATGATATTTCCTTTCCTGGATTGTCAAAATTTGTTCGAACCCAAAGAATAGAGAATTATCAACACTGATCTTTTTCCGAACAAAATGTCCCTAAAACATTCTGCCAATAGGAGGCAAAAACCTTAACTTGCTCCTGAACATGATCTGTGTGTGAAACAAATGGGAACGCCAAATTCAAAGACAACAACAAAGGACAAAAAAAAAATAAAATAAAAAAGGACAAAGCCAAGAAAGGAGAAAAAAGCAACGAAGGGCAGCAGGAGGGACTGTTCTCTGCATCACAGAACAAGGGGTGAGTGAGTGACCTTGAACCATCCTCTAGAGCCAGGTGCTTCCCAGTCTTACCCAGACTCAGCATAATAGACCAGAATGCCACTGCTCACTGTTTCATGACAACACGCTCTTCATTGCTTGAGACAAAGGGGGCGAAGATATCTCTGGTAACTGGTTGTTACTGTTTTTTCTTTTCTTTTTATATATTTATTTATTTATTTTTTAGTTGTTGATAGACAACTATGTGTGGTGCTGAGACTCAAACCCAGTGCCTCACATATGCCAGGCAAGTGCACTATCGCTGAGTCACTGCCACAGCCCTGTTTGTTTGTTTGTTTTTTAATCACCTAATTCTGTCTACCTATCTGTTTATTCAACCTTTTGCTTAATCAAATCTCTCACCATGCATTTTCTGAGCACTTACAGGAATGAGGGACATAGGTCAAGCATCTGAGATGATACACAGATAAATGTTTTGCATTTTAGGAGCATTTTGTAGAATTGCAGCAGTCACCTATCTACTCCAACATTCTGTGTGCGTGTCTATTTATCTGTCTGTATATGTCTACCATCTGTCAGAGTAAGATCTTTGAAAAGTATTCAGATTAATATTTATCAAGACCTCACTATATTCCAACTACTATGCTTACATGTGTTATTCTTGTTGAGTTGTCACAACCACTCTATAAGGTAAACATTGTTATTATCTTTAATAAACCAACTAGAAAAACAGGTATGGAAGAATTTAAGGTCACATATAGCCTGTAATGGCACAGCAGCAGTCTGAATCAAGTGTCTAAATAGGAAGTAAGAATCAGTATTGTCCTATTCACTGCTTCCTTACACAGAAATTTAAGTTATGATGTCTTCTATGTATCTGTCCTCTGATGTGATGAAGAGATCTGAGGTTTAGAATCCATTAAAAAGTGTTTTTAAGTATTTCAGGGTGTGTAAGCAAGAAGCCATTGGTGGAAATTAGAGATCAGGGACTTAATCAAGATTCTAACTTGTGAAAACTTTATATGCATTTACTGAGACTTGAAATATGACCTTATTATGCTCTCTAGGAAAATGCTTTTTCAGTTGATCAAAATATCCTCTTCACCCTAGAAACACTGCAACTTGAACAATGTTTATGCTTTCAAATATGTGCTCCCATTTGTCCTTTGATTTCTGAGAAACAGAAATGGAGTTGAGATTAGGATTCTCATTTAAAAGATGATAATTAAAGTCCTAACACCACCAATGCAGTGGATCCATTGTGAAATGGGAGAATACCCATGATGTATAAAAAGAGCAGAGGCCTAAGAGCAATTAGCCATGCATTCAAATCCAAGCTGCATGACCTTAGATACCACAACTAGCTTTCTGCACCAATTTCCTATCTACCTCACACATCTACCTTGCAGTATTTTGGTAAGACTGAATAAATGGACACTGTTATTACTGAATATAAGGCCAATTCCTTCTAGCATTCATATTTAGAAAATGATAAGGCCTTATATTTTGTTTTCTGGCATGAATGTACTTAAGAAAGGCATCATGGAAAGGAGCTGAGCTGAATGGTTTAAAGTCCCATGCATTAATCAGATCCCAAGTCTCAGGTTCCTGGAGACCAGAATGAAAACCTTTCAGCCCATCTCCATCATGCCAGATGGGAACACATCTCCTATCCCTTTCACATCTTATCTATATTTTCAAATTAAAGGTGAAATTCCACATAAAACCACAACAGGCGCCTGTGGTTTTTATTTATTTATTTATTTTGGTTTCTCTTTAAATTTCTGCTCCTCAGGTCTCTTTTTAAACTCTTACAGCGTGAGCAGACATGAGATCCTGTATCCAATGCCAAAGGACTGGTATGCAGAGAAGAGATCCAAATCATTTGGGATAATTCCAAAGGTCAGAGCAAGGACTGATGGGGTGGCCTTTGAGGATTGTTCCAGCTCTGCATATGGAACATGTCTGTAACAGGGGTGGCTGGCCAGTCACAGGGACAAGCTTCTGAAACAGGAAGCTCCTTGCTGAGAAAAGACAAGCAGAACATCTTACCACTGCTGCCTGATAGATTATCCTAACTACTTTATTCTAAACAAATTCTTTTATTTAACACTTATTAAGTGCTTTCTATGTGCTAGGCACTAGGAATACAATAAGCAATAAAATGCAGTTCTTAGCCTTCGGGGATCCAGCTGCCAGGACAGATAGATAAGCAGGTAATTAATTATAAAATGCTATAAGTTCAAAATTGGAGAAATTATAAGAGAAGTGAAGAGTTGGGCCTGACTCAGGAGATGGATCCACAACAGGTGAGGAAATCTTTCTGGATGAGGAAACCCAATAGCAGAGTCATAAAGATTGGAGCAGGGAGAGGAAGTAAAGGCAGGATGGAGGAAGTATACAAAGAGCATTCAGGGCAAAGGGAATCAGCAGCAGCAAAGAAACAGACTGGCAACAGCATGGCTTAGGAGAGGAGCTCCAGGCATCTTGGATATAAATGTGAAGGTGAGGTGTGGTAAGAAACAGGGCTGGAGCCAGAGTCAGAAGCCAGGCTATGCAGGGCCTTGTAAAGGCGTTCTGCAGTTTGAACTTTGTCCTGATGATGTCAGGCAGCCAATACCTTAAAGGTTTTGAGCACGAGTAATAATTTTCTGTGATCTTTGATTTAGAAGCTTTTTTTCAAAGGGGAACTGTGGGCCAGCCTTGAAAGCTGCTGAGGATCCCCGTGTTGGTGCAGCCCTGCCTGGCTCATCAGCACTGGGCTCCTTTGCTCGCCTGCCTCTTCCTCCCCTGTCTGCTGGGCCTCTTCGTAATGCTGACCTCAGAAGAAGATGATTTGGGAACAAGGCAACTTGGCACTATAAATTGCTTGGAAGCAGCTAGAAGTACATACTGAGCCCTGAGCTGCTCTCTGCAGTGGGGACCTTGGTTGACAGGCAGGTCTCAGGTTTGCTGCAATGCGCTCTGTAGTCCTCCTGAACCTCCTTATCGCCATCTCTCTTCTTTCCTCCCTCTCTGTCCCAATGACCTCAGGGTGGAGGATGGCACAGGGAGCCTGTTTATCTTGCAGGAAAAAGCATCCTGCAGTTCTCAGCTCCCAGGCCATTCTGATCTCCCCAGCAGGGTGGGTACTCTGGCCTCCAGTACTTTTCAGAACCACTGTATCTCTCATCTCTTAACTGCCATCTGGAACTATTTCCCCTCCCTCAGCATACTCTTTTATCTTTCCAATCCCAACCCTCATTTCCACGCCCAAGATCTCTACTACCTCTGTGACAGTCCTCTCCACTTCTTCTCTGCCATATCATGTCCCTTATGACTCCTTCAAATACTTTATAAACTGCTCTGCCTCCCTAAGCCTTCCTTGATGATTCCTTCCTACCTGGCCCCTCCCTTCCATGATTTCCCTGTATTCTGAGCACCTGAGTGCAATGTAATAACCTACTCACTTCTATGGTTTACCTGTTCCAACCACTCCCAATAAGCCCTGAATCTGCCTATGTTGCTCATGTTTCCTCAGTTTTAAAATGCATTCCTCCTCATCTCCCTTCTGAACTTTACCTTATCCTTCCAGGAATAGCACAAATGTCATCCTGACTCCAAGGCTTTGCCCCCTATCACTTTAAAGACAGATTAAATCTAGTAGGACTTTGTTTACCTTTATTAAATTATGGCTTTTTGCTTATGTCACAGTAACATCTAATGCTTATGTATTAGACACCTCCCTGAGAACTTTATCATTTAATCCTCATAACTACTGCTAATAACTAGTGTTATTATCTCCAAGTTAACTTGCCCCAGTTTATAGCCACTCAAGGGAGGAAATAGGATTTGATCCCACACTGTGTGTCTAATCAGATGCTACATCACCTCTCCGTGCAAAAAAACCCACCTACAAACTAGGAAGCCCTTGAGTTCTGGAGTCATACATTGAATATATCTAGAGTTTCTCTGGTATACTAAATGTCTGGCATACAGCAAGTGCCTACTAAATGATTTTGAATTTAACTGATATTTGTTCAGCATGCATTCCCATGACTTCTTACTGTGTACATTGCATCTGCAAGAGATCCTCAAGAAGAAAGGATCAGGCCACCTATTTTCTTTCTAGGCCCACAATCACGGTACATAATAAGGAGCTGGAGGTCACATAGTATTCGAGCTCTTAGTGCATATGTGGGGGACACTAATTTTAAACTAAAATGTCTTAAGAATGTACACAGTCTTTTTCACATACCCGATTTCATAGGTCCTCAGATAAAATTGGTGAAAGGACATGGAGAAGGTAAGGAAATCAGATTGCAGATTGCTTGAGACCTGGCCAATATCTCAGCGCTAGAAACGTCTCAATGAGATTTCAACCCGAAGGCTCTGAATGAGGAATCTGAAAGCCAGTTGGCTGTTCACCTGGTACTAGGCAGCTATGGCCATCAGGAACTGAGGGCTATGTGACAACTCTCCCCCTGGCAGCTCTGATGGGGTGAGAGGTCAAAGCCCAACAGGAATGAATGTTCTGGAGAGGAAGCCAACCGATAGAGGTGAACCAGGATGTGTTAGGCACAGGCCAGCAGGTACTGAGGGCCTCTGAGGGCCTCTTGGCATGTTTGGTCACTATCACCAGACAGAACCACATGAAAGGTTACATGATTCCCAAGTGGCCTGATAATATAGATGTAAAGAGTCAGGAAAAACTGGTTTCTCCTTCCCAGCAGTTGGAGATAATCAATGTTTCGCTACCATTTGTAACTATTCCATGGCATTTCTAAAAACTCATGCCGTTATTTTATTGTTCTAATTCAATACAACTTCAGATCTAATGTACTCATTGTTGCGTGTAGAGGGAAGCATTTCTACACTAGGATGGGCTTTGAAGAAGCTTTCCTTAGAAGAAAAGGTAGTGACAGTCTAACCACAAGACCTGCCAGATCTTACCAGCTGGTAGGTTATCAGAAACTCTTCACCGGCCTGAGCATCTATCTTCTCTTCTGTAAAATGGGTATGAAAATGCTCACCCAACCCCAAATGAATTCTGAAGCAATGACATGAACCCAGGCCTGTGAGTGGCCCTCCTAAGCTTCCCGCGGATCTGCACGGTCTCCTAGGTCTTGGTCTCACACTCCACGCTACTCAGGAAACGAAGGAGACATTGCAGATGTCTGCGCCAACATGTAAGGAGAACCACCTCCCCAGGGGACCTCCCTCCCCTGCGGCTCTAATGAAGGCTCCAAGACCGTCAGCTTTTATTGTAGCTTCGTCATGGGTGAGGCTAGTTGTAACTACGCGAGCGCAATGGGGTGGATCCGAAACCGGGGTCCAAGATATCAAAGGCGTGAAGGACTGCCTTTCCTGGCACTGCCCCTGGCGGTACGACAAAGCCCCCCCTTCGAGGCTGGCCCAGGCGCCCCGCCCGGCTAGGGAACCACCTCGCTTACCTGCGGCTCCACCAGCCAGCGCTGCTCCGCGCTGCCAGGCGCGGGACGCGCGGAACGGAATGCTGAGAACACTGGGATGCGATCGCGGGTGTTGTATAGGGTGGCAAAACGCTCGGAGCCCTGGAAGCGCTGACAGATCTTCACGTGGGAATCGGCAGCCAGCCCGGCAGGAGGTGTCTCGGCATAGAAAAATTTGTCGCATTCGCCAAAACCAGCTTCTTCCTCGCCCACAAGCCGGCCTTCCAGCAGCCCCGCCAGGGCCAGGAGGCTGCCCAGCGCGAACCAGCGCGCGGTGCCCATGGCGGCCTCTGAGAGCGCGGCGGGGCGGCCGCGGAGCTGGCTCTGCGGGCTGGGCTGGGAGCGCGCAACGCCGCCGAGCAGAGCTGGGAGGGGAAGTCCAAACCCGGGCGCTGCGCACAGCAGAGACAGGCAGGGCGGCTCCAGCGGTGGGGGCGGGCCGTACAAAGGCCCCGCCCCCTTTCTGCCTCCTCCTTTGCGTCCCAGAAGATGGCTGCAGAGGCTCCGTGGAAGCACCCCAACCTAGAGAGGCTGGTCACCTGCCGCCACTGCCTGGGTCCAGCATACCAGGGGTGTGCGCACGGCGAAGAGTGGAAGGTCTGAACGGGCTGGCCTAGTCCGAGGGGCTGGAACGGGCTGGTCGCCTAGGCGTGATGCTTAGAAGCCTCTGATCAAACGCGGCCCACGGGCCCCCAGGGATGCAAAGGGCGGCGTGAGATGCTCTTGGAGCTCTGGCTCTCTGGATCGGGTGAGCAGACTCCTCCTGAAACCAGATGAAGCTCAGTCTCCCCTTCCTCACTAACATCCAAGTTAAGGAATCCTGTTAAAGGAAGTTGCTAACCTAGGCTGACAGTACAGCCCAGCAGTGGATTACTTAGTGCAAGCACGAGAAACCAAACCGACGCTAAGAAAGAGCAGCCAGCATCCTTGGCTGACAGGTTAGTCATTACTCCTCTGAATACCTAGGTGCCCTGGGGAGTTAGGCACTGGGTTACTACAATGCTAAACAAGAGCAGGGTCCCTGCAGCCGTGTAGACCCCAGCCTAATGGAAAAGATTGTCGCTAACCAAAGAAGCGTGCTATTAAATAAATAATAATAATTTGAAAACGAACAGGAACTGTGGGAATCTGACCCTTATAAGGGTTCAAGATATAGTCTGGGAAAGTTTGCCTGAAAAAGTGGCACCTGAGTTGAGACCTGAAGGTTGGTATGTACTAGAGAAGAGGAAAACAGCACATAAGGGGTCTTCCTGAAGAAGGAAGCATGATTTGTTGGAGGAACTTAAGGAAGATTGTTGTGGATAGAGCAAAGAACTGGACAGAGATTAGAGGAAATGGAGCTAGGAGACAGAGATCATATCACTCAGTAGGCTTGGGCCCTCACGTTTTATTAAATAGTTCTTATGCTTATTGTTATGGTTTGGATCTGAAACGCTCCCTGAAAAGCTTGGGGAAAGTGTTGGAAGCAGGGTCACCAACACCATTTCAGAAGTGGGACTTTTAGGCAATGATTAGGGCTCTGACTTCATCAGCAGATTAATACATTTGCTAGATTAATTGATTGATAGCTGAATGGTCTACTGGGTAGTAATTATAGACAAATGGGACATGGCCAGATCTGTCCTGGACCCTTTCTCTCTCTTTATCTCTCTCCCTCCCCTTCTCCCTCATTCCCTCCCCCTCTCCCCCTTCCCTTTTCCCCTGCCTGAGCAGAGCAGCTCTCTTCTGCCATGCCCTTCCACCAAAATGTTCTGCCTCACTCAGGCCCAGAGCAATGGAGTTCAAGGACCATGGACTGAACCTTTGAAACCATGAACCAAAATAATCTTTTTCTCCTCTGAATTGTTCTTCTCAGGTACTTTGGTCACTGTGGGGAAAAGCTGAGTAAAACACTCATCATTGCCACTGCATTCTTATATCTCTCTTCTACTTTATTTTATATATATATATATTTTTTTAAAGTGCTGGTGATGACTCATGAAATTATTTCTATGATCCACTCATGGTTCATGATGTGCAGTTTGGAAAGAATATTATAAATCATGTGGAGGGTTTTGATCTTTTCAATGATGGTTATACAATCACATTTGCTTTCTAAGACTAGTAGATTAGAGTGATCTAGAATGAATGAAAAAACAATTGCAATAATCCAGATGAGAGATGGTAACTTGGACTAGGGTGCTGATGATAAAGATAGAGCCAGAGATAGTGCCAGCTTCCTCTACTGACATCTTATTATCTAATCTTACTGCTTGGGAAGCTGAGGACCAGAGTGTGTTGACACTTGCCTGAAGAGATAAATGTTGAGTCCTGAATAAATTTAGAGTAGGTCTCTGATTCCCAAGTATGGCCTTTCCTTTAAGTCTAATCTGGAGGTTGAGAACATTCTTTGAAATTTAACAAATTTGTTACAAATTCCAGGGCCTGGAAATGTTGACTAGATTTAGTCCCTGAAATGAAACCTAAATTTGTATATCAATTTAAGAAAAAAAGACACATTTACTGTGTTGTCACAGAAAAGGCTAAAGTTAGCGCCCCTTTGATTTGGGGTGATGACTCTGGGTATCTGGTAGTAGTATCTCGGTCGAGTCATCTCATCCTTGTAGGCCTCAGTCAGATTCCTCTCATGGAAGTGATGCCTCTCCTGCAATGCTTGAAGGCTTGTAGGTTTTACAGTATCAATCCTACAGAACTGTATAAAACAATTCAATAACTAGGAGTCAATAGCTGTCTTCTCTATGCTCCTTAACTGTGAGTCTATTGTGGTACTTATCATGTTAAGACAATAATGATTCCTATGTGTGTCGTTTCCACTAGATGTATACTCATGAGGGAAAGGCAGTGTCTCCTTAATCTCTGGATCATAGAAGCTGCCACAAAGTCCCAAATAATAGAGGTCAAATGCATGATTATATTGTACTTCAACTAACAGATACATTATAACACTATAATTGTTGGCCCATATGACTGAAGTATCTGTGGGACTTTAATTCACTGTTTCTCAAAAATTTCTTGATTCCTGCCTCTTTATAATAAGCATAAGAATCTCTGTCCCTACCTGCCACCTTCTATGGCAGATTTGAGTTTCTCCAGTCCCCATCAGTGGCTGAACACATACACACAGAACATGTGCCCATCCCACTAATGAGTTTGCCTAGTTTATCTTCTAGTTTACAGTACAAGACAAAGAGATTCTTTTTGTGGACTTGCCTCCCAAGGATAAAATTATATTAAAATTTTTAAGTTACTTTTGCAAATTACAAATATCTTAACCCCCAATATCTGGAACAAACTATGCAGGCAGACACCTTGATCTAATTAAAATATCTCCTGGCTGCTCATTCCAGGGGACCTTGTCCTTAGCAGCATCTTCATGTGTGATACACCTAATGACCATCATTTTAAAGTCACTGCTGTCTGTTTGGTCACCTAGAGTCCCTTTTCTTTTCTGATGATTCTTCCCACAAGGGAGGAAGTTTCAAACAGATCCTCTTAGGTGTCTACACTCACACCCAATCAATCCTTTGTTAATAGCCTTCAACAAAGGCCTAAAGAGGAAAAGTCATGGCTTCTGTGGAATAAAATGAGTTGGGTGTGTACTTCTGCGGTTTGGTTGGTTCTAAACACTTCTTGCCTCCTGCCCCAACATGATACCACATAGATGAAGCCATCCTCATCTCTCCTGCCTGGGTTTTATCCCATGATGCCTTCTACTCCATCCTCCAGCTGAGGTGACTTTCTAACATAAATCTGCCATATTATGCTTACACCTGCAGTCACTCTCCTTAGACTTGGGATGAGGTTAGTCCTCTCTGGCTGACCTCAAGACCACTGAGATCTGTACCTCCTTCTGTTGGGCCTCATCTCTTCCCACCTTGTCCCAAACCCTAAGCAGCATTCAACTTCCTGCAGTTCCACAAACATGCAGAACTCTCTTGCCCTTGAGCCTTTGCATCATAAACTACTCCCCTTGGCCTTTCCTGACAAGCCTACCCTCACATCACACCCCTCCTGCCCTATGTTCCATTAAGAGCCCCTTCTAATTGTACCTATCTAGCCCAGTATTTTCCCTGTATCATAATGATTACCTTCTCCTTTGGCATAAATACTATGCCTCTATCAAAGCATGCTGCAGTAGAAAAAGAGAGAAAAGAATCCTTCCTCTATGAAACTTTATTTCTTCATTGCTCTAGTTGATTCATTCATTTTCAAAATGTTTTTTTAAATGTCTACCAAGAGCCAGCAACTGTGCTCAATGTTGGGTCTTCAAGGGCAGCAAAGCTTAACCTGGCTCCTGTTCTCATGGCACTCATGCCAGCACATCTCAGTTCACAGAACTGATCCTCTGCAAGCTGCTCTGCCGTGGACCAGAGAAGTGCAATAGCAATGCAGGGGGACCTTCTCACAGCTGGCAAAGATTGTATAACATTGACTTAATAATGTATTTAGCTCCATTCCACAGCAAGATTGATATACATCTTGGTCTCACAGAACTCGAGGTGTGGCAGAAAAGATAGACAAGCAATTGCAATACAGTGTGAGAAATGCTTTGATAAGGGAACACCAGGAAATAAAGCGATCCTGTTATGCTGCAGAGAAGGATCACCCTAGGCTCATCTGGGGAGGATCAGATCAGGAAAGACAATGGGAATTGTGGGAAATGATAATTGTGAGACATGTTGGAACATAGCTTGTAAACTAGAATAATAATTTCTAGGCCCCTGGGGCCATGTCTTTGACTCTTCTCTCAGTGGAGTCTCTGGCACTCATAAAGAATTCACAAACAGTGAGGAAGTTAGCCCAATTTGGCTGAGGAGGAGAGGTGAGGAAGCTGAGTAATAGTGCTTATTTGGATTAAAATTCCTGATATATTTTCCTAATAATGACCAAATCTAAGACCTGCGTGGTTTACCCCACAGGTGAAAGGCAGAATGTGGTTTACTGAGCCAAGAAGGTTCTCAATGTATGAGCAACAGGAGGTTGAATCATGCTTTCCTGAAATTGACAGCAGAGCTGTCTTCATTCTAGCAAAATTAGACCTTAGAGGGCTGGGGATGTGGCTCAAGCGGTAGCGCGCTCGCCTGGCATGCGTGCGGCCCAGGTTCGATCCTCAGCACCACATACAAATGAAGATGTTGTGTCTGCCAATAACTAAAAAATAAATATTAAAAAAATTCTGTCTCTCTCTCTCTCTCTAACTCTCTCTTTAAAAAAAAATAGACCTTAGATGATGTTTAAAAGTAATATACTAGTTGTTGTTTTATGAGTACAGAGATTCAGATTTGTAAGATGAAAAAGTTCTTGAGATATGTTTCACAATAATGTAAATGTATTTAACACTTAAAAATAGTAAAGATGGTGAATTTATGTTAAGTGCTTTTTACCACACTTAGAATGGATGAAAAAAAAAAGAAAAATATTAGATAATTTCAGATCTCATGGAAGATGCACACATGTACACATACACACACATCAACCCCCACCCCATAAGCCTTCAGTGAAAGACTGGCCTACAGACAACTGAGCCCATCTCTGATGTACAATTAACATTTTAAAAGGTAAATAATATTAAATTTGTTGCAGTTTGGAAACAGCTATGAATTTGCTAAGACAAACTCTCAGGAGGACTTCCTTTCACTGGCATCACCCATGTGCTTGTTCATTTTTCCCCAAAGTACAAAATGAGGTGGAGGTTCTGATGCAGCAAGATGACCCAAATTGCCACCTTCTCCAGATGTGGCTGGACTGCCTGGCTGGACTGTCCTGCCTAATCCCTGTTAATATTATGCAGTATTTTTGAAGAAAGCAGTCTGCTCAGTAGGTGAAAGAGGCCCAGCCTCTGCCCCATCTTTAAAGCAGAAGATTTCCCTTCTCAGTGCTGATGGGGATAGAGGAGAAAACTGTTCATTCAACACATATTGAGTGAACTCTTTTGGACCAGGCTTGGTGCTAATTATTATGGATACAGAGTGAATAAAACATGGTTTTAGGCCCCTTGGAATCCACAATATAAGCTTTCTACCAGGTCATTTCTGTTTTCAACACAGAACTATAAACATTTATTTCAAAAACCTATCAGCCTAAGTATCTATTTCGTTCTAATTATGAGTTTAAAACAATTGCTGTTTTATTTTTATCTCTAAAATAAAAAGGAAAACATTCAGTCCTATCTCTAAATCTGTATGTGTCTATCTTATTCTGCACATGATAACATGAGAGAAATGCAAGGGAACTGTAAAAGCATAGACAAATGGAAAAAAAAAAAGCGTATTTCTGGGTATTAGAAGGTATTGGTTTAAGTATGACCTCTGCCACTTACAAGCTTTTTAAACTCTCCAGAGAGATAACCAGCGTGAAGCACCTGACTTACAGCAAAACTCAATAAATGCTAGTTCTTTCTTTCCCCTCTATAAGTAGATCACTAGACTTTTACTTAAGGTTGGGGGGAGGCGACAATGAAAAGCTGGAACTTTATAAGCCAAGTATTTTAGGGTTCTGGTTTTTATTTCCATAAAGGTTACACTCAGTTTGCAAAATGGCTGGCTGAGGGATTTAATCTGATGATTCAATTGCAAATCAAGAGAGAATTTTTATGGCATAGGATCTTTCTAATACAACCCCTTGAGACCAAAAGATTTTTTGATCCATTGACTTTAGCCAAGTTTCAGGCAGTTTTCCAATGTGTTAGTGCTGGGATTGCCAAGGGCGGAAGGTACTCATTAAGAACCATATCTGCAGCATGTGGCTATGAGCAGAAAGCACCAGAGACAGACATTCTCTACTAAGGCAAGCAACCTGAACCTCTACAAGGGTTCAGGCAACTAAAATCTGAGGAAAAAGAAAACACATTGGCAGAACTTAAGAAACAAATTACCTCTCAAACATGAGAGCATTCTGAGAATAAGGGAGGAGGAAAGAAAGTCCCAGGTGTTGATAATGGACCTGGAAGGTTCATAGTTTGTAACTTCCCTCCTCTGATTTTTCCAAGAAGGCTATAGTGAGAAAAATGGAAAAGAACAGAAAGAACCCTGACATTGGCCTTGTCTGCCGAAGTATCCACTGATCCCCTAGGCTTGCTATGTGGTTTCCCTGGTCCTAACTTTGGCAACCAGTTGTGGCTAGATGGCCTGGGTATTGTTGCTTATGTCCACATGAAGATGTCATCACTTGGTTCTGTGTACCCCTCATCCCTATCCCTTCCCACAAGAGCTCTGCCTACATTTCCATGAGAGCTATACTATGTATTTAATTCTTGGGTCTCACGACCCAAACATGTAGCATGAACCAGACAGAGTCCCTTGCAGCAAGTTCTCGATTTCTGCTATTAAAGTCACTGGAACTGAGGATGTAGCCTCGAGGTACTTGCTTGCTTTGCATGCATGAGGCCCTGGGTTCAATCCCTAACACCACAAAAAAAAAAAAAAAAGTAAGTCACTGGGCATTTGAGGCCTTTGTCTTTGGATTTTTACTCTGTTCTGCATGTACCCTGGACCCAACAATGAGGGCATCTGTTCCAAATCTAATATTAGCAACAAACACAAGTCACGTCATCTTGTATAAAGAGAATATTGAAGGAGAAACATTTAGTCACTTGCAGAGTCATGGCAGCATTAAACAAGGAGCTCTGTCAAATGCTGGGGCTGTTATGCAGGGGAGGGGAAGCTATAGGAGAGGGAGAAGATTGAATAATATAAACCTTCCTTTCTTTCCTTCTGTTTTGCTATCCCAGGAAATTGTAACATATCGGCCTAACTCCTATAAGGTCTGGCACCAGGTGAGGCAGAGAAGTCCACTGTGACCCTAGGGCACACAGAGGGCTTAGATGGTATAGAGGAAACAGCCATATTTGGGCCTGTGTATATGGAAGATTTGCCTTTGGCCAAGAGTATACCAAAATAACAAATCCAGAGAAAGTCACTGGAATTCAAAACCTTTGGTTACATGACTCAGAAGACATGATACTTGGGTATCTTACCTTTTCTACCAATACCAAAGGTAAAGCAAGGTCACTAAGCTTAGTTGCCATAAGTCAAGGAACTTTTCCAACCCAAATGGGCAGTTTAGAATACCAGGCATGCCTCAGAGGTCCATAGTCTGCTCTGACCTCAGGAAATGTTTTATTTGGCCAGCAAAGCTGTTATGTTTTTTAATTAACTGACAACATTGAAAAACATGAAGGGTCTTCATAAAATTCCAGATTTCTGGCTTCTCTTTAAAATGTAGAATAACCCTGCCTCCCACCCATGCCCCCAAGAGTCCTTAGCTTTATGATCTGGCATGAACAATTGTCTAGACAGAAGCATTCACTCAGATAACTTCCCTGAGCCTACTGGGAACATGAATTTTCTACCAGGGGTCAAGGGCTTGACATAAGAGGTCAGGGAGAGATCTCCCATCAGGTTTTCTCCAACAGCTTCTGGGTACCATGAACCATGAACCATGGGTAGGAGAGGAAGAAGCAAGGAGAAGGACATCATTTCCAGGGAAACACAAATTTCCTTCACAGAAAAGACAAGTCCCTTCATCACAGTAAATTCAGAGAGAGACACAAAGCCAACCAACACAGCCTGGATGCTGAGAACTGCAACAAAGAGAAACAGAAATGCTGGACAAAAAGCCTTGTCACGTGTCCTGTTGGCTGGAAAGAAGACTGGGGAATGTTGAGGGTGGGTCGGGAAGAATGTGTCCTCCTTGTGTTCCTTCCTATTTCTACTTTCTTTGGGCCTTAAAAGAAGCAAAACAAACCAGAACTCTCACTGGCAATTGCTGAAATAAATAAACTCCCATGCACCCCTAACTCCTCCCAGCCAAATGCTCTCTATGGGTGGCTCTCAGCCTTGACTGCACATTAGTGTCACCCAGGGACCTTTTAAGCTTTTGTGTTCCAGCCAATTAAGATGGAATTTCTGGGGCAGGGCAGGGTTGAGGAGCCCAGGCATTGTCTCCAAGCCAAGGCTGAGAACCAATGTTAGAAGTGCTTCTCAAATTTAAACTTACTCATGACTCACCTGGGGATCTAGTCTAAAAGGCAGATTCTGAGCCTTTTCATTCCAACAAGTTTTTGAAGTTGATGCCAGACAGGGGGATTCCAGCCCATGATTTGAGTGACAAGGAGCCAGAGCCCTCTGCTTTGTCAATGTCTTTTCAAATTCTCCAGTAGGAAAGAAGGTAGGTCTGTTACCACCAAGTCTGAAAGTAAGAATGATAGTAATAATAACATTAATACTCAAACAATAAAAATAAAAACTAATGATATTAATAAACCATCAATAATAGCTAGACTTTGTTGTTTCTTTCCTGCCACACACTGTATTAAAGAACACTTTTTTAAAAATGTTCAACAAGAAGATGCAAAATAACAGTTTGTCCTTGTTACTGAGGAAAAAAAATAAACCTTCTACTTTCACTTGCTCTTTGTTGACTTAAAAAATCACTAATTATGGAGATCATACATTACTAGTCTCCCACTAGCTTTGCTATAGATAACACCTCTGCCATGTGGGTTATGATGATAGTGGTTGCCTAGGTTACTCTTCAGGGACCTGAAGGCCACTTTTATTGAAAAAACTGACTCTTCATTTAGACCTACAGATGTCTGATGGATGACTGGAATGGGATGAAAACACTTGTCATCTCTGTTCTCATTTTGTGTCTGTCCACTTTGTTGCTTTAACCTTTGGGTCAGATGCCACTCGGCTCTGTATGTAGAGATGTTGATCATTTGAGAAATGTTTTGTCCAAAACTGTAGCATCTCTGTCTATCCAAAAATAGACATAAATATTTCTTATCTTTATTAGCCTGTCTCTATTCCTCATTATTTGTTTTAGTGTGACTCTGGAATGACCCTCAAAACCTCATGTGTTGAAGGCTTATTCCCCAATGCTGCTGTGTTCAGAAGTGGGGCTTTTGGGAAGTGATTGCATCAGGAGGGCTCTAACATCATCAGTGGATTAACCCATTGATGGGTTTGTAAATGATTGATTATTGGGAGATGATGGGAACTGTAGGAGGTAAGGCCTGGTGGGAAAAAGTATGTCACTGGGGGTGTTCCCTGGAAGGGTACCTCTAGTGCCCAGCCACCTCTTCTCTCTCTTTAGCTTCCCAGCTGCCATGAGGTGACCATCTCTGCTTCACCACACCTCCCTGTCATGAAGATCTTGGATCATGGTGGCAGTCCATGGCACACCCCCCATAGTGGTGGGGCCATTGACTGCCACTATGATCCAAGATAAATCTCCTCTTTCCCATCAAGTTCCAATTTTTAATTCTATGAAATTGATACAGGTGCATTAAAATCATACTTTACAGCTGGAATCTAAAATTGGAAATCATGATCTAAAGCGTATGTTATTGCCTTAATATTACATTAATTATTAAAATATTAATATTATTTTAATTATATTGTTATTATATAATTATATTATACAATTATATAATGTACTTAAATTTTTTTTTTTATTGGTCGTTCATAACATTACATAGTTCATAATACATCATATTACACAGTTTGATTCACGTGGATTATGAACACCCCCTTTTACCCCATATACAAATTGCTGTATCATATCAGTTTCCCTTCCATTGCTTGACATATTGCCTTTCTAGTGTCTGATGTATTCTGCTGTCTGTCCTATTCTCTACTATCCCCCCTCCCCTCCCCTCCCCTCCCCTCCCCTCCCCTCCCCTTTTCTTTCTCTACCCCTTCTACTGTAAATCATTTCTTTCATTTGTATTATCTTGTCTTGCCCCTCCTTTCCTCTTATATGACATTTTGTATAACCCTGAGGATCGCCTTCCATTTCCATGCAATTTCCCTTCTCACTCCCTTTCCCTCCCACCTCTCATCCCTGTTTAATGTAAATCTTTTTCTCAAGCTCTTCGTCCCTACCCTGTCCTTGTTTACTCCCCTTATATCAAAGGAGTCATTTGGTATTTGTTTTTTAAAGATTGACTAGCTTCACTTAGCATAATCTGCTCTAATGCCATCCATTTTCCTCCAAATTCTATGATTTTGTCATTTTTTAATGCAGAATAATACTCCATAGTATATAAATGCCACATTTTTTTTATCCATTCATCTATTGAAGGGCATCTAGGCTGGTTCCACAGTCTTGCTATCGTGAATTGAGCTGCTATGAACATCGATGTAGCAGTGTCCCTGTAGCATGCTCTTGTTAGGGCTTTAGGGAATAGACCGAGAAGGGGAATAGCTGGGTCAAATGGTGGTTCCATTCCCAGCTTTCCGAGAAATCTCCATACTGCTTTCCAAATTGGCTGCACCAATTTGCAGTCCCACCAGCAATGAACAAGAGTGCCCTTTTCCCCACATCCTCTCCAGCACTTATTGTTGTTTGACTTCCTAATGGCTGCCAGTCTTACTGGAGTGAGATGGTATCTTAGGGTAGTTTTGATTTGCATTTCTCTGACTGCTAGCGATGGTGAGCATTTTTTCATGTACTTGTTGATTGATTGTATGTCCTCCTCTGAGAAGTGTCTATTCAGGTCCTTGGCCCATTTATTGATTGGGTTATTTGTTATCTTATTGTCTAATTTTTTGAGTTCTTTGTATATTCTGGTTATTAGGGCTCTATCTGAAGTGTGTGGAGTAAAGATTTGTTCCCAGGATGTAGGCTCCCTGTTTATCTCTCTTATTGTTATCTCTCTTATTGTTATCTCTCTTATTGTTATCTCTCTTATTGTTATCTCTCTTATTGTTATCTCTCTTATAGGTGTTTTACATCTGGGACAATGGGGCAAAATCAGTCGAGTTGGTTTTCTCAGGTGTTTAGCCAAAATGATGGAAACTGACTAACCTCTCTTACATCTGTAATCTATTCCTTTCCTAGATCTATATAACCTGTCAACCTTCTGGAATTGAAAAGCTGAAATGTGAACACCTCTTCCCACTTCTGCATTCTTTGGTAGTAAATAAAACCTTCCTTTCTCCCCAACTCTTGCATCTTGCACATTGGTTTTTCCATGGGATGAACTTCTAAACTCATGTTCAGAGTATTGAGAATCTTTGGTAACATTCTTACCTTGAGCTGGTTATTGCTCAAAGTGCTTTACTTATATTGGCTTATTTAGTCTTCATAACCACCCTTGTTGTGGGCACTGCTATTTTAGTTCATTTCCACTTTTGGTAAAAGGAAGCTGAAACACACAGAGATGAAGCAGCTTGCCAAGACCACACATTTATAAGAACAGAACTGGGGTTTAAATAGAGGAGATGTGCTAGTAACCACTCTGCTACAGTCTCTCCAGGAAGCTAGAGCCTCAGAGTTGTGAGTCAGTTGCCTAATAAGTGGTAGACCTGGGGTTCAGAATCTCCATTGGCTTTACTCTATCGATGGAGCTCTTGGGAGAGAAAATGAGTGAGGTACAGAAAGTGTTAGCCAGGCCCATTGTGGACACTCACAATGTAGTGACTGTGTTTCTTGATCCCTTTACCCTCCTTGTTTTTACCTGTCTCCAAGGGTATCTGGTATGAACTTTAGACAAATAGTTTGGAGAATGTCTTGATCAGCTCAGGCCTCAATAACAATTTACCATACACTGAATAACTTACACAGCATTCATTTTCCACAGTTCTGGAGGCTGGAAAGTTGGGATCAAGGTGCCATCATGGTCAAGGTCTTAATAAAGGTAGCTGACGGACAAGTCATTCTCTTCCTGTAGCCTCAGATAGCATAGAGATAAATTACTCTCCTGTCTCTTCTTTTAAGGGCATTAATGCCTTCATGACCTCCCCAAAGCCCCACCTGAAAATGTCATGACACTGGCGATGAGGGCTTCAACACAAGAATTTTGGTAGTACAGGTTCAGTCCATGGAAGAGAGATGAGACAAGAGAGAATAGAACACAGGAAATGGAATTTAAATGACGCCACTCACTAAAAGGAGCCCAGGAATGTCTATAGCACAGATGGAAGATTTGATAGTAAGTAGTACCCTATCCATTCCCTAGAGTAAATCATTCAATGCATCCAATCAAGGCCAACCCCCAGGTCCCTGGAGGCTTATCCTATGCCTGACATTACTCCTAAGAAGTGGGTCTATTTTCAGTCATAATTGGGATAAAAGGGGACTGCGAGGGCTACCAAGAGCTCAGAAACAGACTGACAAAGTTCCAAGGGCCTGTGTGTCTTTGGCCTTAGGTTGAAGCTGACTGCTCCTGACAGAAGACACTGCCTAATTGCTTGTCTGTGACTCCATCCAAGGAGACTCTGAGCTCCATACTTAGCCTCTAGGGTACTGCCTGGCTTAACAGTAACTGTTGGGTGAATGAATGAAAGGCTGGTGTTGCAATGTGAGAAATGGTTTATTCTCTGGCTCTACAATTT
This sequence comes from Urocitellus parryii, assembly GCF_045843805.1. NCBI lineage: Eukaryota > Metazoa > Chordata > Mammalia > Rodentia > Sciuridae > Urocitellus > Urocitellus parryii. The sequence goes on along the minus strand of NC_135534.1, from coordinate 84,533,872 downwards.
ATTGTAACCTCTTGCTGAGAACTGTATATCTTATTTCAAAAGATAGTTAATGTGGAAGCAATAATTTATTTGTCATAAGTGTTTCTTACAAAGCTGGCCCTTTTTTCCTTTGTGTTGATGATTTCAAGTCATTCATTCAATCAACAATACTCATTAAGCCCTCGCTGTACAGAAAAAAGTAAGAAAAACAATAACCAGTTGTATTAATTAGAGTTAATAAATGAGATCAACTGTAGATCAAATAAAGTACTAGGATGCCAGAGGGCCATATACAAGTCCGGTCAAGATGCTGTCCTCCCAAGAGAAGCAAGATAAGGTTGCTTCGTTCCTAAGGAGTAAGTCTCAGATGGGAAACTTACTCAGCCGATCCTTAACAATCACCAGGAATGCTCACTGAGATGATTGTCAATTCCTGATTCTAATACTCTCCCAAATTTTATCCTTATCTGGAGCCTCAGTTTCCCTGTGTGTAGGTTTACCCTCCAAATCCATAGCCAGTTCTATTCTCTCACCTGATCGCTCTGTAGCTGTTTTTCCAGGCAATTTTTTTTAACATTCTCTTTTATGTTTTATGATTTAGCTTTTATGTTTAGTCTGTGATCCACTTTTTACATAATGAATCAGCTTTATTGAGATATACTTCATATACCATAAATGTTACTCTTTTAAAATATAGAATTCAATTGTTTTAGTATGTTCACAAAGTATATGATCTAATTTTAGAACATTTTTATCATCCTAAAAGTAAACCCCTGAGGATAGGGATGTAGCTCATTGGTAGATCTCCTGTTCGGCATGACCAAGGCCCTTTTTCCAGGCAATTCTTGCCACCGGCTCCCTGGGGGATAAGTGTCTCCTTCCTTCCTTCACACTAGCTTCATAGCCCTCTATGGTCTTCAGATATGAAACTCAGTGAATTTCTGACATGTCAACTACATGTCCTTGATTTTGGGTTGCTCATAGGCAGCCTATGTGACTGCAAACAGTGAAATCCTCTGTGTCTAGCAGAGTGCAGTCTAATGCAATGCAAGTATGAACTACCTACTGTGAATCCTGATACAGCAGAAAAAAACAACAACAACAACAACAACAGTTCTTAGCCAGGCACAATGGCACAGGCCTATAATCCCAGCAACTCAGGAGGCTGAGGTAGGAAGATCGCAATTCTGAGGTGAGATTCAGCAACTTAGCAAAACTCTATCTCAAAATTAAAAAATAAAATAAAATAAAAAGGGCTAGGAGTATAGCTCAGAAGTAGATCATCTCTGGGTCAATCCTCAGTAATCTCTCCTCCAAACAGTCCTGCTATAGTAGGATTTATAACTGGCAGGAAAGACAGTCATTTCCAGGGTTAGTTGTATATTACATGTACTTTCAAAGACTCTGTGGCCCCCAAGTTCTTCCACTCCAGCTTACCTAAAACACCAGCTATTCCAACCACTCAGTGATGTTCTGGAGAAGTTTGCCCTGAGCAAGATGTTTCTTCCTGTCTGGCCCTATCCAGACCTCTGTCTTGACTCCCAATCCCTCACCCTTCATGCCAGCCTCTTTGCTAATCTGCAAGCACATTGTTCCTACTTCAAGGCGTTTGTACCTGTCCTTCTTCCCATAAACATGCTCCACTTCCACATCCACATGGTTCACTTGAAGACCACATCCCAAAGATGTCATCCCTGACCACCCAACCAAATATGGCAGCCCCTGTCACTCTCTAACCTTTTACTGTGCTTTATTTTTTTCTCTTGACCTTTTTGATTACGTGGCATATTATTTTATGTCAATCTTCATGATGAGAATGTAGGCTCAAGAGAGTTTAAACTGTTGTCCTCGATTCCAAGAACAGTGCTTGGTACACAACAGGTTCTCAGTAAACATTCATTGAATGAATGAATGAATGAATGAATGAATGAATGAATCTAAAGTACTTAGACACAATGTGGGTATTTTAAGAACAGGCTGTGAGGAGTGGGACAGGAGAAAAAAGCATTTAAGAGTGCAGGAAAAGACACTCTGAGATCCACAGGTCTGGATACAGTTCTTTTGGGGGTGGAAGATACTAAGTATTTAGGATATTGAGATACTGGATGCCAGTATCCCAATATCCTAAATAGGGATGAGGTAAGGAAATGTAGAAACCCAGCACACAAATCTTTTGGGAGGGTGGTACCTTCGGTAATGGCCCTCTTCCCCTATGTGCCTGTCCTTTGTCCTGCCAGAAATGGCTTATCTCCATAATATCCAACCCTTGCTGAGTGTTTTAGTCAGCCTTTTTGTTGCTGTGACCAAAATAACTGAAAACAATTAGAGAAGCAGAAGTTTATTTCAGGGCTTGCAGTTTCAGAGGTGTCAGTCCATAAACAGTGGCTCCATTCTTCAGAGCTTGAGGAGAGGCAGAACATCATGGCAGAAGAGGATGGCAGAGGGAAGCAGCTGGGAACATGGCACCAGGAAGGAGAGAGAGAGAGAGAGAGAGAGAGAGAGAGAGAGAGAGAGAGAGAGAGAGAGATCTGCTCAACAAGGACAAACTATAAACCCCAACATGGATCCACCTCCTCTAGCCATATCCTACCTGCCTGAAGTTACCACCAAGTTAATCCCCATGAGGGGATTAATGCACTGATTAGGTTAAAGCACTCCCAGCCCAATCATTTCACCTCTAAAACTTTCTTGCACTTTCTCACACATGAGCTTTTGAGCTACATTTCACAACTAAACCACAACACTGAGGATTGGTGAAAACATTCTCAAGGTATCATCCTGTTGGTCACTGCAGGCCACTGAAACAGATCTCTGTGGCAATGAGAGCAATAAGAGAGCATTGGGTATTTTATTCTGAGAAGCCAGTGAGCAGAGTGAGGGCCCCAAGGCCACCAGAGTGAGGGGTTTTTCCTCACTGGGGTTCCGTTCAACTCAGATCTGTTTCCTTCCTACTTCTCTCTAGTCAATTTCTAGCCACTCTTTGTGTGTTTCTATTTAAAGCAATGATAGGTAACACAAACATTGAAAGAAAAAATCTTTAAATACATGGCTATGACCCAATAAAATAAATATCATGGTGAAGTTATTTCTAAACATCTGGAAATGACTGTTTAAATATTAAAAAATAATTTAGCATAGGCTATTTTTTATGAAAAATTCAATGTAGCCAGGTAGTCACAAAAAAATCTATAACTGAAAAATTTTAAGAAATATCAGAGAACTCTTAAAGTACAAAACCTCTACAAGTATGCTTTCAAGTACAGTTTCTAATGTACCTCTTATAAATTCAAGTTTATAAGTAATACTGATAATAGCCAACGATTAGTTAGCACAAGTACTATTCACACTGGTCTGAACCTGTGTGCCAACTCCAGCACAGGTGTCATGTGGCTAGAAGCTTCTTTTGCCTAAATAAGGAAATGGAGACCCAGAGGACAGAGCTGATTTTTTTTTTTTTTTTTGAAAGATCACTCAAAAAGCCAGTGTAGGAGTTCTGAAGAAAGGTCGAATCTCTTGACTCCTGACTATTTATGAAATCCTGACCTTGCCCTGGTAGCACTGCAACAAGGCCAAACATGACAAGGATTGGAATTTACAAATAAGCATGTGTGACCTTTTGTACAAATATGTGTTGGATCATGAGAAAACAGAACAGTAAGTGATGGATGGAAAATAATTTGGTTCTTTCCTACAAAACTCAACATACTCTTACCATATAATCCAGCAATTGAGTTTCTTGGTATTTAACCAAATAAATTGAAACCATTTATCCACCCCAAAACCTGCATATAGATGTCTATAGCATTTTTATTTATGATTGCCCAAACTTGAAAGTAACAAAAACATCCTTCAATATGTGAATGTTTAATCTGTGGTATGTCCATACAACGGAATATTATTCAGTAATAAAAAGAAATAAGCTATCAAGCCACAAGACATGGAGGAGACTTAATTGCATATTATTAAGTAAAAGAAGCCAATCTGAAGCCAGGTGTGATGGCGTATGCTTGAAATCCTAGTGACTCGGGAGACTGAGGCAGGATTGCAAGTTCAAAGCCAGCCTCAGGAACTTAGCCAGGCTCTAAACAACTTGGCAAGACCCTTTCTCAAATAAAAAGGGCTGAAGATGTAGTCAGTAATAAAGGGCCCCTGGGTTGGGTCCCCAGTAACAAAAAAAAAAAAAAAGGAGAAGGAGGAGGACGAGGAAGAAGAAGAACAACAACAAGTAGTAGAAGCAGCTAATCTGAGAAGGCTACATACATACTGTGGGATTCCAACTATATGATATCCTGGAAAAAGAAAAAGTTGTCATAAAGATCCAGGATTGCCAAAGGCTAAGGAGGGATGAATAGGTGGAACACAGAGAATATTTAGGCAATAGAGCTATTTTTCTAATATAATAAGAGCAGGTATATATATCTATATACAATTTTATAAATCCATAAAATATGCACCACAATTGATTCCTAAAATAAACCATGGCCTTGGGGCAATAACTATGTATAAATGTAGAGTCATTGGGTGTAACAAACATGCCACTGTGGTGGTGGATGTTGATAATGGGAGATTCTGTGCATGTGTTGAGGGACGGGGTATGTGATAACTCTACTTTCCAAAATATAATCTGTCAAAAAAATTCATGAGTCAGCCTGTGTGGGTGGGGAGGAGGGCAATAGTAGAACCAAGTCCCAGAATGAAAGCATTTGAAAGTTTGTCTTTGGTTTCGTGTATAGGAACACAGAAGCCATTTTTTATTTTTCAGATTCATTGAGTGCCTGCTACATGCCTGTCACATTTACACCACACTGCATCTTTTCACACACATAAAATTTACATTATACTTTGGGATCTAAGAAAATCAATGGTTTTTTTGTGAAAGTCACATTACTAGAAAATAGCACAGCTCACATTCAACCTGACTCCACCCAGCTTTCCTCCCTAACTGCTGGAAAGGTGACAACAGTGACGGAGGGAAAGTTCTGCTCCACTAAACACATCACGCTGCAGGCTCAACTGTGCACTCGTGATTCATACCTGATCTGAGAATGGGCTATTTGTGGAAAGGAAGGTATCACACCACATCGACGGTTCATCATTTATTTACTTCACCATTCAAAGAAAAATAAGAGGCTGTGGAGAAGGTGGTGGGGAAGGAATGGACTGAGAACCATTATTGCTACACGGAGATATTGCCCTCCTGGAATTTCTAATACCACTGATACAAGGTCACCGGTAATGGACAAGCAGTCAGACTTTCCTGGGAGTCACCACCTCTTTGGCGAGGAGGAAGGAAACCCTCTGCAGCTCTGAAGTCATGCCAGGGAAGGTTGCCTGACAGCCAGGTGACAATGCAGGGAGTGACGGAGGCCCTGGGGGAATCTGGCTCTGTACATCACAGCCACCACGTCTATCCAGAGCAGGCCTCTCAACACCATTTACTGATGGGAGGTTGCGGTGGTGAGAATATGCCAAAATACAGAGTGACAGAGACAAAGCAGTGGAGAACTCAGGGTAGAAAGCTACACGCTTTCAGGACTAGGGCTTAATCATGCTTCCATTTATGGCAGCAGTACGAAGTCTTTTCAGAGTGCCCTTCACTATGGTTATTTAAATCTTTTTAACGGGTTAATCTCAAATGCTATAAAAGGTTCATGTAACTCTAGTTACCACAGAGTTTTCTCCACTCCTTGATTACCACTGACAGAACTAATTGTCCTCCTAGATCAACAGCAAGTCTCAGGTCCCTAAACAATGTCCATCAATTGTCCTGAAGTCCATCTTACAGCAGAAGCCCCAGCAGGAGGCAGGCAGAGCTTCCTCCATGCAACCCCTATGATGGGCACCTCTGCAGACATCTAAAGCTTCACCTCAATGCTCTGGCTCTTCTGTAAAGCAAGGGTGGCACTCTCTGAACGTCCTCTCCAGCACTCAATGAGGAACAGCACAGGGACTTTGTTATAGCAGAGTTACCAGGCCCCTCAGACCCAGGCAGGTTTCCCCAACTCTCATTTCTTCTCTGTCGTCTACCCAAGGAACTCAGTCAATGTTTTTCCTCTCGGTACCTGCACTCATCCCATTCTGCTATCTTCATCCTGGTTGGAGAAGGACATAACCCTTACCCCCAACTTCGTTGTCAATCCAAACAGAACAATTTTAATTCCTCGTTGTTGCAAGAGAAGCCATTGCCAATTCTCTCTCTCTCTCTCTCTCTCTCTCTCTCTCTCTCTCTCTCTCTCACACACACACACACACACACACACACACACACACACACTTTATAAAACCCTTATTCTCCTTGACCTAACTTCTGACTCCCTCCTTAGGGGGATTGACAAATTGTCTTTTGACCTGCTCCTCTATTTTTATTCTCCTAAGGGTACTTACCTAAACTCTTCCTTATTCTGTCCCAGACTTTTCCAAAGGCCATGCAAAAACCCATATTCCCTGGTGGTCTCTAAAATGACAAATAAGATAAAGGGATAATTGAGCCCTTAGTATGTGGTAGGCACTGTTAAAAATGATTTACATGGATTAGCTAATATTGTCCTTATGTAGCCCCTGATGTGAGTGTATTATTCGTATTTTAGAGATAAGAACACTGAGACTCAGAGATATTGAATGGATTTGCTCAATTTCCAATAACCATATAAGCTTTGATAAAGCTAGGATTTTTAACTTGGTCTGATGGCAAATCTAATTCTTTTCAGGCCCAAAATGTTCTATTCTTAGAGATCACTGCATAATCTACACATGAATCTGCATAATATTTTTCTTTATTCTAATACACAAGGAACACTAAACTAGAAAGATGATAAAATACATTACTTATATAACATAAGTATTATTCTTTATGGATTTGAGCTACTACCTAGTCACATGGAATCTTCACCAACTTACCAAAACACAGGACACTGATTTATTTTATTGGTTACATCCTTCTCATAGGACCAGGAAAAACAATGTAGTAAATATTCTTGGTGATTTGATAGTACACATGTGTAACTCAGTGGAGTTCTTTTAAATCTAGTGGAATGGCCTGCATTTGGGTATCTCCTTCAAAGTGAAGGATGTATGGATGAGCCCTGAGACTTCAAAATACTAAGAAAGAGATACAAAACTTTAGGTGTCTTTTAGAAATTTGGAGGCAACATATACAATATACCTGGTGAACAAAAAGCTGTTTCACATTGGGCCCAGAACAATAAAAACTCCCCACCAGATCAGGATTGCAGCAAAAGCAGCTTTGACACATGTCCCTTAAAATTCTGCTGATTCAGTTGTGTTCACAGCACCTGTGGGTGCTCTGTGGCAATGATCCTTTACTGAACACTGGAATCATCTGAGTCCCTTGTGCATTGGAACTTAAAATATATACATTGTTGATGCCTAGGTTCCCTTTCTAGAGATTATATTACTTGGTTTAGAACCATCAACTTATGGATTCTAGTGGTTGCCAAATTCATGCGAGAACAAAACCATCCAGAGAACTAGTTAAATTGGAGTGCTAAGTCCTACCCTAGCTCCTCATTCAATAGGTCTGGAAGGTGCGACCCCAGACTGGCTTTTCTAACAAGTTCCAGATGATACTGAGACTCTGGGAAAGGGAACCACACTTCAAGAATCACTGATGAAGGCTGTCAAATTTCCATAGGAGAATCACAATGAAATCTTTTACATTTTTTTAAATTGGGTGTGTGTGGGGGGGTACCAGGGATTGAACTCATGGGTACTTGACCACTAAGCCACATCCCCAGCCCTATTTTGTATTTCATTTAGAGACAGGTTCTCACTGAGTTGCTTAGTGCCTTGCTTTTGCTGAGGCTGGCTTTGAACTCATGATCCTCCAGCACCTCTGGCATTACAGGCATGCACCACTGCACTGGAGTCTTCTATATTATTTGCTACTCAAATAATGATCTACGATCAACAGTATTGATAATACCTGGGGTTTTTTTGAACACATGGAACCTCAGATCCCAGCCCAAATTTCGTAATTGAAATCTGCAGTGTGATACATCCCCACGTGATTGAAATGCACATTTAAGTTTGAGAACCACTGGTCTGGGGATCTGAAGCAAATCTATGCTGTATTCAGCAAACAATAATTCTCCATTTGAGCAAATGACAACTCTCTATTGGAAGTTCTTGACTAGGTACTGTGCCCTATCAGAGATATTCATGCTCCAACAGGTCCAAAATTGTTCCCAAATTTCAAAGTTTCTATTATACAAGAAGCTACTGATTTTCATGTTATATTTTTGTCATATGTGTAAGAAGTTTGTCTAACATTTTCCTTCCACATCAAACTTTAGCTATGACTGTATCTGATCTTCCCCCTCAAATTGACCCCACCTCCAGCATTTCTCCACCCAGTTATCTAGAAATGAACTGCCCCTTCCTTTCTCACCTACTGCACAGGAAAAACTACCACAATGTCATGGCCATAACTAATTTTCCCTTTCTTAGGCCTACCATGTGTGAGCCTTTGGATTTGATGAAAATTTATTTTTTATAAAAATATTTTTAAGTTTTTTCATGACTAGAAAAAATGCCATTATTGTAAAACTTAGATTCTGAACACCCCTTTCCACAGATGATGTGGTACTGTTGATAAGCACAAAACACCTAAGTCCTAGGGTCTGCACTGGATATAGATAAAGTTGAGAGCTACAAATATGAAAACAGTATCCTAAAAAACATTAATTACAGTAACAACAAAACATGGGCTACAGTCTGTCACGCACCACCACCAATTCTAACTTGAGATATTCCAGTAAGACTATAAAGTATCATTCAAGAACTAAATACTGGATTCAGGTGTTTCTGCACCAAGGAAATGAAATATTTATTTATTGATCATTCAGTCAAGAAATAGTAGTGGAGAGAGATATGAATGAAAGAACAATTTTATTCAATCAGCCTCAATACAATTCCATTGTTGCCAGATTATTCATGGCTCCAAATTGTTATTTTCTCATTGCTAGTGCACCTCACTTTGTTATGTCATTATTACTAGGGACAGGCCTAGGCCAAAATTGTCACTTGGTTGGGAACTTCTATGGTTCTGAGGATTGAGGGAAGAGGCACACCCACATTTGGCAGCATATCCAATAGCCACAGTCAGAAGTTTCAGGCCATTGATTGATGGCAAATAATTCAGAATTCAGAAATGCAAGTCCACCTAGCTTTAACCCCAGTATATCAGAAAGGGGTGCCACAGACACTGGAAACTTCATTTGGGGACAGTATTCCATAGGCATAAATGATCCATTGCTACAACCTTAATTAGGTTCAGGGTGGGGGTGCGGTTCCCATCAGCACTGCTTGAAAAATCTCTAAGGTTAGAATATTGGGAACAGTTAGTCAGACACTGCCAGGGAGATTTCCCATGCTGTTGTCCAGGGACAGCAATTACTTGCAAGGGTGTATCAGATTATCAGCATCCAGAAGTCCCCAAGATTTTAAAATGGAGGCACAGGAGCAGCCAGAAGCCCTTCCATGATGCTGCCATCAGGGCTCAGAAGTGCATGCATGTGCAACAAGCCACCCTCCTCAGACAGGGGTTGAACTGAGGAGCCCAGAACTATGCTCTTTGTGCCCACCAATAGGAACCTCTTGGGTGAAGTCTAGAGTCAGCTTCTGAGTTTAAAGTTTTCCAAAGTCATCCACCACTCACACATTGCCAGGTAATGGGAGAAGGACTGGGCCATGCAGACTCAAGAATGACCATGGGGGACAGAGGTGGGGGGTTCTTGGGAACTCTGGGAGCAGCATCTCTGGGCTGAGCAGCAAGCACTTCTGTAGGCCACAAAGACAGGCTTCTGTACCTGGTACTTCTGGACGCATGGGCAGAGGAGTGAGTAGGGGCAAGGACAAGTCCCAAGCCCTAGGCCACAGCCATCCCCCCATCCGTCTCCATACAGACCCAGGAGAGGGTCAAGTGGATCAAGTCTCTGATGAACCCAGGTGGTCAGTTCTGTTTGACCCACAAAATGAGTTCCGTGTTGTCCACTACCGCCCTGTCTTGCCTGCATTTCCACAGCTCATAGCGCTGGGGTTGGAGGATGCGCACAAAGGTATCCATGGAGAAGCTGACCCTGGCCTCCCCACAGCTGCACTGAGACACCACATTGCCATAATCAATCCACCTCGGAGTAGCGAAATTGATGGCCTCTTCACAGTTGAAGCCAGGGTTGAAGCCAGCATGGTAGCCATAGGGGAATGTCACCATGAACTCACGAGCCTCCTGAGTCATGCGGTTGAAGGGAATGCCATTCTCATGGAGGACTGTAGGCGAGATGAGGGCCACTTTGTGCCTCAGGAAGGCCCCACAGCCCTGGGAACTTCCCGGGAAAAGCTCCCTGGCCAGGCGCTCCAGGTGCTGCCCATGTACAGGGGGCACCGCGTACCACGTTTTCGGCTTCCCAAAGTGCAAGTAGTTGATGCTGTAAAGGTCCATGTCCTCCTTGTGCCACGCAAAAGTGGTCTTCCACATGCCAAAGTACAGATAGGGCCTGTTGACACCCTCAATGACAACTCCACATTCCTGCTCCAGCAGGTCCTGAATGGTTCCCAGGTGTCCCAGGTTCCACTCTTTAGTGTTTTCATCAAATAAGGAGCCACTGATGTCAGCACCATAAATTGGTGAGTTATAGAGGCGGCTCTTCCAGTACTTTCTCTCCAGATCTTCAAAATGCAGGTGAAGGGGAGTTCTATACTTTTCACTGTCTGCCAGGAGGTGATACTCTCCCACCATCATGGCTTTTTTGTGTGTGAGTGTGTGTGGTATTGAGTGAACATATCTGCCTTCCCAAAGACCACCTGGATCCAGGTGAGTATATTCCAGCACACAGAGAAAGTTTCCTGTTGGCAGCTGCCATCCACAGAAAGCCCAGGTTAGGAACACCCTGGCTTTACACCTGAGTTCTGCTCTAATATAATCAGCACCCACTTAATGTAATCACAGAGCTAGGTTCCTAATTTGACATCTCATTTAATCCATACCTATCCATTCTCCCCCTTTTTAATCCAGTCTAATCAAATCAAGAATCAGAAAAGGCAAACAAAGATTATATATAAAAAAAACCAGTTGGGATAAGAATATCAATACAAAATAGATTTATAAGATCAAAGAGAGACATGTTATTGCTACCTCACTAGGAACACATTGCAGCAAATAACTTCATGCTCCTAACCACACAGAGCTGAGATACAGAAACACAAGACTGAGCATCTTTATAAGGTAAAACCAACACATCATGCAAAGGGCTTTTTTTAAAAGACCAATATAACATAGAAGAACAGACTTAACTTTGATCATCTAAACTGCAACAATCACAAAGCGAATGGAAAATGCTTTTCAATGCATAGAAACCATTTACAAAAACTTACCCAAACTACAAAATAAATATTAATTAAATTCCACAGAATTAATATATTGGACATAATCTTGACCACAATAAAGTAAAATTTAAAGTCAACAATAAAAACATAGAGCAAAACCATATTTATTTGAAAATTAATATCTAGGTTTCTAAAACCTATTGATTTTTAGGTTCAATACAAACAGCTAGCAAAAGCAAAGTAAAATCATACAAAACAGGACATTGCTAAGAAAATGAGATATTGGGGCTGGGGCTGTAGTTCAGTGGCAGAGCACTTGCCTAGCATGTGTGAGGTACTAGGTTCAACACTTAGTACCACATAAAAATGAAACAAATAAAATAAAGATATTCTATCCATCTATAATTATTAAAAATGCTTAAAAAGAGAAAATGAGATATAAAAATGGCAGAATGACAAACAAAAGGAAAAGTTTATTAAAAAATAGAAATAATTAATAAATCTGAAATGTGATTATTTTAAATAAAAATAAAATAAAGTACTAGTAACATTAATTTAAAAAGTTTCCAGCCAGCTATGGTGGTGCGTGCCCATAATTTAACCTACTGGGGAGGCTGAGACAAGAAAATCACAAGTTCAAGGTCAGTCTGGGCAACTTGGCAAAACCCTGTCACAAAATGAAAAATAAATAAATGAAAAGAGCTGATGTATATAGTTTAGTGGTAAAGCACTTGCTTACATGTATGAAGATCTAGGTTTTTGGTTTTTTAAATTTTCTTTGTAGTTGTACACGGACAGAATGCCTTTATTTGTTTATTTTATATGGTGCTAAAGATCAAACCAGTGCCTCACACATGCTAAGTAAGTTTTCTGTCACTGAGCTACAGTCCCAGCCTGAGGCTCTAGGTTTGATCCCCAGTACCCGCTCCTTAAATAAAAGGAGAACATTAAAAAAAAAAGTTACAAAAAATTGGCAGGAAATACATGGAATGAACCTCCATTGTCTTATAATGCTGAAAATAAGGATGTGCTAAATACAAACAAAAACATTGGGGTCTGTTAAAGGAGCATATAAAACATTTCCTAATGATCAACTCTCAAAGAAACTGAGCAAGCAATGAAATAAAAATAGTATTGTAGTATAATCCAAAGTATAAAACAAGTTCACATTGATTTAAATAATGGTTGAATAAATTTAAAAATTGGAGAGAAAATACAATTTTTTCCTGTAGAAGAATTTTAATAAATTATATAAGCAAAAATTGGCCCAGTTTTTAAAATGTTATACAACTTTACATACAAAGAATTGTAGTTATATATTTAAATATGCTTTATGTATACTTTTTTGACACTGATATTGCTCCATGTAGCTGTACTTTATTCCAGTTTCTTTCTATAAGGTATTCAATTGTATGACTATTTCTGCTATTGATAAGCATTTGAATTCTTTCAACTTTTCGCCTCTTACAATTACCCTGATCATTTTTGGACTTCGTACACTGTGTATAGGTGTTCATGTGGACTCATATTAATGAATGGATCTCTTGGTCATAGAACATGAATGCAAACTATGATTCAAATTGCTTTTCAACAGTTTTTTTTTACCAAATTACCCACCCACTAGCTCTGAATGAGGGTGCTCATTGCTTTTCACCTCTGAAAATCATAGGTAAATATCAGGAATCTGGGTTCTCTTTTTTTGTACAGTTATCTCTTAGTATCTGAGATGGGGGAACTGGTTCCAAGAACTCCCTGAAGATATGGACATCCATGAATGTCCATGTCCCTTATATAAAATGGTGTAGTATTTGCATATAACTTACATGTGTCTTCTGATATACTTTAAATCATGTCTAGATTATTTATAATACCTAATACAATGTAAATGCAATGGAGGCAGTTGTTATACTCTATTGTTTAGGGAGTGTCAAGAGTACATGTTCAGTACAGATTTAATTTTTTAAAAATAATTTTATTCCATGATTGCTTGAATCCGTAGATGCAGTGGAACCCATGAATACAGAGAGTCAACTGTAATAGCTCTTTATGTGCTTGATAATATAGCTTTTTATTGGATATGAGTATTACAATATCTATTTACACTCCTTGGTTTGTCTTTACCCTCCTGTTCATGCCTTTTGGTGAAAGGAAGTACGTCAACAGTCATAATCAAAATATAACTAAAAATAGCTAAAATAACTGGTGTGGTGGTTGCACACCTGTAATCCTAGCAACTGGGGAGGCTGAGGCTGGAAAATTGCAAGATTGAGGCCAGCCTTGATGGAACTCAGTGGTAGAGCATCCCTCAGTTCAATCCTCCCTAGTATCAAATCACACCCACTAGCTCTGTATGAGGGTGCTTGTTGCTCTTCACCTCTGCAAATCCTAGGTAAAAATCCTAGGGTTCAGCTCTCAGGCAAAGGCATAGTGGTATCCCAATAAGGTCTGTGTTTCTCTGATTACTAATGAGAGTACATAAAAAAAGAACATATGTTTTATGTGGTGACTTTCAAATGCCAGACACTGTTTAATTTACTCTTCAAAAAATCATTGACTTAATCCTCACAATAACTTACAAGGAAAATCTTATGAACTCTATTTTCAGGTGAGGAAATTGAGTCATGGAGATATTAAGTCACATGATATTCAAATATGATATCAGATATTCAAAAAAGAATCTCAAAGTTGATTTCTCTTAAAAAAAAGTGACTTTTTCTTGCTGGGGATGTGGCTCAATTGGGGTGCCCTGAGAGGGGATCCCAGGTTTGCCCTGATGGGTACTGAAATTTATTTGCTAATTTTGAAGATAGTCACTTTCTAGATCTTCTGGTGCCATCTCCTTCCTGTCGTGAGCCTGTGCTCAAAGACAGATAATTTGGCCTGGGATAGGAAAGGATAATCTAGTTTTCTGCTCGAAGGAAAGAGAAGGTGAGAGGGAGAAGAGGAAAAGAAAAACATGTGCATTTTAAAATAAGCCTCGATGGCAGAGCAGCAAGGGCTATATTCAAAGCATGAAATGGACCACTATTACAATGGTACAATAAAATTCCTGAGGCTTGATAATTTTTGAAGAAGTTTGTTCAGCTCACAGTTCTAAAGGTTCAAAGTGGCTTGGCAGGTTGAATCAGGAGGATCACAAGTTCAAATCCAGTCTCAGCAATTTAGCAAGGCCCTAAGCAATTTAGCAAGACCTTGTCTCTAAACAAAATATGAAAAAGAGTTGGGTATGTGCTTAGTGGTTAAGCACACCTGGGTTCAATCCCTGGTACCAGAGAAACAGAGAACATGAAGGAGAAAATGAATTAGTGTTCTAAAATGAAGTCAGGAACAATGCCACAAGCCTGTAATCCAGCTTCTCAGGAGACTGAAGGTAGGAGGATCATGATTTGTAGCCAGGACTGGACAACTTAGTGAGTTCCTGTCTCAAAAATAAAAATTAAATGGTCTTGGGGGTATAGCTCAGTGGCAAAGAATCCCTGGGTTCCAACCTTAGTACTGCAAAAAATAATAATAGCATTAAAAAATGACAACAGATTGATTTTTAAAAAATAGTCAACTCAAAAAAGTAAGCAAAGTCCTAGAACAGACCATCCAAAACAGAAGAAATCCAAAGAGCCAAAATATATGTGGAGATGTTTAAGATCACTAATAACTGGAGAAATGCACGAGACAGTACTTTTTACTGACTTAGGAAAAATTAATAGGTGTGATGATACAGAGTACTAATGGAGATAGAAATTGAAAACCAATCTAGCTGTCCCCAGAAAAGTTGAAAATAAACATAAATAAAACTCATCAACCTTATTTCTGAGTATGAAGACATTCAGTGAAGTACTGTATGAGGTAGCTAAGTTGTGCAAGTAGCTGGGCATGGCGATGCACACCTGCAATCTGTGGCTTGGGAGGCCCCAAGCAGAAGGATTATAAGTTCAGAGTACCCTCAGTAACTTAGTGAGACCCTAAGCAACTTAGAGAGACCCTCTCTCAAAAGAAAAAAATACAAAGGGCTGAGGATATGGCTCCATGATACAGGGCCACTGGTTTCAATCCATAGAACAACAAAAAAATGATGCGAAAGTAATCCATTTGTCCAACAGCAGAGGAAGGGATAGAATAAAAATTGCCCATTGACTCTTGAAGTTGCCAGGATCTATGTGTGTGTAGCAGTAGGCTTAGATTTTGTACATTGATTGTTCTAAAAAGATGATGCAGTGGGGAAGAAGTTGGTGAAACTTAAATGACATACTACTTTTTCGTGCAGACTTATGGTTACAACCATGAAGATATGCAGAACTCATTATTTCTTAAAAGTGAAGAAAAGCCTAAAAGTGGAGAGAACAATGAGAGTTCTACACTTATCTGTATATAAGTTTTTTAAATCAATGTCTCTTGATTTTACAAAATAGAATATAAGAAAAACTTATTGAACATGGACAAACAGGTAGTGTTGTAGTGAGCTTTTTCACTGCTGTGACTAAATGATCTGAACAGAACAATTCTAGAAAAGGAAGAGTTTATTTGAGGGCTCACGGTTTCAAAGGTCTGAGTCCATAGAAGGCGGGCTCCATTCCTCAGGGCTCAAGGTAAGGCTGAACATCATAGTGGAATAGTGTGGCAGAGGGAAGCAGCTCACATCATGGTGATCCAGAAGCAGAGAGAGACTCCACTCTCCAGATTCAGATGTATATTGCAAAGCCACTGCATTCTCCTACAAGCACACCCCACCTGCTTTGGATACAGTCAGAACCTTGGTGACCTCTGAGAGCACAAGTGGGGAGCCCTACACAGTCCAGCCCACACCTTGCAATGGGATCCCACATGCTTGAGTGTGTGAAGCTTGGGAAGAGCTTCTTGGCACTGTATAGCCTCCTGTCCACCACACCCAGAAAAGCCACATGGAATCTAGAGAGACTACCAATAAGAATAAGACATGGAGCATACCTACACCCAGGCTGTACTAATGAAAGGAAGAATAAATGTGTTCCTCCAAAGCCTCAGACCCTCATAATGAGGACATATGGAAAGAAACTAGAATTATAAACCTGTCACCTACGATAAAACAGAAGGGACCCACGAGTTCCCTGAAATGTTTATAGATTTTCACGTGTGAAGAGTTGTTAAAGGGGAAGATCTGTAGCTTTCAGCAGACTCTCAATGCCCATCAGGAATGCCACAGTTCATTTTAAATCTAAAATAATAACCTTAGGTATAATTTTTTTAAATTAAAAAATAATTATATAAAAACTAATATACTGTAGTTATTTAGTAAGAAATATGGTCAATACGTGCATGATTTTAATAAAGAATAGGGAACTGAATCTAAAGGGTAATAAAAATGGCTTTGAAAAAGGACTTTGAAAGATTTTTGTACATGAGTGCTCATGCAGCACTATTCACAACAGCCAAATGGTGGAAAAAAATAAATTCCATCAATGGATTAATAGATCACAAAATGTTGGGTACATACGGACTGAGACAGAGTCTAGTGTTGAAGAAGAAGAAAGTTCTGATACATGTTAAAATGTGAATGAGTACATTATACTAAGTGGAACAAACCAGATACAAAACTACACATACTGTATCATTCCACTTGTTGTAGGTGCCATAATAGTCAAATTAATACAGAAATGAAGTAGAATAATGGATTCTGGCAGCTGGAGCAGAGTGTAATATGAAGTACTGCCTAATGGGTAGAGTACCACTTTGTGGTGAGGAAAGGTTCTGCAGATGGATAGTGGTTGTGATGGTTGTATAATTAGACTGTCTTTTATAGTCACTAAAATTATTAATACAATAAATTATATGTTACATATACTTAACCACAACAAAAATATTTGAAATTTAATGAAAGAAAATGTTGCATGGATGTTCATAACTACTTTACTTTCATTGAAAAGTGTGTTTAAAGAGTTCTTTAGTATTATGAAAAACCTTCTAGAAAATGGACATGATCAAAGCATGATATATTCATGTCGGGAGAGGTCACAGTAAAACTCATTAATTTGCACAATTCATATACGTTAATAATACAATTTGTTTTTTTTTAAGTACCCTTTTTCTAGGCCAGGTCTGTAGCCCAATGGTAAAATGCTTGCCTTGCATCCGTGAGGCACTGGGTTCGATCCTCAGCACCACATAAAAATAAATAAAGATACAGATATTTTGTGTCCATCTACAACTAGAAAAAAAGTACACACACACACACACACACACACACACACACCCTTCCTCTACATAACTTTGGTGTCATTTTGTCTGATACTAAGATCCATGACTCCAGTGAGGTTTCTTTGTTTGCATTTTCCTTGGTACAGTTTTGCCAATTATATTTTTTTCTATCTACTTGAAACATGTTTAGGTATATCTCTTTCATACAATTTTGATATGAAGAATATATTTTAAGGGTTTCCCCCTCTTTGTTTTGTGGGTACACATTAGAAATAACAAATTTACTAAATACAATAATCTTACAAAACCTGCCCAGGGTAGGACTACCAGACTCAATTGGTCAAAAGGTTTAGTTTCTTCAGGAGCAGTGGTTGGTGGTAGCCTGGGAAGCAGAGCATGTGATACATGTCGGGCTCTGAGGTGCTACTGGGCCTCACTTTGGCAGTGGCAAGATCCAGGGGAAGGCTGATTAAGGACAGACATCTTGATGGAATTTGGGGATGAAGTAAAGAAGCTCAGTCAGGTTCTCTGCATCATCCAATGTTGACCCATGATTGTGGAGGTAGAAGCATATACCATAGAGGAGGAAACAAGGACATAAGAAACAAGAGGGAGGCATGGCATCTAGACCATGGTAGGGGCCACAGGCACAGCCATGTTCAGGAGTGGTCTGAGAGTCCCTGATTGATGCTACAACTTCCTGTGGCAACTTATAGGGTGGGGAGATCCACTTCCTAGGCCACAGTGAGCCCTAGTTGTTATAGAGGGAGAAAGCATCAGGCATCCTCAGAAATGTCAATTCTTGAAAGTAACAGGGAACAGGTACTAGAGACATGCCAGAATTGCTGTATGGCTAAGAACATCTATGGTTCCTTCCAAGTTTCCTGAGCGGATTTGCCAGGACTTCATTGCTAAAATGAATATCCAAGGCAGACTACTTGGTAAACATAGGAATTTCCTATGACTCATGATTTTGGAGAATGAAAGTCCAAACAGGATGATGCAGTCACCTGTAAGGGTGTCTACTGGCTGCATCATATGGTAGGGAGAGAATATATATATATATATATATATATATATATATATATATATATATATATATGCGTATATATGGTCTCTTTCCCTCTCCTTATAATGTCACTAGGATTCTGTGATAACAGCTGGACCCTAAGGACCTTATCTAAACTAATCACAAATTCTAAAGGTCCCAGACGTTAACACTATACACAGATTAACTCTCAATTCTCTTAAAAACATTAACATAAGACTCCTTGTTTTAATCAGGTTTTTCATCACTGTGAGCAAAAGACCCAGCAAGAACAACTTAGAAAACATTTATGTGGCTCAGGGTTTCATAGGTTCCATGGTTGGTCAGCTCCACAGCTCTGGGCCTCAGTGAGGCAGAACAGTGCAGTGGAAGAGTGTGGCAGAGAAAAGCAGCTCAGAACAAGGTAACCAGGAACTAGAGAGAGAAAAATCAATACTCATCAAAAGGCCCCCAGTGATCTACTTTTCTCTAGCCAACCTTATGTGCCCACAGTTTTGACCCAGTTAATCCATATCACTAGATTAATTCAATGATTAGGCCATACCTATTGTGATCTAATCATTTCTCTTATAGAAATTACTGCATATTTTAACACTTGAGCTTTTATTGGACACATCATAGGTAAATAATAACACTCATACAGGAATAATTCTTCTGAATGAGTTCAGGGGAACAATTTATATTTAAACCAAAACACTAGGACTAGGGATCAAAAACACAGTCACATTTACAATATACTCAGTATCCAAGATTAACAGCATCCATTGGTGGCCAAGGCTTCTCCAAAGTCAAAGGTTCAAATCCCTCTAGTGGCAAGAAGAATGTGGAGACCTCTGCTGGATCCAGAATCTTACAGGAATAAGAGTGGTCCAAGCCTACAACCTCAGCAGGTGTCATGTAGTCCCTAGTAGCATCCTTGGCAACACTTACAGGTGGAATGATGTCAGGAGCAGTGAGTGGGACAATTTCAGGGAGATTCAGCGTGATGTTATCCAGAGATTGCAAGCATGGGCCAGGGTGCATTGGTTCGTCAGGATCCAGTGGGGGACCCAAGGGTTGAAGATCAGGGGCACAGCAACATCCAGAAGCCTTGGCAGGAAAATAGGGCCCAGCTCTCACAGATACAGAATCATTCATCAAAGCTCTATCCTCAAGCACGGGCTGATGCTCAGAACCTGAAGCTGTGTTCCCTGTGGCCACCATTAGGAGTCCTTTGGTCTGTGTCAAGACAGTAGGCTCAGGAGCCTCCAATTCCCAAGAAGAAAGACAATTGACAGTTTTGGTCCTTGACCGGATCCTTCCAGACTTTGGGAAGCAGACCTTAACCGTAGCCCTGGGCTGCATATAACCATTTGGGGATGACATGCTACAGGACACAGGACATATTGAGGTGCAGCCATGGCTCCCACGGCATGTGGCTACAGGACATTTCAGGCATCTTTTTCGCTGCATGCGGTGGTGTCTCAGGCTAGGGGCCAGTCTCCCAGGAACCTGTTCCTGTTTTGCTGATGCAGTGGGCTTGGTGTGGTCCAGAGCTGCTGGGTCTTGCCAGACTGGGAACTGTCTCAGGCTGGGGGAAGCTTTCCTACGTGAAAGGACGTCCCTCCAGGTGGTCATCGCCTGTCTACCAGGCGCTGTAGGCTCAGTGTGGTCCACTACGGCCCTGTCTTGCCTGCATTTCCAAAGCTCATAGCGCTGGGGTTGCAGGATGCGCACAAAGGGGTCCATGGAGAAGCTGACCCTGAACTTTCCACAGCTGCACTGAGACGCTACTTTGCCATAATCAATCCACCGCGGAGTGGCGAAATTGATGGCCTCCGCACAGTTGAAGCCATGGTTGAAGCCAGCATGGTAGCCATAGGGGAATGTCACCATGAACTCACCAGCCTCCTGAGTCATGCGGTTGAAGGGAATGCCATTCTCATGGAGGACTGTAGGCGAGATGAGGGCCACCTTGTGCCTCAGGAAGGCCTCACAGCCCTGGGAACTGCCCGGGAAAAGCTCTCTGGCCAGGCGCTCCAGGCGCTGCCCATGTTCAGGGGGCACCGCGTACCACGTTTTTGGCTTCCCAAAGTGCAAGTAGTTGATGCTGTAAAGGTCCATGTCCTCCGTGTGCCATGCAAAAGTGGTCTTCCACATGCCAAAGTACAGGTAGGGCCTGTTGACACCCTCAATGACAACTCCACATTCCTGCTCCAACAGGTCCAGAATGGTTCCCAAGTGCCCCAGGTTCCACTCTTTAGTGTTCTCATCAAATAAGGAGCCACTGATGTCAGCACCATAAATTGGTGAGTCATAGAAGCGGCTCTTCCAGTACTTTCTCTCCAGATCTTCAAAATTCAGGTGAAGGGGTGTTCTATACTTTTTGCTGTCTGCCAGGAGGTGATACTCTCCCACTGTCATGGCTTTCTTCTTTTTGTGGTATTGAGTGAACATACCTGCCTTCCCAGAGACCACCTGCTGCAGGGGAGTGGCTATTAAGATGTCACTGACATCATCATAGGACTGCCTGGCTCTCCATTCCTTGGGTGGAATTACCTTGGCCAGGCCAGCTCTGTGTGCCCCTTGGGATTCCATGTAGGCAATATAATTGTTGAAATCTGAGAATTCTTCCATGGTTGGGTGGAATGTCATAATGGTGCAACTTCTTGTCTGGGTACCAGAGTGAGCAGACTTCATGGTGCAATATTTTCGGCAACAGATTCTAAAACCTTAGATGTATTATAGATTCCTGAGAATGTTTGGGAATTATTTCTTCTACTTTTCTTCTTCCTCCTTATTTTCTGTGCTTCCTTCTTACTCCCTCCTTCCTTTCTTCTTTTAAGTATGTTTGTTTACCTATGAGGCAGTAACCCAGACTTGAGCCTCCCATTCAATGATATATCTTTTCCAGCTTTGCTGGTTCACCAAAAGTACTCTATTCTGATCAGTGGGTATTTGACTCAAATAAAATATAGTATTTTCCAGTGCAGTAGGTACCACAATCAAAGAACTGGCTCAGCCTGCAGCTCAGAGAGTTTACCTTTGTTGGGTCTGTAAGGAATGACAATGATCAATTTATACTTATATTGTGAGCAGGTACAAATATGTAACAAATGCAACCATTATAGCATACCATTGTGGCCCACTCTTGTAATCCCGGAACTTGGGAGGCTGAGTAGAAGGATCACAATTTCGAGGCCTGCCTCAGCAACTTAGGAAGATGCCTGAACAACTTTGAGAGACCCTGTCTCAAAATAAAAAATGAAAAGAGCTTGGAAATGTACCTCAGTGATAAAGCACCCCTGGGTTCAATTTCTAGCACCCCCTCGAAATTAAATCCAACAATCATGTGGAATTATAATGTAGCTATAAAAATATTGGGGGGGAAAGCTAATCCCCAAAGCCTAAACTCATATTATTTTGTAAGTAGATTCTCTTACTTTCTTTTCTATAATCTTTTTCAGAATTATTTGTGTTTTTGAGGCCATTAGCATAACCTTGATGCCAAAACCAGAACAAGCCCCACTGGAAATCCCATAGGTCAACTTTATCTAATGGCAAACTTACAAAAGTATTAAAAAACAAATAAATGAAATCTTTAATGTACTTGGGTATTAAAAGAATAATACACCACAAAGGTTTTGTTGTTTTATTTGTTTGAATATTTTAAAATTAACCTTTTAAACTTTGGATACTTAAGGCTTTAGAGGGAAACCCCAATTTTTCATTATATAGCTTTGTACAAAACTTGAGTTATGAAAGATTTAAATGAAAATATACTATCAAGAAAAAATAAATAAAAAGAAGATTAAAAATACTTCATGGTTTTCAAGATGATTTAAAAATCCAGCAGTGTAATGGAAAGCAGTATGGAGATTCCTCAGAAAATGTGGAATGGAACCGCCATTTGACCCAGCTATCCCACTCCTTGGTCTATACCCACAGGACTTAAAATCAGCATACTATAGTGATGCAGGC
Organism: Urocitellus parryii; assembly: GCF_045843805.1. Lineage (NCBI taxonomy): Eukaryota > Metazoa > Chordata > Mammalia > Rodentia > Sciuridae > Urocitellus > Urocitellus parryii. The sequence continues at coordinate 84,511,374 of NC_135534.1, read as the reverse complement.
ACATCAATGTTTATAGCAGCTCAATTCACAATAGCTAAGCTGTGGAAGCAACCTAGATGACCTTCAATAGATGAGTGGATAAAGAAACTTGTTATATATACACACACTACAATATTACTCAGCATTAAAAGAGGATAAAATTATGGCATTTGCAGGTACATGGATGGAGCTGGAGAGTATCATGCTAGGTGAAATAAGCCAAACCAACAACACAAAGGCCAGAGGTTCTCTGTGATAAGCAGATGCTGATCCATAATTAGGAGTAGGGGTAGGGAAGAATGAAGGAAGTTTAAATTGGGCAGAGGGGAGTACAGAGAGAGGAGGGGGTGTGGGGTTGGAAAAGTGGTGGAATGGACATTATTATTCTATAAACATGTATGATTACACTACCTGCGTGACTCTACATCATGTTTAGCCAGAGGAAGAAATTGTGCTCCATTTGTATACAATATGTCAAAATGCATACTACTGTCATGTATAACTAATTAGAACAAATTTAAAAGTAAAAAATAAAAAGAAATAGTACATATTAAGAAAAAAATCCAGTAGTGTAACTGTTTACACAAATAGTTGAAAAAAGGATATTATTTCATGAGAAATATAATTAATATAACAATCTCTAATAATTATTTGAATATACATTATGTATGTTTTAACTCTTAATTTTTAAAAAGAGGTAGAAATTCCCTTCATGAAGAATACTTTGTAGCAGATTTCAAATAGAAAGTAATCAGAAGAGCCAAAGAAGGTCACTATATCTTAGACAGGGAACAACCCAATAAAAAATATAAAACAATAGTAAATATTCATGTCCCAGATGTCAACCCACCCAATTATATAGACAAAAGATACCCCATGATATTAAATCCCACATAGACCCCAACATCATAATAGTGAGTGCTTTCAGTATACCTTTATCACCAATAAACAGGACATCAAAAACATAAAATCAATTAAGATATCTCCAACCTAAATAATATTATAAATTTAATTAACCTAATGGACATCTATAGAATATTCCACTACAAAAAAAGCTAAATTTACCTTCTTCTCAGCTGTACATGGCACTTTTTCCAAAATAGTTCATATTCTAGGCCACAAAGTAAACTTTAACAAATACAAAAAAATCAATATAACCCCATGTATCCTATTAGATCATGATGGAATAAAGCTAGAAATCAAGAGCAAGAAAAATAATAAAAACTGCATAATCACATGGATATTGCACAAAACTCTTTTAAATGAAGAAGGGATACAATTAAAAATGAGGATAGAAATCAAGAAATTCTCAGCAACACATGAAAATAAATAAATAAAATAAAAGTCCATCTACAACAAAAAATATTTTTTAAAAATGCAGGAGAACAGAGATATAAAATATCAAAATCTCTAAGACAGTATGAAAGCAGTTCTAAGAGGACAATTTGTAGCATTGAGTGTCCACATTAAAAAATTAGAGGGCTAGGGATATAGCTCATTAGTAGAATGCCTGCCTGGCATGCATGAGGCCCTGGGTTTGATCCCTAGTGCCACAAAAAGAAAAAAAAATAAGAGATCTTCCAAATAAATAACCTTATATTCCAGCTCAAGGTCTTAGAAAAAGAAGAACAAACTAACCTCAAACCAGTAGAAGACAGGATAACTAAGATCAGAGTCAAAATCAATTAAATTGATTATAAGAAAACTGCAGAGGATCAACACAACTAAGAGTTGGTTCTGTGAAAAGATGAGTAAGATGAACAAACCCTTAGCCAAATTAAGCAAAAGAAAGGGTGAGAAGGTGCAAATCAACAAGATCAGAGATGGAAAAGGAGATATTACCACAAACTCTTCTGAAATCCATGTTCTGATTACCAGAACCTATTTTGAAAATTTTTACTCCAAGGAACTGGGAAGTCTGGAACACATTGACAAATTCCATATGCTGCCCAAATTGAATCAGGAAAATGAAGAAAACCAAAACAGACCAATATTAAGCAATAAAATTGAAACAGCACTTAGAAGACTACAAAAAAAAAAAAGAAAAAAGAAAGAAAAGGGGCTGGGGTTGTGGCTCCGTGGTAGAGCACTTGCCTAGCGCGTGTGTGAGGCACTGAGTTTGATTCTCAGCATTGCATATAAATAACTGAATAAAATGAAGTTTCATCGACTTTTTAATTAAAAAAGAAAGAAAAGCCTAGGATATGATATCTTCTCATCTGAGTTCTAGCAGACTCTTTATCAGACTTTCTCAAATTATTATATGAATATGAAAGGGAGAGAACACTCAAAAATACATTTTATGAAGCCAGTATAACCTTGATACCAAAACCAGAGAAATATGCATCAAGGAAAGAAAACTACAGACCAATATCCTTGATGAATATAGAGGCAAAAATCCTTACTAAAATATTAGCAAGCTGCATTCAAAAACACATCAAAAAGATGATACACCACGATCAAGTGGGTTTCTTCCCAAGGATGGAAGTTTGGTTCAACATATGCAAATCAATAAATGTAATTCATCTCTTAAACATAATTCAGGACAAAAATCACATGATCATCTCAATAGACCAAGAAAAGGCCTTTGATGAAATTCAACACACATTCATGTTAAAAACATTGGAGAAGCTTGGGATCCAAGGAACGTAGACTCAACATCATAAAGGCCATTTTAAAAAAATATATGTTTTAGTTATAAGTGGACCTTTATTTATTTTTTATTTATTTATACGCAGTGCTGAGAATCAAATCCAATGCCTCATACATGCTAGGCAAGCGCTCTACTACTGACACAACCCCAGCCCAAAGACCATTTATGACAAACCCAAAGCCAACATCATACTAAATGGAAGAAAAACTGAAAAAATTTCCTCTAAAATCAGGAAAGATACAAGGCTGTCCACTCTCACCACTCTTACTCAATACAGCCCTCGAAACATTAATCAGAGCAATCAGGCAAGAAAAGGAAATCAAAGGGAGACAAACAGGAAAAAAAGAAATCAAACAATCTCTGTTTGCTGACCACATGATCTTATATCTACAAGACCCAAAATAACTCAACTAGAAGACTCCTATAGCTTATAAATAAATTTAGCAAAGTAGCAGGATACAAACTCAGCACCCACAAATCAATAGCTTTCCTATACTATAACAGTAATTCATCTGAGGAAGAAATCAAGAAAACCATTTCATTCACAATAGCCTCCCTCACCCCCCAAAAAAGAAAAGTTAAGGACATCAAAGAGCACTACAATGAAAATTATAGAACACTGAAGAAAGGAACTAAAGAAGACTTTAGAAGATGGAAAGACATCCCATGGATAGGCAAAATCAAAATTGTCCAAATGTCCATACTACCAAAAGCAATATACATATTCAGTGCAATCCCCATCAAAATACTAATGACATTCTTCACAGAATTAGAAAACAACAATTCTTAAATTCATTTGGAAGAATAAGAGACCCAGAACAGCCAAAGCAATACTAAGCAAGAAAAGTGAAGAAGGAGGCACCACAATGCCTGATTTGGAATTTTACAACAGAGATGTAGTGATAAAAACAGCATGGTACTGGTGTGAAAATAGACAGGAAGACCAATGAAACAGAATAAAAGACACAGAGACAAATCCATACACTTCTAGCTGTCTGATATTTGACAAAGGTGCTAAAAATATTTTTTGAAAGACAGCCTTTTTAACAAATGGTGCTGGGAAAACTAGAAATGTAGAAAAATTAAACTAGAACCCTCTCTCTCACCTTTACAAAACTTAAATCAAAATGGATCAGACTTAGAAATTAGTCTGTAAGCTTTACAAGAAGAAAACATAGGGTCAACACTTCATTTTAGATTTGCTGGTACTGACTTCCTTAACAAGAATCCAAAGCACAAGAAATAAGACCAAGAATCTAAGAGGGATGCCATCAAACTAAAAGTTTTCTGCATAACAAAGGAAATGATGAAGAGCATGAAGAGAGAACCTACAGAATGGGAGAAAATCTTGGCTATCTATTCCTTTGATGGTGTATTAATATGCAAAATATACAAAGAACTCAAAAAACTTAACACCAAAAAATAATTCAATCAATAAATGGGCAAAAAAAAAAAAACTAAACAAACTTCTCAAAAGAAATACAAATGGCCAACAAATGTATGGGGAAAAAATGTTCAACATCTCTAGCACTTAGGGAAATGCAAATCAAACCTACCCTAAGATTTCATCTTACTCCAGGCAAAATGACAATGATCAAGAACATGAACAATAAAAAATGCTGGCAAGGTTGTGGAGGGAAAGGAACACTTATACATGGTTGGTGGGACTGCATACTAGGACAACCATTCTGTAAATCAGAAAGGAGATTCATCAGATAATTAGGGATGAACCACCATATGACTCCCACTCCTTTGTATTTTCCCAAAAGATCTAAAATCAGCATAATATAGTGACATAGCCACATCAATGTTTATAGCAGTACAATTCACAATAGCTAAAAATGGAATCAACCAAAATGACTATCAATAGATTAATGAATTAAGAAATTGTGGTGTATACATGCAAGGGAGTTCTACTCAGCCATGAAAAAAAGAATGGAATTATGGAATTTCCAGAAAATGAATGGAAATGGAGAATATCATGCTAAGTGAAATAGGCCAGACTCAGAAACTTCAAGGTTAAATGTTTTATCTCATTTGTGAAGGCTAGAGTAAAATGACAGAAAGGGGGTAGGGAAGGATAACATAAAGAACCAATCAAATAGAAATTAATAGAGGAGCAAAAGGAAGTCTAGTGTATTAGAAGAAGAATGGGAGAGGGGAGGGGGGATGGGAGGGCAAAGTCGGGGAGAAAAGGGAGGTCATGTACTGACATAGATTTCCATGCATCTTGGAGATTCAAGGTCAGCAGATAAGAAATCTATAGCATTCTGCACACCAGTTAATAATCAATTATAAAATGGAATAACAAAAACTCTTCACTTCTCTTTTTTTTTTATTTGATGCTGGATAATGAAGCCAGGTTCTTATATGTTCCAAACACATGCTGTACCACTGAACCTCACCCCTGTCCTGATTTCAAGTTTTTTAACAAGAGAATCAAGTTTCCAATGAAGAAATATAGACTGTACTGTAGGTGCATGCAATCTCAGATATCCCAAAGGCTGAGACAGGATGATTGCAAGTTCAAAACCAGTTCAGCAACTTAGTAAGGCCCTAGCAACTTAGAGAGACCCTGTCTCAAAATAAAAATTTTAAAAGGACTGGGGATGTGGCTCAGTGGTTAAGTGTCTCTGGGTTCAATCCCTGGTAACCAAAATAAAAAGAACAGAAATGACATGCACTTAATATATTCTCACTGTATGAATAAAGGAGATGATTTTTTAAAACCAGGAAGTACTTTCTAAAGTAAAATTCATCATTTTAATATTTTATTACTTAAGGAAATGTGAAACACAAGAGTGTTTACTTTCTGCTACTTCCAAATGATGCTATCTCTAGCTCAGAAAGAAGAGAAATAAACCAACTTACCTTCCACCAACAAAATCTGAATTTCCTACAGACATACTCCAAGACCCAGAGGAACATTTCCTCTTTGTAGCTACACTTTAAACAAAACCCAAGTACCAAGGATCCTGGAGTCCCACCTGAGCAATGTTTTAATCTTATTAGCTCCCAACTAATATAATCACAGAGTTAGGCTCTGGTTTGACATCCCACTTAATATATACTCACCCCCTTTAAAAAATATCCTTAATCAATCTTAAAGCTAGGAAGTTGAAACATCAGATGATGGAAAAATATAATTCAGACAAATATTAAGCAAAAGAAACCTGGGGTAGCAATATCAATAGCAAATGTATTTATAAGATCAAAGAAAGAGCCGGGTGATGTGGCACACACCTAATAATCCTAGGGCTGAGGGAAGTTTGAAACAGGAGGACCTCGAGTTCAAAGCCAGCCTCAGCAACAGTGAGGCACTAAGCAACTCAGTGAGACCTTTATCTAAATAAAATACAAAACAAATCTGGGGATGTGGCTCACTGGCTGAGTGCCCCTGGGCCCATTCTCTGGTACCCGCCCCTCCAAAAAAAAAAAAAGGATCAAAGAAGAACTTTAAAAAATAAAAATAAAAAAGAACTAGGAATATATACAATGATGAAATTTATGCACCTAACACAGTGCTGAGGCACAGAAAACAGACTGAAAGTCATAAATTAAAGGAAAAAATCATCAGTGATGCTGGGAATTTTTTGTTTTGGTTTGGATTTTTTTGTTTTTTCTAACACATTCCTCTGAATCCTATACAGAGTAGACAATAAAATTAATTGTGCTATAAAAATGTTTAAAAAACAAACCTAGCAACTTCAAATATAGCCAACCACAAATACATGACAATTGGAAAATCCTTTTCAATAAACATAAAACAATTATAAGTACATACCAATTACAGGCCTACAAAATAAATATCAATTAAAATTTCATGCAATCAATATATTAGGCATCCTCAAAAACAATGAAATAAAACTGAAATCAACAATAAAAGTAATGAACCCAACCATATTTATTTGAAAATTAGTATCTGTATTTTTAAATATTAACTCATCTTTATGTACACTCAGTCAATAATATCAAATTACACAAAGGAAAATGAAAGTTAAAAATAATGATAGAATGATAAATAAACAAAAGGGAAAACAAACCAACAAACCGATACAAAAGTTGAGATGGTTAATAAAACTGAAATCAGACACCTTTAAAGAAAATAAATTAACTATCTAGAACTGAGCAGAAAATATATCCAATGAAAGAGGTGCATCTGTATTGATGGAAAATAAAAATATGCTAAATACAAGCAAAAGCATTTAAGGGAGAATCCAAAGAGAAACAGAAACCATTGGAAATGGCTCTCAATGACCAGAGTTCAAATGAGTTGACCAAATTAAAGCAATTTTTTGGGGGGTGTTAGTAATGGGAATTGAACCCAGAGGCACATAATCAATGAGCTACATCTGGAGCCCTTATTACTTTTTATTTTTTATTTTTTTTTTTAAGTAAAACATTTTTTATTTTTTTAATTTTTTTTTGTTTCCTTTTTTTTTATTGGTCGTTCATAACATTACATAGTTCTTAATACATCATATTACACGGTTTGATTCAAGTGGATTATGAACTCCCGCTTTTACCCCGTATACAGATTGCTGTATCACATCAGTTACCCTTCCATTGATTGACATATTGCCTTTCTAGTGTCTGATGTATTCTGATGTCTGTCCTATTCTCTACTATCCCCCCTCCCCTCCCCTCCCCTCCCCTCCCCTTTTCTCCCTCTACCCCTTCTACTGTAAATCATTTCTTCCATTTGTATTAACTTGTCTTACCCCTCCTTTCCTCTTATATGACATTTTGTATAACCCTGAGGATCGCCTTCCATTTCCATGCAATTTCCCTTATTACTTTTTATTTTGAGACAGGGTCTCCCTAAATTGTTTAGGGTCTTACGAAGTGGCTGATGATGGCTTTGAACTCACTATCCTCCATCCCCAGCCCAAACTGAGGGAAATCTACTATATGAATGAACAAAGTTTTTAATTATCAAGAACTCACCAATTTTGACCTTTAATTGTAACAAATGTCCCACACAAATGCAACATGTTAATATTAAGGGGAGTTGCTGGGCATGGTGGCACACATCTATAATCCCATTGACTCCCTCAGCCTCCTGAATTGCTGGGATTACAGGTATGTACCACCACTTCAAGATAAAACAGTATACAATTACAGCCAAGGTACAAAATAAATATCTCTAACTTCATATAGATATACATAAATGATAGAATAACTTGAAAAATGGGAGAGAGACAAATTTCTCCTGCAAAAGAATTCAAGAAGAAGAGAGCATTGTCCCTGTCCTTACTCTTGTCTTGTCCAGAGGTGCATATGGCTAGCAGGGGAAGGGGTGGGGAGTGCATGATAGTAACTCCACAGTGGAGAAACCTGACAACCACTATTTTGGCCAGGTCAGTGTGGAGTCCTGAGTCATGTTGATAATGTGTACCCTGGAAATGATAAGATGTGATAAAAAGGGCAGAAACACAGCTACCCCATCAGATCATAGGAAAGACATCAGAGTCCAATCGAGGGGCATCCTACAGTGTGTCAGACCAGCTCTCCCCCAAAACCTCAAGTTTGTGTATAAATGTTTCCTCAAGACCAGGGAGAGCCTGAGAAACTGTCAGGGCCAAGAGAGAGCTAAGGAGAGGTGAAAACTAGATGTCATGTGGTGCTTTCATCGGGATGCTGCAATAGAAAACAGACTCTAGGCTCAAGAATAGGGAGATATGTTAGGCAAGGATTCTATACTGAGTTACATCCCCAGCTCAAACTGAGGGAAATCTACTATATGGATAACAAAGGTTTTTAATTACCAAGAACTCACTGATTTGGGTTCTTTAGTTGTAACAAATATACTACAGGAATACAAGATATTAATATTAAGGGGAGTTGCTGGACAGGGTAGTTTATACCTATGATCCCACCTGTAACTCCCGGAGCTAAGACAGGAGGTTCACAATTCCTGGAATTCAGGGTTGGCTTGTGAAAAGCTGTTAAACATCATGCTAAAGCTGAAATACCAACCCTCACTCTAAACTCTCCCTATTCAGAGCATCTCATAAATAAATCATTTGGTCTTATGACATTCTGATTTTAGTATTCCCTCCAAGCAGGAGTTTTTTTTTTAAGAGAGAAAGAGAGAGAGAGAGAGAGAGAGAGAGAGAGAGAGAGAGAGAGAGAATTTTTTAATATTTATTTTTTAGTTTTCGGAGCACACAACGTTTTTATTTGTATGTGGTTCTGAGGATCCAACCCAGCGCTGCGGCGCATTCCAGGCGAATGCGCTACCGCTTGAGCCACATCCCCAGTCCCCCAAGAAGGAGTTTTAACATTGTTGTATACTATTAATGATGGTCTGCCATGTCCTGCCCACAGTACCAATTTCATAAAAATCAAAATATCTTTAACAGCCAGGCATGATGGCACACGCCTATAATCCCAGCAGTTTAGGAAGCTGAGGAAGGATGATTGCAAGTTTAAAGCCAATCTCACCAATTAGGCATGGACCTAAGCAACTTAGCAAGACCTGTCTCTAAATGAAAAAAAGGGGGGGGGGCTGGGGAGGTAGCTTAGAGGGTAAATGACACTGGATTCAATCCCTGGTACCAAAAAAAAAATAAGTATCTTTAATAAAATTAGATACAGTTAAAAAGGAAAATCAAAGAATTAATATTTAAAAAGTTTTTAAATCAGGGCATAAAATGAACCATAAACAATAAAAAACCTAACACCTAATATAGATGACAACAAAAAAGAAGAAAATGATTTCTTTGAAAAGACTACAAAATAAATCACAGTAATAAAATATGAGACACTGCCATAAATTTATCAGAGGTCCTTGGTTTTAAAAGTATTGTTGAATCTTACCAACAACATGGTGGTAACATTTCCTCAAAAGTACAATATCTAAGAAGGCCCACCAGAGAAACAGAGGGACCTACCTTCCCCAGCAAATTCTAGAGTTAGGTGGAGACACTCCAGCACACAGAGAAGGCTTCCTCTGCACACCTACTGTCCACAGGAAGCCCAGACCCTGAGGACCCTGTTTTATACCTGAGCTCAGCTTCAATCTAATCAACACCCACCTAATGTAATCACAGGGCTGGGTTCTAGGATCACCACCCCACCTAATCCAATGCCATCCACCCTCCTCTTTTCTTAATTCAGTCAAATAAAATCCAATGAAGAGATTGAACATCAAGGATGGGAAAAGACAAACAAGCTAAAATTAAGTACAAGAACCTGACATAGCAAACTGTAGTAGCACTCACCTCTTAGCACAGCCCCTTAGGCGGGAGGCTGAGGCAGGATTGCAAGTTTGAGGCCAGCTTTGTCTATGTAGGAAAACCCAGTCTCCAAATAAAAAAGAAAAAGCTGGGGAATAAAGCTCAGTGGGTCTGGGCTGGGGATGTGGCTCAAGCGGTAGCACACTCGCCTGGCATGCATGCGGCCCGGGTTCGATCCTCAGCACCACATACCAACAAAGATGTTGTGTCCGCCGAGAACTAAAAAATAAATATTAAAAATTCTCTCTCTCTCTCTCTCTCTCTCTCTCTCTCTCTCTCTCTCTCTCCCCTCTCACTCTCTCTTAAAAAAAAAGAAAACGAAAAAAGAAACAGAAAGGAAGAAAGAAAGGGGCAGAAACAAACAAACCTAGCATAGCAATACTAATGTCAGATAGATCAGTGGGATCAAAAAGAGATTTTCATAGCTATTGAAAAGAAAAACTCTGAAAGAGCAAACTGCAGTGGTGAACTTTTGCAGCTAACTAGCCAGCAGCCAAACCTAGAGAACCAAGTCTGAGAGCCACAGTTAAAACTGACCAATCTTCTACCAGGCTGGGAATAGTGCTTTATTTTGACACCACTCCCTCAGAAGCTGACAGAGTAGAAAAGGAAAGAAACAATGTCATCAAGTACAAACAACTAAACAAGTTTCATCACATCACCTGCAACAAACACAAAACCAATGAAGGAAAAATACTTTTTAATATATATAAAATGTTTGCAAAACTTTACCATGCAGAACTACAAAAACATCTATAAAAATTTCAGAAAATATTGAGCAGTTGATCACAATTAAATAACATTAAAACTATAAAAGTACATATTTACTTAAAATTTAATATCCACATTTTGTAAAAAAATTATTCATCTTTGTTAAACTGAGTGAAAAGATGAAAAACAAACCAAGCAAAAGTCAATGAAGTATAAAAATACTGATAAAATGATAAAGGGGAAAACATATAATTGAGATGGTTAATAAAACTGCAATCTGATATTTTTAAAGAAAAATAAAATGAAGAAGCAACAACACTGATGAACAAGAAGTTTCTAGGTCTGGGCAAGGAAATACATGAGACTGAAGCTTTTTGCATTGCCTGAAAATGAGAATGTGCCAAATGCAAACATAAACATGGGCAGGTATATCAAAGGGAAGCAGAAACCATTAATGAAAATGGCCCCAGTGATCACAGCTGGAATGACCAGGAGCAAAAGGAAGAGAGTGTACAATTATAATCCATGCTACAAAATCAGTATCTCTAAGGTGGTATAGAGACAAGTAAATTATAGAATACATTGAAAAAAGAAGGAGACAAATTTCTCCTGCAGAAGAATTCAAATAAATTCCACAGAGGCTCAGCCCTGAAGAGGGGAGCATTGTCCCTGTCCTTACTCTTGTCCTTGAACAGTGACTTCCTTCCAGAGGTGCCTATGGCTATCAAGGGAGGGGGTGGGGAGTGCATATTAGTAACTCCACAGTGGAGAAACCTGAAAATGACTTTTCTGGCCAGGTCAACGTTAAGTGCTGAGTCATGTTGATAGGTGTACCCATGATGTGATGGGATGTGATGGGATGTAAATTGATGAACAGAGCAGAAAACACAACTACTCCAGGTGATCATGGGAAAGACATCGTAGTCCAATTGAGGGACATCCTATAGTATGCCAGACCAGATTCCCTCAAAATCCTCAAGTTTCCTCAAGACCAGGCAGAGCCTGAGAAACTCAAAGCCAAAAGAGAACTAAGGAGAGGTGCAAACTAGATGTAATGTGGTGCTTTAGTCAGGACTCTGCAACAGAAAACAGACGCTAGGCTCAAGAATAGGGAAATATGTTAGGCAAGGACTCTCCAGTCTGAACCAAGGGAAATCTGATATATGAATGAACAAAGGCTTTTAATTATCAAGAATTCATTGATTTTGGTTATTTATTTGCAACAAATGTACCACACGAATGCAAGATGTTAATGTTGAGGGGAGTTGCCAGGCAGAGTGGCACACACCTATAGTCCCATCAATTCCAGAGGTTGACAGAAGCATTGCAAGTTCGAGGCCAGCCTCAGTAATTTAGTGAGACCTTGTCTCCAAAGAAAAGATAAAAGTGGGCTGGGATGTAGCTCAGTAATACAGCGTCCCTGGGTTATATGCCCAGTACCAATAAACAAACAAACAAATAAGGAAGTTGTAGGGATATGAAAGGGGCATTGTATGGCAGTCTCTGTTCTATGCTTAAACTTTATGTAAAGCTGAAACACTTAAAAATTCAATAATTTTCCAAAACAATATTAGGAAGGAAGTTTAGAAATACAATCAGGGAATTTAAAAGTCTACAAAACAATAAAATGCAACATAAATCAAATGATTCTGTCAATGATTATTTGCTTCTTACATGCTTTAGAACAGAAACCACTTGATATTTTTTAAAATTGTGCAATGTAACATATTTATTGGATATTTACAAAATACATATGTACCATTAACAAATAACACAGTGAACAAAAATGGGGCCCCATCCCACGTCAAGAAGCAAAACTTGCCCTGCACATGACTGTTCCCTTCTTCCACAGATCACAGCCCCATCTCTCTTCTAGACTCACCCTGGTCTAACTTCAAGGGCTTAATTTTCCTTAGCAGTACAAAATTAAAATTTTGACTATTTTATAGCATTGCACAGTTTTATATAAAACATAATTATATATTGTAATTTTGTATTTTATATATCTTGATATTGCTTTATGTGGGTATACTTGGTTCTGCTTTCCTACCATAAGGTGTTCAGCAAACTAAGTATTTCTGCTCTTGATGGGCACTTTTGACCCCTTCCAAACAACACTGCTCTGAACAATCTCAGACATGTTCAATATATAGACATTTCAGTCAACAAGTCACCATATTGAGGATTTTTGCATAAGTGTTCATCAGGTATGTTGGTCTGAAATTTTCTTTCCTTGATGTGTCTTTACCTGGTTTTGGTCTCAGGATGATACCAGCTTCATAGAATGGGTTTGAAAGGATTCCTTCCTTTTCTAGTTCATAGAATAATTTGAGGAGTATTGATATTAATTCTTCCTCGTAAATCTTGTAGAACTCAGCTGTGAATTTGTCTGGTCCTGGGTTTTTCTTGTTTGGTAGGTTTTTGATGGCATATTCTATTTCCTTGATTGAAATTGATCTGTATAAATTGTGGATGTCCTCTTGACTCAGTTTGGGTTGATCATATGCCTCTAAAAATTTGTCATTGTCTTCTAGGTTTTCTATTTTACTGAAGTATACATTTTCAAAATAGTTTCTAATTTTCTTTCGTATTTCAATAATGTCTGTTGAGGTATTTCCTTTTTCATCATGAATTTTAGTAATTTGAGTTTTCTCCCTCCTTTTTGTTAGGGTGGTTAAGCGTTTATCAATTTTATTTTTTTTTTCAAAGAACCAGCTTTGTTTTGACAATTTTTAAATTTTTTTTGTTTCTAATTCATTGATTTCTGCCCTGATTTTAATTATTTCCTTTCTTCAACTACATTTGATGTTGGGTTGTCTTCTTTTTCTAGGGTTTTGGGATGTAATGATGGAGCCCTGGTCTGTTGAGATGGAGTTGAAAAATCCCTATCATCTACTGACCTCACAGCCTTCCTAATATTATGGAGCAACGAATTACTTGTATGTTTATTTTGAAGTTGGTGGAAACAAACCCATTGTGCTGCCAGTTGGATAAAAATGTAGCATATACAATTATATACAGGACATAATATTTGATAATAAAAATAAATGACTATACTCCAGGTTTATGTGTTTTCTATACTGTATTATTTATTGTTGCTTTAGAGTGTCCTCCTTCTACTTACAAAAAGTTACTGTGAAACACTGTGCTGGCTGAAGCCTTGTATCTCACATTTACCACATTTATTTTTTGCAATATTTCTCTCACCTTTGATCTAACCTGATATGATTCTGTCCATCATGACCCCTGAGCATACAAAAAGGACTGCTAGCATTGCCAGGAAAAGGCCATATCAAGAGATGGATCTGGAAATGAAATTAGAAGTGATTGGGGTCTACCAAGGCAGAAAATCCGTGATGTTTTTTTCTGGCCATTCAGGCATGTCCAACTCCACTGTGGCTTTGAACTGAAACAGGAACAAAGTGAGAAACCCTGCTGAAGGATCTACTTCATTGAAGGCAAGGAAACTAATCAAAATTGGAGTCAGGTCTGTGAGATAGGCAGAAACTTCTAATGACTAGATTAAAGACCAGAGAGCATTGGGACCTCTCAGCACCATGACAATCCCAGCCAAAGCAAAAAGTTTGTGATGATTAAAGAAAAAACTGAATCTGATTACAATGTTGAATTTACTGCTGGCTTTAAGTGGTTTAAACTATTCAAGAATTTTTATTAATTACATAATATGAAAAGGAGTAGAGTGTTGAGAGCCACAGCCAAAGGGGCCCCAGCAAACTTCCAGTTGCCAGCAAACTTCCAGTTGCCAGCTGATGATTGGCTCACAGCGACCAGAGCTACTTCTAGCTGATTGGCTCCTCTTGGGTGAGGCTCATTAGGCTGTTTCCCTACCCTTTCAGACAATGGAGCTGCTCCTGAGGGGACTTTTTTTGGCTCCGCCCACTTGACCCAGCCAATCCACCTCAAGAGCAGGAGGAGTCGGGGAGGTTGAGAGGCTTGTGGGAAGCCGGTGGTGGCAGTTGGGCTCTGAAGGTTTTTCCTGAGGAGCTGTTTTATTTGGCCATGTGTGGTTCTAAAAATAAAGATCATTTCTTTTGACAAGTGGCTCCTGAATTGTGCCCAGCCAGACTGCGGCAGTAGAGTATCTGGGAATGCTAATATGATACAGATGGAGGATATTGGGAAATTCTAGAAAAGCTGATGTGTGGGGGAGGTTGGGGACATGGCTAGCCAGAGTGTATCTTCAATGTGGACAAGCCCTTCCAATTCTGGAAACAGATGTCTGAAAGGACTTTCATCCATACTGAGGCCAATTCAATGTCAGGTTTCAAGGCTTTTAGGGATAGGATTATGGCCTTCCTTGAGAGCAATGTTGCAAGTAACAAATTGAAACCTGGCACAGCAAGAAACCCAGGCCTTCAAGCATATCACTAACTGCACATGCCCACAAAGTACAGGAGCAATAAGAAGTCAGAGATTACCCAGCTCCTCTTCCAAAATGCCCTGCTGAATTGCTGTGCTGTCAAAATGGAAGAGTACTGTTCAGAGAATAATACATCACTTAAGGTTTTGCTCATCTAGGTTTGTATAAGTACACTGTGATATTTGCACAATGACAAAATCACCAGATGACACATTTCTCAGAATGTATCTCCATTACTAAGTGTCATTATTAAGTTGTATATTAGAGGTCTTATGTACTCATACTTTAGATCTCTTGATCATAGAATATGTGAATGCAGGGGCTGGGGATGTGGCTCAAGCCGTAGCGCACTTGCCTGGCATGCGTGCGGCCCGGGTTTGATCCTCAGCACCACATACAAAGAAAGATGTTGTGTCTGCCGAAAACTAAAAAATAAATATTAAAATTCTCTCTCTCTCTCTCTCTCTCTCTCTCTCTCTCTCTTTAAAAAAACAAAGAATATGTGAATGCAATCTATCATGTACACTGTTTTTCAACGGTTTTCACCAATATGCACACTTACTAAGTTTGTGTGAGGCTGTTCCTTAGGTAAATACCAATCTTTTTAGTATTAGTCAATCAGGGAAAGTATCTCATCAGGATTTGAATTTCCTTGACTATTGATGAGAATAGGCAATTTTTTAATGTTAATTGATCTTTTGGATATTTTTTCTTTTTTTATTTTACTTTGAGAAAGGATCTTGCTAAGTTGCTTAGGGCCTTGCTAAGTTGCTGAGACTGACTTTGAACTCATGATCCTCCTACTGTGACTTGAATGATTTTGGGGGGGGATGGATACTGGGGATTTAACTCAGGGGCATTCAAACACTGAGCCACATCTTCTGCCCATTATTGTATCTTATTTAGAGGCAGGGTCTCACTGAGTTGCTTAGTACCTCGATTTTGCTGAGGCTGCCTTGGAACTCTCAATCCTCCTGTCTCAGCCTCCTGAGCCACTGGCATTATAGGCGAGCACCACAACTCCTGGCTTTGAATGATTTTTTTCCCCTGCACTCCAACTTAGTTCCCTCTTTCAATTCACTCATTTTAAAATATTGATCTTAAAAATTCTGTTCACTTTTAGTTTGAGTACAAAGTACCTGAAATATTTTACCTAATAGAGAATCCCCAAATGTTTAGCCCTATTTGATGCTTTCCTTTTATTTATTTTTAATAGTCATTTATCAGTCACTTAAATATATTTTATTTGATTTTATGGTTTAAACGTCAAGGTTCATGAATATTTAATAACACAAAGCTACAGAGCTGAGGAGTAGATAAGTACATTTTTTGGTTGAAAATATTTAGATTTTCTTCTTTAATTAATTATTTCTTTATGCATGACAGCAGAATGTATTCCAAGCACAATTTTTCATATCTATGGTTGTATACAAAGTATATTCACACCAATTCGTGTCTTCATACATGTACTTTGGATAATGATGTCCATCACATTCCACCATCATTTGTAAACCCATGCTCCCTCCCTTCCCCTCCTACCCCTCTGCCCTATCTAGAGTTCCTCTACTCCTCCCATGTTCCCTCTCCCTATCCCACTATGAATCAGCCTCCTTATATCAGAGAAAACATTTAGCATTTGGTTTTGGGGGATTGGCTAACTTCACTTAGCATTATCTTCTCTAACTTCATCCATTTACCTGCAAATGCCATGGTTTTATTCTCTTTCATTGCTGATTAATATTCCATTGTGTATATAGGCCACATTTTTTTAATCCATTCATCTATTGAAGTGCATCTAGGTTGTTCCACAGTTTAGCTATTGTGAGTTGTGCTCCTATAAACATTGATGTGGCTGTGTCCCTAGAGTATGCTGTTTTTATGCCCTTTGGGTACCATCTGTTGCAGAAAGGCTCTTGACTTTCGCACTTACTGAAGAAGGCAGAGAAGTAAAGTGTAGGTGGTAAAGAAGACCTGCTAGCTTGAAGAATCAGAGAAAAAAACGATAGGAATGACTAGCCTCCCCCTTCTTGGGTTTTCCAGGCATTCAGTCATCTCAACTGCAATGTAGCAAAGTAGCATTTGTCTCTTTCCTTCCATCACTTATTGTTCTAGTTTTTGCATTGGTTAATACCTCTAATTTTTATAAATAAATTATTAGCATCAATATCTCACGTGTTTTACATTGGGAAAAATACTGGTGTTGGGGCTACTAGAGCTAAGTAGACAATTAGAGAAACCATTTTCATTTTAAGGAGTATCCATTGCTTGCTTATTGGTGTATATTTAAAATGAGACGAGACCAAGAGTTGATTTTTTTCAAATGCCTGTCAACAATGATAAAAATGATCACATACTTCTTACTCTTGGATCCATTTATAGGATTCTTACATTTAATTTATTTATAGTATTCCAGATTGAAGCCAGGGATTCATGTATGCTAGGCAAGCACTCTACCATTCAGCTATATGCTCAGCTCTTAAATTTTCTTATTCAAACTGTTAAAAGAAGCAACCCTCATGCTAATGAAATTCTTATTTAATTGAGCAATTGAAAACAAAGCAAAGCAAAAAAGAGGGCTTGGGACATAACTCAGTGGTAGAGTACTTGCCTAGCATGTGTGAGGCCCTGGCTTCTATCACCAGTACCACAAAACAATGAAATAAAAAATTAAACCAAAAATGATTCGCAAATCTCACAGCCTCAGAAATAAAACAAGTTTAGAGAACATCAATCAACAATGTGATATGACAGCATTTACAAAAAATAAAAGTGAGGTATAGAGACAAATTAATTGGCTACTGCTGGAGTTAGACTGGGCAAAATAACCGGAAGGTGACAAGCAACTTGAAGGTTGAAGTGGGAACTGCCTTATTGCAGAGAAACTCAGTGGGAACTGAGTGGGCACTCAAGGTAGCGAGAGCCGCTTTATTGTGAGACAGCAGAGGTATATATACCTAACTGATTACACACAGCTTGATTCAATTAGCATCATCCAGATACAGCAATCAGCCAATAAGGAATATCCACCATCTTAATGGCTCGGTGGCGTTGGCTCACAAACCAGTCCTCTTGGCAAACTGCCAGGCGCCACCTTAATTTGGTTGTGGTCCTCAACAGGTTACTGCTTAACTGGTTAACTATTTGTAGAGCCTCCTACAATTAGCTACTGTTCAGCTACTGTGATGTAACTCCGCATTAGTTTGGTCTGTTGGGCCTAGTGTGGATCCCAGTCCGTACCAACAGTCTACAAGTTTTATCTAACAGAACTATTATTGCCTTCAGGCAATGATCTCCATTAGTCATTATATAATTATTCTTTTAATGTGGTTAATATCTCTTAACTAATATTTAACTTGATATTTTAGCATCAATCTTCATAAATAATTTTCTCATTAAGCAAGATTGTCATGATTTTTTTTACCAATATTGTGCTCACTTTATAACTTGGAGTTTCTTCTTTTAAATGCCCAAATTGATTTGTAAATGAGGTGTCACATAATTACTCTATAATATTATTTGGTTTGGGGAATTTTTAAATAGTAGACCTTTTGACATCTCTCTGTATTTCTTTCACTCTCTTTTTTTTTTTTCTTTAAATGGGGGAAATCTCACTTTGTTTCCAAGGCTATCCTTGAACTAACATTCATGTGCTTCCTGCTTCTTGCCTCAGCCTCCTGCATTGCTGGGCTTAACAGGCATGAGCTATCACACCTGGCTTTTGTATATTTCTTTTTTTCTTTTTCTTTTTTTTTCTACCAGGGATTTAACATATGGCCACTTAATCAGGGTCTCACTAAATTACTCAGGGCTTTGCTAATTTATTGAGCCTGGTATGAATTTGCAATCCTGCCTCTGCAGGGATTATAGGCTAGGATTATAGGCATGCACTAGCTTTTCTATATTTCTGACATAGAAATTTATGGTTTAGATTTTCTAATTAAATTAGTTTTAGTAAGTTAATTTTCTAGAAAAGTGTACATATTATTCAAGCTTTTTGTTGATTCATTGTGATTTTAAATATTATTTTTTTTAATTTTATTTTCTGAAGGTCCATGGTGATTGAACGCAGGACCTTGTGCGTGCAAGGCAAGCACCCTACCAACTGAGCTATATCCCCAGCCCCGATTTTAGTTATTCTTAATCATTAATTCCTGTGTGTTTCCTCTATCAATTCCTTCCTGCTACTGGTTATTTTTTCCTAACTTTATGAATCAGAATCTTGATCCATTTAATTTCATCCTATCAATTTGACTGAAAAAAATATCCAACACTGCATATCCTCTTCAAGGCTGTCTTCACTGAATCTCATATATTTCTGCACATATGTGTACTAATTTTGAAATCTAAAAACTCTCCAGTAATACATGTTGTGTCCTAGGCATTGCTCTTAACACATTAGGGTATTACCTCATAGAACTATGGACCAAGCACATGAGGTAAACATCATTTCTTTTTTAAATTGAGGAATCTGTCATCAACAAGTAATTTTCAAGGCCACACATGCTGGTAAGAGATGGAAGTAAGTTTCAAACTCAGGCTGTTTGACCCAGAATTCATATTGTTATTTATTCTGATTTCTGACAACTTGGCTTTTTCTGCATTTTGTTTCTCTCTAATTCAATAGAGAATTTTTAACTTTCCAGAAAAGGACTTCCAGATTCTCTGATTTTTAAATGTATTCCTAGTATTATTGCACTGTATTTGAGAATATTCACATTTTTTTTTACTTTGGTTTAAGAATGTATTTATGTTTTCTTTCCATCCTAATATATTGTCAAATTTGATCCTCTGGCACTTGAAAAAATTTATGTACACTTGCCAGGTACATAAATTCCACCTTATTGTTAATGTGAATTATTTATATCTTTATGTTAGTCCATTTGTTTTTTTGTCTTGGACTGAGATGAATTAGAGTCTACTTTTAATGTTTATTTCAACTTGAATTTTATCTAGTGTAATTTATATTTATCCAAGCTGTATGAATGTTCATGATTTTTATTTACAATGTGAACATTAGCATTTAGCATAATTAAAAGCCCTTCTATGTATTTTTGGTCTCAATTACAGTTTTTCTAATATTAATGTTTGTGGCACTATTTTTGTTTGCCTCATCTTTGATAGCACCGCCCATTCTTTTGTGTTCAGCCTATTTTATTTTAGCTCTATCTCTTTACTCTAATTCTGAGTTCTAAAATACATTGCAAGAGCGGGGTGTTGTGGTAACTGTCTGTAACTCCAGCTGCTGGGGAGGCTGAGGCAGGGAAATTGCAAGTTTGAGGTCAGCCTTAGCAACTTAGCAAGACTCAGTCTCAATAGAAAAAAGAAAAGGGGTGGGAATGTGGTTCAGTGCTTCCCTACAATATGTGAGGCCCTGAGATTGAAAGAGTACAAAAAAAAAAAAAAATACATACCACACAGGTGTGTATAGAGATTTGTATTACATATACACATTTATATTTTTTAATTCACCTATCTTTGCAAGTACAAGAAGAAATACCAAATTTATTTATTAAACAAATAAGAAATAACAGATTTATTTGTTAAATATCACAAAAATACAAAACACCTAGTGTCAGAACACTCAGGCCTACTCCAAAAGGTCAGAAGTTCTAGTTCCTGCATGAACAATTATTGGTGGTGGCCTGGGAGGTAAAGCATGTCACAGTTTAAAGAACTTCGATAAGCCCTGGGCTTCATTGAGGCTGTGGCAATGTCCGATGGAAGCTAAAGTCAGTGGCTTAGAGGTCCAGAGGCAACATGGGATGAAGTGAGGCTCAGTCATCCTATATTGGCTCAAATGATTGTGGGGGCCAGAGAGGAACACCACAGGGGATACATCCTGAGGGTGACCTAAGAAGCAAGAGGTGGTCATGATATCCAGGCCACGGTAGGGGCCAAAGGCACAGCCATGTTGAGGAGTGGGCTAAGAGTCCTTGAGAAATACCACAACCTCCTGTGGCAGCTTATGGAGTGGGAAGGTCCACTTCTGTGGCACAGTGAATCCTGGTTGCCATAGCGGGAGAAAGCACAAACATCTCACTGGTCTCCACTCTGGGGTCTCCACAGGTGAAAGACTCAGGCCTGAATTGTTGCTTGATGAGGATATTCTGTGGTTCCAAGTGTAAGGAGTCAGAGGCACAGCATTTGGCAATATATTAAATAGCCATGGATTCAGAGGTTTGAGAGCAACCATTACTAAAGTTATTTTAGGCCTCAAAGGTGCAGCACCATCTAGCTTCAACTGGGAGGAATCCCACCCAGAGACATAAGGGATTTTGGCAACCTTAGTTGAGTTTAAATTCCTAGAGGAATAGTGGTTCAACACTACACCTTCTGCCAGGTTCACAGTGATCTTTTAGTACCCAACAGTAGCCCTGAAGAGCCTTCTAAAAGGCATAATAATGTTGGAAGCAGTCCGCGGGACAATTTCAGGGAGACAACATGGTACTGTTGTCCAGAGAGAGCAAGCATGGGCCAGGGTGCATCAGGAACCAGGAGGGGCCCCAAGGGTTGAAGATCAGGGGCACAGCAGAATCCAGGAACCATGGCAGAAATATGAGACCAGGTCTTACAGACTGTGTAAATGCCATCCAAAGGCAGGCACTGAGGCTCTGGGTTGCAAGCTGTTCTCTTGGTGTAGATCAAAAGGTGACTCTTGATTAGAGTCTAGGAGGTTGTCTAACAAAGTGAGTCCCACTTTGCAAAGATCACAACCATGATGACCACATCTACCAGTTGAACCGTGAAGAGTCACCGTGGATGGACAGCATTTCTTTGACAGGGCCACAACAGGCAGCAGGTGAATTAATAACTGTACCAGGCTTTACATCAGCTCTGTAGATTGAGGAGGGGCACTAGGACCGTGGGCTTACAAGTACACTCAAGAGCTGCCGGCCAGCATAGTTCTCCAGAAACAGTAAGCATCTAGAGACTAAAAGTATCTCTTAAGAGCATCCAGTCCTCTCTGTGGTCAGCAGCTCTGGCTTAGCAGCTTCCTGGACTCAGAGTGATCCACTACCGCCCTGTCTTGCCCTCATTTCCACAGCTCATAGCACTCAGGTTGCAGGGTGCTCACAAAGGCATCCATGGAGAAGCTGACCCTGAACTTCCCACAGCTGCACTGAGACACTGCTTTGCCATAATTAAACCATTGCAGAGCGGCGAAATTGATGACCTCCACAAAATTGAAGCCATGGTTGAAGCCAGCATGGTAGCCATAGGGAAATGTCACCATGAACTCACCAGCCTCCTGAGTCATGCGGTTGAAGGGAATGCCATTCTCATGGAGGACTGTAGGCGAGATGAGGGCCACTTTGTGCCTCAGGAAGGCCTCACAGCACTGGGAACTGCCCGGGAAAAGCTTTTGGCAATATAATAGCTCCAGGAGCTGCCCATGTTCAGGGGGCACTGAGTACCAGGTTTAGGGCTCCCCAAAGTGCAAGTAGTTGATGCTGTAAAGGTCCATGTCCTCCGTGTGCCATGTAAAAGTGGTCTTCCACATGCCAAAGTACAGGTAGGGCCTGTTGACACCCTCAATGACAACTCCACATTCCTGTTCCAACAGGTCCAGAATGGTTCCCAGGTGTCCCAGGTTCCACTCTTTAGTGTTCTCATCAAATAAGGAGCCACTGATGTCAGCACCATAAATTGGTGAGTCATCGAGGCAGTTCTTCCAGTACTTTCTCTCTAGATCTTCAAAATTCAGGTGTGGGGGATTTCTATACTTTTCACTGTCTGCCAGGACGTGATACTCTCTCACCATCATGGCTTTCTTCTTTTTGTGGTATTGAGTGAACATACCTGCCTTCCCAGAGACCACCTGCTGCAGGGGAGTGACTATTACGATGACACTGACATCATCATAGGACTGCCTGGCTCTCCATTCCTTGGGTGGAATTACCTTGGCCAGGCCAGCTCTGTGTGCCCCTTGGTATTCCATGTAGGCAATATAATTGTTGAAATCTGAGAATTCTTCCATGGTTGGGTGGAATGTCATAATGGTGCAACTTCTTGTCTGGGTACCAGAGTGAGCAGACTTTATATCTGCAATATACTCAATTGCAAACTTGAAAACCTCAGGTATATTAGGGATTATTGAGAATGTTTGGGAGTTATATCTTTCCCCTTTATTTTTTTTAATGTTTTGACTTATATGTGGAGGCAGGCTCGATTTTTAAGTAATGTCCCAGACTTGCTAACACCACAGTAATTCCATCCTGTTCAGAGTGTTCTGCCCAAAGAACACAGAGTATCTCCAATTGAGCAGGTACTCCAATCCGAGTACTGGTTCAGCCTGCAGCTAGATGAGTGTCTTCAGTGGGGGCTTGCACTGTCTTTGATATCTGTTCTAAATCTCAGGCCTGCATGCATGAATAGCTGCTGGCTCCACTGTTCCAGGTGTTGTTAAGAAGTTTTAAACTTTAAACCTTAAGAAAATACAGAATAGAAAATAAGTTATCTGATACTAGACAAAGGTGCCAAAAACATATGTTGGAGAAAGATAGCCTTTTTAACAAGTGGTGCTGGGAAAACTGTAAATCCATATGTAGAAAAAATGAAATTGATTCCTTATCTCTCACCCTGCACAAACGTCAATTCAACGTGGATCAAAGACCTAGGACCAGAACCCTTGCACCTGCTAGAAAAAATGTATGCCCAGAACTCCAACATGTTGGCTCAGGAACTGACTTCCTTCACAAGACTCCTAAAGTTCAAGAAGTAAAATCAATAAGTAGGATGCCATCAAATTAAAATCTTCTTCACAGCAAAAGAAACAATTAAGAGTGTGAAGAGAGCCTACAGAATGAGAGAAAATCTTTGCCACCTGCTCCTTGGAGCATTCATATCCAGAATATATTCAAAGAAGTTAATACCAAAAAAAAATGACCCAACAAATAAATGGGCAAAGGAACTAAGTAGATATTTCTCAAAAGAAGAAATATGAAAAGTCAGCAAATATATCAAAAAATATTCAACATCTCTAGCAATTAGAGAATGCAAATAAAAACTATACTGATATTTCTTCTCTAGTCAGAATGGTAATTATCAAGTGTACAAGTGACAATAAATGTTATCGAAGATGTAGGAAAAGGGTACACTCATACATTATTAATGGGACTACAAACTGGTAGGACCACACTGGAATGCAGTATGGAGATTCCTCCAAAAACTAGGAATGGAACCACCATATGACCCAGCTATCCCACTCCTTGGTATATCCAGAAGATTTATAATCAGCATACTACCTACAGTGACCTAGCCACATCAGTGTTTATAGCACCATAATCCACAATAGAAAAGCTCTGAAGGCAGATGAATTGCTACATTTACACAATGGAATATTACTCCATTGTAAAAAAGAAGGAATTTATTATATTTGCCAGTGAATGGATGGAACTGAATAATATCATGCTAAGTGAAATAAGCCAGTCTCCGAAAGTCAAAGTTTGATGAGCTTCCACTTTTTAAAGTTTGTGAGGGGTAGCTTATTTTCCACTTTGATAAGTGGAAGCTAATCCAAAATAAGGAGAGGGAGGGTTAAAAAAAAATAATAGAAGAAAATTAAGTGGAATAGACAAAGGAGAATAAAAGGAAGGGAAGAGGGATCCTTGTAGGGAAAGACAGTGGAGTGGATCTGACATAGCTTTCCTGTGTACACATATGAATATACCACAGTAAATCTCACCATCATGTATATCCATAAGATAATAATTTTTTAAAAAGATCCCTATATGTAAATAGCTGAAGGCTCAGTAGAGTAGAGAGAAGAGAAGAAGAGGAGAGGGGAGGGAAGAGAAAGGGGAAGTACCAGAGCTGGATTAGAACAAATTATATTCAATGTGGTTATAATTATGTCAAAATAAATCCTAATGTTATGGATTACTACAAAGAACCAATAAAAAGGATCATTATTGAACTTTGTATACTGTATACAGGTGTTCATGTGGACTCATATTAATGAATGGATCTCTTGTTCATAGAACATGAATGCAAACTATCATTCAAACTGCTTTTCAACAGTTTTTTACCATATTACACACCCACTAGCTCTGCATGAGGGTGCTCATTGCTTTTCACCTCTGAAAATCATAGGTAAATATCAGGAATCTGGGTTCTCTTTTTTTGTACAGTTATCTCTTAGTATCTGGGGTGGGGGAACTGGTTCCAAGAACTCCCTGAAGATATGGACATCCATGAATGTCCATGTCCCTTATATAAAATGGTGTAGTATTTGCATATAACTTACATGTGTCTTCTGATATACTTTAAATCATGTCTAGATTATTTATAATACCTAATACAATGTAAATGCAATGGAGGCAGTTGTTATACTCTATTGTTTAGGGAGTGTCAAGAGTACATGTTCAGTACAGATTTAATTTTTTAAAAATAATTTTATTCCATGATTGCTTGAATCCGTAGATGCAGTGGAACCCATGAATACAGAGAGACAATTGTAATAGCTCTTTATGTACTTGATAATATAGCTTTTTATTGGATATGAGTATTACAATATCTATTCACACTCCTTGGTTTGTCTTTACCTTCCTGTATCATGCCTTTTGGTGAAAGGAAGTCCCTCATCAGTTATAATCAAAATATTACTAAAAATAGCTAAAATAACTGGTATGGTGGTGCACACCTGTAATCCTAGCAACTGGGGAGGCTGAGGCTGGAAGATTGCAAGTTTGAGGCCAGCTTTGATGGAACTCAGTGGTAGAGCATCCCTCAGTTCAATCCTCCCTAGTATCAAATCACACCCACTAGCTCTGTATGAGGGTGCTCATTGCTCTTCACCTCTGCAAATCCTAGGTAAAAATCCTAGGGTTCAGCTGTCGGGCAAAGGCATAGTGGTATCCCAATAAGGTCTATGTTTCTCTGATTACTAATGAGAGTACATAAAAAAAGAACATATGTTTTATGTGGTGACTTTCAAATGCCAGACACTGTTTAATTTCTCTTCGAAAAATCACTGATTTAATCCTCACAATAACTTACAAGGAAAATCTTATGAACTCAATTTTCAGATGAGGAAATAGAGTCATGGAGACATTAGTGACATGATATCCAAATAAGATATCAGATATACAAAAAAAGAATCTCACAGTTGATTTCCCTTTAAAGAAAGTGACTTTTCACTTATCAAATTGTGATATCTGAGTTTAAGTGGACAAATACATGTATGTACAAAATAGACAGGCCAGGGTCTTAGTCTGTTTTGTGTTGCTGTTACCAATGCCTGTCCCTAGTGCAAATTTAATAAGGAAGATACAGGCTTAAGAATAAGGAAAAAGGTTTATTGCTTTGCTAGCAAAGGGAAGGCAAAAGGGACTCCTGTCCCAGAGACTGTGATTCTGCCCATAAGGGGTCCAAGAAAGTTCTTCAAGAAGCTACTCAAGCTCTACATTCTAGGGGTTCCCTGACAGGGGATCCCAGGTTTGCCCTGATGGGTACTGAAATTTATTTGCTAATTTTGAAGATAGTCACTTTCTAGATCTTCTGGTTCCCTCTCCTTCCTGTCGTGGGCCTGTGCTAAAGACAGATAATTTGGCCTGGGATGGGAAAGGATAATCTAGTTTTCTGCTCCCAGGTAAGGGAGGGTGAGAGGGAGAAGAGGAAAAGAAAAACATGTGCATTTTAAAATAAGCCTCGATGGCAGAGCAGCAAGGGCTATATTCAAAGCATGAAATGGACCACAATTACAATGGTACAACAAAATTCCTGAGGCTTGATAATTTTTGAAGAAGTTTGTTCAGCTCACAGTTCTAAAGGTTCAAGACTATGGAGCTTGGCCTGGCCAATAATCCCAGTGGCTTGGCAGGCTGAATCAGGAGGATCCACAAGTTCAAATCCAGTCTCAGCAATTTAGCAAGGCCCTAAGCAATTTAGCAAGACCCTGTCTTCTTAAGCACACCTGGGTTCAATCCCTGGTACCAGAGAGAAAGAGAGACCATGGGTATGTGAAGGAGAAAATGAATTAGTGTCCTAAAATGAAGTCAGGCACAGTGCCACATGCCTGTAATCCAGCTTCTCAGGAGACTGAAGGCAGGAGGATCACGATTTCTACCCAAGACTGAACAACTTAGTGAGATCCTGTCTCAAAAATAAAAATAAAAAGGTCTGGGAAGTATATCTCAGTGGCAAAGAATTCCTGGGTTCCAACCTTAGTACTTCAAAAAATAATAATAACATTAAAAAATGACTACAGATTGATTTTTAAAAAATAGTCAACTCAAAAAAGTTAGCAAAGTCCTAGAACAGACCATACAAAACAGAAGAAATCCAAAGGGCCAAAATATATGTGGAGATGTTTAAGATCACTAATAAACTAATAATAAGATCACTAATCACTAATAAATGCATGAGACAGTACTTTTTACTGACATAGGAAAAATTAATAGGTGTGATGATACAGAGTACTAATGGAGATAGAAATTGAGAACCAATCTAGCTGTCCCCAGAAAAGTTGAAAGTAAACATAAATACAACTCATTGAATCTATTTCTGAGTATGAAGACATTCAGTGAAGTACTGTATGAGGTAGCTAAGTTGTGCAAGTAGCTGGGCATGGTGGTGTACACCTGCAATCTTGTGGCTTGGGAGGCCCAAGCAGAAGGATTGAAAGTTCAGAGTACCCTCAATAACTTAGTGAGACCCTAAGCAACTTAGAGAGACCCTCTCTCAAAAGAAAAAATAAAAATGGCTGAGGATATGGCTCCATGATTCAGGGCCACTGGTTTCAATCCATAGAACAACAACCAAAAAACAATGCAAAAGTAATCCATTTGTCCAACAGCAGAGGAAGGGATAGAATAAAAATTGCCCATTGACCCTTGAAGTTGCCAGGATCTGTGTGTGTAGCAGTAGGCTTAGATTTTGTACAATGAGTGTTCTAAAAAGATGACACAGTGGGTGAAACATAAATGACATACTACTTTTGTGTGCAGACTTATGGTTATAACAGTGAAGATACACAGAACTCATTATTTCTTAGAAGTGAAGAAAAGCCTAAAAGTAGAGAGAACAAAGAGAGTTCTACACTTATCTGTATATAAGGTATTCTTAATCAATGTCTCTTGATTTTACAAAATAGAGTATAAGAAAAACTTATTGAACATGGACAAACAGGTAGTGTTGTAGTGAGCTTTTTCACTGCTGTGACTAAATGATCTGAACAGAACAATTCTAGAAAAGGAAGAGTTTATTTGAGGGCTCACGGTTTCAGAGGTCTTAGTTCATAGAAGGCAGGCTCCATTCCTCAGGGCTCAAGGTAAGGCTGAACATCTTAGTGGAATAGTGTGGCAGAGGGAAGCAGCTCACATCATGGTGATCCAGAAGCAGAGAGAGACTCCACTCTCCAGATTCAGATGTATATGCCAAAGCCACGCCCTAATTCCCACCACCTCCAGCCACATCCTACCACTTCAGTTACTAGTCAGTTAATCCCTATCAGGGGATTAATTCACTGATTAGTAGGTGAAAGCTATATTTGGTCATTTCTCCTCCCACACATGTGCTTTTGGGGGACACCTTATATCCAAGCCATACCAGGTAGATATGGGTGTGTGTTACTCAGAAGAATGCTCCAAATTGAGTGTGTTCAGATTGAGTGTGCCAACAACAAGTAACTTAAAATTCTGAATAACATTTCTTGAAGTATCTCCTACACTTCTTGAATCTCTAGAAGACTAATTTAGAAATTGGTTTAATATGCCTTTCTTTGTACTTATAGGGCAAGAGAATAAACACTAATGAATGCTACAGATAAAAATATAGGAGTGCCATGGAAACAGTGTTTTCAACAAATGAGTTGTGTGCTCATGTTTTTGTCCTTCAGATCTCCCCCTCCCCCCAATTTTTTTTAAAGCAAAGACTTCTCACAGCATCTATCCATCTGGGAAGAAAGTGTGATATTACTGAAAGATGATGACAAAAAATCAGCATCTGTTTTCAAAACAGGAACACCAGCCAAGGCTACTGCCTTAAGAGACACTTTTCGGAATTCCAAAATTTCTCTGCATTGCCATATCCACCATCTAATTCTACCACTAAATTTTAAAATTACCATTTCTCACTTGGAAAACAAGAACATCTGGCCTTCTACCGAGATCACTGTAAAGGCCTTGCTGGGATGATCATTTGATGGAGCTGAACCACCAACTACTAACTTTGCAAATAAATTTTCAACAAAACCTCTTGCACTTCTCAATTTCACTCCCAACTCCAGTGGCATACTAGGTGTCGTAAATTCTCATCCCCAGCTGGTTTTGTGGATTGGGCTGCTTTCGATTTTTTCTTCCACTAACCTAGGAACTCAGCTTTATGAAATTTTTGAGACAGTTCTCACTTTTTCTCTGCTATTATCCTTTCTACTACTCAGTTTGCTTCAGAATGCAATAAATGCATGAATCTTAGGTCTTCAGTGAGTATCAAAAATGAGTACAATATGCAGTCGTCACCCCAAAACGATGTTGGATGATTCAGCAACCGACCTATACTATTCTCTCCTCCCTAGACCTTCCTAATCAGTCCCCACTCCCCAATAGAAGCAACCACTGACTAGCTTCTATGACTGCAGATAAGTTTGGCCCATTCATGGAAGGAATATAAATGGAATCATAATCTTTTAAAATATATATATATATATATATATATATATATTCATTGACAATTATATATATATATATAATTGTCAATGAATCTTTACTTATTCATTCATTTATATGTGGTGCTGAGAACCAAACCCAGTGTCTCACATGTGCCAAGGAAGCACTCAACCACTGAGCCACAACCTGAGCCCTAGTACCATAATCTTTTTTCCTCTTGGAAATGGCTTCTATTGATTATAGCATAAACAGCAGTTTATTCTATTAGATTGACAGGTAACATTTCTTTTTTATCATGTTTTTATTTTACTGGTTCTTTTGAGTTATACATAATAATGGAATTTATCTTGACATACTTATAAGTGCATGAAATAATTTGTTCTAGTTCAGTCGTCAGTACTTCCTCTTCCTGTACCCTCGTCCCTCCCCCATTCCTTTCCGGTTCTCTACTAATCTTTTTGCTACTTACTGATTTTTTAAAATTAGTGTCTTTTGGATGTACATGATGGTGACATTCACTGTTGAGTATTCATACATGTACATAGAAAATTAGGTAAAAATCAATTCATTGTCTTTCCATACCCCATCTTACCTCTCTTCTCTTCATTATCCTTTGTCTACTCCACTGATGCTTCTATTATGTTTTTATTATTCCGCCCCCCCCACACTTATTGTGGAGTAGCTTCCACTTCTCATACAAAAAGTCATTATTCTTTATGTCTGAGTAGTGCCTGATGGCTGTGTATGAATACCACCTTTTCTTTATCCATTCATCTAATGAAGAATATTTCAATAAACTATTATTTTTCCCATTCATCTGTTCAGAGACATTTGAATTGTTCACACAGAGCTCGATTTTCTCAATTTGGTAAATACCTATAGGAACATATTTTCTAGGGTCACTTGTGTACTTAGCTTTATAAGAAAATGACAGTTTTTCAAAGAGGTTGTATGACTGTCAATTGCCACAAGCTTGGGACACACAAGTGTGTCCATTGCCCCAAATATGGTATTATTCCTCTCAGAGAGGTACTTCCACTAAATCTAGGGGTAGATCTTGGAATTATCATGCCTAGAGCACAACACTTGCCTAATATCCTTGTGACTTTTAGTACTCAGAGGTATCTGTTTTCTCCAGGAGTTACAACAAAAGTTCATGAATTGGAAGCAGAGATTATCATCTGGCATTTTCTAATTCCTCACATCCCTGAACAACCTTGCAATGAAGGATTATAATGTCAGCAGGGGGCACAGATCTTCACTTTCTCAATCAAGACCTAGAGTGGTGTTCTAGTTTCTTGCCCTAGGAGCAGACTTCAAGAGCTCAGCACTGAGGGCATTTATTTAGAAATGCCATTGGTGTACACATGGCCAGGGGAAAGGGAGGGGAATGAGGCAGGGTTGAGCAGCAGGAAGAGTTGAGCTCAGGTTCAGGCCCAAAGACAGTCTCAGCCAATCCTGCAAGGAACTCTGAGCTGAACTGGCCCTTCAGAGTTGTCCCAGGTGGAGCACTGTGGCCAAACTTTCATGTCTCAGCATGGAGCAGTCATTGGACATGGGCTTCCCTGAGAAGAGCCATGGCCTTGGGTGAGGCATCTCTCCACAGCTGTAGGAACTGGGAGCTGAAACCTGGGTCCCTACACACCAGGGGCAATAAAACTTCATCTGAAGCAATAAAAGCCTCCATCTCTCAGTCCTTATCAGATATAAGTCCATATGAGATCTTCTGTAGGCCCAGAAGCCCCCTAGGGCTGCTCCCTGCCAAGTAAATACAGTGAGCTTCCATCTTGTGATCCCACCATCTCAATATTAACTTACTCTCCTTCTCAGTCCGGCATTTCACTCCCATCCTCCTCTGTTCCCAGATTTCCTGAGTTCAGTCTCTCAGCCTTGTTTTCCATCTCTTGTAACATTAGGAAAGACAGAATTGCCCACCTGGATGAGATAGGGATGAAGATATGGGGTTTTGTTGCCTTTACTCAGGATCTCAAACATGTATCAACTTTTTATTACTCTTGTCTTCAATTCTAGAGCTTTACTGAAATTCTGTGGGGAGGAGTAAGGATGGCTGTTACTGAGGAGAGGGGGCTTGCTTCTCTGAAATATTTCTTTCTCTATCCAAACTAGCACTTTCAACTTCAAAAATACATTCTGCATTTGTCCACTGTGTGCATTTTCAACACTACCAATAAAGTCTAAGTTAGCATTACTCTCACTTGTATTATCTAGATGGTCTAGCTGCTACTCCAGCCCCCACATTTTTCACACGACTAAGCTGATTATTGAAATTTGGAAATCATATCATGTCAACTGCTGTTTTCAACTTCTAATGCCTTCTCCTTTCAAGTTGTGAAAGAATCAAACACTTACCATGAGACACAAGGCCCACATACTCTGGCCCTGCCTCTTCTTTCTTTCTATGCCCCAGACACAAATGAGCTTCCTCTCTGTTCCTAAGAAAACACAATCACCCTGCTCTGCATTAGGCCTGTTGCACATATGGATTCCTGAAAGTGGAAAATCCTGCTCTGGACCTTAAGGGACTCAAAAATGTATTCTGCTCTGTGAAGCATTCCGTGACTAAGTGTCCCATTTGAGACACTTGCATCCTAGGGAGCATATCCCCAGTGAGAAAAAAGCAATGACATTTCTGTGTTCTCCAGAACTCTCCTCTGCATTTGCACCATACAATTCCCTCTAGGTCACAAAGGCAACACTTACTGCTCCATCAATCCTAGAAACACAAGCTTAGCAT
The DNA here is from genome assembly GCF_045843805.1 of Urocitellus parryii. Taxonomy (NCBI): domain Eukaryota; kingdom Metazoa; phylum Chordata; class Mammalia; order Rodentia; family Sciuridae; genus Urocitellus; species Urocitellus parryii. The sequence goes on along the minus strand of NC_135534.1, from coordinate 84,479,048 downwards.
GAAAATTATGAGGAATACCCTTTAACCAAGCACAGACTGATCCCTGTGCATGATTCTGGGACATTCCTGACTACATTCTCCTACAAGCACACCCCACCTGCTCTGGTTACATTCAGAACCTTGGCAACCTCTGAGAGCACAAGTGGGGAGCCCTACACAGTCCAGCCCACACCATGCAATGGGATCCCACTTGCAATGGGATTCACACTTGTGTGTGAAGCTTGGGAAGAGCTTCCTGGCACTGTACAGCCTCCTGTCCACTACACCCAGAAAAGCCACATGGAGTCTAGAGAGACTACCAGTAAGAATAAGACATGGAGCATACCTATATCCAGGCTGTACTAATGAAGGGAAGAAGAAATGTGTTCCTCCAAAGCCTCAGACCCTCACAATGAGGAAATATGGGAAGAAACTAGAATTATAAACCTGTCACCTACGATAAAACAGAAGGGACTCAAGAGTTCCCTGAAATGTTTATAGATTTTCATGTGTGTAGAGTTGTTAAAAGGGAAGATCTGTAGCTTTCAGCAGACTCTCAATGCCCATGGGGAATGCCAGAGTTAATTTTAAGTCTAAAATAATAAGCTGAGCTATAAATTTTTAAATTAAGAAATGATTATATAAAAAGTTTATACTGTAGTTATTTAGCAAGAAATATGGTCAATACATGCATGATTTTAATAAGAATATAGACTGAATCTAAAAGATGATAAAAATGGCTTTGATAAAGGACTTTGAAAGATTTTTGTACATCAGTGCTCATGCAGCACTATTCACAATAATCAAAAGGTGGAAAAAAAACCAAATATCCATCAATGGATGAATAGATACACAATACTTTGCGTACATTCAGACTGGGACAGTGTCTAGTGTTGAAGAAGTAGAAAATTCTGATACATATTACAACGTAGATGAGCACATTATACTAAGTGAAACAAACCAGATACAAAACAACACATACTGTATCATTCCAGTTGTTGTAGGTGCCATAATAGTCAAATTAATACAGAATCCATGGATTCTGGCAACTGGAGCAGTGTGTAATAAAAAGTATTGCCTAATGGGTAGAGAACCATTTTGTGGTGAGGAAAGTTTCTGCAGATGGATAGTGTTTGTGGTGATTGTATAATTAGAATGTTTTTTATAGTCACTAAAATGGTTATAAATTATATGTTACATATGCTTAACTACAACAAAAATATTTTGATATTTAATGAAAGAAAGAGTTTCATGGACGTTCATAACTGCTTTACTTTCATTGTAATGTGTGTTTAAAGAGTTCTTTAGTATTATGAAGAACCTTCTAGACAGTAGACATGATCAAAGAATAATATATTCATGTCGGGAGAGATCACAGTAAAACTCATTAATTTGCACAATTCATATATATTAATAATTACAATTTGTTTTTTCAAAAATGCCCTTTTTCTAGGGCCAAGGCTGTAGCCCATTGGTAAAGTGGTTGCCTCGCATGTGTGAGGCACTAGGTTCGATTCTCAGCACCACATAAAAATAAATAAAGATATTTTGTGTCCATCTACAACTTGAAAAAAAAGTACACACACTTCCTCTATATAGTTTGGTCTCATTCTGTTTGTCTAATACTAAGATTCATGACTCCAGTGAGGTTTCTTTGTTTGCATTTTCCTTGGTACAGTTTTGGCAATTATATTTTTTTCAATCTACTTGAAACCCTGTTTAGATATATATATTTTCATACAATTTTGATATGAAGAATATATTTTAAGAGTTCCCCTCTTTATTTTGTGGGTACACATTAGAAATAACAAATTTATTAAACAGCAATAATGTTACAAAACCTGCCCTGGATAAAAACAATCAGACTCAATTGGTCAAAAGGTTTAGTTTCTTCAGGAGCAGTGGTTGGTGGTAGCCTGGGAAGCAGAGCATATGATACTTGTCGGGCTGTGAGGTGCTACTGGGCCTCACTTTGGCAGTGGCAAGATCCAGGGAAAGGCTGATTATGGACAAACACCCTGATGGAATTTGGGGATGAAGTAAAGAAGCTCACTCAGATTCTCTGCATCATCCATGTTGACCCATGATTGTGGAGGTAGAAGCATATACCATAGGGGAGGAAACAAGGTAATAAGAAACAAGAGGTAGGCATGGCATCTAGACCATGGTAGGTGCCACAGGCACAGCCATGTTCAGGAGTGGTCTGAGAGTCCCTGAGAGATGCTACAAGTTCCTGTGGCAGCTTATAGGGTGGGGAGATCCACTTCCTAGGCCACAGTGAGCCCTAGTTGTTATAGAGGGAGAAAGCATCAGGCATCCTCAGAAATGTCAATTCTTGAAAGTAACAGGGAACAGGTACTAGAGACAGGCTCATGCCAGAATTGCTGTATGGCTGAGAACTTCTGTGGTTCCTTCCAAGTTTCCTGAGTGGATTTGCCAGGTCTTCATTGCTACAATGAATATCCAAGGCAGACTACTTGGTAAACATAGAAATTTCCTTTGACTCATGATTTTGGAGAATGAAAGTCCAAACAGGATGATGCAGTCACCTGTAAGGGTGTCTACTGGTTGCATCATATGGTAGGGAGAGTGTGATATATCTCTGTGTATATATGGTCTCTTTCCCTCTCCTTATAATGTCACTAGGATTCTGTGATAACAGCTTGACCCTAAGGAACTTATCTAAACTAATCACAAATTCTAAATGTCCCAGACGTAAACACTATACACAGATTAACTCTCAATTCCCTTAACCATTAACATAAGACTCCTTGTTTTAATCAGGTTTTTCATCACTGTGAACAAAAGACCCAGCAAGAACAACTTAGGGAACATTTATGTGGCTCAGGGTTTCATAGGTTCCATGACTGGTCAGCTCCATAGCTCTGGGCCTCAGTGAGGCAGAACATTGCAGTGGAAGAGTGTGGCAGAGAAAAGCAGCTCAGAACACAGTAGCCAAGAAGCAGAGAGAGAAAAATCAATACTCATCAAAAGGCCCCCAGTGATCTACTTTTCTCTAGCCACACCTTACCTGCCAACAGTTTTGACCCAGTTAATCCATATCACTAGATTAATTCAACGATGAAGTCATACCTATTGTGATCTAATCATTTCTCTTATGAAAATTATTGCATTTTTAACACTTGAGCTTTTATTGGACACATAATAGGTAAACAATAGCACTCATACAGGACTAATTCTTCTGAATGAGTTCAGGGGAACAATTTATATTTGAACCCAAACACTAGGATTAGGGGTCAAAGACACAGTCACATATACAATATACTCAGTAGCCAAGATTAAGAGCATCCATTGGTGGTCAAGGCTTCTCCAAAGTCAAAGGTTCAAATCCCTCTAGTGGCAAGAAGATCCTGGAGGCCTCCACTGGATCCAGAAACATAGAGGAATAAAATTGGTCAGAGCCTACAACCTCAGCAGGTGTCATGTAGTCCCCAGTAGCATCCTTGGCAACCCTTACAGGTGGAATGAAATCAGGAGGAGTCAGTGGGACAATTTCAGGGAAATTCAGCGTGATGTTATCCAGAGATTGCAAGCAAGGGCCAGGGTGCATTGGTTCGTCAGGATCCAGTGGGGGACCCAAGGGTTGAAGATCAGGGGCACAGCAACATCCAGAAGCCTTGGCAGGAAAATAGGGCCCAGATCTCACAGATACAGAATCATTCATCAAAGCTCTATCCTCAGGCAAGGGTTGATGCTCAGAACCTGAAGCTGTGTTCCCTGTGGCCACCATTAGGAGTCCTTTGGTCTGTGTCAAGACAGTAGGCTCAGGAGCCTCCAATTCCCAAGAACAAAGAGGAATGACAGTTTTGGTCCTTGACCGGATCCTTCCAGACTTTGAGAAGCAACCTTTAACTGTAGCCCTGGGCTGCATATAACCATTTGGGGATGACATGCTACAGGTCGCAGGACATATTGGGGTGCAGCCACGGCTCCCACAGCCTGTGGCTACAGGACATTTGAGGCATCTTTTTTGCTGCCTGCGGGGGTGTCTCAGGCTAAAGGCTAGTCTCCCAGGAACCTGTTTCTGTTTTGCTGATGCGGTGGGTTTGGTGTGGTCCAGAGCTGCTGGGTCTTGCCAGAGTGGGAACTGTCTCAGGCTGGGGGAAGGTTTCCTATGTGAAAGGTCGTCCCTCCAGGTGGTCATCGCCTGTCTACCAGGCGCTGTAGGCTCAGTGTGGTTCACTACTGCCCTGTCTTGTCCGCTTTTCCACAGCTCATAGCGCTCGGGTTGCAGGATGCGCACAAAGGGGTCCATGGAGAAGCTGACCCTGAACTTCCCACAGCTGCACTGAGACGCTACTTTGCCATAATCAATCCACCTCGGAGTGGCAAAATTGATGGCCTCTGCACAGTTGAAGCCATGGTTGAAGCCAGCATGGTAGCCATAGGGGAATGTCACCATGAACTCACCAGCCTCCTGAGTCATGCGGTTGAAGGGAATGCCATTCTCATGGAGGACTGTAGGCGAGATGAGGGCCACTTTGTGCCTCAGGAAGGCCTCACAGCACTGGGAACTGCCTGGGAAAAGTTCCCTGGCCAGGCGCTCCAGGCGCTGCCCATGTTCAGGGGGCACCGCATACCATGTTTTCGGCTCCCCAAAGTGCAAGTAGTTGATGCTGTAAAGGTCCATGTCCTCCGTGTGCCATGCAAAAGTGGTCTTCCACATGCCAAAGTACAGGTAGGGCGTGTTGACACCCTCAATGACAACTCCACATTCCTGCTCCAACAGGTCCAGAATGGTTCCCAGGTGTCCCAGGTTCCACTCTTTAGTGTTCTCATCAAATAAGGAGCCACTGATGTCAGCACCATAAATTGGTGAGTCATAGAGGCGGCTCTTCCAGTACTTTCTCTCCAGATCTTCAAAATTCAGGTGAAGGGGAGTTCTATACTTTTTGCTGTCTGCCAGGACGTGATACTCTCTCACTGTCATGGCTTTCTTCTTTTTGTGGTATTGAGTGAACATACCTGCCTTCCCAAAGACCACCTGCTGCAGGGGAGTGGCTATTAAGATGTCACTGACATCATCATAGGACTGCCTGGCTCTCCATTCCTTGGGTGGAATTACCTTGGCCAGGCCAGCTCTGTGTGCCCCTTGGGATTCCATGTAGGCAATATAATTGTTGAAATCTGAGAATTCTTCCATGGTTGGGTGGAATGTCATAATGGTGCAACTTCTTGTCTGGGTACCAGAGTGAGCAGACTTCATGGTGCAATATTTTCGGCAACAAATTCTAAAACCTTAGATGAATTATAGATTCCTGAGAATGTTTGGGAATTATTTCTTCTTCTTGTCTTCTTCCTCCTTATTTTCTGACCTTCCTTCCTTACTTCTTCCTTCCTTTCTTCTTTTAAGTATCTTTGTTTATCTCTGAGGCAGTAACCCAGTCTTGAGCCTGCAATTCAATGACATATCTTTTCCAGGTTTGCTGATTCACCAAAGGTACTCTATTCTGATCAGCGGATATTTTACCCAAATAAAATTGAGTGTTTTCCAGTGGAGCAGGTACCACAATGCAAGAACTGGCTCAGCCTTCAGCTCAGGGAGTTTCCCTTTGTTGGATCTGTAAGGAATGACAATGATCAAATTATACTTATATTGTGTGCAGGTACAAATATGTAACAAATGCAACCATTAGAGCATAGCATTGCGGCCCATTCCTGTAATCCCAGCAACTCGGGAGGCTTAGGTAGAAGGATCACAATTTCGAGGCCAGCCTCAGCAACTTAGGAAGATGCCTGAGCAACTTAGTGAGACTCTGTCTCAAAATAAAATATTAAAAGGGCTTGGAAATGGAATTCAGTGATAAAGCACCCCTGGGTTCAATCTCTAGTACCCCCTCCAAAATAAATCCAACAATCATGTAAAAGTATAATGTAACAATGAAATTATTTGGAAAAAAGTGAATCCTCCAACGCTAAACTCATAGCATTTTGTAAGTAGATTCTCTTACTTTCTATTCTATAATCTTTTTTTAGAATGATTTCGGTTTATGAGGCCATGAGCATAACCTTGATGCCAAAACCAGAACAAGCCCCACTGGAAATCCCATAGGCTCAAGTTAAATTAATGGCAAATTTACAAAAATATTAAAATAGAAATAAATGATATTTTTAATTCAGCTGGGTATTAAAAGAATAATACACCACAAAGGTTTTGTTGTTTTATTTGTTTGATTATTTTAAAATTAACCTTTTAAACTTTGCATACTTAAGGCTTTAGAGGGAAACCCCAATTTTTCACTATACAGCTTTGTACAAAACTTGAGTTATGGAAGATTTAAATGAAAATATACAATCAAGGAAAAATAAATAAATAGAAGATGAATCGTACTTCATGGTTTTCAGGATCATTTAAAATCGAGCAGTGTAATGGAAAGCAGTATGGAGATGCCTCAGAAAATGTAGAAAGGAACCACCATTTGACCCAGCTATCCCACTCCTTGGTCTATACCCAGAGGACTTAAAATCAGCATACTATAGTGATGCAGTCATATCAAAGTTTATAGCAGCTCAATTCACAATAGCTAAGCTGTGGAAGCAACCTAGATGACCTTCAATAGATGAATGGATAAAGAAAATTGGAATATATCACAATGCAATATTACTCAGCAATAAAGAGGATAAAATTATGGCATTTGCAGGTACATGGATGGAGCTGGAGAGTATCATGCTAAGTGAAATAAGCCAAACCAAAGGTTCTCTGTGATAAGCAGATGCTGATCCATAATTGCGAGTAGGGGTAAGGAAGAATGAGGAAGTTTAAATTGGGCAGAAGGGAGTTCAGGAAGAGGAGGGGTGTGGGGGTGGGAAAAGTGGTGGAATGGACATTATTATCCTATATACATGTATGATTACACTACTTGCATGACTCTACTCCATGTTCAGCCAGAGGAAGAAGTTGTGTTCCATTTGTGTACAATGTGTCAAAATGCATACTACTGTCATGTATAGCTAATTAGAACAAATTTAACAGTAAAAATAAAAAGAAATAGTACATATTAAGAAAAAAATCCCGTAGTATACCTATTTACACAAATAGTTGAAAAAAGGATATTATTTCATGAGAAATATAATTAAAATAACTTAATCTCTAATAATTGCTTGATATACATTATGTATGTTTTAATTCTTAATTTTTAAAAAGAGGTAGAAATTCCCTTCATGAAGAACACTTTGTAGCAGATTTCAAACAGAAATTAATCAGAAGAGACAAAGAAGGTCCCTATATCTTAGACAAGGGAACAACCCAATAAAGATATAAAACAATAGTAAATATTCATGTCCCAGATGTCAACCCACCCAATTATATGGACAAAAGATACCACATGATATTAAATCCCACATAGACCCCACATCATAATAGTGAGTGCTTTCAGTATACCTTTATCACCAACAAACAGGACATCAAAAACATAAAATCAATTAAGATATCTCCAACCTAAATAACATTATAAATCTAATGAACATAATGGACATCTATAGAATATTCCACCACAAAACAGCTATAATTTAACTTCTTCTCAGCTGTACATGGCACTTTTTTCAAAATAGCCCATATTCTAGGCCACAAAGTAAATCTTAGCAAATACAAAAAATCTATATAACCCCATGTATCCTATTAGATCATTATGGAATAAAGCTAGAAATCAAGAGCAAGAAAAATAATAAAAACTGCATAAACACATGGAGATTACACAAAACTTTCAAAGGAAGAAGGTACAGAAGAAAAAATGAGGATAGAAATCAAGAAAGTCTCAGCAACACATAAAAATAAATAAAATAAAAGTCCATATACAACAAAAAAATATTTTATAAAAAATATATGAGAACAGAGATATAAAATATTAACATCTCTAAGACAGTATGAAAGCAGTTCTAAGAGGAAAATTTGTAGCATGGAGTGCCTACATTAAAAAATTAGAGAGGGCTAGGGATATAGCTCATTGGTAGAGTGCCTGCCTGGCATGCATGAGGCCCTGGGTTTGATTCCTAGTGCCATAAAAAGAAAAAAAAATAAGAGATCTTCCAAATAAATAACCTTATATTCCAGCTCAAGGTCTTAGAAAAAGAAGACAAACTAACCTCAAACCAGTATAAGACAGGATAACTAAGATCAGAGTCAAAAATCAATGAAATTGAGTATAAGAAAACTGCAGAGGATCAACACAACTAAGAGTTGGTTCTGTGAAAAGATGAGTAAGATGAACAAACCCTTAGCCAAATTAAGCAAAAGAAAGAGTGAGAAAGTGCAAATCAACAAGATCAGAGATGGAAAAGGAGATATTACCACAAACTCTTCTGAAATCCATGTTCTGATTACCAGAACCTATATTGAAAATTTTTACTCCAATGAACTGGGAAGTCTGGAATACATTGACAAATTCCATATACTGCCCAAATTGAATCAGGAAAATGAAGAAAACCAAAATAGACCAATATTAAGCAATAAAATTGAAACAGCACATAGAAGAGGACAAAAAAGAAAAGAAAATAAAAAAGAAAGGAAAGGGGCTGGGGTTGTGGCTCAGTGGCAGAGCGCTTGCCTAGCATGTGTGAGGCATGGGTTCGATTCTCAGAACTGCATATAAATAAATGAATAAAATGAAGTTTCATCAGCATTTTTTAAAATTAATAAAGAAAGAAAAGCCTAGGATATGATAGATTCTCATCTGAGTTCTAGCAGACTCTTTATCAGAGTTTCTCAAATTATTATATGAATATGAAAGGGAGAGAACAATCACAAACTCATTTTATGAAGCCAGTATAACCCTGATACCAAAACCAGAGAAATATGCATCAAGGAAAGAAAACTACAGACCAATATCCTTGATGAATATAGAGGCAAAAATCCTTACTAAAATATTAGCAAGCTGCATTCAAAAACACATCAAAAAGATGATACACGAAGAACAAGTGGGTTTCATCCCAAGGATGCAAGTTTCGTTCACCATATACAAATCAATAAATATAATTCACCTCTTAAACATAATTCAGGACAAAAATCACATGATCATCTCAATAGACCCAGAAAAGGCCTTTGATGAAATTCAACACACATTCATGTTAAAAACATTGGAGAAACTTGGGATCCAAGGAACGTACACTCAACATCATAAAGGCCATTTTAAAAAAAATATGTTTTAGTTATAAGTGGACCTTTATTTTTTATTTATTTATACGCAGTGCTAAGAATCAAATCCAGTGCCTCATACATGCTAGGCAAGCTCTCTACTACTGACACAACCCAAGCCCAAAGACCATTTATGACAAACCCAAAGCCAACATCATACTAAATGGAAGAAAAACTGAAAGAATTTCCTCTAAAATCAGGAAAGATACAAGGCTGTACACTCTCACCACTCTTACTCAATACAGCCCTTGAAACATTAATCAGAGCAATCAGGCAAGAAAAGGAAATCAAAGGGAGACAAACAGAAAAAGAAGAAATCAAACAATCTTTGTTTGCTGACCACATGATCTTATATCTACAAGACCCAAAATAACTCAACTAGAAGACTCCTATAGCTTATAAATAAATTTAGCAAAGTAGCAGGATACAAACTCAGCACCCACAAATCAATAGCTTTCCTATACTACAACAGTAATTCATCTGAGGAAGAAATCAAGAAAACCATTTCATTCACAATAGTCTCCTCCTCCAAAAAAAAAAAAACAGAAAACTTGGAAATTAAACTAACTTAAGGACATAAAAGAGTAGTACTGTGAAAATCATAGAACACTGAAGAAAGAAACTAAAGAAGACCTTAGAAGATAGAAAGACATCCCATGGATAGGCAGAATCAAATTGTCCAAATGTCCATACTACCAAAAGCAATATACACATTCTGTGCAATCCCCATCAAAATACTAATGACATTCTTCACAGAATTAGAAAACAACAATTCTTAAATTCATTTGGAAGAATAAGAGACCCAGAACAGCCAAAGCAATACTAAGCAAGAAAAGTGAAGAAGGAGGCACCACAATGCCTGATTTGGAATTTTACAACAGAGATGTAGTGATAAAAACAGCATGGTACTGGTGTGAAAATAGACAGGAAGACTAATGAAATAGAATAAAAGACACAGAGACAAATCCATACACTTCTAGCTGTCTGATATTTGACAAAGGTGCTAAAAATATTTTTTGAAAGACAGCCTTTTTAACAAATGGTGCTGGGAAAACTAGAAATGTAGAAAAATTAAACTAGAACCCTCTCTCTCACCTTTACAAAACTTAAATCAAAATGGATCAGACTTAGAAATTAGTCCATAAACTTTACAAGAAGAAAACATAGGGTCAACACTTCATTTTGTATTTGCTGGCACTGACTTCCTTAACAAGATTCCAAAGCACAAGAAATAAGACCAAGAATCTAAGTGGGATGCCATCAAACTAAAAGTTTTCTGCATAACAAAGGAAATGATGAAGAGCATGAAGAGAGAACCTACAGAATGGGAGAAAATCTTGGTTATCTATTCCTTTGAAGGGGTATTAATATGCAGAATATACAAAGAACTCAAAAAACTTAATGCCAAAAAATAACTCAATCAATAAATGGGCAAAAAAAAAAAAACTAAATAGAAACTTCTCAAAAGAAGAAACACAAATGGCCAACAAATGTATGGGGAAAAAAATGTTCAACATCTCTAGCACTTAGGGAAATGCAAATCAAACCTACACTAAGATTTCATCTTACTCCAGGCAAAATGACAATCATCAAGAACATGAACAATAATAAATGCTGGCAAGGTTGTGGGGGAAAAGGAACTCTTATACATGATTGGTGGGACTGCATACTAGGACAACCACTCAGGAAAGCAGAAAGAAGATTCCTCAAATAACTAGGGATGAAACCACCATATGACTCAGCAGTCTCACTCCTTGGTATTTTCCCAAAAGAGCTAAAATCAGCATAATACAGTGACATAGCCATATCAATGTTTATAGCAGTACAATTCAGAAATTAATAGAGGAGCAAAAGGAAGTCTAGCAAATTAGAAGAAGAATGTGAGGGAGAGGGAGGAAGGGAGGGCAAAGTGGAGGAGAAGAGGGAGGTTATATACTGACATAGATTTCCATGCATCTAGGAGTTTGTCTGGATGAACCCAATTACTATGTACAAATATAAAGCTCTATTTTTTTTTTTAAAAAAAAGAGTATTTTTGTAAAGCAGTAAGCAGGCAAACAATCACAAAACATGTACTTACTTATACAGGTCCAATAATTATTATTTTTAGTAGCATTCTAATTAAAATTCAATCACTGCTTAGGATTAAGAAAAAAAGTTATTAGAAACACTGCGCTCAGCAAATTTTCTAGATTCAAGGTCAGCATATAGAAATCTATACCATTCTGCACACCAGTTAATAATCAATTACAAAATGGAATAACAAAAACACTTCAATTCTCTGTTTTTTTCATTTAATGCTGGATAATGAGCAAGGTCCTTAATGTTCCAAACACATGCTCTACCACTGAATTCCACCCCTGTCTTGATTTCAAGTTTTTTAACAAGAGAAACTCAAGGTTCCAATGAAGAAATATAGACTGTAAGTGCATGCAATCCCAGATATTCCAAAGACTGAGACAGGAGGATTGCAAATTCAAAACCAGTTCAGCAACTTAGCAAGGCCCTAGCAACTTAGAGAGACCCTGTCTCAAAATAAAAATTTTAAAAGGACTTGGGATGTGGCTCACTGGATGAGTGCCATCGGATTCAATTTCTGGTACCATCCACCAAAAAAAAAAAAAGAGGATCAAAGAAGAACTTTAAAAAATAAAAATAAAAAAGAAATAGGAATATACACAATGATGAAATCTATGCAACTAACACAGTCCTGAGACACAGAAAACAGACGGAAAGTCAAAAATAAAAGGTAAAAATCATCAGTGATGCTGGGAATTTTTAGTATTGGCTTGGTTTTTTTGTTTTGTTTTAACACATTCCTTAGAATACTATACAGAGTAGACAATAAAATGAATTGTGCTATAAAAATATTTAAACAACAAACCTAACAACTTCAAACATAGCCAACTACAAATACATGACAATTGGAAAATCCTTTTCAATAAACACAAAACAATTATAAGTACATACCAATTACAAGCCTACAAAATAAATATCAATTAAAATTTCATGCAATCTATATATTACCTATCCTCAAAAATAATGAAATAAAACTGAAATCAACACTAAAAGCAATGAACCCAATCATATTTATTGAAAATCAGTATCTGTATTTTTAAATATTCACTCAATTCATGTACACTCAATTAAACGAACCAAACAATATAAAATTACACAAAGGAAAATGGAAGTTAAATTAATGATAGAATGATACATAAGCAAAAGGGAAAACAAACCAATGCAAAAGTTGAGATGGTTAATAAAACTGAAATCAGACACCTTTAAAGAAAATAAATTAACTATCTAGAACTGAGCAGAAAATATATCCAATGAAAGAGGAGCATCCTGTATTGCTGGAAAATAAGAATATGCTAAATACAAACAAAAACATTGAAGGGAGAATCCAAAGAGAAACAGAAACCATTGGAAATGGCTCTCAATGACCAGAGTTCAAATGAGTTGACCAAATTAAAACAATTTTGGGGGGCGGGGTAGTAATGGGAATTGAACCCGGAGGCACATAATCAATGAGCCACATCTGGAGCCCTTATTACTTATTTTGAGACACGGTCTCCCTAAGTTGCTAAGGGTCTTATGAAGTGGCTGACTTTGAACTCGCTATCCTCCTTCCCCAGCCCAAACTGAGGAAAATCAAATCTACTATATGAATGAACAAAGGTGTTTAATTGACAAGAACTCACCAATTTTGGTTCTTTAATTGTAACCAATGTCCCATACAAATGCAACATGTTAATATTAAGGGGAGTTGCTGGGCATGGTGGCACACATCTATAATCCCATTGACTCCCTCAGCCTCCTGAGTTGCTGGGATTACAGGTGGGTACCACCACTTCAAGCTAAAATAGTATACAATTACAGCCAAGGTACAAAATAAATATCTCTAACTTCATATAGATATACATAAATGATAGAATAACTTGAGAGAAGGGGAGAGAAGAGACAAATTTCTCCTGCAAAAGAATTCAAATAAATTCCACAGAAGCTCTGCCCTGAAGAAGAGAGCATTGTCCCTGTCCTTACTCTTGTCCTTGAATAGTGACTTCCTTCCAGAGGTGCATATGGCTAGCAGGGAAAGGGGTGGGGAGTGCATGATAGTAACTCCACAGTGGAGAAACCTGACAACCACTATTTTGGCCAGGTCAGTGTGGAGTCCTGAGTCATGTTGATAATGTGTACCCTGGAAATGATAAGATGTGATAAAAAGGGCAGAAACACAGCTACCCCATCAGATCATAGGAAAGACATCAGAGTCCAATCGAGGGGCATCCTACAGTGTGTCAGACCAGCTCTCCCCCAAAACCTCAAGTTTCTGTGCAAATGTTTCCTCAAGACCAGGGAGAGCCTGAGAAACTGTCAGGGCCAAGAGAGAGCTAAGGAGAGGTGAAAACTAGATTCATGTGGTGCTTTCATCGGGATGCTGCAATAGAAAACAGACTCTAGGCTCAAGAATAGGGAGATATGTTAGGCAAGGATTCTATACTGAGTTACATCCCCAGCTCAAACTGAGGGAAATCTACTATATGAATAACAAAGATTTTTAATTATCAAGAACTTGGGCTGGGGATGTGGCTCAAGCTGTAGCGCGCTCGCCTGGCATGCGTGCTGCCCGGGTTCGATCCTCAGCACCACATACCAACAAAGATGTTGTGTCCGCCGAGAACTTAAAAATAAATATTAAAAAAAATTCTCTCTCTCTCTCTCTCCCTCCTCTCTCCTCTCTCACTCTCTCTTTAAAAAAAAAAAACTCACTGATTTAGGTTCTTTAGTTGTAACAAATATACCACAGGAATACAAGATATTAATATTAAGGGGAGTTGCTGGGCACGGTAGTTTACACTTATGATCCCACCTGTAACTCTCCGGGAGATAAAACAGGAGGTTCGCAAGTCCAGCCTCAGAAACTTAGTGAGGCCCTAAGTAACTTAGATATAACCTGTCTAAAAATAAAAAATAAAAAGGGCACCACTGGGTCAATCCTCAGTACAAAAAAAGTGGTGGGGATAAGGATCCCTGCTCTTCTGAAGCCGGAGCCCAAACCTAAACAGTCCCTGCAAAAAAGGGAAAGTATTAAAGGGTAAGTTGAACTCACCTGGGTGTGAATAACCCTGTAAAAATGGAGTTGCCAAAAACACAGGGAGTTGAAGGTGCTGGAGATGCACTGTTGATAACTGGGTGCTCCTGGCCACTGCACAGTCTGAAACACTACTTTTATCAAGTTCATAAAAATGCAGACTCTGTTTTACTTTTTAAAAACGCTAAGTTGTTTTCACATGAGGCACTTCATTGCCGCTTTGGGGGAAAGGAGCAGGTCATTAGTAGAATGTCTCCAAAGCTGGATTGCTGTGGGGAAACACCTTTCCCTGCTAGCTTTGAGACTTCCTCTTGGCTCCCAGAAGGAGGGATTCCCTGACCTTGGCACACACAGCCACTTGGCACAAACACCTTGTGGTGAGTGGGGGAAAACTCAAATTCATCTTTATGTTCTCTCCTTCTCTGCCATCTTCATAGACTTAACTCCCTAAATCTAGAGACTTACTGGGACCTGACCCCCACCATCCTTTCTACCCATGTCAGCCAATCTGGACTTTCCAGTGACCTTTTTTGACATAGTGCTCTCAAAAGGACAGCAATTCCTTCTCTAGACTGGGCCTCTTCTCTAACTGGGCCATTTTCTTTCCATTTCCTGCAAGTCAGGGTTGGCTTGTGAAAAGCTGTTAAACATTATGCTAAAGCTGAAATACCAACCCTCACTCAAAACTCTCCCTATTCAGAGCATCTCATAAATAAATCATTGGGTCTTATGACTTTCTGATTTTAGTATCCCCTCCAAGAAGGAGTTTTACCATTGTTGTATACTATTAATTATGGTCTGCCATGTCCTGCCATTAGTACCAATTTGTTTATAAAAAATATATATATACTTAACAGCCAGGCATGATGGCACACGTCTACAATTCCAGCAGTTTAGGAAGCTGAGGCAGGATGATTGCAAGTTTAAAGCCAGTCTCACCAACTTGGCATGGCCCTAAGCAACTTAGCAAGACCTGTCTCTAAATGAAAAAAAAAAATGAAAAAAAAAAAAGTCAGGTTGGGGAGGTAGCTTAGAGGGTAAATGACACTGGATTCAATCCCTGGTACCAAAAAAAAAATTAAATATCTTTAATAAAATTAGATACAGTTAAAAAGGAAATTCAAAGAATTAATATTAAAAAATTCTTTTTTAAATCAGGGCATAAAATGAACCATAAACAATAAAAAACCTAACACCTAATATAGATGACAACAAAAAAGAAAAAAAAAATGATTTCTTTGAAAAAACTACAAAATAAATCACAATGATAAAATAGGAGACACTGCCATAAATTTATCAGAGGTCCTTGGTTTTAAAAGTATTGTTGAATCTTACCAACAACATGGTGGTAACATTTCCTCAAAAGTAAAACATCCAAGAAGGCCCACCAGAGAAACAGAGGGACCTACCTTCCCCAGCAAATTCTAGAGTTAGGTGGAGACACTCCAGCACACAGAGAAGGCTTCCTCTGCACACCTACTGTCCACAGGAAGCCCAGACCCTGAGGACCCTGTTTTATACCTGAGCTCAGCTTCAATCTAATCAACACCCACCTAATGTAATCACAGGGCTGGGTTCTAGGATCACCAGCCCACTTAATCCAATGCCATCCACCCTCCTCTTTTCTTAATTCAATCAAATCAAATCTAAGAAAGAGATTGAACATCAAGGATGGGAAAAGACAAACAGGCTAAAATTAAGCAAAGGAACCTGACATATCAAACTGTAGTAGCACTCGCCTCTTAGCCCAGCCCCTTAAGAGGGAAGCTGAAGCCAGATTGCAAGTTTGAGGCCAGCTTTGTCTATGTAGGAATACCCTGTCTCCAAATAAAAAAGAAAAAGCTTGGGAATAAAGCTCAGTGGTAAGACTTTCCTGGGTCAAATCACCAGTACAAAAAAAAAAAAAAAAAAAAGGAAAGAAAGAAAGAAAAAGAAAGGAAGGAAGGAAGGAAGGAAGGAAAGAAAGAAAGAAAGAAAGAAAGAAAGAAAGAAAGAAAGAAAGAAAGAAAGAAAGAAAGAAAGAAAGAAAGAGAAAGAAAGAAGAAAAGAAGAAAGAAAGGGGCAGAAACAAACAAACCTAGCACAGCAATACTAATGTCAGATAGATCCGTGGGATCAAAGAGAGATTTTCATAGCTATTGAAAAGAAAAACTCCGAAGAAGCATACTGCAGTGGTGAACTTTGGCAGCTAACCAGTCAGCAGCCAAACCTAGAGAACCAAGTCTGAGAGCCACAAGGTAAATCTGACCAATCTTCTACCAGGCTTGGAATAGTGCTTTATTTTGACACCACTCCCTCAGAAGCTGACAGAGTAGAAAAGGAAAGAAACAATGTCATCAAGTATGAACAACTAAACAAATTTCATCACATCACCTGCAACAAACAAAAAACCAATGAAGGAAAAATACTTTTTAATGTACATAAAATATTTGGGCTATGGATATGGCTCAAGCACTAAGGCGCTCGCCTGGCATGCGCAGGGCGCTGGGTTCCATCCTCAGCATCACATAAAAATAAAGATGTTGTGTCCACCGAAAACTGAAAAATAAATATTAAAAAGTTTTCTCTCTCTTCTCTCTCTCTCTCTCTTTAAAAAAATAAAAATATACATAAAATGTTTGCAAAACTTAACCATGCAGAACTACAAAAAACATCTATAAAAATTTCAGACAATATTGAGCACTTGATCACAATTAAATAACATTGAAACTATAAAAGTGCATATTTACTTAAAATTTAATATCCACATTTCTTTAAAAAATCTATTCACAAAAAAAAAAAAAAATCTATTCATCTTTGTTAAACTGTGTGAAAACAAATGAAAACCAAACCAAGCAAAAGTCAATGAAGTATAAAAATACTGATAAAATGATAAAGGGGAAAACATATATGAAATTGAGATGGTTAATAAAACTGCAATCTCATATTTTTAAAGAAAAATAAAATGAAGAAGCGACAACACTGATGAACAAGAATTTTCTAGGTCTGGGCAAGGAAATACATGAGACTGAAGCTTTTTGCATTGCCTGAAAATGAGAATGTGCCAAATGCAAACATAAACATGGGCAGGAATATCAAAGGGAAGCATAAACCATTAATGAAAATGGCCCCAGTGATCACAGCTGGAGTGACCCGGAGCTAAATGAAGAGAGTGTACAATTATAATCCATGGTACAAAATCAGTGTCTCTAAGGTGGTACAGATATACATAAATGATAGAATACATTGAAAAAGGGGGAGAAGAGACAAATTTCTCCTGCAGAAGAATTCAAATAAATTCCACAGAGGCTCTGCCCTGAAGAGGGGAGCATTGTCCCTGTCCTTACTCTTGTCCTTGAACAGTGACTTCCTTCCAGAGGTGCCTATGGCTATCAAGGGAGGGGGTGGGGAGTGCATACTAGTAACTCCACAGTGGAGAAACCTGAAAATGACTGTTCTGGCCAGGTCAACGTTAAGTGCTGAGTCATGTTGATAGGTGTACCCATGATGTGATGGGATGTGATGGGATGTAAAGTGATGAACAGAGCAGAAACACAACTACCCCACCTGATCATGGGAAAGACATCAGAGTCCAATTGAGGGACATCCTATAGTATGCCAGACCAGATTCCCTCAAAATCCTCAAGTTTCCTCATACCAGGCAGAGCCTGAGAAACTCAGAGCCAAAAGAGAACTAAAGAGAGGTGCAAACTAGATGTAATGTGATGCTTTAGTCAGGACTCTGCAACAGAAAACAGACGCTAGGCTCAAGAATAGGGAAATATGTTAGGCAAGGACTCTCCAGTCTGAACCAAGGGAAATCTGATATATGAATAAACAAAGGCTTTTAATTATCAAGAATTCATTGATTTTGGTTATTTATTTGCAACAAATGTACCACACGAATGCAAGATGTTAATGTTGAGGGGAGTTGCCAGGCAGGGTGGCACACACCTATAATCCCATCAATTCCAGAGGTTCACAGAAGCATTGCAAGTTCGAGGCCAGCCTCAGTAATTTAGTGAGACCTTGTCTCCAAAGAAAAGATAAAAGTGGGCTGGGATGTAGTTCAGTAATACAGCGTCCCTGAGTTAGATCCCCAGTACCAATAAACAAACAAACAAATAAGGAAGCTGTAGGGAAATGGAAGGGGTGTTGTATGGCAGTCACTGTTCTATGCTTAAACTGTATGTAAATCTGAAACACTTAAAAATGCAACATTTTTCCAAAACAATATTAGGAAGGAAGTTTAGAAATACAATCAGGGTTTTTAAAAGTTTACAAAACAATAAAATGCAACATAAATCAAATGATTCTGTTAATGATTATATGCCTCTTACATGCTTTAGAACAGAAACAACTTGATGTTTTTTAAAATTGTGCAATGTAACATATTTATTGGATATTTACATGATACATACATATGTACCATGAACAAATAACACACTGACCAAAAGTGAGACCCCATTAGGGGTCAAGAAGCAAAACTTGCCCTGCACCTGACTGCTCTTTTCTTCCACAGATCACAGCCCTTTCGCTCTCCTAGACTCACCCTGGTCTAACTTCAAGGGCTTAATTTTCCTTAGCAGTACAAAATTAAAATTTTGACTATTTTATAGCATTGCACAGTTTTATATAAAACATAATTATATATAGTAATGTATTTTATGTATCTTCATATTGCTTTATGTGGCTATACTTGGTTCTGCTTTCCTACCATAAGGTATTCAGCAGACTAAGTATTTCTGCTCTTGATGGGCATTTGGATTATTCTCACTTTTGGCCCCTTCCAAACAACACTGCTCTGAACAATCTCAGACATGTTCAATATATAGACATTTCAGTCAACAAGTCACCATATTGAGGATTTTTGCATAAGTGTTCATCAGGTATATTGGTCTGAAATTTTCTTTCCCTGATGTGTCTCTGCCTGGTTTTGGTCTCAGGATGATACCAGCTTCATAGAATGAGTTTGAAAGGGTTCCTTCCTTTTCTAGTTCATGGAATAATTTGAGGAGTATTGATATTAATTCTTCTTCGTAAATCTTGTAGAACTCAATTGTGAATCTGTCTAGTCCTGGGCTTTTCTTGTTTGGTAGGTTTTTGATGGCATATTCTATTTCCTTGATTGAAATTGATCTGTATAAATTGTGGATGTCCTCTTGACTCAGTTTGGGTTGATCATATGCCTCTAAATATTTTTTGGTGTCTTCAAGGTTTTCTATTTTATGAGAGTACAAATTTTCAAAATAGTTTCTAATTGTCTTTCACATTTCAATAATGTCTATTGAGGTATTTCCTTTTTCATCCTGAATTTTAGTAATTTGAGTTTTCTCTCTCTTTTTGTTAGGGAAGCTAAGGGATTATCAATTTTATTTATTTATTTTCAAAGAACCAGATTTGTTTTAACAATTTTTTGAATTTTTTTTGTTGTTGTTTGTTTCCAATTCATTGATTTCTGCCCTGATTTTAATTATTTCCTTTCTTCTACTACATTTGTTGTTGCTTTGTTCTTCTTTTTCCAGGGTTTGGGATGTAATGATAGAGCCCTTGTCTGTTGAGATGGAGTTGAAAAATCCCTATCATCTACTGACCTCAGAGCCTTCCTAATATTATGGAGCAAGCAATTACTTGTATGTTTATTTTGAAGCTGGTGGAAACAAACCCATTGTGCTGCCAGTTGTATAAAAATGTAGCATATACAATTACATACAGTACATAATATTTGAAAATAAAAATAAATGACTATGCCCCAGGTTTATGTATTTTCTATACTGTATTATTTATTGTTGCTTTAGAGTGTCCTCCTTCTACTTACAAAAAGTTACTGTGAACACTTGCTGGCGAAGCCTTTTATCTCACATTTACCACATTTATTGATTGCAATATTCTCTCATCTTTGATCTAATCTCATATGATTCTGTCTGTCATGACCCCTGAACATACAAAAAGTACTGCTAGTATTACCAGGAAAAGGCCATATCAAGAGATGGACCTGGAAATGAAATTAGAAGTGATTGAGGACTACCAAGGCAGAAAATCCGTGATGTTTTTTTCTGGCCATTCAGGCATGTCCAACTCCACTGGGGCTTTGAACTGAAACAGTAACAAAGTGAGAAAACCTGCTGAAGGATCTACTTCATTGAAGGCAAGGAGACTAATCAAAATTGGAGTCAGGTCTGTGAGATAGGCAGAAACTTCTAATGACTGGATTAAAGACCAGAGAGCATTGGGACCTTCTCAGCACCATGATAATCCCAGCCAAAGCATAAAGTTTGTGATGACTAAAGAAAAAACTGAATCTGATTACAATGTTGAATTTACTGCTGGCTCTAAGTGGTTTAAACCATTCAAGAATTTTTATTAATTACATAATATGAATGGGAGTAGAGTATCTGTGAATGCTGATATGAAGCAGATGGAGGATACTGGGAAATTCTAGAAAAGTTGATGTGTGTGTGTGGGGGTGGGGGGGTTGGGGACATGGCTAGCCAGAGTGTATCCTCAATATAGACAAACCCTTCCAATTCTGGAAACAGATGTCTGAAAGGACTTTCATCCATACTGAGGCCAATTCAATGTCAGATTTTAAGGCTTTTAGGGATAGGATTATAGCCTTCCTTGAGAGCAATGTTGCAAGCAACAAATTGAAACCTGACAGAGCAAGAAACCCAGGTCTTCAAGCATATCCTAACTGCACATGCCCACAAAGTACAGGAGCAATAAGAAGTCAGAGATTACCCAGCTCCTCTTCCAAGATGCCCTGCTGAATTGCTGTTCTGTCAAAATGGAAAAGTACTGTTCAGAGAATAATACACCACTTAAGATTTTGCTCATCTAGGTTTGTATAAGTACACTGTGATATTTGCACAATGACAAAATCACCTGATGACACATTTCTCAGCATATATCTCCATTATTAAGTGTTACATGGTTGTATATTAGAGGTCTTATGTACTCATACTTTACATCTCCTGATCATAGAAAAGTGAATGCAATCTATCGTGTACACTTTTTTTCAATGGTTTTCACCAATATGCACACTTACTAAGTTTGTGTGAGGCTGTTCCTTGCTCTTTACTTTTGCAAACCTTAGGTAAATATCAACCTTTTTAGTTTTAGTCAATCAGGGAAAGTATCTCATCAGGATTTGAATTTCCTTGATTATTGATGAGAATAGGCAATTTTTATGTTTATTGATCTTTTGGATATTCTTTCTCTTTTTAAATTTTACTTTGAGAAAGAATCTTGCTAAGTTACTTAGGGCCTTGCTAAGTTGCTGAGACTGACTTTGAACTCATGATCCTCCTACTGTGACTTGAATGATTTGGGGGGGGATGGATACTGGGGATTTAACTCAGGGGCATTCAAACACTGAGCCACATCTCCTGCCCATAATTGTATTTTATTTAGAGGCAGGGTCTCATTGAGTTGCTTAGCACCTCGCTTTTGTTGAGGCTGGCTTGGATCTCTCAATCCTCCTGTCTCAGCCTCCTGAGCCACTGGCATTATAGGCGTGCACCACAACTCCTGGCTTTGAATGATTTTTTCCCCCTGCTCTCCAACTTAGTTCCCTCTTTCAATTCACCCATTTTAAAATATTGATCTTAAAAATCCTGTTCCCTTTTAGTTTGAATAGTACCCCGAAATATTTTACCTAATAGAGAATCCCCAAATGTTCAGCCCTGTTTGATGCTTTTCTTTTATGTATTTTTAAATAATCATTTATCAGTCACTTAAATATAGTTTATTTGATTTCATAGTTTAAAAAATCAAGGTTCATAATATTTAATAACATTAAATAAATATTTAATAACAAAGCTACAGAGCTGAGGAGTAGATAAGTATATTTTTTGGTTGGAAATATTTAAATTTTTTTAAATTATTTTTTTATGTATGTATGACAGTAGAATGTATTCCAATTCTTATTACACATACAGAGCACAATTTTTCATATCTATGGTTGTATACAAAGTATATTCACACCAATTCGTGTCTTCATACATGTACTTTGAATAACGATGTCCATCACATTCCACCATCATTTCTAACCCCATCCTTCCTCCCTTTCCCTCCTATCCCTCTGCCCTATCTAGAGTCCCTCTACTCCTCCCATGCTCCCTCTCCCTATCCCACTATGAATCAGCCTCCTTACATCAGAGAAAACATTCAGCATTTGGTTTTGGGGGATTGGCTAACTTAATTTAACATTATCTTCTCTAACTCCATCCATTTACCTGCAAATGCCATGATTTTATACTCTTTTATTACTGAGTAATATTCCATTATGTATATATGCCACATTTTTAATCCATTCATCTGTTGAAGGGCATCTAGGTTGTTCCACAGTTTAGCTATTGTGAGTTGTGCTCCTATAAACATTGATGTGGCTGTGTCCCTGGAGTATGCTGTTTTTTTTTTCTTTTTTTTTTTTTATTGGTTGTTCAAAACCTTACACGGCTCTTGACATATCATATTTCAGACATTAGTTTCAAGTGAGTTATGAACTCCCATTTTTACCCCAAATACAGATTGCAGAATCACATCAGTTACACATTCACCTTTTTACATAATGCCCTATTAGTAACTGTTGTATTCTGCTACCTTTCCTATCCTCTACTATCCCCCCTCCCCTCCCCTCCCATCTTCTCTCTCTATGAGTATGCTGTTTTAAGTCCTCTGGGTATCATCTGTTGCAGAAAGGCTCTTCACCTTCACACTTACTGAAGAAGGCAGAGAAGTAAAGTGTAGGTGATACAGAAGACCTGCTAGCTTGAAGAATCAGAGAAAAAAGATAGGAATGACTAGCCTCCCCCTTGGGTTTTCCAGGCAATCAGTCATCTCAACTGCAATGGAGCAAAGTAACATTGGTCTCTTCCCTTGCATCACTTATTGTTCTAATTTTTGCATTGGTTAGTACCTATAATTTTTATAAATAAATTATTAGCATCAATGTCTCACATGTTTTACATTGGGGAAAATACTGGTGTTGGGGCTAAGAGAACTAAGTAGACAATTAGAGAAACCATTATTATTTTAAGGACTATCCATTGCTTGTTTCTTGGTGCATATTTAAAATGAGAGGAGACCAAGTGTTGATTTTTTTCAAATGCCTGTCAACAATGATAAAAATAATCACATACTTCTTACTCTTGGATCCATTTATAGGATTCTTACATTTAATTTATTTATAGTATTCCAGATTGAAGCCAGGGCTTCATGTATGCTAGGCAAGCACTCTACCATTCAGCTATATGCTCAGCTCTTAAATTTTCTTATTCAAACTGTTAAAAGAAGCAACCCTCATGCTAATGAAATTTTTATTTTATTGAGCAATTAAAAGCAAAACAAAGCAAAAATGAGGGCTTGGGACATAACTCAGTGGTAGAGTACTTGCCTAGCATGTGTGAGGCCCTGGCTTCCATCACCAGTACCACAAAACAATGAAATAAAAAATTAAACCAAAAATGATTCGCAAATCTCACAGCCTCAGAAATAAAACAAGTTTAGAGAACATCAATCAACAATGTGATCTGACAGCATTTACACAAACATAAAAGTGAGGTATAGAGACAAATTAATTGGTTAGTGGTTAATTGGTTAACTATTTGCAGAGTTTCCTACAATTAGCAACAGTTTAGCTACTGTGATGTAACTCCACATTAGTTTGGTCTGTTGGGCCTAGTGTGAATCCCAGTTCATACCAACAGTCTACATGTTTTATCTAACAGAACTATTATTGCCTACAGGCAATGATCTCCATTAGTCATTATATAATTATTCTTTTAATGGGATTAATATCTCTTAACTAATATTTAACTTGATATTTTTGCATCAATCTTCATAAATAAGTTTTATTTATAATTTTATCATTATGCAAGATTGTCATGATTTTTTACCAATATTGTGTTGACTTTACAACTTGGAGTTTCTTCTTTTTAAATGCCCAAAATGATTTGGAAACAGGTATCACATAATTACTTTGTAATATTATTTCCTCTGGGGAATTTTTAAATAGTAGATCTTTTGACATCTTTCTGTATTTCTTTCTTTTTTTTTTTTTCTTTCTTTCAATGGGGAAATCTCACTATGTTTCCCAGGTTGGCCTTGAACTCACATTCTCCTGCTTCCTGCCTCCTGCCTCAGCCTCCTGCATAGCTGGGCTTAACAGGCATGGGCTACCACACCTGGCTTTTGTATATTTCTTTCTTTCTTTCTTTCTTTCTTTCTTTCTTTCTTTCTTTCTTTCTTTCTTTCTTTCTTTCTTTCTTTTTTTTTTTATTTTTTTTGTGTGTTTGTGTGTGTGTGCCAGGGATTTAATGTATGGCCACTTAATCAGGGTCTCAAAATTACTCAGGGCTTTGCTAATTTGTTGAGCCTGGGTATGAATTTGCAATCCTGCCTCTGCAGGGATTATAGGCTGGGATTATAAGAATGCACCAGCTTTTCTATTTTTCTGACATAGAAATTTATGGTTTAGATTTTCTAATTAAATTAGTTTTAGTAAGTTAATTTTCTAGAAAAATGTACATATTATTCAAGCTTTCTGTTGATTTATTATGATTTTAATTATTATTATTTTAATTTTATTTTCTAGAGGTCCATGGTGATTGAACGCAGAGCCTTGTGCATGCAAGGCAAGCACCCTACCAACTGAGCTATATCCCCAGCCCCGATTTTAGTTATTCTTAATCATTAATTCCTGTGTGTTTCCTCTATCAATTCCTTCCTGCTACTCATTATTTGTCCTAACTTTTTGAATCAGAATCTTGATCCATTTAATTTCATCCTATCAATTTGACTGAAAAAAATATCCAACACTGCATATCCTCTTCAAGGCTGTCTTCACTGAATCTCATATATTTCTGCACATATGTGTACTAATCTTGAAATCTAAAAACTCTCCAGTAATACATGTTGTGTCCTAGGCATTGATCTTAACACTTTAGGGTATTACCTCATAGAACTATTGGACCAGGCACATGAGGTAGATGTCATCTCTTTTTTAAGTTGAGGAATCTGTAATCAACAAGTAATTTTCAAGGCCACACATGCTGGTAAGAGATGGAACTAAGTTTCAAACTCAGGCTGTATGACCCAGAGTTCATACTGTTATTTATTCTGATTTCTGACAACTTGGCTTTTTCTGGCTTTTTTTTTCTCTCTAATTCAATAGAGAATTTTTAACTTTCCAGAAAAGGACTTCCAGATTCTCTGATTTTTAAATGTATTCCTACTCTTATTGCACTGTATTTTAGAATGTTCACATTTTTTTTTTACTTTGGTTTAAAAATGTATTTATGTTTTCTTCCCACCCTAATATATTGTCAAATTTGATCCTCTGGCACTTGAAAAAAGCAAGTATCTTTATCACCAGGTACATAAATTCCACCTTATTGTTAATGTGAATTATTTATATCTTTATGTTTGTCCATTTGTTTTTTTGTTTGGACTGAGATGAATTAGATTCTACTTTTAATGTTTGTTTCAACTTGTATTTTATCTAGTATAATTTATCCAAGCTGCATGAATGTTCACGATTGCTTTATTTTCAGTGTGAACTTTAGCCTTTAGCATAATTAAAAGCCCTTCTATGTATTTTTGGTCTCAATTACAGTTTTTCTAATATTAAAGTGTGTGGCTCTATTTTTGTTTGCATTATCTTTGATAGCACCACCAATTCTTTTGGGTTCAGCCTTTTTATTTTAGCTCTATCTCCTTAATCTAATTCTGAGTTCGAAAACACATTTTAAGAGCAGGGTGCGGTGGTAACCATCTGTAACTCCAGCTGCTGGGGAGGCTGAGGCAGAGAAATTGCATGTTTGAGGTCAGCCTTAGCAACTTAGCAAGACCCAGTCTTAATAGAAAAGGGGTGGGAATGTGGTTCAATGCTTCCCTACAATATGTGAGGCCCTGACTTTGAAACACAGTACAAAAAAAACAAAAATCATACACACCACACGTGTGTATACAGATTTATATTATATATACACATTTATATTTTTTAATTCAACTATCTTTGCAGGTACAAGAAGAAATTCCAAATTTATTTATTAAACAAACAAGAAATAACAAATTCATTTATTAAATATCACAAAAGTACAAAACACCTAGTGTCAGAACACTCAGTCCTACTCCAAAAAGTCAGAAGTTCTAGTTTCTGCATGAACAATGGTTGGTGGTGGACTGGGAGGTAAAGCATGTCAATGTTTAAAGAACTTTGATAAGCCCTGGGCTTCACTGAGGCTATAGCAATGTCCGATGGAAGCTAAAGTCAGTGGCTTAGAGGCCCACATTCAACTTGGGATGAAGTGAGGCTCAGTCATCCTATATTGGCTCAAATGATTGTGGGGGCCAGAGAGGAACACCACAGGGGAGATATCCTGAGGGTGACCTAAGAAGCAAGAGGTGGTCATGATATCCAGGTCACAGTAGGGGCCAAAGGCACAGCCATGATGAGGAGTGGGCTAAGAGTCCTTGAGAAATACCACAACCTCCTGTGGCAGCTTATGGGGTGGGAAGGTCCACTTCTGTGGCACAGTGAATCCTGGTTGCCATAGCGGGAGAAAGCACAAACATCTCACTGGTCTCCACTCTGGGGTCTCCACAGGTGAAAGACTCAGGCCTGAATTGTTGCTTGATGAGGATATTCTGTGGTTCCAAGTGTTAGGAGTCAGAGGCACAGCATTTGGCAATATATTAAATAGCCATGGATTCAGAGGTTTGAGAGCAACCATTAATAAAGTTATTTTAGGCCTCAAAGGTGCAGCATCATCTAGCTTCAGCTGGGAGGAATCCCACCCAGAGACATAAGGGATTTTGGCAAACTTAGTTGAGTCTAAATTCCTAGAGGAAGAGTGGTTCAACACTACAACTTCTGCAAGGTTCATAGGGGTCTTTTAGTACCCAAAATGGCCCTGAAGAGCCTTCTAAAAGGCATAATAACATTGGAAGCAGCCCGCAGGACAATTTCAGGGAGACAACATGGTACTGTTGTCCAGAGAGAGCAAGCATGGACCAGGGTGCATCAGGAACCAGTAGGGGCCCCAAGGGTTGAAGATCAGGGGCACAGCAGAATCCAGGAACCAAGGCAGAAAAATGAGACCCAGGTCTTACAGACTGTGTAAATGCCATCCAAAGGCAGGCACTGAGGCTCTGTGTTGCAAGCTGTTCTCTTGATGCAGATCAAACGGTGACTCTTGGTTGGAGTCTGGAAAGTTGTCTCACAAATTGAGTCCCACTTTGCAAAGACCACAACCATGATTATCACATCTACCAGTTGATAGAGTTATGGTGGATGCATAGCATTTCTTGACAGAGTCACAACAGGCAACAAGTGAAATTAATGACTGTACCAGGCTTTGCATCAGCTGTGTAGCCTTAGGAGGGGCATCTGGACCCTGGGCTTATGAGTACACTCAAGAGCTGCCAGCCAGCACAGTTCTCCAGAAACAATAAGCATCTAGGTATCTCTCAAGAGCATCCAGTCCTCTCTGTGGTCAGCAGCTCTGGCTTAGTCACTTCTTGGACTCAGTGTGGTCCACTACTGCCCTGTCTTGACCGCATTTCCACAGCTCATAGTGCTCAGGTTGCAGGATGCGCAAAAAGGGATCCATGGAGAAGCTGACCTCTCCAGAACTGCACTGAGACACTGCTTTGCCATAATCAATCCATCACAGAATGGCGAAATTGATGGCCTCTTCACAGTTGAAGCCAGGGTTGTAGACAGCATGGTAGCCATAGGGAAATGTCACCATGAACTCACCAGCCTCCTGAGTCACGCGTTGAAAGGAATGCCATTCTCCTTGAGGACTGTGGGGGAGATGAGGGCCACCTTGTGCCTCAGGAAGGCCCCACAGCCCTGGGAACTGCCCGGGAAAAGCTCCCTGGCCAGGAGCTCCAGGCGCTGCCCGTGTTCAGGGGACACTGCATACCCTGTTTTCAGCTCCCCAAAGTGCAAGTAGTTGATGCTATAAAGGTCCATGTCCTCCGTGTGCCACGCAAAAGTGGTCTTCCACATGCCAAAGTACAGGTAGGGCGTGTTGACACCCTCAATGACAACTCCACATTCCTGCTCCAGCAGGTCCTGAATGGTTCCCAGGTGTCCCAGGTTCCACTCTTTAGTGTTCTCATCAAATAAGGAGCCACTGATGTCAGCACCATAAATTGGTGAGTGAGTCATAGAGGCAGTTCTTCCAGTAGTTTTTCTCCAGGTGTGGGGGAGTTCTATACTTTTCACTGTTTGCCAGAAGGTGATACTCTCCCACTGTCATGGCTTTCTTCATTTGGTGGTATTAAGTGAACATACCTGCCTTCCCAGAGACCACCTGCTGCAGGGGAGTGGCTATTAAGATGTCACTGACATCATCATAGGACTGCCTAGCTCTCCATTCCTTGGGTGGAATTACCTTGGCCAGGCCAGCTCTGTGTGCCCCGTGGGATTCCATGTAATTTCCACTAAATCTAGGAGTAGATCTTGAAATGATTTATCATGCCTAGAGCACAACACTTGCCTCATATGCTTGTGCCTTTTACTACTCAGAGGCATCTGTTTTCTCCAGGAGTTAAACAAAAGTTCATGAATTGGAAGCAGAGATTATCATCTGGCATTTTCTAATTCCCCACATCCCTGAACAACCTTGCAATGAAGGATTATAATGTCAGCAGGGGGCACAGATCTTCACTTTCTCAATCAAGACCTAGAGTCGTGTTCTAGTTTCTTGCCCTAGGAGCAGACTTCAAGAGCTCAGCACTGGGGGTATTTCTTTAGAAGTGCCCTTGGGGTACATATGGGTAGGGGAAAGGGAGGGGACTGAGGCAGGGTTGAGCAAAGGAAAAGTTGAGCTCAGGTTCAGTCTCAAAGACAGTCATAGCCAATCCTTCAAGGAACTCTGAGCTGAACTGGCCCTTCAGAGTTGTCCCAGGTGGAGCACTGTGGCCAAACTTTCATGCCTCAGCATGGAGCAGTCATTGGACATGGGCTTCCCTGAGAAGAGCCATGGCCTTGGGTGAGGCATCTCTCCACAGCTGTAGGAACTGGCAGCTGAAACCTGTGTCCATGCACACCAGGGGCAATAAAACTTCATCTGAAGGAATAAAAGCCTCCACCTCTCAGTCCTTATCAGATATAAGTCCATGTGAGATCTGCTGTGAACCAGCAGCCCCCTAGGGCTGCTCCCTGCCAAGAAATACAGTGAGCTTCCATCTTGTGATCCCACCATCTCAATATTGACTTACTCTCCCTTTCAGTTGGACATTTCCCTCCCATCTTCCTCTGTTCCTGGAGTTCCTGAGTTCAGTCTCTCAGCCTTGTTTTCCATCTCTTGTAACATTAGGAAAGACAGAATTGCCATCTGGATGAGATAGGATTAAGATACTGGGTTTTGCTGCCTTTACTCAGGACCTCAAACATATATCAACTTCTTATTTCTCATGTCTTCAACTTTACCTGGTGTTTCCAATTCTAGAGCCTTACTGAAATTCTGTGGGGAGGAGTAAAGATGGCTGTTACTGAGGAGAGGGGGCTTGCTTCTCTGAAATATTTCTTTCTCTATCCAAACTAGCATTTTCAACTTCAAAAATACATTCTGCATTTGTCCACTGTGTGCATTTTCAACACTACCAATAAAGTCTAAGTTAGCATTACTCTCACTTGTATTATCTAGATGGTCTAGCTGCTACTCCAGCCCCCACATTTTTCACACGACTAAGCTGATTATTGAAATTTGGAAATCATATCATGTCAACTGCTGTTTTCAACTTCTAATGCCTTCTCCTTTCAAGTTGCAAAAGAATCAAACACTTACCATGAGACACAAGGCCCACATACTCTGGCCCTGCCTCTTCTTCCTTTCTATGCCCCAGACACAAATGAGCTTCCTTTCTATTCCTAAGAAAACATAATCACTCTGCTCTGCATTAGGCCTGTTGCACATATGGATTCCTGAAAGTGGAAAATCCTGCTCTGGACCTTAAGGGACTCAAAAATGTCTTCTGCTCTGTGAAGCATTCCGTGACTAAGTGTCCCATTTGAGACACTTGCATCCTAGGGAGCATATCCCCAGTGAGAAAAAAGCAATGACATTTCTGTGTTCTCCAGAACTCTCCTCTGCATTTGCACCATACAATTCCCTCTAGGTCACAAAGGCAACACTTACTGCTCCATCAATCCTAGAAACACAAGCTTAGCATGAAAATTATGAGGAATACCCTTTAACCAAGCACAGACTGATCCCTGTGCATGATTCTGGGACATTCCTGACTGCATTCTCCTACAAGCACACCCCACCTGCTCTGGTTACATTCAGAACCTTGGCAACCTCTGAGAGCACAAGTGGGGAGCCCTACACAGTCCAGCCCACACCATGCAATGGGATCCCACTTGCAATGGGATTCACACTTGTGTGTGAAGCTTGGGAAGAGCTTCCTGGCACTGTACAACCTCGTGTCCTCTACACCCAGAAAAGCCACATGGAGTCTAGAGAGACTACCAGTAAGAATAAGACATGGAGCATACCTATATCCAGGCTGTACTAATGAAGGGAAGAAGAAATGTGTTCCTCCAAAGCCTCAGACCCTCACAATGAGGAAATATGGGAAGAAACTAGAATTATAAACCTGTCACCTACGATAAAACAGAAGGGACTCAAGAGTTCCCTGAAATGTTTATAGATTTTCATGTGTGTAGAGTTGTTAAAAGGGAAGATCTGTAGCTTTCAGCAGACTCTCAATGCCCATGGGGAATGCCAGAGTTAATTTTAAGTCTAAAATAATAAGCTTAGCTATAAATTTTTAAATTAAGAAATAATTATATAAAAAGTTTATACTGTAGTTATTTAGCAAGAAATATGGTCAATACATGCATGATTTTAATAAAGAATTTAGAACTGAACCTAAAAGGTGATAAAAATGGCTTTAAAAAAGAACTTTAAAAGAATTTTGTACATCGGTGCTCATGCAGCACTGTTCACAATAGTTAAAAGTTGGGAAAAAAAAAACAAATATCCATCAATGGATGAATACATACATAAAATGTTGTGTACATACAGACTGGGACAGTGTCTAGTGTTGAAGAAGAAAATTTTGATACATGTTGCAATATGAATGTGCACATTATACTAAGTGAAACAAACCAGATACAAAACAACACATACTGTATTATTCCACTTGTTGCAGGTGCCATAATAGTCAAATTAATACAGAAATGAAGTAGAATGATGGATTCTGGCAGCTGGAGCAGTGTGTAATAAGAACTATTGCCTAATGGGTAGAGTACCACTTTGTGGTGAGGAAAGGCTCTGCAGATGAATAGTGGTTGTGTAGATTATATAATTAGAATGTCTTTTATAGTCACTAAAATGGTTATAAATTATATGTTACATATACTTAACCACAAGAAAAATATTTTGATATTTAATGAAAGAAAAATTTTCATGGACGTTCATAACTGCTTTACTTTCATTGCAAAGTGTGTTTAAAGAGTTCTTTAGTATTATGAAGAAACTTCTAGACAGTGGATATGATCAAAGCATGATATATTCATGTCTGGAGAGGTCACAGTAAAACTCATTAATTTGCACAATTCACATATGTTAATAATTACAATTTGTTTTTTTTAAACTGCTCTTTTTCTAGGGCCAAGGCTGTAGACAATGGTAAAGTGGTTGCCTCGCGTGTGTGAGGCACTGGATTCGATCCTCAGCACCACATAAAAATAAATTACACACACACACACACACACACACACACACACACACACATACACACACACACACACACATCCTTCTTCTATATAGCTTTGGCCTCATTTTGTTTGTCTGATACTAAGATCCATGACTCCAGTGAGGTTTCTTTGCATTATCCTTGGTACAGTTTTGCCAATTTTATTGTTTTATATCTACTTGAAACCCTGTTTAGATATATCTCTTTCATACAATTTGATATGAAGAACATATTTTAAGGTTTTCCCCCTCTTTGTTTTGTGGGTACACATTAGAAATAACAAATTTACTAAATACAATAATCTTACAAAACCTGCCTGGGGTAGAACTACCAGACTCAATTGGTCAAAAGGTTTAGTTTCTTCAGTAGCAGTGGTTGGTGGTAGCCTGGGAAGCAGAGCATGTTACACTTGTCGGGCTGTGAGGTGCTACTGGGCCTCACTTTGGCAGTGGCAAGATCCAGGGAAAGGCTGATTAAGGACAGATACCCTGATGGAATTTGGGGATGAAGTAAAGAAGCTCAGTCAGGTTCTCTGCATCATCCAATGTTGACCCATGATTGTGGAGGTAGAAGCATATACCATAGAGGAGGAAACAAGGTCATAAGAAATAAGAGGGAGGCATGGCATCTAGTCCATGGTAGGGGCCACAGGCACAGCCATGTTCACGAGTGGTCTGAGAGTCCCTGAGAGATGCTACAAGTTCCTGTGGCAGCTTATAGGGTGGGGAGATCCACTTCCTAGGCCACAGTGAGCCCTAGTTGTTATAGAGGGAGAAAGCATCAGGCATCCTCAGAAATGTCAATTCTTGAAAGTAACAGGAAACAGGTACTAGAGATAGGCACATGCCAGGATTGCTGTATGGCTGAGAACTTCTATGGTTCCTTCCAAGTTTCCTGAGTGAATTTGGCAGCACTTCATTGCTATAATGAAATATGTGAGGCGGACTACCTGGCAAACATAGAAATTTCTTTTGACTCATGATTTTGGAGAATGAAAGTCCAAACAGGATGATGCAGTCACCTGTAAGGGTGTCTACTGGTTGCATCATATGGTAGGGAGAGTGTGATATATCTCTGTGTATATATGGTCTCTTTCCCTCTCCTTATAATGTCACTAGGATTCTGTGATGACAGCTGGATCCTAAGGACCTTATCTAAACTAATCATATTCTAAAGGTCCCACCCTTAAATCATTAACATAAGATTCATTGTTTTAATCAGGTTTTTCATCACTGTGAACAAAAGACCCAGCAAGAACAACTTAGGGGGGCTGGGGATGTGGCTCAAGCTGTAGCGCGCTCGCCTGGCATGCGTGCGGCCTGGGTTCGATCCTCAGCACCACATTCAAACAAAGATGTTGTGTCCGCCGAGAACTAAAAAATAAATATTAAAAAAATCTCTCTCTTAAAAAAAAAAAAAAAAAGAACAACTTAAGGAACATTTATTCGGCTCAGGGTTTCATAGGTTCCATGGTTGGTCAGCTCCATAGCTCTAGGCCTCAGTGAGGCAGAACATTGCAGTGGAAGAGTGTGGCAGAGAAAAGCAGCTCAGAACAAGGTAACCAGGAAGCAGAGAGAGAAAATCAATACTCATCAAAAGCAAAACATAAACCCCAAAGGCCCCCAGTGATCTACTTTTATCCAGACACACCTTACCTGCCAACAGTTTTGACCCAGTTAATCCATATCACTAGATTAATTCAACGATGAAGTCATACCTATTGTGATCTAATCATTTCTCTTATGAAAATTATTGCATTTTTAACACTTGAGCTTTTATTAGACACATAATAGGTAAACAATAGCACTCATACAGGACTAATTCTTCTGAATGAGTTCAGGGGGACAATTTATATTTGAATCAAAACACTAGGATTAGGGTTCAAAGACACAGTCACATTTACAATATACTCAGTAGCCAAGATTAAGAGCATCCATTGGTGGCCAAGGCTTCTCCAAAGTCAAAGGTTCAAATCCCTCTAGTGGCAAGAAGATCCTGGAGACCTCCACTGGATGCAGAATCTTGGAGGATAAAATGAAGATTAATCAAATAAAGTTGGCAATTAAAAAAAAAAAAAGAGTGGTGAAAGCCTACAACCTCAACAGGTGTCATGTAGTCCCCAGTAGCATCCTTGGCAACTCTTACAGGTGGAATGAAGTCAGGAGCAGTGAGTGGGACAATTTCAGGGAGATTCAGCGTGATGTTATCCAGAGATTGCAAGCATGGGCCAGGGTGCATTGGTTCGTCAGGATCCAGTGGGGGACCCAAGGGTTGAAGATCAGGGGCACAGCAACATCCAGAAGCCTTGGCAGGAAAATGGGGCCCAGCTCACACAGTTACAGAATCGTTCATCAAAGCTCTATCCTCAGGCAAGGGCTGATGCTCAGAACCTGAAGCTGTGTTCCCTGTGGCCACCATTAGGAGTCCTTTGGTCTGTGTCAAGACAGTAGGCTCAGGAGCCTCCAATTCCCAAGAACAAAGAGGATTGACAGTTTTGGTCCTTGACTGGATCCTTTCAGATGCTGGGAAGCAGCCCTTAACTGTAGCCCTGGGCTGCATATAACCATTTGGGGATGACATGCTACAGGACGCAGGACATATTGGGGTGCAACCTCGGCTCCCACAGCATGTGGCTACAGGACATTTGAGGCATCTTTTGCCCTGGCTGTGGAGGTGTCTCAGGCTAGGGGCCAGTCTCCCAGGAACCTGTTTCTGTTTTGCTGATGCGGTGGGTTTGGTGTGGTCCAGAGCTGCTGGGTCTTGCCAGACTTGGAGATGTCTCAGGCTGGGGGAAGCTTTCCTACGTGAAAGGACGTCCCTCCAGGTGGTCATCGCCTGTCTACCAGGCGCTGTAGGCTCAGTGTGGTCCACTACGGCCCTGTCTTGTCTGCTTTTCCACAGCTCAGAGCGTTCCGGTTGCAGGATGCGCACAAAGGGGTCCATGGAGAAGCTGACCCTGAACTTCCCACAGCTGCACTGAGACGCCACTTTGCCATAATCAATCCACCTCGGAGTGGCAAAATTGATGGCCTCTGCACAGTTGAAGCCA
Source organism: Urocitellus parryii (assembly GCF_045843805.1). Taxonomy (NCBI): domain Eukaryota; kingdom Metazoa; phylum Chordata; class Mammalia; order Rodentia; family Sciuridae; genus Urocitellus; species Urocitellus parryii. The sequence continues at coordinate 84,444,077 of NC_135534.1, read as the reverse complement.
TGGTTGAAGCCAGCATGGTAGCCATAGGGAAATGTCACCATGAATTCACCAGCCTCCTGAGTCACCCGGTTGAAGGGAATGCCATTCTCATGGAGGATTGTGGGCGAGATGAGGGCCACCTTGTGCCTCAGGAAGGCCTCACAGCCCTGGGAGCTGCCTGGGAAAAGCTCCCTGGCCAGGCGCTCCAGGCGTTGCCCATGTTCAGGGGGCACCGCGTACCACGTTTTTGGCTTCCCAAAGTGCAAGTAGTTGATGCTGTAAAGGTCCATGTCCTCCGTGTGCCACGCAAAAGTGGTCTTCCACATGCCAAAGTACAGGTAGGGCTTGTTGACACCCTCAATGACAACTCCACATTCCTGTTCCAACAGGTCCAGAATGGTTCCCAGGTGTCCCAGGTTCCACTCTTTAGTGTTCTCATCAAATAAGGAGCCACTGATGTCAGCACCATAAATTGGTGAGTCATAGAGGCGGTTCTTCCAGTACTTTCTCTCCAGATCTTCAAAATTCAGGTGTGGGGGAGTTCTATACTTTTCACTGTTTGCCAGGAGGTGATACTCTCCCACTGTCATGGCTTTCTTCTTTTTGTGGTATTGAGTGAACATACCTGCCTTCCCAGAGACCACCTGCTGCAGGGGAGTGGCTATTAAGATGTCACTGACATCATCATAGGACTGCCTGGCTCTCCATTCCTTGGGTGGAATTACCTTGGCCAGGCCAGCTCTGTGTGCCCCTTGGGATTCCATGTAGGCAATATAATTGTTGAAATCTGAGAATTCTTCCATGGTTGGATGGAATGTCATAATGGTGGAACTTCTTGTCTGGGTACCAGAGTGAGCAGACTTCATGGTGCAATATTTTCGGCAACAGATTCTAAAACCTTCTATGTGTTATAGATTCCTGAGAATGTTTGGGAATTATTTCTTCTTCTTGTCTTCTTCTCCTTATTTTCTTTCCTTCCTTCTTACTCCCTTCTTCCTTTCTTCTTTTAAGTATGTTTGTTCATCTCTGAGGCAGTAACCCAGTCTTGAGCCTCCAATTTAATGATATATCTTTTCCAACTTTGCTGATTCACCAAAAGTATTCTGATCAGTGGATATTTTACCCAAATAAAATTGAGTATTTTCCAGTGGAGCAGGTACCACAATCCAAGAACTGGCTCAGCCTGCAGCTCAGTGAGTTTCCCTTTGTTGGGTCTGTAAGGAATGATAATGATCAAATTATACTTATATTGTGTGCAGGTACAAATATGTAACAAATGCAACCATTAGAGCATAGCATTGTGGCCCATTCCTGTAATCCCAGCAACTCGGGAGGCTTAGGTAGAAGGATCACAATTTCGAGGTCAGCCTCAGCAACTTAGGAAGATGCCTGAGCAACTTAGTGAGACCCTGTCTCAAAATAAAAAATCAAAAGGGCTTGGGAATGGAATTCAGTGATAAAGCACACCTGGGTTCAATCTCTAGTACCCCCTCCAATATAAATCCAACAATCATGTAGAATTATGATATAGCAATAAAAATATTGGGGGGAAAAGCTAATCCCCAAAGCCTAAACTCATATTATTTTGTAAGTAGATTCTCTTACTTTCTTTTCTGTAACCTTTTTTAGAATGATTTGGGTTTATGAGGCCATGAGCATAACCTTGATGCCAAAACCAGAACAAGCCCCACTGGAAATCCCATAGGCTCAAGTTAAATTAATGGCAAATTTACAAAAATATTAAAATAGAAATAAATGATATTTTTAATGCAGCTGGGTATTAAATGAATAATACACCACGAAGGTTTTGTTGTTTTATTTGTTTGGTTATTTTAAAATTAACCTTTTAAACTTTGGATACTTAAGGCCTTAGAGGGAAATCACAAATTTTCATTACATAGCTTTATACAAAACTTGAGTTATGTAAGATTTAAATGAAAATATACTATCAAGAAAAAAATAAATAAATAGAAGATTAATAATACTTCATGGCTTTCAGGATGATTTAAAAATCAAGCAGTATAATGGAAAGCAGTATGGAGATTCCTCAGAAAATGTGGAATGGAACCACCATTTGACCCTGCTTTCCCACTCCTTGGTCTAAACAAGAGGACTTAAAATCAGCATACTATAGTGATGCAGCCACATCAATGTTTATAGCAGCTCAATTCACAATAGCTAAGCTGTGGAAGCAAACTAGATGCCCTTCAATAGATGAATGCATAAAGAAACTTTATATATATACACTCTGCAATATTACTCAGCATTAAAAGAGGATAAAATTATGGCATTTGCAGGTACATGGATGGATCTGGAGAGTATCATGTTAAGTGAAATAAGCCAAACCAAAGAACCAAGGCCAAATGTTCTCTGTGATAAGCAGATTCTGAACCATAATTAGGAGTGGGGGTAGGGAAGAATGAAGAAGTTTAAATTGGGCACAGGAAAGTGCAGGGAGACGAGAGAGTGTAGGGGTGGGAAAAGTGGTGGAAGGGATATTATTATCCTATATACATGTGTGACTACACTACCCTCGTGACTCTACACCATGTACAGCCAGAGGAAGAAGTTATGCTCCATTTGTGAACAATATGTCAAAATGCATACCACTGTCATGTATAGATAATTAGAACAAATTTAAAAGCAAAAATAAATGGAAATAGTACATATTAAGAAAAAAATCCAGTAGTATACCTATTTACACAAATAGTTGAAAAAAGGATATTATTTCATGAGAAATATAATTAAAATAACTTAATCTCTAATAATTGCTTGATATACATTATGTATGTTTTAATTCTTAATTTTTTAAAAGAGGTAGAAATTCCCTTCATGAAGAATACTTTGTAGCAGATTTCAAACAGAAATTAATCAGAAGAGACAAAGAACAAAGAAGGTCACTATATCTTAGACAAGGGAACAACCCAATAAAAATATAAAACAATAGTACATATTTATGTCCCAGATGTCAACCCACCCAATTACATGGAAAAAAAATACCCCATGATATTAAATCACACATAGGCCCCAACATCATAATACTGAGTGTTTTCAGTATATCTTTATCACCAACAAACAGGACATCAAAAACATAAAATCAATTAAGATATCTCCAACCTAAATGACATAATAAATCTAATGAACCTAATGGACATCTATAGATTCCACCACAAAACAGCTAAATTTACCTTCTTCTCAGCTTTACATGACACTTTTTCCAAAATAGTTCATATTCTAGGCCACAAAGTAAACTTTAACAAATACAAAAAAATCTATATAACCCTATGTATCCTATTAGATCATGATGGAGTGAAGCTAGAAATCAAGAGCAAGAAAAATAATAAAAACTGCATAAACACATGGAGATTACACAAAACTTTTAAAGGAAGAAGTGATATAAGAAAAAATGAGGATAGAAATCAAGAAATTCTCAGCAACACATAAAGATAAATAAAAGTCCATCTAAAACAAAAAAACATTTTTTAAAAAAATACACAAGAACAGAGATATAAAATATTAAAATCTCTAAGACAGTATGAAAGCAGTTCTAAGAGGAAAATTTGTAGCATGGAGTGCCTACATTAAAAAATTAGAGAGGGCTAGGGATATAGCTCATTGGTAGAGTGCCAGCCTGGCATGCATGAGGCCCTGGGTTTGATCCCTAATACCACAAAAAGAAAAAAAAAAATAAGAGATCTTCCAAATAAATAACCTTATGTTCCAGCTCAAGGTCTTAGAAAAAGAAGACAAACTAACCTCAAAACCAGTAGAAGACAGTATAACTAAGATCAAAGTCAAAATCAATGAAATTGAGTATAAGAAAACTGCAGAGGATCAACACAACTAAGAGTTGGTTCTGTGAAAAGATGAGTAAGATGAACAAACCCTTAGCCAAATTAAGCAAAAGAAAGGGTGAGAAGGTGCAAATCAACAAGATCAGAGATGGAAAAGGAGATATTACCACAAACTCTTCTGAAATCCATGTTCTGATTACCAGAACCTATTTTGAAAATTTTTTCTCCAATGAACTGGGAAGTCTGGAACACATTGACAAATTCCATATGCTGCCCAAATTGAATCAGGAAAATGAAGAAAACCAAAAAAGACCAATATTAAGCAATAAAATTGAAACAGCACTTAGAAGACTACAAAAAAAAAAAAAAAAAAGAAAAAAGAAAGAAAAGGGGCTGGGGTTGTGGCTCAGTGGTAGAGCACTTGCCTAGCGCATGTGTGAGGCACTGAGTTTGATTCTCAGCATTGCATATAAATAACTGAATAAAATGAAGTTTCATCGACTTTTTTAATTAAAAAAGAAAGAAAGAAAAGCCTAGGATATGATATCTTCTCATCTGAGTTCTAGCAGACTCTTTATCAGACTTTCTCAAATTATTATATGAATATGAAAGGGAGAGAACACTCAAAAATACATTTTATGAAGCCAGTATAACCTTGATACCAAAACCAGAGAAATATGCATCAAGGAAAGAAAACTACAGACCAATATCCTTGATGAACATAGAGGCAAAAATCCTTACTAAAATATTAGCAAGCTGCATTCAAAAACATATCAAAAAATAATACTCCACGATCAAGTGGGTTTCTTTCCAAGGATGCAAGTTTCGTTCACCATATGCAAATCAATAAATGTAATTCACCTCTTAAACATAATTCAGGACAAAAATCACATGATCATCTCAATAGACCAAGAAAAGGCCTTTGATGAAATTCAATACCCATTCATGTTGAAAACATTGGAGAAGCTTGGGATTGAAGGAACTTACACTCAACATCATAAAGGCCATTTTAAAAAATATATGTTTTAGTTAAAAATGGACCTTTATTTATTTTTCATTTATTTATACGCAATGCTGAGAATCATATCCAGTGCCTCATACATGCTAGGCAAGCACTTTACTACTGCCACAACCCCAGCCCAAAGACCCTTTATGACAAACCCAAAGCCAACATCATACTAAATGGAAGAAAACCTGAAAGAATTTCCTTTAAAATCAGGGAAGATACAAGGCTGTCCACTCTCACCACTCTTACTCAATACAGCCCTTGAAACATTAATCAGAGCAATCAGGCAAGAAAAGGAAATCAAAGGGAGACAAACAGGAAAAGAAGAAATCAAACAATCTTTGTTTGCTGACCATATGATCTTATATCTAAAATGACTGTCAATAGGTAAATGGATTAAGAAATTGTGGTGTATACATGCAAGGGAGTTCTACTCAGCCATGAATTTTCAGCAAATGAATGGAAATGGAGAATATCATGCTAAGTGAAATAGGCCAGACTCAGAAACTTAAAGCTTAAATGTTTTCTCTCATTTGTGAAGGCTAGAGTTAAATAAAAGAAAGGGGGAGGGAAGGATAAGATATCATAGAGAACCAATCAAATAGAAATTAATAGAGGAGCAAAAAGAAGTCTAGCAGATTAGAAGAAGAATGAGAGAGGGGAGGGAGGATGGGAGGACAAAGTAGGGGAGAAGAGGGAGGTCATGTACTGACATAGATTTCCATGCATCTAGGAGTTTGTCCGGATGAACCCAGTTACTATGTATAACCATAAAGCACTATTTTTTTTTAAAAAAAGAGTATTTTTGTAAAGCAGTAAGCAGGCAAACAGTCACAAAACATGTACTTACTTATACATGCCCAATAATCATTATATTTAGTAGCATTTTGATTAAAGTTCAATCACTGGTTAGGATTAAGAAAAAAGTTATTAGAAACACTGGGCTCAGCAAAGTTTCTAGATTCAAGGTCAGCATATAGAAATCTATAGCATTCTGCACACCAGTTAATGATCAATTACAAAATGGAATAAGAAAAACACTTCAATTCTCTCTCTTTTTTTTTTTATTTGATGCTGGATAATGAGCAAAGTCCTTATATGTTCCAAACATATGCTCTACCACTGAACCTCATCCCTGTCCTGATTTCAAGTTTTTTAACAAGAGAAACTCAAGGTTCCAATGAAGAAATATAGACTGTAGGTGCATGGAATCCCAGATATTCCAAAGGCTGAGACAGGAGGATTGCAAGTTCAAAACCAGTTCAGCAACTTAGCAAGGCCCTAGCAACTTAGAGAGACCCTGTCTCAAAATAAAAATTTTAAAAGGATTGGGAATGTGGCTCAGTGGTTAAGTGCCTCTGGGTTCAATCCCTGGTACCCTAAATAAGAAGAATAGAAATGATATGCACTTAATATTTTCTCACTGTATGAATAAAGAAGATGATTTTTTAAAACCAGGAAGTACTTTCTAAAGTAAAATACATTGTTTTAATATTTTATTACTTAAGGTAATGTGAAACACAAGAGTGTTTACTTTCTGATACTTCCAAATGATGGTTTCTCTATCTCAGAAAGAAGAGAAATAAACCAACTTACCTTCCACCAACAAAATCTGAATTTCCTACAGACATACTCCAGGACCCAGAGGAAGGTTTCTCTTTATAGCTACACTTTAAACAAAACTCAAGTACCAAGGATCCTGGAGTCCCACCTGAGCAATGTTTTAATCTTATTAGCTCCCAGCTAATATAACACAGAGTTAGGCTCTGGTTTGACATCCCACTTAATAAATACTCACCCCCTTTAAAAAATATCCTTAATCAATCTTAAAGCTAAGAGTTTGAAACATCAGATGATGGAAAAATATAATTCAGACAAATATTAAGCAAAAGAAACCTGGAGTAGCAATATCAATAGCAAATGTATTTATAAGATCAAAGAAAGAGCCGGGTGAGGTGGCACATGCCTATAATCCTAGTGGCTGAGAGAAGTTTGAAACAGGAGGACCTCGAGTTCAAAGCCAGCCTCAGCAACAGTGAGGCGCTAAGCAACTCAGTGAGACTTTGTATCTAAATAAAATACAAAACAAGTCTGGGTATGTGGCTCACTGGCTGAGTGACCCTGGGCTCATTCTCTGGTAGCTCCCACCACCAAAAAAAAAAAAAAAAAAAAAAAAAAAAGATCAAAGAAGAACTTTAAAAAATAAAAATAAAAAAGAACTAGGAATATATACAGTGATGAAATTTATGCACCTAACACAGTGCTGAGTTACAGAAAACAGACGGAAAGTGATAAATTTAAGGTAAAAATCATCAGTGATGCTGGTAAGTTTTTGTTTTGGTTGTGATTTTTTGATTTTTCTAACACATTTATTTCTCTGAATCCTATACAGAGTAGACAATAAAATGAATTGTGATATAAAAATGTTTAAACAACAAACCTAACAACTTCAAACATAGCCAACCACAATTACATGACAATTGGAAAATGCTTTTCAATAAACATAAAACAATTATAAGTACATACCAATTACAGGCCTACAAAACAAACATCAATTAAAATTTCATGCAATCAATATATTAGGCATCCTCAAAAACAATGAAATAAAACTGAAATCAACAATAAAAGCAATGAACCAACAATATTTATTTGAAAATTAGTATCCGTATTTTTAAATACTCACTCATCTTTATGTACACTCAGTCAATTAAACAAACCAAGCAGTATAAAATTAGACAGAGGAAAATGAAAGTTAAAAATAATGATTGAATGATAAATAAACAAAAGGGAAAACAAACCAATACAAAAGTTGAGACAGTTAATAAAACTGAAATCAGACACCTTAAAGAAAATAAAAGAACTATCTAGAACTGAGCAGAAAATACATCCAATGAAAGAGGAGCATCCTGTATTGCTGGAAAATAAAAATATGCTAAATACAAACAAAAGCATTGAAGGGAGAATCCGAAGAGAAACAGAAACCATTGGATATGGTTCTCAATGACCAGAGTTCAAATGAGTTGACCAAATTAAAGCAATTTTTTTGGGGGGGTCATAATGGGAATTGAACCCGGAGGCACATAATCAATGAGCCACATCTGGAGCCCTTATTACTTTTTATTTTGAGATTGGGTCTCCCTAAGTTCTTTATAGACTTACTAAGTGGCTGACGTTGGCTTTGACCTTGATATCCTCCATCCCCAGCCCAAACTGAGGGATATCTACTATATGAATGAACAAAGGTGTTTAATTGTCAAGAACTCACCAATTTTGACCTTTAATTGTAACCAATGTCCCATACAAATGCAACATGTTAATATTAAGGGGAGTTGCTGGACATGGTGGCACACATCTATACTCCCATTGACTCCCTCAACCTCCTGAGTTGCTGGGATTACAGGTATGTACCACCACTTCAAGATAAAACAGTATACAATTCCAGCCAAGGTACAAAATAAATATCTCTAACTTCATATAGATATACATAAATGATAGAATAACTTGAGAAAAATGAGAGAAAAGAGACAAATTTCTTTTTTTTTTTTAAAGAGAGAGTGAGAGGGAGGGAGGGAGGGAGGGAGAGAGAGAGAGAGAGAGAGAATTTTTAAATATTTATCTTTTAGTTTTCGGCCAACACAACATCTTTGTTCATATGTGGTGCTGAGGATCGAACCCGGGCCGCACGCATGCCAGGCCAGCGAGCTACAGCTTGAGCCACATCCCCAGCCCAAGAGACAAATTTCTCCTCCAAAAGAATTCAAATAAATTCTACAGAGGCTCTGCCCTGAAGAAGAGAGCATTGTCCCTGTCCTTACTCTTGTCCTTGAACAGTGACTTCCTTCCAGAGGTGCATATGGCTAGCAGGGGAAGGGGTGGAGAGTGCATGATAGTAACTCCACAGTGGAGAAACCTGACAACCACTATTTTGGCCAGGTCAGTGTGGAGTCCTGAGTCATGTTGTTAATGTGTACCCTAGAAACGATATGATGTGATAAAAAGGGCAGAAACACAGCTACCCCATTGGATCATGGGAAAGACATCAGAGTCCAATCGAGGGGTATCCTACAGGTGTGTCAGACCAGATCTCCCCTAAATCCTCAAGTTTCTGTGCAAATGTTTCCTTAACCAGGGAGAGCCTGAGGGCCAAGAGAGAGCTAAGGAGAGGTGAAAACTAGATTCGTGTGGTGCTTTCATCGGGATGCTGCAATAGAAAACAGACTCTAGGCTCAAGAATAGGGAGATATGTTAGGCAAGGATTCTACACTGAGCTACATCCCCAGCCCAGACTGAGGGAAATATACTATATGAATGAACAAAGGTTTTTAATTATCAAGGACTCACCGATTTTGGTTCTTTATTTGTAACATATATACCACAGGAATACAAGATGTTAATATTAAGGGGAATTGCTGGGCAGGGTAGTTTACACCTATAATCCCACCTGTAACTCCCAGAGTTAACAAATCCTTGAAGTCAGTGTCAGCTTGTGAAAAGCTGTTAAACATCATGCTAAAGCTGAAATACCAACAACACTCACTCTAAACTCTCTCCCTATTCAGAGCATCTCATAAATAAATCATTGAGTCTTATGAGTTTCTGATTTTAGTATTCCCTCCAAGAAGGAGTTTTAACATTGTTGTATACTATTAATGATGGTCTGCCATGTCCTGCCCACAGTACCAATTTTATAAAAAGAAACAAATATCTTTAACAGCCAGACATGATGGCACACGCCTATAATCACAGCAGTTTAGGAAGCTGAGGCAGGATGATTGCAAGTTTAAAGCCAATCTCACCAATTTGGCGTGGCTGTTGGCAACTTATCAAGACCTGTTTTCTAAATGAAAAAAAAAAGTGCCGGGGTGGGGCGGGGGAACGCTGGGGAGGTCGATTAGAGGATAAATGACACTGGAAACAATCCCCGGTACCAAAAAAAAAAAAAAAATTAAATATCTTTGATAAGACTAGATACAGTTAAAAAGGAAATTGAAAGAATCCATATTTTAAATTTTTTTTAAAAAATCAGGGCATAAAATGAACCATACACAATAAAAAAAAACCTAACACCTAATATAGATAACAACAAAAAAGAAAAAAATGATTTATTTGAAAAGACTACGAAATAAATCACAGTGATAAAATAGGAGACACCGCCATAAATTTATCAGTGGTCCTTTTTTTAAAAGTATTGTTGAATCTTACGAACAAAGTGGTGATAACAATTTCCCCAAAAGTACAAATGTGAAAGAAGGCCCAACAGAGAAACAGGGACCTACCTTCCCTAGCAAACTCTAGATCCAGGTGGAGACACTCCAGCACCCAGACCCTGAGGACCTGGTTTTATACCTGAGATCTGATCTAATCCTATCAATTCCTACCTGATGTTATCACAGAGCTGAGTTCTATAATCACCATCCCACGTAATCCATTCCCATCCACCCTCCTCCTTTCTTAATTCAATGAAATCAAATCCAGTGAAGAGATTGGACATCAAGGATGGGAAAAGACAAACAGTCTAGAATTAAGCAAAGGAACCTGACTTAGCAAACTGTAGTAGCACTCACCTCTTAGCCCAGCCCCTTGGGAGGGAGGCTGAAGCAGGATTGCAAGTTTGAGGCCAGCTTTGTCTATGTAGGAATACCCTGTCTCCAAATAAAAAAGAAAAAGCTGGGGAATAAAGCTCAGTGGTAAGACTTTCCTGGGTTCAATCACCAGTACAAAAAAAAAGAAACAGAAAAAAAAAGAAGAAAGAAAGAAAGAAAGAAAGGAAGGAAGGAAGGAAGGAAGGAAGGAAGGAAGGAAGGAAGGAAGGAAGGAAGGAAGAAGAAAGAAAGAAAGAAAGAAAGAAAGAAAGAAAGAAAGAAAGAAAGAAAGAAAGAAAGAAGGAAGGAAAGAAAACCGGGCATAGCAATACTAATGTCAAATAGATCCCTGGGATCAAAGAGAGATTTTCATAGCTATTGGAAAGAAAAAATCCGAAGGAGGTACTTTAGTGGTGAACATTTGCAGCTAACCAGCCAGCAGCCAAACCTAGAGAACCAAGTCTGAGAGCCACAAGATAAAACTGACCAATCTTTTTTTTTTTTTTTTTTTTTTTTTTTTTTAGAGAGAGAGAGAGAGAGAGAGAGAGAGAATTTTTAATATTTATTTTTTAGTTATCAGCGGACACAACATCTTTGTTTGTATGTGGTGCTGAGGATAGAACCCGGGCCGCACGCATGCCAGGCGAGGGCGCTACCCCTTGAGCCACATCCCCAGCCCAACTGACCAATCTTCTACCAGGCTTGGAATAGTGCTTTATTTTGACACCACTCCCTCAGAAGCTGACAGAGTAGAAAAGGAAAGAAATAATGTCATCAAGTATGAACAACTAAACAAGTTTCATCACATCAGCTGCAACAAACACAAAACCAATGAATGAAAAATACTTTTTAATATATATAAAATGTTTGGGCTGGGGATATGGCTCAAGCAGTAAGGCGCTCGCCTGGCATGTGCAGGGCGCTGGGTTCCATCCTCAGCATCACATAAAAATAAAGATGTGTCCACCGAAAACTGAAAAATAAATATTTAAAAATTCTCTCTCTCTCTCTTCTCTTCTCTTCCCTTCTCTCTGTTTAAAAAAAAATTAAAAAATAAAAAATATATATAAAATGTTTGCAAAACTTTACCATGCAGAACTACAAAAAAATCTATAAAAATTTCAGACAATATTGAGCAGTTGATCACAATTAAATAACATTGAAACTATAAAAGTATATATTTACTTAAAATTTAATATCCACATTTCTTTAAAAAAATCTATTCATCTTTGTTAAACTGAGAGAAAACAAATGAAAACCAAACCAAGCAAAAGTCAATGAAGTATAAAAATACTGATAAAATGATAAAGGGGAAAACATATATGAAATTGAGATGGTTAATAAAACTGCAATCTCATATTTTTAAAGAAAAATAAAATGAAGAAGCGACAACACTGATGAACAAGAAGTTTCTAGGTCTGGGCAAGGAAATACATGAGACTGAAGCTTTTTGCATTGCCTGAAAATGAGAATGTGCCAAATGCAAACATAAACATGGGCAGGAATATCAAAGGGAAGCATAAACCATTAATGAAAATGGCCCCAGTGATCACAGCTGGAGTGACCCGGAGCTAAATGAAGAGAGTGTACAATTATAATCCATGGTACAAAATCAGTGTCTCTAAGGTGGTACAGATACACATAAATGATAGAATACATTGAAAAAAGGGGGAGAAGAGACAAATTTCTCCTGCAGAAGAATTCAAATAAATTCCACAGAGGCTCTGCCCTGAAGAGGGGAGCATTGTCCCTGTCCTTACTCTTGTCCTTGAACAGTGACTTACTTCCAGAGGTGCCTATGGCTATCAAGGGAGGGGGTGGGGAATGCATATTAGTAACTCCACAGTGGAGAAACCTGAAAATGACTGTTCTGGCCAGGTCAATGTTAAGTGCTGAGTCATGTTGATAGGTGTACCCATGATGTGATGGGATGTGATGGGATGTAAAGTGATGAACAGAGCAGAAACACAACTACCCCAGGTGATCATGGGAAAGACATCAGAATCCAATTGAGGGACATCCTATAGTATGCCAGACCAGATTCCCTCAAAATCCTCAAGTTTCCTCAAGACCAGGCAGAACCTGAGAAACTCAGAGCCAAAAGAGAACTAAGGAGAGGTGCAAACTAGATGTAATGTGGTGCTTTAGTCAGGACTCTGCAACAGAAAACAGACGCTAGGCTCAAGAATAGGGAAATATGTTAGGCAAGGACTCTCCAGTCTGAACCAAGGGAAATCTGATATATGAATAAACAAAGGCTTTTAATTATCAAGAATTCATTGATTTTGGTTATTTATTTGCAACAAATGTACCACACGAATGCAAGATGTTAATGTTGAGGGGAGTTGCCAGGCAGGGTGGCACACACCTATAATCCCATCAATTCCAGAGGTTCACAGAAGCATTGCAAGTTCGAGGCCAGCCTCAGTAATTTAGTGAGACCTTGTCTCCAAAGAAAAGATAAAAGTGGGCTGGGATGTAGTTCAGTAATACAGCGTCCCTGAGTTAGATCCCCAGTACCAATAAACAAACAAACAAATAAGGAAGCTGTAGGGAAATGGAAGGGGTGTTGTATGGCAGTCACTGTTCTATGCTTAAACTGTATGTAAATTTGAAACACTTAAAAATGCAACATTTTTCCAAAACAATATTAGGAAGGAAGTTTAGAAATACAATCAGGGTTTTTAAAAGTTTACAAAACAATAAAATGCAACATAAATCAAATGATTCTGTTAATGATTATATGCCTCTTACATGCTTTAGAACAGAAACAACTTGATGTTTTTTAAAATTGTGCAATGTAACATATTTATTGGATATTTACATGATACATGCATATGTACCATGAACAAATAACACACTGAACAAAAGTGAGACCCCATTAGGGGTCAAGAAGCAAAACTTGCCCTGCACCTGACTGTTCCCTTCTTCCACAGATCACAGCCCTTTCTCTCTCCTAGACTCACCCTGGTCTAACTTCAAGGGCTTAATTTTCCTTAGCAGTACAAAATTAAAATTTTGACTATTTTATAGCATTGCACAGTTTTATATAAAACATAATTATATATAGTAATGTATTTTATATATCTTGATATTGCTTTATGTAGCTTTACTTGGTTCTGCTTTCCTACCATAAGGTATTCAGCAGACTAAGTATTTCTGCTCTTGATAGGCATTTGGGTTGTTCCCACTTTTGGCCCCTTCCAAACAACACTGCTCTGAACAATCTCAGACATGTTCAATATATAGACATTTCAGTCAACAAGTCACCATATTGAGGATTTTTGCATAAGTGTTCATCAGGTATGTTGGTCTGAAATTTTCTTTCCTTGATGTGTCTCTGCCTGGTTTTGGTCTCAGGATGATACCAGCTTCATAGAATGAGTTTGAAAGGATTCCTTCCTTTTCTAGTTCATAGAATAATTTGAGGAGTACTGATATTAATTCTTCTTCATAAATCTTGTAGAACTCGGCTGTGAATCTATCTGGTCCTGGGCTTTTCTTGGCTGGTAGGTTTTTGATGGCGTCTTCTATTTCCTTGCTTGAAATTAATCTGTTTAAATTGTGTATGGCCTCTTGACTCAGTTTGGATTGATCATATGCCTTTAAAAATTTGTCGTTGTCTTTGAGATTTTATATTTTACTGAAGTATAAATTTTCAAAATAGTTTCTACTTTTCTTCCACATTTCAATAATGTCTGTTGAGGTATTTCCTTTTTCATCCTGAATTTTAGTAATTTGAGTTTTCTCTCTCCTTTTTGTTAGAGTTTATCAATTTTTTTTTCAGAGAACCAGCTTTGTTTTGACAATTTTTTGAATTTTTTTTTGGTTTCAAATTCATTGATTTCTGTCCTTATTTTAATTATTTCCTTTCTTCTACTACTTTTGGTGTTGGTTTGTCTTCTTTTTCTAGGGTTTTGGGATGTAATGATGGAGCCCTTGTCTGTTGAGATGGAGTTCAAAAATCCCTATCATCTACTGACCTCAGAGCCTTCCTAATATTATGGAGCAAGGAATTACTTGTATGTTTATTTTGAAGCTGGTGGAAACAAACCCATTGTGCTGCCAGTTGGATAAAAATGTAGCATATACAATTACATACAGTACATAATATTTGATAATAAAAATAAATGACTATGCTCCAGGATTATAATGTTTTCTATACTATATTATTTATTGTTGCTTTAAAGTGTTCTCCTTCTACTTACAAAAAGTTACTGTGAAACACTGTGCTGGCTGAAGCCTTGTATCTCACATTTACCACATTTATTGATTGAAATATTCTCTCATCTTTGACCTAATCTCATATGATTCTGACCATCATGACCCCTGAGCATACAAAATGTACTGCTAGCATTGCCAGAAAAAGGCCATATCAAGAGATGGACCTGGAAATGAAATTAGAATGATTGAGGACCACAAAGCAGAAAATCAGTGATGTTTTTTTCTGGCCATTCAGTTCATTCAACTTCGCTGTGGCTTTGAACTGAAACAGTAACAAAGTGAGAAAACCTGCTGAAGGATCTACTTCATTGAAGGCAAGGAGACTAATCAAAATTGGAGACAGGTCCTGAGATAGGCAGAAACTTGTAATGACTGGATTAAAGACCAGAGAGCAGTGGGACCTTCTCAGCACCATGATAATCCCAGCCAAAGCAAAAAGTTTGTGATGACTAAAGAAAAAACTGAATCTCATTACAATGTTGAATTTACTGCTGGCTCTAAGTGGTTTAAACCATTCAAGAATTTTTATTAATTACATAATATGAATGGGAGTAGAGTATCTGTGAATGCTGATATGAAGCAGATGGAGGATATTGGGAAATTCTAGAAAAGCTGATGTGTGTGTTGGGGGGGGGCGGGGTTGGGGACATGGCTAGCCAGAGTGTATCTTCAATATAGACAAACCCTTCCAATTCTGGAAACAGATGTCTGTAAGGACTTTCATCCATACTGAGGCCAATTCAATGTCAGGTTTCAAGACTTTTAGGGATAGGATTATGGCCTTGCTTGAGAGTAACGTTGCAAGCAACAAATTGAAATCTTTCACAGCAAGAAACCCAGGCCTTTAAGCATATCACTAACTGCATATGCCTGCAAAGTACAGGAGCAATAAGAAGTCAGAAATTACCCAGCTCCTCTTCCAATATGCCCTGATGAATTTCTGTGCTGTCAAAATGGGAAAGTACTGTTCAGAGAATAATATACCTGATGACACATTTCTCAGAACTTATCTCCATTATTAAGTGTCACATGGTTGTATATTAGAGGTCTTATGTACTCATACTTTAGATCTCTTGATCATAGAATATGTGAATGCAATCTATCATGTACACTGTTTTCAACGGTTTTCACCAATATGCACACTTACTAACTTTATGTGAGGCTGTTCCTTGCTCTTTACTTTTGCAAACCTTAGTAAATATCAACCTTTTTAGTTTTAGTCAGTCAGGAAAAGTATCTCATCAAGATTTGAATTTCCTTGATTATTGATAAGAATAGGCAATTTTTAATGTTTATTGATCTTTTGGATATTCTTTTTTTTTTTTAGATTTTACTTTGAGAAAGAATCTTGCTACTTGAACTCATGATCCTCTTACTGTGACTTGAATTATTTTTGGGGGGATGGATACTGGGGATTTAACTCAGGGGCATTCAAACACTGAGCCACATCTCCTGCCCATTATTGTATTTTATTTAGAGGCAGGGTCTCACTGAGTTCCTTAGCACCTCACTTTTGCTGAGGCTGCCTTGGAACTCTCAATCCTCCTGTCTCAGCCTCCTGAGCCACTGGCATTACAGGCATGCACCACAATGCCTGGCTTTGAATGATTTTTCCCCCTGCTCTCCAACTTAGTTCCCTCTTTCAATTCATTCATTTTAAAATATTGATCTTAAAAATCCTGTTCCCTTTTACTTTGAGTACAATAGTACCCCAAAATATTTTACCTAATAGAGAATCCCCAAATGTTTGGCCCTGTTTGATGCTTTCCTTTTATTTATTTTTTATACTCATTTATCAGTCACTTAAATATAGTTTATTTGATTTTATAGTTTAAAAATCAAGGTTCATAAATATTTAATAACATTAAATAAATATTTAATAACACAAAGCTACAGAGCTGAGGAGCAGATGAGTACATTTTTTTGGTTGCAAATGTTTAGATTTTCTTTCTTTTTAATTAATTTTTTATGATGTATAACAGCAGAATGTATTACAATTCTTATTACATATATTGACCACAATTTTCCATATCTCTGGTTGTATACAAAGTATATTCACACCATTTCTTGTCTTCATACCTGTACTTTGGATAATGATATACATCACATTCCACCATCATTTCTAACCCCATGCTTCCTCCCTTCCCATCCTACCCCTCTGCCCTATCTAGAGTTCCTCTATTTCTCCCATGCTCCCTCTCCCTATCCCACTATGAATCAGCCTCCTTATATCAGAGAAAACATTCAGCATTTGGTTTGGGGGGATTGGCTAATTTAATTTAACATTATCTTCTCTAACTCCATCCATTTATCTGCAAATGCCATGATTTTATTCTCTTTTATTGCTGAGTAATATTCCATTGTGTATATATGCCACATTTTTTTAATCCATTCATCTATTGAAGGGCATCTAGCACAATTCACAGTTTAGCTATTGTGAATTGTGCTGCTATAAACATTGATGTGGCTATGTCCCTGTAGTATGCTGTTTTTAAGTCCTTTAGGTATAGTCCGAGGAGCAGAATAGCTGGGTCAAATGGTGGTTCCATACCCAGTTTTCCAAGGAATATCCATACTGCTTTCCTAATTGGCTGCACCAATTTTCAGTCCCACCAGCAACGTATGAGTGTACCTTTTCCCCCACATCCTCGCCAACACTTATTGTTGTTTGTCTTCATAATAGCTGCCATTCTGACTGGAGTGAGATGATATCTTAGAGTGGTTTTGGTTTGCATTTCCCTGATTGCTAGAGATGATGAACATGTTTTTTATATATTTGTTGATTGATTGTATATCCTCTTCTGAGAAGTGTCTGTTCAGGTCCTTACCCCATTTGTTGATTGGGTTATTTGTTTTTTCGGTGTTTATCTTTTTGAGTTCTTTATATACCCTAGAGATTAGTGCTCTATCTGATGAGTGAGGAGTAAAAATTTGCTCCCAGGATGTAGGTTCTCTGTTCACCTCACAGATTGTTTATTTTGCTAAGAAGAAACTTTTTAGTTTGATTCCATCCCATTTATTAATCCTTTGTTTTAATTCTTGCGATATAGGTGTCTTATTAAGGAAGTTGGGGCCTAATCACACATGATCAAGATTAGGGCCTACTTTTTCTTCCCTTAGACACAGAGTCTCTGGTTTAATTCCTAGGTCCTTGATCCATTTTGAGTTACGTTTTGTGCATGGTGAGAGATAGAGGTTTAATTTCATTTTGTTGCATATGGATTTCCAGTTTTCCCAGCACCATTTGTTTAAGATGCTATCTTTTCTCCAAAGCATGTTTTTGGTACTTTTATCTAATATAAGATAATTGGAATTTTGTGGTTTAGTCTCTGTGTCCTCTATTCTGTACCATTGGTCTACCAGCCTGTTTTGGTGCCAATACCATTGCTATATTGTTACTCTTGCTCTGTAGTATAGTAAGGTCTGATATAATGATACCACCTGCTTCACTCTTCCTGCTAAGGATTTCTTTAGCTATTCTGGGTCTCTTATTTTTCCAGATGAATTTCATGATTGCTTTTTCTATTTCTATGAGAAATGCCATTGGGATTTTGATTGTAATTGCATTAAATCTGTATAGTACTTTTGGTAGTATGGTCATTTTGATAATATTAATTC
Organism: Urocitellus parryii; assembly: GCF_045843805.1. NCBI lineage: Eukaryota > Metazoa > Chordata > Mammalia > Rodentia > Sciuridae > Urocitellus > Urocitellus parryii. Next base: position 84,425,874 of record NC_135534.1, on the reverse strand, counting down.
TGCCTATCCAAGAGCAAGGTAGATCCTTCCATCTTCTAAGGTCACCTTTGATTTGATTTCTTTCTTTAGAGTTCTGTAGTTTTCATTATATAGCTCTTTCACCTCTTTTGTTAAGTTGATTCCCACGTACCTTTTTTTTTTTTTTTTTTAGGATATTGTGAATGGGGTAGTTTTCCTCATTTCCTTCTCAGAGGATTTGTCATTGATATACAGAAATGCCTTTGATTTATGGGTGTTGATTTTATATCCTGCTACTTTGCTGAATTCATTTACTAGTTCTAGAAGTTTTCTGGTGGAGTTTTTTGGGTCTTCTAGGTATAGTATCATATCATCAGGAAATAGAATTAATTTAAGTTCTTCTTTTCCTATACATATCCCTTTTATTTCTTTCGTCTGTCTAATTGCTATGGCCAGTGTTTCAAGAACTATGTTGAATAGAAGTGGTGAAAGAGGGCATCCCTGTCTTATTCCAGTTTTTAGAGGGAATGCCTTTAGTTTTTCTCCACTTTTAGAATGATGTTGGCCTGAGGCTTAACATAGATAGCCTTTATGATGTTTAGATATGTTCCTGTTATCCCTAGTTTTTCTAGTGTTTTGAACATAAAGGGGCTCTGTATTTTGTCAAATGCTTTTTCTGCATCTATCAAGATGATCATTATCTTTAAGACTACTGATGTGATGAATTACATTTATTGATTTCCTTATGGTGAACCAACCTTGCATCCCTGGGATGAATCCCGCTTGATCATGGTGCACAACCTTTTTTATGTGTTTTTGTATTCAATTTTATTGAGAATTTTTATTGAGAACTTTTGCATCTATGTTCATTAGAGATATTGGTCTGAAGTTTTCTTTCTTTGAAGTGTCTTTGTCTGGTTTTGGAATCAGGGTGATATTGGCCTCAAAGAATGAATTTGGAAGTGAAGGAGCTACTGATTTTAATGCTATATTTTGGTTATATGTGCAAGCAGTTTGTCAAACATTTTTCTTCCAAATCAAACTCTAGCTATGGCTTCATCTGAGACTTCCTCCTCAAATTGGCCATACTCCTCCACCTCCAGCATTTCTCCACCCAATTATCTAGAAATAAACTGCCCCTTCCTTTCTCACCTGCTGCACAGGAAAAGCTACTACAATGTCATGACCATAACTGATTTTCTCTTTCTTAGATAGGCCTACCTTGTGTGAGCCTTTGTATTTGATGAAGATTTTTGTTTGTTTGTTTGTTGATTATCTATTTATTCTGATTTGTTACACATGATGGCAGAATGCAATTTATTTCATATTACACATATAGAGCACAGTTTTTCCACTGGTTGAACATCATTCGTGTTTCATACATGTACTTAGGGTAATGATGTCTAACTCATTCCACCATCATTCCTACCCCCTTTACCTCCTCCCTTCACCTCACTCCCCTTTGCCCTATCTAAAGTTCTTCCATTCCTCCATGCTTCCCCCCATCAACACCATTATGAGTCAGCATCCTCATATCAAAGAAAACTTTCAGCATTTGTTTTTTGGGGGGATTGGCATGCTTCACTTAGCATTATATTCTCCAACTCCATCCATTTACCTACAAATGCTATGATATTTATTCTCTTTTAATGCTGAGTGATGTTCCATTATGTATATATACCAAAGTTTCCCTGTCCATTCATCTACTGAAGGGCATTTGAGTTGGTTCCACAATTTAGCTATTATGAATTGTGCTTCTATAAACATTAATATGGCTGTGTCCCTGTAGTATGCTGTTTTCAAGTCCTTTGGATATAAACCGAGGAGTGGGATAGCTGGGTCAAATGGTAGTTCTACTCCAAGTTTTCCAAGGAATCTCCAAACTGCTTTCCAGACTGGTTGCACCAATATGCAGTCCCACCAGCAATGTATGAATGTGCCTTATTCCCCATATCCTTGCCAAAACTTATTGTTGTTTGTATTCTGATAGCTGCCATTGTAATTGGAGTGAGATGAAATCTTACAGTAGTTTTTGATTTGCATTGCTCTAATTGTTAGAGACATTGAAGATTTTTTTCATATGTTTGTTGATTAATTGGATATCCTCCTCTGAGAAGAGTCTTTTCAGTTTCTTGGCCCATTTATTGATTGGGTTTTTTTTTTTTTTTTTGAGTGCTTTATATATCCTAGAGATTAGTGCTCTATCTGATGTGCTTGTGGTAAATATTTGCTCCCATTCTGTAGGCCCCCTATTCATCTCACTGATTATGTCTTTTGCTGAGAAGAAGCTTTTTAGTTTGAATCCATTTCATTTATTGATTCTTGATTTTAATTTTTGTTCTATAGGAATCTTATTAAGAAAGTTGGGACCTAATCCAACATAATGGAGATTTGGGCCTACTTTTTTTTCCATTAGGTGCAAGGTATCTGATTTAATTCCTAGGTCTTGGATCCACATTGAGTTGAGTTTTGTGCATTGGTGAGATATATTTTTCTAAAAATGTTTTAAAGTTTTTTCATGACCATAAAAAAATGCCATTATTGTAAAACTTAGATTTTGAACACCCCTTTCCACAGATGATGTGGTACTGTTGATAAGCACGAAACTCCTAAGTCCTAGGGTCTGCTCTGGATATAGATAAAGTTGAGAGATACATATGTGAAAACACTATCCTAAAAAACAATAACTGCAGTAACAACAAAATATGGACTACAGTCTGTCACATACCACCACTAATTCTAACTTGAGCCATTCAGGTTAAGATTATAAAATATCTGCAAGCTTGCCAGTTCATTCAAGAACTGAATACTGGATTCAGGTGTTTTTGCACCAAGGAAATGAAATATTTCTTTATTGATCATTCAGTCAAGAAATAGTAGTGGAGAGAGATATGAATGAAAGAAGAATTGTATTCAATCAGCATCAATACAATCCTATTGTTGCCAGATTATTCATGGCTCCAAATTGTTATTTTCTCATTGCTAGTGCACCTCACTTTGTTATGTCATTATTACTAGGGACAGGCCTAGGCCAAAATTGTCACTTGGTTGGGAACTTCTATGGTTCTGAGGATTGAGGGAAGAGGCACAGCCACATTTGGCAGCATATCCAATAGCCAGTCAGAAGTTTCAGGCCATTGATTGATGGCAAATAATTCAGAATTCATAGATGCAAGTCCACCTAGCTTTAACCCCAGTATATCAGAAAGGGGTACCACAGACACTGGAAACCTCATTTGGGGACAGTATTCTATAGGCATAAATGATCCATTGCTGCAACCTTAATTAGGTTCAGGGTGGGGGTGCAGTTCCCATCAGCACCCCTTGGAAAATCTCTAAGGTCAGAATATTGGGAACAGTTAGTCAGACACTGCCAGGGAGATTTCCCATGCTGTTGTTTAGGGACAGCAATTACTTGCAAGGGTGCATCAGATTATCAGCATCCAGAAGTCCCCAAGATTTTAAGATGGAGGCACAGGAGCAGCCAGAAGCCCTTCCATGATGCTGCCATCAGGGCTCAGAAGTACAGGCATGTGCACCAAACCACCCTCCTCAGACAGAGGATGAGCTGGGGAGCCCAGAACTATACTCTTTATGCCCATCAACAGGCACCTCTTAACTGAAGTCTGAATGGTCAGCTTCTGAGCTTAAAGTTTTCCTAAGTCATTGACCACTCACACATCTGCCATGTAATTAGGCCACACAGACTCAAGATGGAGGGGGTGGGGGGCTCTTGGGAACTTTCTTGGGAACTCTGGGGAGCAGCATCTCTGGGCTGGGTAACAAGCACTTCTGTAGCCCAGAAACAGGCTGCTGTGCCTGGTACTCTGGGGATGCATGGGCAGGGGAGGGGGGAGCAGGGACAAGTCTCAAGCCCTGAGGCCACAACATCCATGGACACAGACCCAGAAGAGAGAAGAGGGTGGTCCAGCTTGGCAGAGGCTTGAGTCTCTGATGAACCCAGGTGTTCAGCTTCTGTTTGACCCACAAAATGGATTTATTATTTCTTAGAAGGGAAGAAAAGCCTAAAAATAGAGATCTTGCAGAAATAACAGAAAGTTCTACACTTATCTGTATATAATTATTTTATTTTATTTTATTTTGAATATTTTTTGTTTGTATATAATTTTTGAAATCAATGTCTCTTTTTTTAAGAGAGAGAGAGAGAGAGAGAGAGAGAGAATTTTAATATTTATTTTTTGTTTTCGGCAGACACAACATCTTTGTTTGTATGTGGTGCTGAGGATCGAACCCGGGCTGCACGCATGCCAGGCGAGCGCGCTACCGCTTGAGCCACATCCCCAGCCCCATAATCAATGCCTCTTGATTTTAAAAAATAGAAAAACTTATTGAATATGTACAAATAGGTAGTGTTTGACTCAGCTTTTTCACTGCTAAATGACCCGACCAGAACAATTCTAGAAAAGGAAGAATTTATTTGAGAGCTCACGATTTCAGAGGTCTTAGTCATAGAAGGCCGGCTCCATTCCTCGGGACTCAAGGTGAGGCTAAACATCATAGTGGAATAGTGTGGCAGAGGGAAACAGTTCACATCATGGTGATCAAGAAGCAGCCAGAGACTCCACTCCCCAGATTCAGATGTATACGCCAAAGCCACGCCCTAATTCCCACCACCTCCAGCCACATCCTACCACTTCAGTTACCAGTCAGTTAATCCCTATCAGGGGATTAATTCACTAATTAGTAGGTGAAAGCTATATTTGGTCATTTCTCCTCCCACACATGTGCTTTTGGGGGACACCTTACATCCAAGCCATACCAGGTAGATATGGGTGTGTTTTACTCAGAAGAATGCTCCAAATTGAGTGTGTTCAGATTGAGTGTGGGAACAGCAAGTAATATATAATTCTGAATAACATTTCTTGAAGGATCTCCTCCACTTCTTTTTTTTTTTTTAATGTTCAGAGCAACAGATTTCTTTTTTTTTTTTTTTTTAGAGAGAGGGGGGAGAGAGAGAAAGAGAGAGAGAGAGAGAGAGAGAGAGAGAGAGAGAGAGAATTTTTAATATTTATTTTTTAGTTCTCGGCGGACACAACATCTTTGTTGGTATGTGGTGCTGAGGATCGAACCCAGGCCGCACAGCATGCCAGGCGAGCGCGCTACCGCTTGAGCCACATCCCCAGCCCCTCCTCCACTTCTTGAATCTCCACCAAGACTAATTTAGAAATTGGTTTAATGTACCATTCTTTGCACTTATAGGGCAAAGACAGGGAATAAACACTAATGAATGCTACAGAGTAAAAATATAGGAGTGCCATGGAAACAGTGTTTTCAAAAAATGAATTGTGTGCTTATGTTTTTTGTCTTTCAGAGCCCCCCCCCCAATTTTTTTTAAAGCAAAGACTTCTCACAGCATCTATCCATCTGGGAAGAAAGTGTGATATTACTGAAAGATGATGACAAGAAATCAGCATCTGTTTTTCAAAACAGGAACACCAGCCAAGGCTACTGCTTTCAGAGATACTTTTCATAATTCCCAAATCTCTCTGCATTGCCATATCCACCATCTAATTCTACCACTAAATTTTAAAATTACCATTTCTCACTTGGAAAACAAGAACATCTGGTCTTCTACTGAAATCACTGTAAAGGACTTGCTGGGATGATCATTTGATGGAGCTGACCCACTAACTACTAACTTTGCAAATAAATTTTCAACAAAACCTCTTGCACTTCTCAATTTCACTCCCAACTCCAGTGGCATACTAGGTGTCATAATTTCTCATCCCCATTTAGTTTTGCAGATTGGGCTGCTTTCTATTTTTTCATCCACTAACCCAGGAACTCAGCTTTTGAGGTTTGTTGAGACAGTTCTCACTTTTTCTCTGCTATTATCCTTTCTAGTACTCACTTTGCTTCAGAATACAATAAATGCATTAGGTCTTCAGTGAGTATCAAAAATGAGTGCAACATGCAGTCATCACCCCGAAATGATGTAGGATGATTCAGCAACCACCCTATCATATTCTCTCTTCCCTAGCCTTTCCTAATCTGTCCCGACTCCCCATTAGAAGCAACCCCTGACTAGCTTCTATGACTGCATATCAATCTGGCCCATTCTTGGAAGGAATATAAATGGAATCATAATCTTTTTAAAAGTACATATATTTAGTTGTCGATGCATCTTTACTTATTCATTTATTTATATTTGGTGCTGAGAACTGAACCCAGTGCCTCACACGTGTCAAACAAGTGCTCAACTACCGAGCCACAATCTGAGCCCTAGAATCATAATCTTGTTTTCTCTTGGAAATGACTTTTTTTAGCCCAACCTCATGTTTCTGACATCTATTTATTATAGCATGAACCGTGGTTCATTCTTATAGATTGATAAGTCATATTTCTTTTTTATCATTTTTTTTTTAATTTTTTACTGGTTCTTTTTAATTATACATAATAGAATTCATTTTGACATAAGTGCATGAAATATAATTTGTTCTAATTCAGTCCCCAGTACTTCCTCTTCCTGTCCCCTCATCCCTCCCCTGTTTCCTTCTCTAATCTTTCTGCTATTTACTAATTTTTAAAAATTAGTGTCTTGTGGATTTACAATGATGGTGACATTCACTGTGGTATATTCAAACATGTACATAGAAAAATTAGGTCAAAATCATTTCCTTTCCCTATCTCATCTTTCCTTTCTTCCCTTCAATACCCTTTGCCTACTCCACTGATGTTTCTTCTGTTTTTATTATTTTGGATTAGCTTCCATTTCTTAGAGAAAACATTTCACCCTTGATTTGGGGGATTGGCTTATTTCACTTAGCATGATAGCCTCCAGTTCTATCCATTTACCAGTACATACATAAAGTCATTCTTCTTTATATCTGAGTAGTACTTCATTGTGTATATATACCACCTTTTATTTATCCATTCATCTAATGAAGAATATTGCAATAAATTCTTATTTTTCCCATCCATCTGTTCAGAGACATTTGAATTGTTCACAGAATTTGAATTGATTTTCTGAATTTGGTAAATACCTAAAGGAGCATATTTTCTAGGGTTACATGTGTGCTTAGGTATATAAGTGTTAGGGTCTGTAAACAAGTCAAGATGGCGCCTGGCATTTTGCCAGAGGGAGTGGTTTGTGAAGTAACACCAGCGAGCCATTAAGTGTGGAGATTCCTTATTGGCTGACTGCTGTATCTAGTTTATGTTAATTAAGATAAGCTGTGTGGAATGTATATATACCCCTCCTGTCCTACAATAAATGGCTCCCACTCCTGCTGTATCAATCTACACAAGTTGCTCGATACCCCCCCCCCCCCGTTAGTTTGCACAGCCAGCTGGGCTGCGGCATATAAGAAATTGCCAGTTTTTCAAAAAGGTTGTGTGACTGTCAATTGCCACAAGCTTGAGACACACATGAGTGGCTATTGCCCCAAATATGGTATTGTTCCTCTCAGAGAGGTACTTCCACTAAATCTAGGGGTAGATCTTGGAATGATTTCTTATGCCCAGAGCACAACACTTGCCTCATATGCTTATGACTTTCAGTACTCAGAAGCATCTGTTTTCACCAAGAGTTACAACAAAAATTCATGAATTGGAAGCAGAGATTATCATCTGGCATTTTCTAATTCCTCACATCCCTGAACAACCTTGCAATGAAGGATTATAATGTCAGCAGGGGGCACATATCTTCACTTTCTCAATCAAGACCTAGAGTGGTGTTCTAGTTTCTTGCCCTAGGAGCAGACTTCAAGAGCTCAGCACTGGGGGCATTTATTTAGAAGAGCCTTGGGGTACACATGGCCAGGGAAAAGGGAGAGGACTGAGGCAGGGTTGAGCAGAGGGAAAAGTTGAGCTCAGATACAGGCTCAAATACAGTCTCCGCCAATCCTGCAAGGAACTCTGAGCTGAACTGGCCCTTCAGAGTTGTCCCAAGTGGAGCAGGGTAGACAAACTTTCATGCCTCAGCATGGAGCAGTCATTGGACATGGGCTACCCTAAGAAGAGCCATGGCCTTGGGTGAGGCATCTCGCCACAGCTGTAGGAACTGGGAGCTGAAACCTGTGTCCCTACACACCAGGGGCAATAAAACTTCATCGGAAGGAATAAAAGCCTCCATCTCTCAATCCTTACCAGATACAAATCCAATCGTTTCTCATGTGAGATCTACTGTAGGCCCAGCAGCCCCCTAGGGCTGTTCCCTTTCAAGGAAATACAGTGAGCTTCAATCTTGTGGTCCCATCATCTCAATATTGACTTTCTGATTTTTGGAAAACTGTCAATTTTTTATAAACCTAAGCATACATGTAACCCTAGAAAATATGCTCCTATAGGTCAGGCATGTCACTCCCATTCTCCTCTGTTCCTGGAGTTCCTGAGTTCAGTCTCTCAGCCTGGTTTTCATCTCTTGTAACATTAGAAAACACAGAATTGCTCACCTGGATGAGATAGTGTGGGGAGCCATTCTCACACGTGACTGGGAGACTCCCGGTTTGGGTCTGAGGCCTTCTGGCTGTGTCGGAGCTTTCCCAGCCCTCTCCTGATGAGAGAACCCGTCCGTGTGGGGGTGTGACTAACCACTGACCCCGGGGGCCCAATCACTGATCCTGACCTTGGAGTGCGGCCCCCCCTCCACCTTCATTGGATGGAATTCTCCCCTGAATTTCTTGTTCCCCAATTAAAGGCTACTCCCTGGAGTGTTCTCTCTCTCTCTCTCTCTCTCTCTCTCTCTCTCTCTCCTGCTAGCTCTGAGTAATCCTTGCTGCCCTACCAGGCGGTTAGAGGTGGGAACCAGAGAGGGGAGCCGTCTAGGACCTGGCCATAGTAAAAGGTAACTGAGTCTGTGTGTTTTATTTCAATCTCTGCTAGCTTTTATGCCAAGAACCTCATTAATGAAACCATTGCGCTGGCCGCATGGTGGAATAGGGATGAAGATATGGGCTTTTGCTGCCTTTACTCAGGACCTCAAACATGTAACAACTTTTTATAACTCTTGTCTTCAATTTTACCTGGTACTTCCAATTCCACAGCCTTACTGAAATTCTGTGGGGAGGAGTGAAGATGCCTTTACTGAGTAGAGGGGGGCTTGCTTCTCTGAAATATTTCTTTCTCTATCCAAACTAGCACTTTCAACTTCAAAAATACATTTGTCCACTGTGTGCATTTTCAACACTACCAATAAAGTCTAAGTTAGCATTACTCTCACTTGTATTATCTAGATGGTCTAGCTGCTATTCCAGCCCCACATTTTTCACAAGACTAAGCTGATTATTTAAATTTGGAAATCATATCATGTCAACTGCTGTTTTCAACTTCTAATGCCTTCTCCTTTCAAGTTGCGAAAGAATCAAACACACCATGAGATACAAGGCCCACATACTCTGGCCCTGCCTCTTCTTCCTTTCTATGCCCCAGACACAAATGAGCTTCCTCTCTGTTCCTAAAAATCCTGAATCACCCAGCTTCACATTGGGTCTGTTGCATTTGTTGGTCTGTGAAAGTGGAAAATGCTGCTCTGGACCTTCCCTTTTTCTCATTTGGGCCACTCACCATCACCACACAATGTAACTAGTCTACAAAAAAAAAAAAAAAATGTTTTGAAACAATTAAGAAACACACATCATTAGGTGGAATCCCACCAGCCAAGCCGACACGGACCCTTGGGCCGAGCACGGGATCTCAGAAGGGGAAGGAAGCGGTACAGTCCCATCCCCCACAGCGGACACTCCACCAAGACAGTCAGCGGCCACCATCCGGGAAAGCTGAAGGATACACCGCCACTCTCCTTCAGAGTGCAACATCAAAACAGGTCGGTGTCATTCAGCTCACCCCCCAGACAGCGGGAATTCGCATAAAATCTCTCCTAGGCTTGCCAGGAGAGGGAGTATCAAGCTGAGCCTCCATAAAGACTAGGGGGAAACCAGAGACACCTGACCTCCAACCCCTCCTTCCAGTAGCAGCCAAAACGAAACCTGGCTAGCCAGCGCTGGGGGAGGGGCAAGCAGAAAAAATCAAAGTGATAGAGTGCCAGGGATCCCAGCAGCCTGCAGCAGGGCCCCGGAGATCCAGGCCAACTGATTCGCGTGGCCTGCCCTGCGGCTACAGAAGGCGTGGCGCCTCAGTGAAGCCATTAATTGGCAAGCAGGGAGGTTAGGGAAGGCCATTAGGTGGAATCCCACCAGCCAAGCCCACACGGACCCTTGGGCCGAGCATGGGATCTCAGAAGGGGAAGGAAGCGGTACAGTCCCATCCCCCACAGTGGACACTCCACCGAGGCAGTCAGCGGCCACCATCCGGGAAAGCTGAAGGATACACCGCCACTCTCCTTCAGAGTGCAACATCAAAACAGGTCGGTGTCATTCAGCTCACCCCCCAGACAGCGGGAATTCGCATAAAATCTCTCCTAGGCTTGCCAGGAGAGGGAGTATCAAGCTGAGCCTCCATAAAGACTAGGGGGAAACCAGAGACACCTGACCTCCAACCCCTCCTCCCAGTAGCAGCCAAAACGAAACCTGGCTAGCCAGCGCTGGGGGAGGGGCAAGCAGAAAAAATCAAAGTGATAGAGTGCCAGGGATCCCAGCAGCCTGCAGCAGGGCCCCGGAGATCCAGGCCAACTGATTCGCGTGGCCTGCCCTGCGGCTGCAGAAGGCGTGGCACCTCAGTGAAGCCATTAATTGGCAAGCAGGGAGGTTAGGGAAGGCCATTAGGTGGAATCCCACCAGCCAAGCCCACACGGACTCTTGGGCCGAGCACGGGATCTCAGAAGGGGAAGGAAGCGGTACAGTCCCATCCCCCACAGTGGACACTCCACCGAGGCAGTCAGCGGCCACCATCCGGGAAAGCTGAAGAATACACCACCACTCTCCAACAGCTTGCAACATCAAAACAGCCAGCAGCAGGACCCCGGAGATCCAGGCCAACTGATTCACGCGGCCTGCCCCGCAGCTACAGAAGGCATGGCGCCTCAGAGAAGCCATTAATTAGCAAGCAGGGAGGTTAGGGACTGCCATTAGGTGGAATCCCGCCAGCCAAGCCCACCGCCCACGCCCGGAACAGGCCCAGCGACCTGCCAGCATTGTAGTCACGACACCCCAATTGGAATAGGGACAGAGCAGAGCCGCCTTCAACTCCCGGAAGAGGCCCAGAGAGCCGCCAGCGTGGTAGACACGTCACCCCAATTGGAGTAGGGGCACAGCCGCCGCCCGCACCTGCAAGGGAGACTTTTCAAGTATACAAGAGCAACATAAATAAATAGGGGGTAAATTTCAAAACACAACAGTTGCACCAAGCAGAAAGAAACGCGAGCAGTATGAAAAGACAAGGAAAGAAAGGACCACAAGCAATGCAGGTCAACTCAACTTTAGAAGAGGTAATAGCTGCAACAGATGGAATATCAGATAAAGAGTTCAGGATATATATGCTTCAGATGATCTGGAGTCTCAAGGAAGACATGAGACAGCAAAATCAGACAATGAAAGATCACATTGACAAACAAATCCAGGAAGTAAAAGATCAATTTCACAGGGAGATAGAGGTAATAAAAAACAAACAAATTGAAATTCTAGAAATGCAGGAAACAATAAACCAACTTAAAAACTCAATTGAGAATACTACCAGCAGAGTAGATCACCTAGAAGAGAGAACATCAGACAATGAAGACAAAGTATTTCAACTGGAAAAGAACATAGACAGCTCAGCAAGTCTGCTAAGAAACCATGAGCAGAACATCCAAGAATTATGGGACAATATCAAAAGACCAAATTTAAGAGTCATTGGGATACAGGAAGGCACAGAGCTCCATTCCAAAGGAATAAACAGTCTATTCAGTGAAATAATACGAGAAAACTTCCCAGAATTGAAGATTGAGACAGAATCCCAAATCCTAGAAGCCTACAGGACGCCGAATGTGCAAAATCATAAGAGATCCACACCTAGACACATTATAATGAAGATGTCCAACATACAGAATAAGGAGAGAATTTTAAAAGCTGCAAGAGAAAGAAAGCAGATTACATTTAGGGGTAAACCAATCCGGATAACAGCTGATCTCTCAACACAGACTCTGAAAGCTAGAAGATCCTGGAATAACATATTTCAAACACTGAAAGACAATGGGCTCCAACCAAGAATCGTGTATCCGGCGAAATTAAGCTTCAGATTAGAAGATGAAATTAAAACCTTGCACGATAAACAAAAGTTAAAAGAATTCGCAGCTAGAAAACCATCTCTTCAAAAAATCCTTGGCAAAACATTACAGGAAGAGGAAATGGAAAATAACATTGAAAACCAACAATGGGAGGTAGGACAGTAAAGGGGGGAAAGTAGTCAAAGAGGATAACAAATCAGGTTTAGTAACATCAATAAACAAATATGGATAGAAGAACAAACCATATCTCAATAATAACCCTAAATGTTAATGGCTTAAACTCACCAATTAAGAGACACAGGCTAGTAGAATGGATCAAAAAACAAGACCCAACAATATGCTGTCTACAGGAGACGCATTTGATAGGAAAAGATATACATAGACTGAAGGTGAAAGGTTGGGAAAAATCATATCACTCATATGGACCGCGGAAACAAGCAGGAGTGTCCATACTCATATCTAATAAAATAGATTTCAAGCCAAAGCTAATCAAAAGGGATATAGAAGGACATTTCATACTGCTCAAGGGAACCATACACCAACAAGACATAACAATCATAAATATATATGCCCCAAATAATGGTGCAGCTGTGTTCATCAAGCAAACTCTTCTCAAGTTCAAGAGTCTAATAGACCAACATACAATAATCATGGGAGACTTCAACACACCTCTCTCACCACTGGACAGATCTTCCAAACAAAAGTTAAATAAGGAAACTATAGAACTCAATAACACAATTAACAACCTAGACTTAATTGACATATATAGACTATACCACCCAACATCAAGTAGCTACACTTTTTTCTCAGCAGCACATGGAACCTTCTCAAAAATAGACCATATACTATGTCACAGGGCAACTCTTAGACAATACAAAGGGGTAGAGATAATACCATGCATCTTATCTGATCATAATGGAATGAAACTGAAAATCAATGATAAAAGAAGAAAGGAAAAAGCAAGCATCACCTGGAGAATGAACAATAGGTTGCTGAGTGATCAATGGGTTTTAGAAGACATCAAGGAGGAAATTAAAAAATTCCTAGAGTTAAATGAAAACACAGACACAACATATCGGAATCTATGGGACACATTGAAAGCAGTTCTAAGAGGAAAATTCATTGCTTGGAGTTCATTCCTCAAAAAAAGAAAAAACCAACAAATAAATGATCTCATACTTCATCTCAAAATCCTAGAAAAAGAAGAGCAAAACAACAGCAAAAGAAGTAGAAGGCAAGAAATAATTAAAATCAGAGCTGAAATTAATGAAATTGAAACAAAAGAAACAATTGAAAAAATTGACAAAACTAAAAGCTGGTTCTTGGAAAAAATAAATAAAATTGACAGACCTTTAGCCATGCTAATGAAGAGAAGAAGAGAGAGAACCCAAATTACTAGCATACGGGATGAAAAAGGCAATATCACAACAGACACTTCAGAAATACAGAAGATAATCAGAAATTACTTTGAATCCTTATACTCCAATAAAATAGAAGATAGTGAAGGCATAGATAAATTCCTTGAGTCCTATGATCTGCCCAGATTGAGCCAGGAGGAAATAGACAACCTAAACAGACCAATAACAATAGAGGAAATAGAAGAAACCATCAAAAGACTACCAACTAAGAAAACCCCAGGACCGGATGGGTATACAGCAGAGTTTTACAAAACCTTTAAAGAGGAACTAACACCAATACTTTTCAAGCTATTTCAGGAAATAGAAAAAGAGGGAGAACTTCCAAATTCATTCTACGAGGCCAACATCACCCTGATTCCGAAACCAGACAAAGACACATCAAAGAAGGAAAACTACAGACCAATATCTCTAATGAACCTTGACGCAAAAATCCTCAATAAAATTCTGGCGAATCAGATTCAAATACATATCAAAAAAATTATACATCATGATCAAGTAGGATTCATCCCTGGGATGCAAGGCTGGTTTAATATACGGAAATCAATAAATGTTATTCACCACATCAATAGACTTAAAAATAAGAACCATATGATCATCTCAATAGATGCAGAAAAAGCATTCGACAAAGTACAGCATCCCTTTATGTTCAAAACGCTAGAAAAATTAGGGATAACAGGATCATACCTCAACATTGTAAAAGCAATCTATGATAAGCCACAGGCCAGCATCATTCTGAATGGAGAAAAATTGAAGGCATTCCCTCTAAGATCTGGTACAAGACAGGGATGCCCTCTCTCACCACTTCTGTTCAACATAGTCCTCGAAACACTGGCCAGAGCAATTAGACAGTCAAAAGAAATTAAAGGCATAAAAATAGGAAAAGAAGAACTTAAATTATCACTATTTGCAGATGATATGATTCTATACCTAGCAGACCCAAAAGGGTCTACAAAGAAGCTATTAGAGCTAATAAATGAATTCAGCAAAGTGGCAGGATATAAGATCAACACGCATAAATCAAAGGCATTCCTGTATATCAGCGACAAAGCCTCTGAAACGGAAATGAGGACAACTACTCCATTCACAATATCCCCCCAAAAAATAAAATACTTGGGAATCAACCTAACAAAAGAGGTGAAAGATTTATACAATGAAAATTACAGAACCCTAAAGAAAGACATAGAAGAAGACCTTAGAAGATGGAAAAACATACCCTGCTCATGGATAGGCAGAACTAACATCATCAAAATGGCGATATTACCAAAAGTTCTCTATAAGTTCAATGCAATGCCAATCAAAATCCCAACAGCATATCTTGTAGAAATAGATAAAAGAATCATGAAATTCATATGGAATAATAAAAGACCCAGAATAGCAAAAACAATACTAAGCAGGAAGTGTGAATCAGGCGGTATAGCTACAGAGCAAACTATACTACAGAGCAATAGTAACAAAAACAGCATGGTACTGGTACCAAAACAGGCGGGTGGACCAATGGTACAGAATAGAGGACACAGTAACCAATCCACAAAACTACAACTATCTTATATTTGATAAAGGGGCTAAAAGCATGCAATGGAGGAAGGATAGCATCTTCAACAAATGGTGCTGGGAAAACTGGAAATCCATTTGCACCAAAATGAATCTGAATCCCTATCTCTCGCCGTGCACAAAAGTTAACTCAAAATGGATCAAGGAGCTTGATATTAAATCAGAGACACGGCATCTGATAGAAGAAAAAGTTGGTTATGATCTACACGCTGTGGGATCGGGCTCCAAATTCCTCAATAGGACACCCATAGCGCTAGAGTTAACAAATAGAATCAACAAATGGGACTTACTCAAACTAAAAAGTTTTTTCTCAGCAAAAGAAACAATAAGAGAGATAAATAGGGAGCCTACATCCTGGGAACAAATCTTTACTCCACACACTTCAGATAGAGCCCTAATAACCAGAATATACAAAGAACTCAAAAAATTAGACAATAAGATAACAAATAACCCAATCAATAAATGGGCCAAGGACCTGAACAGACACTTCTCAGAGGAGGACATACAATCAATCAACAAGTACATGAAAAAATGCTCACCATCGCTAGCAGTCAGAGAAATGCAAATCAAAACTACCCTAAGATACCATCTCACTCCAGTAAGACTGGCAGCCATTAGGAAGTCAAACAACAATAAGTGCTGGAGAGGATGCGGGGAAAAGGGCACTCTTGTTCATTGCTGGTGGGACTGCAAATTGGTGCAGCCAATTTGGAAAGCAGTATGGAGATTTCTCGGAAAGCTGGGAATGGAACCACCATTTGACCCAGCTATTCCCCTTCTCGGTCTATTCCCTAAAGCCCTAACAAGAGCATGCTACAGGGACACTGCTACATCGATGTTCATAGCAGCTCAATTCACGATAGCAAGACTGTGGAACCAGCCTAGATGCCCTTCAATAGATGAATGGATAAAAAAAAAATGTGGCATTTATACACTATGGAGTATTACTCTGCATTAAAAAATGACAAAATCATAGAATTTGGAGGGAAATGGATGGCATTAGAGCAGATTATGCTAAGTGAAGCTAGTCAATCTTTAAAAAACAAATACCAAATGACTCCTTTGATATAAGGGGAGTAAACAAGGACAGGGTAGGGACGAAGAGCTTGAGAAGAAGATTTACAGTAAACAGGGATGAGAGGTGGGAGGGAAAGGGAGTGAGAAGGGAAATTGCATGGAAATGGAAGGCGATCCTCAGGGTTATACAAAATGTCATACAAGAGGAAAGGAGGGGTAAGTCAAGAGAATACAAATGGAAGAAATGATTTACAGTAGAAGGGGTAGAGAGAGAAAAGGGGAGGGGAGGGGAGGGGAGGGGGGATAGTAGACAATAGGACAGACAGCAGAATACATCAGACACTAGAAAGGCAATATGTCAATCAATGGAAGGGTAACTGATGTGATACAGCAATTTGTATACGGGGTAAAAGCGGGAGTGCATAATCCACTTGAATCAAACCGTGTAATATGATGTATTAAGAACTATGTAAGGTTATGAACGACCAATAAAAAAAAAAAAAAAGAAACACACATAAAAGAATGTACTCCACTACCTGCCCCCATAGTTTGAAACTATAGTATTAGAAATAAGGTCAAATTTTAACAATTTGGTTCCATTACCTTTAATATACTTGTGAACAAATACTGGGTGAGAATACATTTTAAATACATCAAAATTTTAAAAAGTTTATCACCTTCTTTTCAGTGCTCTATTAACCTAATTGGTCAAAAGTGCCTCATTTTCCAAGAAAGGTAAGGGTGAGTGGGGAAAGGGAAGGGAACCAGAGCTCTGGATTCTTCACAAGTGCATCATCATCCACAATGGGTTTGGAGGATGAGAGATTAGGGAAAATCAGGTTTCAGCAACCTCAGTGGAACCTAGTTCTCAAAGACACCAGAGGTATCCAGTGGATGATACCTAAGCTGGAAATCCAGAAGTTGCCAGAGTCCAAGGTCAGTGAGGAAGAACAAAGTATGCCAAATTTTATAACTATCAGGGACTCAGCAGTGCAGGAGGGGCATTGCAGGAGGGGCTCCCTCACGTCATGACCAGTGTTCCCCAAACTCATTCAAAGTTCTAAGATGTAAATTTGACCTGTCTCAGCAAACTTCCATGCAGCAAGCAGAGCACTAGGCTATAAAGGCAGTCTCAGGGCTTGGGGGTCATAGCAGGGTGCTGCAGCCTAGGGCTTAGAGGTTCAGGGTTGATCATTAAATCTCCATGAGCAGTTTTGAGCCGAAGCTTTGGGTCCAGAGCTATGCTGGCTGTGCCAGCAGACAGGCGTCTCTTGGCTGGAACCTGGGAAGTCTGTTCCTGAACCCTTAGTTCCCTAGGACGACGACCACGACCACGTCTGCCAGTCAGAACTGACGGATGCAGGGTCAGTGGCGGAACTGTTTCAGGCCCCTGGGAGCTGTGGGCTGTGGCCCTAGGCTGAACTGCAGCACTTCTGGCTGCCGAAGGTAGGTTGGGCATCGGGCACACCTGAGCACTGCAGTGGGTCTCACCAGTGGCGGACTCGGGCAGAGCAGATTGTGAGGCCTGGCGGAGTGGGAGATGTTTCAGGCTGGGGGAAGCTTTCCTACGTGAAAGGACGTCCCTCCAGGTGGTCATCGCCTGTCTACCAGGCGCTGTAGGCTCAGTGTGGTCCACTGCGGCCCTGTCTTGTCCGCATTTCCACAGCTCATAGCGCTCGGGTTGCAGGATACGCACAAAGGCATCCATGGAGAAGCTGACCCTGGCCTCCCCACAGCTGCACTGAGATGCCACTTTGCCATAATCAATCCACCTCGGAGTAGCGAAATTGATGGCCTCCGCACAGTTGAAGCCATGGTTGAAGCCAGCATGGTAGCCATAGGGGAATGTCACCATGAACTCACCAGCCTCCTGAGTCATGCGGTTGAAGGGAATGCCATTCTCATGGAGGACTGTGGGCGAGATGAGGGCCACCTTGTGCCTCAGGAAGGCCTCACAGCCCTGGGAACTGCCCGGGAAAAGCTCTCTGGCCAGGCGCTCCAGGCGCTGCCCGTGTTCAGGGGGCACCGCGTACCATGTTTTCGGCTCCCCAAAGTGCAAGTAGTTGATGCTGTAAAGGTCCATGTCCTCCGTGTGCCACGCAAAAGTGGTCTTCCACATGCCAAAGTACAGGTAGGGCGTGTTGACACCCTCAATGACAACTCCACATTCCTGCTCCAACAGGTCCTGAATGGTTCCCAGGTGTCCCAGGTTCCACTCTTTAGTGTTCTCATCAAATAAGGAGCCACTGATGTCAGCACCATAAATTGGTGAGTCATAGAGGCGGTTCTTCCAGTACTTTCTCTCCAAATCTTCAAAATTCAGGTGTGGGGGAGTTCTATACTTTTCACTGTTTGCCAGGAGGTGATACTCTCCCACTGTCATGGCTTTCTTCTTTTTGTGGTATTGAGTGAACATACCTGCCTTCCCAGAGACCACCTGCTGCAGGGGAGTGGCTATTAAGATGTCACTGACATCATCATAGGACTGCCTGGCTCTCCATTCCTTGGGTGGAATTACCTTGGCCAGGCCAGCTCTGTGTGCCCCTTGGGATTCCATGTAAGCAATATACTTATCAAAATCATTAAACTCTTCTTTGGTTGGATGAAATATCATTATGCTACAGTTTGGATTCTGAGCACAGTTGGGCTTAGACTTCATAGTTTTGATTTAATAAGTAGCAAAATCCCAATATTTAGATATGTTCTAAATAGATGAGGTGGCAGAAAAATGCTACTTTTTAATAATCAAATAGCTGTACTATGAGGCTGCAAGATCCATCAGACAACTATTTTTCAAATGAGATGATAAGTCTTTCTTAGGCTTTTTTGTTGACCAAGAGGACTGCACTGCAGGCAATTTAGCTTTATCCAGATAAGATGGTGGCTTAGTCAGCAGCTCTATTATTCTCCTCAGTTGGTGCGTGGTTCTGTCCTCTTGAGGTCTTCCAAATTACCAAGGCTTGGGTGAGTGACTCAAATGTAGCAGTGTGTCTTTAGGGCAGTGTATAAAACAAAATCTGAAGGAAAGAATACAGAAATATTGAAAATTAATATGTAAAAAATTATTAGCAAACTACAAATTAAACATCATAATGGAATATTACCATTACAGAGAGGCTAAAATTTTATAATAATATTGTCAATACAGTGATGATGTCAATGTGGAAGAAAATGCTAGGAATTCTCATACCCTACTACTAGAGGGAATATGAAACATTATAATCACTTTAGAAAACTATTTGGACAGTGACTTCTAAAATAGAACACATGCATTTTTTATGATCCAACTGTTATACATGCTCAGGAAATGTGTAAGACTCTGCACTGAAACTCACATCTGAGAATGTTCATAACAACTTACTTCTAGTACCAAATACTGTAAACAACAAAAATGTCACCAACAGAATGGATAAGTGTAGTATATTATTCCTATAATGGAATACCATATAACAATGAAGACAAAAACTACAGAAATAGATTTTATAAAGATAATATTGAGCAAAATGGTTAAATTCAAGAGAATATCTATTACATGATCTCATTTACATAAAGGTCAAAGGAGACAAAGTAATCTATGCTCAAGGTAAAAGTAATGGTTACATTTGGGAAAAAGAGAGGTTGCTGTGAGTTGGGGCTAATGGAGTCTCTAAAGTAATGTTAATATGCTCTGAACCAGGGTGCTACATATATACCCATCAGAATAGCTAATTTAGTAATGCAGTAGAATGAATCCTATGTTCATATATGAATACATGACCAATGTAACTCCATATTATATGCAACCACAAGAATGGGAAGTTATATTCAATATATGTATGTCAAAATACTTTCTACTGTCATGTATAACTAAAAAGAACAAAAAAATTTTAATTGTGATAACTCATCAAACTATTACTATTTCCACAAACTTCTATATGTATTTAAAATAGAGTTTAGATCAAAAACCACTAAAGACAACTAAAGAGTATATTTCATTATATTTAAATGGAAAAAAATGACTGAAAATAAATGAACTAAACAATCTATTGAAGAGGCTAGAAAATTAGAATTTGAAGGAAAAAGGAGTGATAGTAAAGAAATAACCACAAATAACAATCATTTGTTTCCATAACTCATATTGTGTGGCTTTGTGGCATTTGTCCCCCCAAGTCTTACACAAGTGATAACAACCCTACACAAACCAATCTAGCACAACAGAATTATTCCCCATAGAGGAGGGTCATCCAAAAGATATGAGAAAAGCAAATAGTGCATGTTCAGTCAGAATTAGGGTTTTTCCTGGCAATATAATAGAGAGAGAAGAGGACATGGATGTTGGTGGAAGGGATAGGTGACCAAGAGAATGATTATAATGATGGACTATTAAGTCTATTCTGGATTTTAAAAAAAGGAAATGAGAACATGAACCCCGGGGATCCAGTTTGGGGTTCTCTCCTGTTTACAATCATCACAACTCAAACTAGACTTAAAGGGTCTATATGCATCATGTGATAATGTCCCCATCATACCCTAATTTTTAATTTAAAAAATTATTCTAAAATAATATCATATTTTTTGGAATATATAATCAAACATTTCAGAATATATAACCAACTAGTTCATTCTATTTGAATACTTGCTCTAAAAACAAGAAAAGAGGAGTGTGAAATAATGTAGGAGGGAGAGTTCAATATCAGAAACTTAAATACCATGCTAAGGGGCTTTCCTCCAAGAAATAACAAATACAAAGTATACTATCACACAAGCTCCCATTTTGTATTGAATATACTATTAAAATAAGCTTTAAATATTTGTCTTTGTTTTATACATTTGTTTATAATTACGTTATTTCTACATTTGTAAGGATTTTAAGAAGAATGAGGCTATGTTTCCTTAAATGTATACTCTTCAGATATTGCACATCAAAAGGAAATACTCTGGTTTTCCTGAGTAATTCTGTGCTCACAACAAAACTGCTCAGAATTTGCCAGGAAAAATGACAGAGTAAGCCTTCTGTGCTCTCGCCAAATGTGTCAATTCTCACTAAGTCTGGTATGTTCAGTTTTAGTGTTAGACTGCCTTCTTGCTTCTGTCAAGTGGAACCAGATGACACCAGTAAAGAATAATTACCCTGCCTTCTCGGATAATCTTCCATTTTATCCTTACCCATAGTAACTACAGTAAGAAAAAATCTTCATCTAAGGAAATTTGAGTTCTGACAATAAAAGAAAAGCATTTCCTTTTTATCAGAATGATTTAAAAAATGATTCTTGCAGGGCTGGGGTTGTGGTTGGTTCAGTGGAGAGCACTTGCCTAGCATGTGAGGCACTGGGTTTGATCCTTAGCACCACATAAAAATAAATAAATAAAAAATTTAGGAAAATGATTCTTGGTCCCTTAAACCTGAAGAATTTCTGGAAATTAGGAAGTTTTTCCTTTATGTCTTTTAAAATATTGCCTTCTAAGCCTCTCCGGGTGTGTGTGTGTGTGTGTGTGTGTGTGTGTGTGTGTGTGTGTGTGTGTTTAAACTGGAAAAGGTGAAGACTGAAGACTAATCAGTTTAACAGCCCCTTTACTGCAATCCTTGCCCAAATTGTAGGATGAGTCTTTTTATCTTTCCAGATGCATACATATTTCAAATTTATTACTTCAAATGGGGGGTTTTGGCAAAATGCCTTAGACATTGGTCAGAGTTTCTTCTGACAGTCAATATCCAAATGCTGTACTTAACATTTTCTTATTAAATTAGAAAGTCTATTTACTATTCACTGAAAATAATTTATAACCATAACATCTGATAGGTGAATAAATTCTATTAGGTAATTACTTATGTATTTATTCCAAATTCATTGTCCAGAACAGTATACCCAGTAAAATAAAGGTTGAATGAATGAAATTCCTTAGATATTGATAAAAGAATTTATTATAGGATTAAATATCTTAAGATCTAAAACTTTCCAGCAAGAATCTATTATTTTATATCATCACTATTAAGCAAACTTATTATGGAAAATTTTTTTTACAAATTTGGGAAGTGACAAACTGTAGCTCAAGTTGTAATTTACATTTTTGGGGTTGCCACTAAGGTTAATTTTTTAAAAGAATATTAGCCATCTAGATTTCATCATATGTATTGGTTCATATCTCTTGTCCATTTTTCTCTAGTGTGTTTTCTTATCTATTTTATGAACATTTTACTTATTACTTAACATATTAAACCCTTTGTTAGATATGTTAATGATTTTTCCCAATTTGGTATTCCTTTAATTTCAATTTTGGATATTGTTGAATCTACTTCCCCATAAAGAGGCATACAAATATTTTCTAGGGTTTCTTTTCCTTTCTACATGCTAATTATGCCTTTAATTCTGTTTTTCTTTTAGGGAGTTTTTAATTGCTTTGTGGATATTGGCATAAGAATGAGTATGGGTATTAAGAGGATATAAATCTGTCTCTTGTTCATTGTATGTGCTTGTTATTCTTGTTTTGATGGGCTTCTTTTTAAAAAATTGTTTTGTAGGTGTAGATGAACAGAATGCCTTTGTTTTGTTTTGTTTTGTTTTTATGTAGTGCTGAGGATTGAACCTAGTGCCTCATGGCATGCGCTCTGCCACTGAGCTACAACCCCAGTCCTGATGGGCTTATTTTTGTTGTTTGATTTGGCTTGTTTTCTCTCAAAATTTTTGTTCCAATATTCTTAAATTTTATAAATCACAAAAATTGGTTTCTTTAATGTTAGGAATTTTTTAGTAACTTCCTTTAAATGACTTTAATGCATTTCATCTGTACATAATTCCTGTTAATTGGATATTGGATCACTCATGTATTAGACCTCTAGTTTTCATATTATTCTTTTCCTCCCAATTTTCTACCCATTTTATCATTACACCATATCTTCTGAAAAATTTCCCCTTTTTCATCTTCTAAACCTCCTATTTGTTTTTTTTTTCATTTCTCTCATCAAAATTTAAATTTCCAAAATTTAAGTCATTTCTGTTCCCTTGTTTTTGTTTTGTTTTTTATATGTAGATTACCTTTGTTTTCTTTCTTATTGTCTTGTTCTTGTTTAATGGATGTATTTCTTCTATTTCTTTGAAAATACTAAAATATCAGTGGGTTTTGAAGTTTTATTTTGTTCTGTTATATGGTGTGTTTCTTTGACATTGCTTTTTGTCCTTTTTTATAATTTTGGGTCTTTATCTTTCACATTTAAGGCTGTCCTCAAAGGTCCTCAAAATGTCCTTAATAGTTGCTTTATATAAAAGCAAACTCAAGAAACCTGAGCAGGTTTGAGGATCATGCTTCCTGCCTGGCGACCTGGCTGTTTTCTGGGTGAAGCTTGATGCTACTCCCTCCAGGGCTAGTCAGATTCCATGTGAAGGATCCTTTGACTTTTCTCCTCAAGGCAACAAACAGGTCTTCCCCAACAGAATGAAAAATAGGCCTAAAAGTTCCAGCATCCAGCTCATAAAATTTACTTGCTTTTTCCATGACAACCAAACTCTTAATGGTTCCTGGAAATTTCCACTCCAGAGACCACCTTTTTTACCTAGAAAATTAATCTTCTGCTCGGTTCAGAGAATAGCAATTTACCTGGCTTTCAGAGGAAGAGTGGGGATCTGGGACACAAACCTGCTACTTACACTTTCAACAAATCCTCCTTGGTCTCATTTCAATTGCCACTTCCAGTGGCGCCTAACACCATGGGATCCTAAGCCTTTTGGACTCTGTAGAGAAAATTGTGATGCTTCTTGACTTCTCCCTGCAAATTTAGGACCCAGCTTTCAGGGTTTAACAAATCAGTTTATACTTCTTCATTGACTTTCCAACATCCAGATTTTACCATGATCTTGTCTTCTTTATCACTTTCTGTCTCTGTAAGTTTATTTCTTAAAACACAAATCTTATTATTGTCACTTTGTGGGTTTTTTGGAAAGAGTAAGGAATAATTGGGTTCAAACCACTATCTTTATTGATTTTCATTTTCTTAAATGTATCTCACCATACTTTCCTATACAAACTCTTGGTTCTAGTCAAATAGTTTTAGTCACTGCTCATGACACTATGTTCTTCCTTCCTCACTTGACTTCTTTCTCCCTTCTTTTAAGTTATCAACCCTTACTTTCAGACCAATCTAAGCCCTGCTACATGAGGAATCTTTATTAATCATTCCTAGACTTTGATGAAGATTCTGTCCTCTGTACTCCATGAGCACTATTTGCCTTGGCTATTTATTTGGTGCTTAATACAAATTGTTGATGTGGGAGTCCTCCAGAATACATTTTACTTGAAAGGCATCTTTCATCTAATGGGCATTTATCTTAGGTAATGAATCTTACTTCTTTGAGATGCATTTGCTTCTCTCTTCAAAATATCTGTATGTCTCTGGACCCAGAAGCCTGTATTAATAAGCTGCCCAGGAAAGGAAAAGTAAAAAGGTGACTTTTCCTGTACCCTTTTAAAGTGTCTATACATGAAATATTTGGTGTGGGCCTCCTATTTAGGAATATCAGAAGGAGTATGAATATAGAGAAAAAGACCCATAGAAGTATCAGGCATGAAGAACAAGATTAAATTGTACATAAAACCTGAAGATTGAGATTTGGCCTTTAAATTCAGCTATTTAAGTGTCACTTTAAAAATTCCATTGTGACATAATAATTTGAACATGAGATTATTAACCAAATTGAAGTCATCTCTATTTGCTTTCATCTGTTGTGTGGATTCCATAGCAGTAATAGTGCTATAGAATCTGGGAGCAGAGAGACACAGGAGTGAGAAGTCTTTTTTAACATTTATTTATTTATGTATCTTTAGTTTTAGGCGGACACATTATTTTGTTTTTATGTGGTGCTAAGGATCGAACCCAGTGCCTCATGCGTGCTAGGTGAGCACTCTACGACTGAGCCCCAGCCCCAGCCCCGAGAAGTCTTTTTGAATCTATCTTCTAGGATAGAGTCAATGAGGCAAATACTAATACATGCTTCTTTGAATTATTAATACTTTAAATACATTTCTTGAGTAGCATTTAAGCCTGGTTCTTGGGTTCCTCCAGAGACTCTATAAATACTCAATGCTTCAAAGAACAATCTCCTTTGGCTTAAACAAAATAGAGTGCTTTCTATAGTATGCAGCTAAAAGAATCCTGATCAATGCATTTCCCCCCCTCCCTCATTCCTACTCTTCAAAGGCAATTATCATATATTATAGCTGTTTCTTCTGGGTTTGTTATTTTTACCTATGTTTTTGGATTTTTCAATTTTAGATATTGCAGACACTGGCACAAAGACATGAATTTTATTCTTTTATGACTGTTTCATAACCTGTCATCATAACTCTCATGTAGCTGTATCAAATTTTTTGGTTAAATTAAATGCCTGAATTTTTACTATGTAAGATCAGACACAGATGATTCATGTAAGGTATTGCGATTGCATTACAATTGCAGTACAAATTTGTTATATTGTATTTGAAAACTGTCTCATTATTTCATTTGATTTGCTTTACTTTGTATATATTCATTCCCAGATCATTTCCACAAATTTATTTTAAATGCATACAACATATTAGGTACAAAAGTGGATTTCTCTTCTCAGAAATCCAAGGGATTGCCTTTCCCTCTCTGTTATGTGAGAGCCCTGAACCTCCTCCATCTTGGTCTCATTCCTAGTTTACTCACTTGTGTTGGTATACTATATCCACCAAGAGCACCCTTGGAAGCTTAATTAAGTAGAGATTAAGTAGCTCAAAAGCATCTCTAGGAGGACTACAGATTTGGGTTTGAAGACTGAATCCAGGAATAATACCCAAATTACCTAACAAACTGTTTTGAGGTATTCATGTACCTCTTCTTGTCAAAGGAACCAAAATCAGAAAGAGAAATTTCCAACTAGAATTGATGTCATTGCTGCCTCTGAAAGCTAACTCTTAGCATATTCTTTCAGAAATGTATCCTTTGCAAAATCTGCCTCTTTACATTTCTTCAAATTAAAGCTCTGCATGGAAGTGTTAGATACAGCCTAGGTTACAGGTCTATGTCTTTGCTGCAATAGATGCTGGGCAGTTGAATTCTGGCTTCAACTTTGGTGAGGCAGGAATCCCAATATGGAAATATCTCCAAATACAAAGGAATTTTAAAGTTATTGGGTGGCCGAAAATATCACAATTTTTTACCAGAGTTTGCTCACCTGAAAATGTTTTCATTCTACCCTCATGCTTTTCTTTCAGAATTCTGAAAACACTCTTCCATTGAATTTTAGCTTCTCAAAATCCCAAACCAATCTTTCAGATCCTTTTTTTATAAAGAACACTTTTAGGATACTCCTTTGATCTTCATTTTCAAAGAGTTCACTAAGACATGATTTGTAGATCTTTCTTGTCAACTATTGTTGTGTCCGATATAGAAACTCACATTCTTCATTACTGTGAAATTGTCTTAGATCATTTCTTTAATGTATTTTTCCCACTTTATTTTCAATCTTTTGTTTCTCTCCTTGTACATACGATTAGTTGGACATAAAACCTCTTGACTTCGCTCTAATTTTCATACTTTTCCTCTTACATTTTAACATTTTGTTTTATATTTACCAAACTTCTTGGTTATTTTTAATTTCCAGAAAAGTTGTTCTTTGAATATTCTTTCTAACCTAGATTTTTTAAGATTTTGCATGGCTACCCATTTTCTCTTCTCTAGGAGTATTAATTACAGGGATTTTTAAAAGTTTCATTTATGCTCTACATTGTATCTGTTTTCTCTGCATTCACATTTCCAGGAAGTTTTGGTTTCTATCTTGCATGTTAAATTTATTCCTCACAAACATGTTTATATGTCTTGTATTTAAGAACAGGGTATTAAAGAGTTGCATTTACAATATAAACTAGTGAGTTTCATAGTTTCTAACAGGGACCTTGTCATTTCCTTTGGGATGGGAATACCTGTCAGTACTGAAGATAAATGTCTAATAAAAAGCTTCTAAAATTACACATTTATCTAACTTGAAATTGATACCCCAGAATTTATGGTGTATGAGTTTTTGATTTTGAGAAATATTAAAAACAGAAAAAGATATAGACAATCTATAACAAAAACCTGCATTCCAACCAGCGAAAACTGACACCTTCAGATTTGCTTAATGTAGTTTATTTAGAATTTACAAAACACAAAATTCACCCATTTAAGTGTACATTTCAGTGTTTTTAGTATATTTACAAAGCTGCTCAACCATCACTGCAATCTAATATTAGAACATTTCCATCCCTCCAAAAAAAAGAATCTTTGTTCCAATCTTCAGTCACAGCCCATATACACTCCACCCCTCCAAGGCAGCTACTAATCTGCTTTTTAATCTCTTATCAATTTACCTACTCTTGATATTTAACATAAACAAAATCATATATGTGTTCTTTTGTGTCTGTCTTCTTTCATTCAGCATGTTTTTGAGGCTAATTCATGTTGTAGTTATCAGTATTTTGATTCCTTTCATGGCTGAATAATATTTTATAGTGTTCTGGATAGACCATATTTTACAGATCAATTCTTTGATTAATGGATATTTGGACTGTTTTCATTTTTAAGCTATTATGAATAATGCTATTATGAATATTTGTGTACAAGTCTGTATTGTAGATATGTTTTTATTTATCTAGGATAGATACACAGAAGTGAGATTGTTGGGTCATATCACAACACCGTGTTTTAACATTTTGAGAAATTGCTATACTGTTTTCCAAAGTAACTACAACTTTTTATATTCCCACAAATAATATATGAGGATTCCAATTTCTAACATCCTTACCAATACTTGTTATCATCAGTCTTTTAATTATAGCAGTTCTAGTAAGGATGAAGTAACAGTCATTGTAGGCTTTCATTTGCAGTTCCTTAATGAATAATTGAGCATCTTTTCATAAGCCTATTGGCCATTCACATTTTTTGGAGAAAATTCTATTCAAATTTTGCTCATTTTTTGATTCTTCTTCTTATATATGAGTTGCAAGAGATCTTTATATGTTCTGGTCAAAAGTCCTTACCAGATACATGACTTGCATGTATTTTATCCAAATCTGTGGATTTTCTTTTCACTTTCTTGACTATGTCTTTTGAAGTGTACAAGTTTTGAATTATAATGAAGTCCACCTTATCAATTTTCCACATTATTGCTTGTACTTTTTGGTGTTGTATCTAAAAAATTATTACCCAGCCCAAGGTCATGAAGAGTTTCATGATTTCTTCTAAGATTTTTTAAATTTTAGCTTCCATTTAAGTCTATGATCAATCTTGACTTAATTTTTTTAAAGAGATCCAAATTCATTGTTTTTGTATGTGGATATCCGTTGTTCCTGCACCATTTGTTGAAGATTATTCTTCCCACTCCCAGCATTGAATTATCTTAGAACTTTTGTTGAACATCAATGATCATAAATGTGAGAGTTTATTACTTTCAATTGTATCCCATCAAACCTATCACTATGCTTACACCATAGCCTTAAATATTATTATAGCTCTGTGGCTCCATGTTGTTCTTTTTCAAGATTGTTTTATGTCTATACTGTGTCCTTTGTTTCCAGACAAATTTTAGTATCAACCCTTAATTTCAAAGGACAAAGAACAAGCATAAATAATGATAGAGATTGCACTGACAAAGCAGATCAATTTAGGGAACATTACCATCTTAACACATTTAAATCTTCTGCTCTGTGAACATGGAATGTCTTTCATTTAACTTTTAATTGAATAATGTTTGTAGTTTCTAGTGTATAAGTTCTGCATTTGTTTTACTAAACTTATTCCTAAACATTTCTTTTTAAAAATATTGTAAATAAAAATTTCCTTAATTGTTTATTGCTAGTATATAGAAATCAACTGGTTTTTTTAACTGATCTTATACCCTGAAACCTTGCTAACTTTTTGTTCTAGTAGTTTTTTGGTTCCTTATGATTCTCCATATATAAGATCATGTTCTCTGGCAAAAGTTTTATTTTTCCCTTCCAATCTGGATGCCTTTTCAATGCATTCCCTTACCTAATTGCCCTGACTAGATATTGAATAGAAATAGTGAGAACAGACATCTTTAAGGATCTTTTTCCTCCTTCAAATGCTTCAAAGCAAAATAAATATATTTCAGATTAAGTAGAGGTCCCCTTCCGTTCCAAATCCCAAAGCCTTTTCTTCTTTCTCTCCCCACAAGTAACTACAATCATGAATTTGGCTATCTTTTTATTTCTGTGTGTGTATGTCCCCATTAATAAGAATATTGTATGGATATCTGCCATTTTTACTTTATACAAAAGATATTATATAATCATTTCCAATAATTTTTAAATTCAAATTTAAGACATGATAATATATCATATAAATACATATAAGTGTATATACACACATACATATGTTGTCCATGGCCTGTTAATAAGAATGTATTTTACTAATGCATTTCCCTATTGGTGGGCATTTACAATACTTCCAATGCTTTGTATTATAAACAATAGTGCATGGAAATTTTCATTTGTGTCTTGTGCTTATACGCAATCATTTATCTAAGGTAAATATTTTGAGGCATTATTTCTAAATGATATAGAACCTACATTTTGTATTTTACTAGGAAATGTCAAATCATCCTATCTAGTAAAATTGCCGTACCAGACATCATATCAACTAATTGAGAAAGACAGTTTCTGATTCTCTACATCTCCAAGTATGCTTGATAATGTCAGTTTCTTATACTAGAGCAATTTGAATGATTCATATCCTTTTTATTATAACAGTGTGACCTACTTACTGATGAAGTCAAATACTTTTTCATTGATTTACTAACCTTTGTGGGTTTCAGTTCTGTCAATTCACAATTATATATTGTACTCATTTTTTTTCAGTTAGATTCCTTTTCTTTTTCTATTGATTTACAAAAGTTCTTTAAATATTTGAGACAATAATTCTGCTTTGTACTCTAACAAATGTTTTGTTCCAGCTCTCTACTTCCACTTAAATTTCTTATAATGTCATACTTTGAAAAAAAAAATAAATGTAATAAAATTTATTAATTTGTTTCATTATATTTTATTCCTTTAAGTCTTGTTTAAGTAATCCATCTCTTTGAGGTCATATCTTGTAATTCTTTTACTTTATTTTTCATTTGTTTCACTCATTTAAAACACTACATTGTTGTTAGGAGGCAGGAATCTATATTTTTGGTTTGGGCTTGTTTGGGGTTTTTTTTATTTGTTTGTTTTTGTTTTTAGGAGTCCAGATGTCTAGAACCATTTTTTCCCTTGAGTTGGAATCTTCCTCTCACATGCCAAGTTACAATCTAAGCAAAGACCTCTTTCTAAACTCTCCATCTGGTCCACTGATTCATTTGTTTACTTCTGTGCTAATGTAATACTGCTTTAAATATTACATTATACTTACCACTGATAGTTGGTAAAGGAAATCTCCATATCCTTATCCTAATCTTCTTTTAGAATTAATTTAGCTAGATTATTATAAACTTTAGCATTCACTTTAGAGTAAATATGTCAAGTTCTATAAAAGTCTTGCTGGTTGAATTATAATCACACTAAATTTATAGTGTATTATAAATCAAAAGTTTTTCTATTCATTTTCTCATTATGTATTGATCTTACATTCCTTTTTAAACCTTATATTTATTATCCTCTATTAGTTTTACTAGTTTGACCATAGATTCTAGATTTTTTCCATATAAATTATCATATTTAGGGGGGATAATCTCTTATTTTTCCATTATTCATATTTCTTATTCTTTTACTTTGGAGCTGGGCAGGAAGGGGGGCCTTAAATAACTAAATGTGATCTTTAGAAAAATGTTGAATATTGACTGAGTAAATATTCTATACTTTTTTTAGATTTTAGTAAGTGGTTCTAAACTTTAACATCAGGTTACATCCTATCATTTATCACCAAATCTTACATACCTTTGAAAGTAAAGGAAACCAGAGATGAAAGACATAAACTGCAATGCTACTCATACAAAAAGCAGTTTAAAAGCAATAGACACATAAAACTCTGGACTCCCAAACTTCAGAATATTTTTCAAGTACTATAAAAGCTTTACAAAGTTGGCCATAAATTTGTGTCTATAAACCAAGTTTTTACAAATGTCAAAGGGCTAAAAGCACACAGGACATGTTCTCTGACCACAAAGTTAGAAATTAATAATCAAAAGAAAATTCCTAATTTTATTTAAAATTAAAATACATGTCTAAATAAACCTTTAATGAGAATAAAACAAAACAATGAAAATTTGGAATACTTTGATCTAAATGAGGATGAATATACTACATTTCAAACACTATGAGATGTTGGTAAATAGTATTCAAATAAAGATTTAAAGCCTTAAGAAAAGGAAGAAATCTAGAAAAATTAAATGAACTAAATATCTATCTACCTGAGGAAATCAAGAGAACAAAAATAGCAACAACAACAACAAACTAGGAGATAGTATGCTTGTAAACCCATCAACTCAGGAGACTGAAGCAGATGGATGAGCAAGTTGGAAGCCAACCTCAACAATTTAGTGAGACCCTGTCTCAAAATAACAAAATTAAAAATGTCTGGGGGTATAGCTCAGATGTAGAGGGCTTCTGGGTTCAATCCCCTGTACTATCAAGAGAGAGAGAGAGAAAGAGAAAGAGAGAGAGAAATAAAAGTAAGACCAGAAGTTGATGAAATACAAAGTCAATATAAGAGAATGAACAAAATTTTTAAAAAATTGTCTAGAAAAATTAAAAACTCTTTGCTGAAAATAGTGGAGAATAAAAATATAAGACATAAATAATATTAGGAAAGAAATATTATAAAGAAGTCTCTAACTATTGCAGACATTTAAAAAATAAAGAGACAAAGAAAAATAATATAGACTTTATGCCAGTAAATTTTAAAATTTAAGTGAAATTAATTATTAGAAAAATAAAACAGCAAAATAGACACAAGAAGAATTAGAACACTAAATATATTCATAATCATGGAAGAAACTGAAACAGTAGTTCAACTCCTTCCAGAAAGAAATCCAGGCTCAAGGAACTATCCCAGCAAATTTTACCAAACATCCAAAGGAAAATGTAATACCAATCATTGACATATTTTCCTGGAGAACAGAAAAAGAAAAACTCTTCTGATTCATATTATGGCATAAATTTTCTGAAACAAATCTTCAACACTATGAGAAAGGAAAATAAATAAGCCAATCTCTCTTATGAACATAGATTCAAAAATCTTAAAATCTGAGCATACTGATTCCAGAAATACATACATCATGATCCATTTAGTCTATTTCAGTAATGAAAGATGAGGTGAAACTTAATCTCAGATGCAGTAAGTGTTTGATAATGGGATCCTAATTAGAAAAAGTTATACTCCATATATGTATAATATGTCAAAATACACTCTACCATCATATATATATATATATAAAATTTTTTTAAATCACTTTCATCAAACTAAAAATAGTAAGAAAAATTTTAGTAGCATAAAATGTATCTACCTCTAAACTTCTGCAAAATCATAGTTAACAGAAAAAAGTTGAAAGTTTTCCCTTGCAAATCAAGAAAAAGACAAGGATACCTGTACTCAGCATTTTTATTCAACATTGTCCTGGAAGTCCTAACCAACATATGACAAGGAAAAAAGAAAGCAGGGAATGAGACTGTAAAGGAAGAAACATAGTTGTCATTATTGGCAGATGATATGATTGGATATGTGAAAAATGCAAAAGATTTCTGAGTAAACTACTTGCATTTAAAATAGCTGTATATAAAGAGCAATTTTCTCTGTATACTCTAGCCACAGTAATCAAAATCTAAGAAAGATGTCATTTACAATAGCATTAAATATTAAGTAGCACCTGAGGCTAACAAACAAAAGATTTGCAAGATTTCTATTAAGACAATAATATAAATATACTTAGAGAAGTATACTTTAGAGTATTTAAAGATGACCTAAATTATGGGAAAGATACAGCCTGTTAATACATTTGAAGACTTGATATTGTAAAAATGTCAATTTTTCTTAAATTAATCCACAGAATTGATGTTATTTAATTAAAGTATTTTTTTAAAACTCGACAATTGGCTCCTAAATTTTATGGTAAAGTCAAAAAGGCCAAGCATAGCAAAGATACTCATAAAAAGAAACAAGAAAACTTGTTTGACCATGTTTCAAGACCCTTCCATCAGACCTTGTGCAAAAATGAATTTCTAGCAGACTTAAGAAAGTCCTAAGAAATATTTAGAAAAGATTATCTGAAAATATCAGTATGACTTTTCAATCAAACATAACTGAATAATTTATGCAAACATAACTGAATAAATTATATTATGTATTTTCACACAATCAAATTCTATATAATACACCACAGCTACATACAACACACATTAAGTGGGAGAAAAAAAGCAAAACACAAAAGAGTACATATAATTCATTTATATAAACATTTGAAATATTTATATAAAGATCAAAAATTGGCAAGACTAACACAATTTAGAAATGCACACACAGGCATTTATTGAAATTGATTTTGGGGCTTTATACTTGATTAATTTGGAAAAATATTCAATGTTTATTGAAAATAATGTGTATTCTGTTTTTGTTATAAGATTTTATATACATATATAAATACAATAAGCATACATATATAATACACATATATTCACACACATATAACATATATATTAGATCAATATTATTAGTCTGCATGATCTACCAAGATGAGAACAATTTATGTTAAAAAAAGATTTCCACCATGATTGCAGATCTGTCTGCTTTTCCTTGAAATTCTTTTTGCTTCACACTTTTCCAGCTATGTGGTTAG
Organism: Urocitellus parryii; assembly: GCF_045843805.1. NCBI lineage: Eukaryota > Metazoa > Chordata > Mammalia > Rodentia > Sciuridae > Urocitellus > Urocitellus parryii. Next base: position 84,392,008 of record NC_135534.1, on the reverse strand, counting down.
TTGCATACTTGTTCATGATTACATTATTTTCTAGTGGATTTTTCTTTGTAATATAATAAGATGCACATCTTTGTCCCTATTAATGTTACTTAATAAAAAGAATAATTAAAAAAAAAGAATAATTTAATAATTAATATCACTCCATAAAGTCTTGTTGTTATTGTTTATATTGCCTGGCATGTATTTTTCTATTCTCTTATTTTCTATAGTTTAGATATTTTAACTATTTTTAGTAAGTTTTATTCTTAATTGTCTTAGTAATAATTGTCTAGCTTGCTAATTAGTATAAAATAACCATGTAATTAGACAAGTAGTAGTTAGATTATAATATTATCCAGTAATCTATCTGGACTATCAGCAAAGAAAATTTCACACTGAGGTTATATCCAGGAAACCATCCCTCTGAACCTAAGTGTCTTCATTTAAAATCAGAATTTGGGGATAGAAGGCAAGCCACTTTTTAAAAACCTCCTTACTTGTCAAAACAAATTAAAGCACTAACTTTTCGTATAGAATTAGGTTTAAATTTCAAAGCAGATTCCATTATTTATATTATTCATTAATGCAATTTTTGACTCATGCGCATTGGGTTTTCTGTTTCTTATCAAAAACATCCAACATTTTTAAGCACAAATTTCAACTTTGTATATGAAAGGATTTACTAGAATTGGGAGGAAGTGATTCAATTGGTAGAAATGGAGAGAGACTGAATCAGCCGTGATTGGACTTGGGGAAGGAATGACTTAATTAGAATTTTGATGGTATATATTGAGCCTGATCAGCACATGAATTTTCACTTAGAGATTCTCTCCTGAATGGAAATCATTTCTCTGGGTCTTGTCATATCTTCATTTCAAATCAGGATTTCAGACTAGTGGAATGTAAGTTACTTTTTTCTCCTTTAAAATATAAAAAGATTAAGACAGTAACTTTTTACATAAGAACATGATTTTTTCCTGTTAAAACTTGTTCAATCATCCATCATCCATTCACTCATTTATCTTCTTATTTGGAAAATTATTACTGGGCAACTATTGGTGTCAGGCATTGCTTTAGATGCGTGGACTTTATCACTGAGCAAAACAAAGATCCTTGCCCTTGTAGAAATTATATTCAGAATGGAAAAGGTGGAGAAAGAAACAAATGTAACATAACTTAAATAGGATCATGGAAGAAAGTTCATGCTTAGTAGAAAAAGAAGAACAGAGTAAGGGAGATACATGGTATACAGGATTTTCGGAGACAGAAGGGAAGTACAGTTGTCATTTTAAACAAAATATCAGGGTTGGTTGGTTTAATTTGAGCAAAGACCAACAGGAGAAGGAAGACTATCTTGGCAGAGAAAATAGCTAGTTTGAGGGCCTCAAAGCAGAAGCAGCTGTGTGAGTTCAAGAAAAAAGTTGAAAGGCAAATGAATATGATGAGTCAAAGAGTCAAAATGACTACAGAACACCTAGGGGGGCCCTGGGCACTTTTGAATTTAACTATGAAGGTAACAATACCTCCCCACTGTCTGACTTAATATCCTTTTCTCTCAATCATATCCAATTCTATTAAATTTGCTTAACTGTTACTAATTAATGCTGCAATGTGATACTTTGTTGTTAGTTATGTTCATTTTTCTCATTGGGAAATTCAGTGTCTTTCATGTTTATTGTCTATTGTTGATTTGGAATTATTCTTCCTGAATAGCCTGTTTATATCTTTGTTAATTTTAATTGGGTTGTTTGTATTTTTATATTATGTATATTAGTGTACATATTATATTAGTATTAACAGTAGTCGTAGCAACCCTTTCTGTTATAGACATGAAATTTATCTGCTAATCTAGTAGTTAGCAATTGACTTTGTATTTGGCATATTGGCTATAAAACTAATTTTTATCATATACATGACTTTTTAAAAATCATATATTTTAAAGCTCTTAGAGGGTCTACCTTGATTAAAATGTCTTTTCAAGCACTAGGTGCTATAATTTCTTAAAATTTTTCTTTTTAGATTATTATGGTCTTTTTTCCCCTTTGGGGTATTGTTTTTGTATTAGCTTTGAAGCTAGAATTTGTCCATTACTTCCTGCCTTAAGAATAGCCAGTTTTGCAATCACAATTATTGAATACAACACCCTTTTTACACTATAAAACACTACCTCTGTCATATCTGGAGAATTTTTACAGTTAAGATATACCATACTATGTCCAAAAGCTATTAATATGATTTGAAAAGGATGGCTTTGTAGATTATGAGAAACAAGAAATAAAGCAGTCATTAAGAAGTCCAGAGGATTAGGATCCAAAGCACAAGGGGGTTTGAGGTCACCTCCTTTCTAGTTACACATGGAAAGCTGAGGATATGGGCATAGCCAAAGGCAACTTGATAGATATGCCCAGAGGTAAGATAAGGAGTCCTTGTTTAAGAGTTTCTATTTTACCAGATAAATCAAAAGATCTTCCACTCTCAAGAAAGAAGATGAGAAAGGAAAGGAAATGGAAGAGGCACATAGACATAAAGAAAGAGGGAAATGTGGGAAATGTTATTGAGTAGAAAAATAAACAATTAGAAAAATAGAGGAAGATTGTTAGGCAGAATTAAGGACCCAACTAGATTTCTGTGATAACAGGTTTAAATTAAGAATTGTAGAGATGTTATATGATTTTTTCTGGTTAACTTAGCAGATAGGGTAAATTTTAAGCTTTTACTGAATTTTCCAACTTTTAGTTTCTTTTTGTTAATATTTTCAAAACTGCTTATGTCAAAGTTTTATAGTTCAATTTTCTGATAAGTATTTTCAGATAATTTATGTATAAATTTTTTAGTATTTTTCTTATTAATACTTTTAGACCATTTTAGTTAGAATCTTAATTTTGTGAATGGACTGATTATAATGTACATTGGTATTAATAAAATCATGGCATGCTTATTAAATTAAAGTTAGCAATTAAAAGAATGGGTAGTAGGCCGTGAGTTAAATGGATTGGGGTTACTCACTCAGGGTTGATAAAGGCAGTTAGAATATAAAAAGTGTGGGTATTTTCTAAAACTGTGTCACCATCTTGTCATTGTTACTTCATTCCCCTATTTCATAGTACATGATTCATTCATTCATTCATTCAACAAATACTTACTCAGCACCTATTATGTGCCAGGCACTGTTCTATATGCAGAGGATACACCAGTGAACAAGAGAGACAAGGTTCCTGATTTCCTGGAACTTATGTTCTAATATAGGAAAATAGACAATAATAATAAAAAAATAATATTAATAATAATAATAGCTAACATTTATTTAGCAAGTACTGTTTGCTGAGACAGTTCTAAGCACTTTACAAGTATTAATTTACTTAATCCTTTCAGTAACATTATGAGGTAGGAACTAGAATTATTCCCATTTTTGCATGAGGAAATTGATGGCACAGAAAGGGAAAATGACTTGCCTAAGGTTACAAAACTAGGAAAGGGCAGAACTAGAATTTAGAACCTAGACTAGATCTTTACTCTCCATGCCTTTCCGATACAGCCTCTCGGATAAAAAACAAAGCAATACAACAAACAATAAATTCAGGAAGTGTTCAGTTTTATGAAAAGTAAAATAGGGTTATATGAGAGTGTGTGTTCATTGGAGGGGTGGGGTGTTGATGTAGATGTCAGGAAAAACCTCACCGAGGAGGTGGCATCTGAGCTGAAAGTTGAAGAATAGCAGTTGTTATATTAGGACTGAGATAACAGAAAATCTAGTGCAAAAACAAAGAATCTTTTCTTGTTTTGTGAAATAAATGCCCAGTTGGCTACGTCTTGAGCTTACTATGTAATTGACTGAATGAACCAGAAATCAGGGAGGTATGCAAGAGTCAGGCTCCATGGGGCCTCAGAACATATTCTTAATTTTTAAGTGCAATAGACTTTTATGCAGGAAAATAATGCTGTCTAATAATTTTAAAACATAACTCTTGCTGCTATATGTAAAATTGTAGCTAAAGAGAAGGCAGGAAGATCCACTAGGAAGTAATCACAATCCAAGTGGAAGATGATGGTGGCTTGCTTGGATGAGGGCAGTAGCAGTGAATTGAAATGTTGGGTAAATTTTTTAAAAACTGGTAAGATTTGCAAATGAATAGGATATGAAGAGTGAAGGAAAAGCAATTTAAGTAGGTCTTTCAGGATTCTGGATGTGAGACTGGTGAAGGAATACCTTCAAGTAAGATAAAAATGAAGATTTTTTATTTTTCCCAGAGTTTCCTGACATCTATTCCTCAACAGTTTGGTGTAGGAGCATTTGCTCTAGTATGAGAGTTAACCCGACCCCCACCCTACCCCCGTGCTGGGGTGCGCGTGGGTCAAGATTTTTATCTCGAACTTTATGGGCGAAGAGGGTTTTTTTCTTTCTTCATTTGAAAGTGTTTTGAAGAAAGAATCCATGGAGAGAGGGTTTAAGCATCCAATTACGTAAAATTTGACATTTGAAACTAAATTGGGGGAGCTGAATTTTCATTTGTTGAACAATGACTTATTGAGCATTTACTATGCTCCAAGATCTGTAATGAAAATAGCAATGTAAACAAAGCAAAAAAAGATCTCTGCTCTCGGTCTTTTTTTTTTTTTTTTCTTTTGATAGCAGTGGGAGACCATTGGTGATTATTTCCCCCAGGTTTTCGTTGTCTTATTTAAACTTCACCTAACGCTTGAGTAGCCATCTTAATTCCATCTCGCGCTTCTGACAGTTGGGCCCACCGTTCTAAACGTTCAGTGTCGTAAACCTAAAACTGACATCTCCCCTCCCATTAGAACTTAGCGCTTAAAAAAAGAGATAAAAATTCTAACCAACAATACCACTACAACCTTTGCTTTGAAGTCTAAGGTTTTTGAGGAATGGTACCTTTATAAAGATCGTGGTTGCCCCCGTACATATTTGTTCTTTCTTCATATCCAATTAAGTGAAAATACTAGTCTTTCCGTAGCCCAACTCCCTAGGCTGGTTGGGTCTAGCTCAGGAGCAGGACGGAAGCAGGAGCCGTTGGATTTTAACAGTTTGATATAATCCTTTTGCACTCTCTCTCCCGCTAGTTGGGGGACGTGGTGTCGGCTACCCGGGGCTTTCCGTCCACGCAGTACCGGAATGAAGGAGTCTGGGAGGGGGTCGGGGAAGGAAAAGACGGAAAAGACATTAAGTAATTGGTTCTCCAAGGTATAAAAATGATATTTAGGGTCTACTCTGAGGCACAGATTTCAAACGCCCGCCCCCTGGGCTGTCTCAGCCCCACCCCCTGCTGTCGTCACGCCGACTTCCACCCGGGCCTCTGCTGATTGGTGGTTAAAGCGCTTGGGTTTTGCTTCCGGGTCTTAGGCTTTGGCCCTGGGAGCAGAGGATTCTGGGGGCTGAGAGTGGCAATGGTATCTGTGTGATCTGCGGAGGTGGTCAGACCTCGGCTAAGGTGAGCTGCAGGACAAGGTGTTTCTTCTGCGGGTGGGAAAGAAAGTTGGGGTCGGAGTCCGCGGCCGGCGGAGGAGCTCCGGAGCAGTAGTCAGGGCTGGTGCTTGCGAAGCTCTTGGGCCCACTGCAGAGAAAGCAGCGCCAAGGCAGCTTTGCCTATGGCTTAGGTGGGCCCGGGGTACTCCCACCGCCTTCCCCCACGGGTGAAAAGACAGCGAGTTCCTGGTGACAGCCCAAGGGCGCGCTCCCGAGATACCACATCGCGAGGTGTGCAGGACGCGGAGGCACCTAGCAGCAGGCAACCCTGTTTCTCCCTCTCTGGACACACGCCTTTACCCTTTATGAAAATCAAGAGAGGTATACCTCTCAAAATCTTCCCATTTCCTTGTTCTTTTGATTGGAGTGGGAGACCATTGTTTTTCCGACGCTAATGGGATTTAGCGATTTGCCAGGTGGTAGGTACTCTTGGTTACCCAGAGCTGAACGTAACATACAGAATGTGTTCCTGATTTTTTGGTTACTAGAATCCTTTGAGAGTGAGTTTCCTGTCTTCTCTGCGTCTCTTAAATTATAACCTTAAAAGGGCTGATTTATATTGTGATGACTTACAGGAGAAAATCAACAAATGGTTGTTAAAATTTTGCCCATGTAACTGTCATTGAATTTTAGCACACTTACCTCCCGGACACTAAGTTTGTCAGTGATTTTTAAGTTTTGTTTTGATTAACTTATTTGTTGTTCTGTGAAGTTTAGAAAAAATGCAAATCTTGGAAGCTTGGGGGAATGTGGTTGAGAATTCTTAAAACTTAAGAGGTGAAACTGTATATTACAAGAAATTGAGCATGTCATGTCCCCTAATTCCAATAATCCTAAAAGGAATATCCCCATTCCACTGATGACAGAAACAAGTTAGGGGACTTGCCCAAGACCTGGCAGCCAGGAGAACAACAGGATCACAAACTTAGATCCTCATGACAGAATTTTTTGTAGTAGTAACTATCTGCAAAGCTATATTCCTTGTTTACCCCTTAGGCCATAGTTTGTTTCCTTCGAACTTGTGTATAGAAAGATTATGCAATTTTGGAGGGATGAGTTTTGAAATTATTTCACAAGGATAGATATTGATGAATAAATTTATGAAGCAAGAATTCTATTGGGAATAACTTAATACTGTTTTTCTTCAGAGCATAAAAGATGACAACAGCAGCCAGGCCGACTTTTGAACCTGCAAGAGGTGGAAGAGGAAAAGGAGAAGGTGATCTGAGCCAACTCTCAAAGCAGTATTCAAGCAGAGATCTTCCCTCTCATACAAAGATAAAATACAGGTAATAAAGACTTTCCAAAGACCACGTCTGTTAAATGGCATGATCATGATATATGATCAAGTTTGAGTTACTGCATGTAACTTAGGTTATCTATTTTTAAAGGAATAGAATGCAACAGAGGGCTTAACAATAAAATTATGCCGTATGATTTTTAAAGTGCTACTAACATTCCTTCCGCAGAAATTGCTATTAACCAGGAATTTCCATATGTGGAGGGAAGAGTACCTAATATTACCTCAGAGAAACTATGCACTTTCAGCACAAGTTAGTGGGATAAATGTTATACTGTAACAAGCTCTTGAGTCTATGTAATGGGAACAAAAATTTAGGACATTTTAATCAATCTGCAACCATATTAAGGAAAGTATGTGATTTGTTTGGGGCTTCTTAAAATATTAGAAATATCACAAGTACTAGTTAGTAACCTTCAGATTAGGTTCTTATCTTGTCCTCTTCTTTGTTTTATGTTTGAGGGACAAAATTGTACTTGTGAATTGAATTGTATTCCATTCACATGTGATTTTGTTTTCTTGGGCTTAGACAAGTCGTAACATTTTGTCCTGATTTGTTTCCACTTTAGACAAACTACTCAGGATGCCCCTGAAGAGGTTCGTAACCGGGACTTCAGGAGGGAGTTGGAAGAAAGAGAGAGAGCTGCTGCACGAGAAAAAAATAGAGATCGTCCAACCCGAGGTGTCAACCCTGTCCCAAACATTTGTCTCCTAAAGTTATATTGTCCATGGTTTTTCTTTCATGTAGTAATTAGAAAGGGTTCGTATTTTTGTGAGCTTTACTTCATTAAATAATGAGAGATAATGAGGTTTATTCCAATTTCATCTTTTTATCCTTCTATAATAGAAGGAACAGGGTGACCTGGAGATATTCAGCAGCCATCATTTTATTTCAAACCAAAAGTTTTAACTCATTAGAGCAACCAGGCCCTAGGATTTCTGTCTGAGAGATTTTATGTTTTCAGACAGGCAGTGATGCGTGCCTGTATTCCTAGCAACTCTGGAAGCTGAGGCAGGTGAATTTCAAGTTTCAGGCCACCCTCAGCAAAATAACAAAAAGGACTGGGAATATAGCTCAGTGGTAAAGGGCCCTGAGTTAGATTCCCAGTACCACCACTCTCATCCCCCCCAAAAAAGAGATTTAATGTTTTCAGTTTATATAAACTTCACCCTGAATTTCCTGAGGTTGCAGTTCTAATATTAAAATCAGTCCTTTTATTAATATATTTAATATTTACCATCAATATTTACAAAGACTTATTTGCCAGTCACAATAGGTGATCCCTGATGGCATGATGCTTTGAATATGGATTCTTCATACCTATAGGTCCTTAAAACATTATAAGAAATGCAGCACTTGTTTCACTAAGTTAAATAATGTGTGTTTTCCACCAGAACATACAACCTCCTCTTCAGTGTCAAAGAAGCCTCGGCTAGATCAGATTCCTGCTGCCAACCTTGATGCGGATGATCCTCTAACAGATGTAAGTTTTGTTTTCTTTCATTTGAGTATTTTTCTTTGCCGAGGGTTCAAGAACAAGTTTGATATCTAGAGAACTCACTATGAAAGCAGTCTATTAAGGAACGTGCCTTCTTTATATTAAATTCTTTATATTAAACCCTAGAGTTGAGCTTCTGTTTTTATATACACAGGGCACACATTGGGCTCTCTGGAAACATTCCCTGTAGTTATACCCTAGGGCCTTTCCTCATTAGCTATGATCAGATGCATTATGCACATGCTGGTTCCCTCTGTGTTTAGGGAGGAAAGTAATCTAAGCAGAATTTTTTAAAAGTTAGCATATCAATTAAAATTCAGTGGGACTCCATAGTCAGTAGTTTGTGCTTTTCTACAAAACATGAAAAAATGAGTGGCCTTTCATAGATAAGATGTAATCATACACATATGTCAGCAATTAATTCTAGAACTGACTGATGAAGTTATAGTCATTAAAACAAGAAGCTCAGTTATAAGTGTGATTTAATTATTATTCATTTGAAATTATTTTATTGTGAAATTTAATGCTGTTTTTTGCATGTCTGATCATCCTTACTTAATAGCTTAAAATTGCTATAAGTTACATACTATCATTTTGTCTCTCCTAGAGTGAACCCTGTACATACCTACTGTATTTCATTATGAGGTGTTCCTTTTTCTAATTTTAGCCATGTAAATTTGAAAGGTACTTTATTAGGAGTTGACATTTTAGGAAGTATTCTAAGCTTTTTGTGAGACTTTTATTTATTTGGTTGGTTTTTATTTTAATCATAATATTCAAGTGCAGTTATTTTCCCACTAGGAAAATTAATTCTGTCCAAAATATATGGTAAATATAGTTTTTAAGGGACAAAAATTAACATTGTGCATTTTCCTTCCAACATCATGGATAATTACTGCTTTTTACTGTTTTTAGGAGGAAGATGAAGATTTTGAAGAGGAGAGTGATGATGATGATACTGCAGCTCTCCTTGCAGAACTAGAAAAAATTAAAAAAGAACGAGCAGAAGAGCAGGCCAGGAAGGTAAAAATCTAAGGGTTAAATATTTGTATATCCCATCTTCACATGCTAAAATAGGAATATTTTTTATTCAAATAATATCTTCTTATATTAGAAATTTTCCTTACCATATCTAAATATTATGGCACCTGAAGTCCTATAAATCTGATTGTTTTTATGACATTTTAAGGATCCTGGTTATGTTGGAAATTCTAAACAGTTCAGGCATGCTGAATAATACTCCTCAACTTGCTCATATTTACTTGTTTGTTCTTTGTTCAATAGACATTTAGTTAGTGTTAAGTGTCAGAAGAACCAACATGATTAAGATTAGTCTACAAATTTGTCTCTCTTGTCTCCTGCCTAGACACTTGTGAGGCAACCTGTCAGTAGATTTTATACACAATCTATGCCAAGTTATCATACTCTTGTATACCCAGTCTTTCCAGTTATACAGTGGGAGAAAAGAATGCTTACCTCAAAAATTAAGAGATGAAACTGAGGAGGCAAGCAGGAGTCCAAGCATTGGCAGTTTGTAAACCAGTGTTAAAGGAATTGAATTTTGTTCTAAAGGATGAGAAGCCAGTAGAGTTTAGCAGTAGATTGGTAAGAGTGCATATGCATTTTGGAAAGATTACTCTGGCAAAAGTATAGAAGATGGATTGGAAATAATTGAGTGAGGAGGTTATTTCAATACTCCTTATGGGTAATGAAGAGAATCTTAACTTACATGATAGAAATTAGAATTGGTAGAAATAAACAGGTGCTGGGAAAGCTCTCAAGGAGGAGAATTGACCAAATAAAGTGAGTGATTGGTTATGGAAGCAAAGATGACACCCACCACACACACAGTCTTAGTATATATTGGTGCCATATAGTAATACATGGAAAGCAGAAAAATGGATATGTTTAGGCAGAGGGAAAAAAACATGAATCCTATTTTGAACATGGTGAATTTGATACATTAGAAGACATTCAAGTAAAGATGTCTGCACCCATTTTCAGCCAGAGTAGTACAGCTTTTTTTATGGATGTCAGTATAGATTTCATTTGAGCCGTGGGTTATGTTTTTAAAAATAAAAAGCAAGGGGGCAGGTGAGTGGGGGAGAGAAGACACTGATAAAGGTTAATGATAAGAATCTTGGAGTAGATTTGTAAAGTCCATGTTAGTCAGAAGGGTCAGGGAAATTTTCAGGAAAAAAAAATAATATGAGATAGTCTTAGAATTCAGATTGGAAGAAGAAAAGATTTTTTTTGTTGGTGATGGCAGTGGTAGTTTTGTGGGTTCTTTTGTTTGTTTGAATGCTACGAATCGAACCCAGGGCCTCATACATGCTAGACAAGCACTCTACTTCCAGTCCCAAGAAAATTATTTGCAAATAAACTTCTCATTAAAGTTTGACATAGGAAAGCATAATTCCTATTAATAGCTTACAGTTTTTATCTAATGTTTAAAAATAAATATCAAGAACATTACCAATATCACTCGTCTGCCACTAGAGGGCAGTTGTTCCAAATTCTTTGAGGTTCGCTATTCTCTGTATCTAGACTGAAAGAACTTTAAATGCTTTTGGTTGATGTTTAGGCAGGATAAATATTTTAGATGAAAGATATGGGAGATTCATCTAATCTCTTTGTGAAAAATGTGTTGGTATTTCTTGAAGTCACATGACAATTTTATCCCCCTAAGTCCCTGTTTTTCCATTCTATAAACTGTTTTTTGAGGTATCTCAAAGTAACATTTTCAAACTAATTAACCTATGTCAGGGTTAGTAAACTTTGTGTAAAAGGTCAGATACTAAGTATTTTGAACTGCCTTGTCATCAGCCTGTGCATCCTCTGTTGCAACTGCTCTGCTGTTGTAGCACAAAAGCAGCGTATGCTCCAATAAAATTTCATTCTCATAAATAGCAGGAAAGGGATTGTTTAGGTTTGATCTGCAGGCTATCTTACTGCTACCTTTTGTGCCTAATATTTGATGGAAGAAGTTGGTGCTTTTTTCCCCTCCAGTGCTGTATGTGGCAATCAAGTAACCAAAGGAAATAATATTGCAAATATTAAAAGACTGGAATCTTATATGTTAACACATTATTATTATAAATTTCATACATTATATACTTGAGCTCCTAATTTTTATAGCATATCAAAGAAATGTCTTTCACTTTTAGCATCCATGTTATTTGTTAAAAAAAAATTGGTAATTTTTAGAAAGCTATTTATGTTCTAATCTTCCAGGGGATGGTTCCTGACTTGCTTAAGATCTGGTCCAAAGCAGTTTTTCTGTTTATTTTCCTAAAAATCTCACCTGCCAGTTATTTGTTCTGATAAAAATGAAATACATTGTTTATATTTGCATATTAAAATGAATAATCAGTAACATGTATGGAAAATTGGATTAATTTTAAAGTAACTTCTGAGCAATTGTTTTTTTCCCTTGATCTACTAAGTTAACAATTTCTGTCATCCTCAAAATACAACAAAATGGGATTTTTATTTGGTTTAAGATAATATGTTTCAGGCAAATCTAGAAGTTGCAGCTAAAGATTTGGACACTTTATGTTCCTGGTTCTGAAAATGAAACTGCAGGTGATTTGAGTTTGAAGCTAAAATAAAATGAAAACAATGTTATAACTAGTGAAGGATAAGAGGTATAAAAATAGAAAGTGGGTGACAATAAATCCTAAAAACAAAGTGGATACACTTCAGGAATGTTGTACATGGTTGTTTGTCTTATTTTAGGAGTTACTCCTTAGATATTAATAATAATTTTATCATTAATCCTAGAGATGTAAGCTTACATTGTTAGTAATTTAAAATGGAAGTATTTTTATCAGTTTGTCTGTGGCCCTTTAAATAGCTTTGCTAAATGTCTTTTTTATGTTTAATATGTTCTTAAATTATAAATGTAAAACAAAATTTAAAGTAATTCGTTTTATATGTTCTTCAAAAGAAAACAGACTTTAATATGCATCACAAAGCTTTTCAGAATTGGGAGATACTAATGACTGTATGATAGCAAGTATGAAATATTTATAATAAAGATGCCAGATTTTTTTTTTCATGAGCTTTTCTGTTATCTTAAGAATCAAAATAGAAAGAAAACTACCTTGATGCATATCTTTCCTCTTTAAACAATGCTAACAGTCTCTCTCTTTTTTTCTTTAATGAGCTAATATAAGAAAATTGCATCTTCCTCTTTCATTGCCAGGAACAAGAACAAAAAGCTGAAGAAGAGAGAATTCGTATGGAGAACATTCTGAGTGGAAACCCTCTTCTTAATCTCACTGGCCCTTCCCAGCCTCAGGCCAACTTCAAAGTTAAAAGAAGGTACTATAAGTAATGGGTTAGAATTCTATATACAGATTATGAGTTGGATAGCAAAGTATATTATGTAATGCTTCTAAAACTCCGCCTTCCACTGATATTTTTCTCTCTCTAATTTTCGAGTAATAAAAGAAAGAAAATAAAATTTTCAGCAGATGTTTATAACCAGCTACATATCAAATAATGATCTAAACACTAGGGTAAGAGTAATGAACTAAGCAGTCTTGGAAACCTTACAAAGCTTATGTATATTAGGTACGTGTGTCCTTGGTCCCCAAGACTGCTCTTCACATTCAGATATTCACTAGAAGGATTCAGGGGACTTAGCTTATAATTATATTCATGGCTAACATAGAAAAGATATGAAACCAGGTTGGTTTTTTGTTTGTTTGTTTTTGTATTTGGTACCAAGGATTAAACTTGGGTGCACTGGACCACTGAGCCACATCCCCAGCCCTATTTTATATTTTATTTAGAGACAGGATCTTGCTGAGTTGCTTAGCATCTCGCTTTTGCTGAGGCTGGCTTTGAACTCACTATTCTCCTGTCTCAGCCTCCCAGCCACTGGGATTGCAGGACTTATGAATTAAGTATTACTTTGTTCTTTTGTTGTGTCAAATGATGTGCACGTTGAACATCTTTCTGTGTAATGACTAAGCTTTACAATGCACATGGTATTCTTGTCTCCTAATAAAAACATTATAAGGCATTTTATTTTCATTTTTCCTTTCAGGTGGGATGACGATGTTGTGTTCAAGAACTGCGCAAAAGGTGTAGATGATCAAAAGAAAGACAAAAGATTTGTAAACGATACACTGCGATCTGAATTTCACAAAAAATTCATGGAGAAATATATTAAGTAGTACAGTTTTATGTGCTTAATTAAAGACTGTAAAATGTTAAGGATCATTTTGATGTTTTTTTTTTTTCCTTTTCCGCCGTCTAAATGGTATATAATAGACTTCCCTAATTTTAAGTTCCAAAGTACCTTTTTCTTTATTGAGACCTTATTGATAATGGACTTGGGAATAGGTTTAACTCCGTTTCTATTCTCTGAATGTTTTCAATCATGTTTTTTTTTTTTTAATATGGGAAAAAAGAACCTGCTTGTAATAAATGATTTTAATCTAAATAACTGAATCTGTGTCCCCAGCTTTTCATTGTGATGTATGCAGCTTATAAAATGTTGCATCATGTTTTTCAGAAAAATTATATGTTGTTTCTTTATGCATTAAATTTTTCCTTTATTCTCTTCACTGGTTTAAAATCTATGTGTTTCCGCTTTGTAACTCAAGTTTCTTTCACCAAAGAAAAAATTCTTAATCATTTAGGACTTCTTAATATTTTTGACATGTGTTTTTAAGAGTATGATGAAAGATTAAAGGGATTCCATTTTGGACCACATGTTGGAATAGAAGTGTCATCAATTAGTAAGTGGCACCCCAGGTTTACATCTAGGAAGGCACAAAGTACCTCACTTGTGCAGGTACTCATTTCTTTTCTTTTGGCCATGACAGGAGCTCTAAGTATTCCAAGAAAAGCATATGGCACTCACTTTGTCCTGGAAGCTGAACTGCTATGTTTCTCTTGAATGAGCTAAGAGTTTGGATGTATAGTTTATGCAAAGCTGAGGAGTTTCAAATCAAACATAAAACTTTTGGAAATAGAATTTGTTATGTTGGAGGCCGTATCTGTAGAAGTGGGAGAGAGAGATAGCTAGTCCTTACTAAAAGCTTTACTCCTAGAAAATGAATTTTTCCTAAACCCGAGCTATGTTGAAAGGTGCCACTTTGATAGAAATTTAGAACCAGAAATTGAGCCTCACACAGATAGAGATGACCCCCCTTTTTGGGGGGAGGTGGAATTGGACTTTATAGAAATTAAGAACTTATTAAAAAATATCAATAGGTAAATGAAGAAAGTTGCAGGCAAGGATAATATAAATATCTGTCCATCCATCTGACAAAGGAGTTCTATCCAGAAGGTATAAAGATCATATTATAAACCAATTAAGACAAAAAAATATATTTTTAAAGAATGGGAACAAAAGAATATCCAAATGGCTATTATGCATATGAAAAGATATCAATATCACTATTCATTAGGCAAATTAAAATCATGAGATGCTATTTTATATCCAACCAGAACATCTCAGCTTTATTTTTTTAGAATTATTTACTTTATAAAGTTTTTAAATTTGCTTTAATTAGTTATATATGACAGTAGAATGTATTTATGCACTTTGATATACATAGATAGAATGTAATATCTTTCCTATCCCCACATCCCCTCTCCTTCCCTCCCATCACTTCCTTCTACCTAACCTATTCTTCCCTAGTGCCCCACCCCTGCCTTATTGTGAATTAGCATCCGCATATTAGAGAAAACATTTGGCCTTTGGTTTTGTGGGATTGGCTTATTTCACTTACCATGATATTCTCCAACCATTTACTGGCTAATGCCATAATTTTTACTCTTCTTTAAAGCTGAGTGATATTCCATTGAGTATATGTACCACATTTTCTTTATCCATTCATCTATTGAGGGACACCTAGATTGGTTCTATAGTCTAGCTATTGTGAATTGAGCTGCTGTAAACATCTATGTGGCTGTGTCACTATAGTATGCTGATTTTAAGTCCTTTGGGTATAAACAAAGATTGGGATACCTGGGTCAAATGGTCCCATTCCCAATTTTCTGAGGAATCTCCATACTGCTTTCCATAGTGGTTGCATCAGTTCGCAGTCCCCCAGCAATGTATGAGTATACCTTTTTCCTCACATCCTGAACACTTACTGTTGTTTTTATTCATAATAGCTGCCATTCTGACTGGACTGAGGTAAAATCTTAGAATAGTTTGATTTGCATTTCTCTAATTGCTAGAGATGATCGACATTTTTTCATGTTTGTTGATTGATTGTATATCATCTGAGAAGTGTCTTTTCAGGTCCTTAGCCCATTTATTGATTGGATTATTTGGGGTTTTTTTTTGGGGGGGGGCGGTGTTGGTGCTTAGCTTTTTGAGTTCTTTATAGACCCTAAAGATTAGTGCTCTATCTGATGTATGAGGGATAAAGATTTGCTCCCAAGATGTAGGCTCTCTATACACCTCACAGATTGTTTCTTTTGCTGAGAAGAAACTTTCTAGTTTGAGTCCATCCCATTTTTTAATTCTTGATTTTAATTCTTACGCTAAAGGAGTTTTATTGAGAAAGTTGGGGCCTAATTCCACATGATGGAGATCAGGGCCTACTTTTTATTCTGTTAGATGCAGGTCTCTGGTTTTATTCCTAGGTCCTTGATTCATTTTGAATTGTTTTGTGCATGATGAGAGAGGGGGGGTTAATTTCATATTTTTTTTCAGTTTTCCCAGCATCATTTGTTGAAGAGGCTATCTTTTCTTCAGTGCATATTTTTGATGCCTTTGTCTAATATAAGATCATTGTAATTTTGTTGGTTAGTCTCTGTGTCCTCTATTCTGTACCATTGGTCTACCGGTCTGTTCTGGTGCCAATACCATGCTGTTTTTGTTATTATTGCTCTGTAGTATAGTTTAAGATCTGGTATAGTGATGCCACCTGCTTCACTCTTCCTGCTAAGGATTGCTTTAGCTATTCTGGGTCTCTTATTTTTTCCAGATGAATTTCATGATTGCTTTTTCTATTTCTATGAGAAATGTCTTTGGGATTTTAATCAGAATTACATTAAATCTGTATAGTGCTTTTGGTAGTATGGGTATTTTGGTAATATTAATTCTGCCTATCCAAGAGCAAAGTAGATCTTTTCATCTTCTAAGGTCTTTTTGATTTTTTTTTCTTTAGGGTTCTGTAATTTTTATTATATACATCTTTCATCTCTTTTGTTAAGTTGATTCCCAAGTATTTTATTTTATTTTTTGAGGCTATTGTAAATGTGGTAGTTTTCCTTTCTGAGGATTTGTCACTGATATACAGAAATGCCTTTGATTTATGTGTGTTGATTTTATATCCTGCTACTTTGCTTAATTCATTTATTAGTTCTAGAAGTTTTCTGGTGGAACTTTTAGGGTCTTCTAGTTATAGAATCATATCATAAGCAAATAGTGCCAATTTGAGTTCTTCTTTTCCTATGTGAATCCCTTTAATTTATTTCATCTGTCTAATTGCCCTGGCCAGTGTTTCAAGAATTATGTTAAATAGAAGTGGTGAAAGAGGGCATCCCTGTCTTATTCTAGTTTTTAGAAATTGCCTTCAATTTTTCTCCATTTAGAATGATGTTGGTCTGTGACTTAGCATAGATAGCCTTTGTGATGTTGAGATATATTCCTGTTATCCCTAATTTTTCTAGTGTTTTGAACATGAAGGGGGGCTGTATTTTATCAAAAGCTTTTTCTGCATCTATTGAGATGATCATATGATTTTTATCTTTAAGTCTATTGATGTGATGAGTTACATTTATTGATTTCCTTATGGTGGACCAAACTTGCATCCCTGGGATGAATCCCACTTGATCATGGTGCACGATGTTTTTAATATGCTTTTGTATTCAATTTTCCAGAATTTTATTGAGAATTTTTGTACCTGTGTTCATTAGAGATATTGGTCTGAACTTTTCTTTTTTGAATGTCTTTGCCTAGTTTTGGAATCAGAGTTATATTGGCCTCATAGAATGAGTTTGGAAGTGCTCCCTTCTTTTCTATTTCCTGAAATAAATTGAAGAGTATTGGTATTAGTTCTTCTTTAAAGGTCTGGTAGAACTCAGTCATATATTTATCTGGTCCTGGGATTTTCTTGGTTGGTAGACTTCTGATGGCATATGCTATTTCGTCACTTGAAATTGATCTGTTTAAATCATGTATATCATCCTGATTCAATTTAGACAAATTATATGACTCTAGAAATTTGTCGATGCTTTGATATTTTCTATTTTGTTGGAGTACAAGTTTTCATTAATTTCCAATTATCTTCTGTATTTCTGTAGTGTCTGTCATGGTATTTCTTTTTTCATCACATATGTTAGTAATTTGAGTTTTCCCTCTCCTTCTCTTCTTTAGTGTGGCTAAGGGTCTGTCAATTTTATTTATTTTTTCAAAGAACCAACTTTTTGTTCTGTAAATTTTTTCAATTGTTTCTTTTGTTTCAATTTCATTGATTTCAGCTCTGATTTTAATTATTTCCTGTCTTCTGCTACTTTTGGTGTTGTTTTGTTCTTTTTCTAGGGCTTTGAGATGTAAGATTAAGTCATTTATTTGTTGACTTTTTCTTCTTTTAAGGAATGAACTCCATGCAATGAACTTTCCTCTTAGAACTGCTTTAATAGTGTCCCAGAGATTTTGATATGTTGTGTCTTGTGGGAGGCTGACTAGCACATGACTGTATCTGTCTCCCCTTCTGACCTATGTGGCATTGTTGGTCACTCTGACAATTGCCCCAATCTTTAGGGTGCAAGTGACTGTGTCTTCGTGTATGGGCATGCCTTCCTATAGCCCCATGGGTGGAGCTATGCTCACCTGTTCCTTTGTAATATTACCACTTGCCCTGTTTGGGATAGAATGTTCCATGGAAACACCTTTTGTGTATCCCCTTCTCTTACTGTGCCCTTGGGTGTGGCCTACCTAGATGTCAATCAACCTGCTGACAGCAGACATCATGAAGCTAGACTTAGCCCCTTGAAACCTGACCCCTTGCCTCATTTGAATAGCTTCTCCTCAATAAAAGGGGTCAGCACGTGTGTGTGTGTGTGTGTGTGTGTGTGTGTGTGTGTGTGTGTGTGTTCTCTCTCTCTCTGCGGACCCTTAAGTCAGAGGAGCCATTACAGCACCCCCAAAGAAAAAGGCATTTCTGTCTCTTGTGTGGTTATTTCTCACAGCCCAATTAGCCTAGTTCCCCTGGAGTGGCCCCTGAGTGT
Organism: Urocitellus parryii; assembly: GCF_045843805.1. NCBI lineage: Eukaryota > Metazoa > Chordata > Mammalia > Rodentia > Sciuridae > Urocitellus > Urocitellus parryii. The sequence continues at coordinate 84,373,539 of NC_135534.1, read as the reverse complement.
TTTAGTCGTGATCAACCCAGCAAATGGAGTCCCTGGGTGGGCAAAATGCCACAGTATCTGTCTTCTCGTTCACCTCTAAAATTTTTTTATTCTCTTCCTTGATGTCTTCTGCAACCCATTGTTCATTCAGTAGCATATTATTTAGTCTCCAGGTGTTGGAGTAGCTTGTATTTCTTATTATATCATTGATTTCTAATTTCATTCCATTTGATCTGATAGAATGCAGGATAGTATCTCTACTTTTTTATATTTGCTAAGGTTTGCTTTTTGACATAATATATGGTCTATTTTAGAGAAGGATTTATGTGCTGCTGGAATAAAGCGTATTCTCTCATTGAAGGATGAAATATTCTATATATGTCAGACTAAGTTATTGATTGTGTTATTGAGTTCTATAGTTTCTTTGATCAGCTTTTGTTTGGAGTATCTATCCAGTGGTGAAAGAGGTATGTTAAAGTCACCAAAAATTATTGTGTTGTGGTCTGTTTGACTCTTGAACTTGAGAGGAGTTTGTTTAATGAACGTAAACGCTCCATTGTTTGGGGCATATATATTTATAATTGTCAAGTCTTGTTGGTGTATGGTTCCCTTGAGCAGTATGTAGTGTCCTTCTTTAACCTTTCTGATTGACTTTAGCTTAAAATCTACTTTATTGGATATGAGGATGGAAACCCCTGCTTGCTTCTATAGTCCATGTGAGTGATATGATTTTTCCCAATCATTTACCTTCAGTCTGTGGATGTCTTTTCCTATGAGATGAGTTTCTTGGAGGCACTTGTTGTTGTTGTTGTTGTTGTTGTTGTTGTTGAATCCAATCTGCTAGTCTATGTCTTTTCATTGGTGAGTTTAGACCATTAACATTCAAGGTTATTATTGAGACATTATTTGTATTCCCAGACATTTTTGGTATTTAATGTGACTTGGTTTCTCCTCTGATTAGATTTTCCTTTAGTGTAATATCTCCCTCTGCTGATTTTCATTATTGTTTTTCATTTCCTCTTCTTGGAATACTTTGCTGAAGATATTGTGTAGTGTAGGCTTTCTAGTTGTAAATTCTTTTAACTTTTGTTTATCATGGAAGATTTTTATTTCATCACCAAAGCTAAAGCTTAGTTTTGCTGGATATAAAATCCTTGGTTGGTATCCATTTTCTTTCAGAGCTTGGTATACGTTGTTCCGAGATCTCCTGGCTTTGAGGGTCTGGGTTGAAAAATCTGCTGAGATACAAATTGGTCTCCCCCTATATTTAATCTGATTCCTCTCTCTTGCAGCTTTTAAGATTCTATTCTTATTCTGCATGCTAGGCATTTTCATTATAATGTGCCTTGGTGTAGATCTGTTGTAATTTTGTACATTTGGTGTCCTGTAAGCCTCTTGTATTTGGTTTTCCAATTTGTTCTTTATGCTTGGGAAATTTTCTGATATTATCCCATTGAAGAGATTGTGCATTCCTTTTGTTTGAAACCCTGCACCTTCCTCTATCCCAATAACTCTTAGATTTGGTCTTTTGATGCTGTTTCATAATTCTTGGATGTTCTGTTCATGGTTTCTTACTATCTTCACTGTGTGATCAACTTTATTTTCCAGATTATACACTTGGTCTTCATTGTCTGACGTTCTTTCTTCCATTGATCTAATCTAGTCTGTTGGTTATGCTTTCTACTGAGTTTTTTATTTGGTTTATTGTATCCTTCATTTCAAGGATTTCTGACTTTTTTTTTCCAGAATGTCTATCTCTTTCTTGAAGTGATTTTTTGCTAATCTTATCTCTTTGTTGGAGTGATCAATTTTTCCCTGTATTTGCTCATTTAGGTCAGTCTTTAATTCACAGATCATTTTAATTATGAGCCTTCTGAACTCATTCTCTGACATTTCATCAACTTTGCCACCCATGGGTTCTGTTATTATAGTGTCCTGGTTTGTTTGGGGCACTTTCCTCCCTTGTTTTTTCATGTTGTCTCGGTGTCTTCCTTTCTTGCAGCATGGATCTGAGATATTACAGTTTTTACCCTATATTCTTGTAGTACCTGTGCAGATTGTCTGTATCTCACCTTGATATTGGGCTTTCAGACCTTGCTAGTGACCCTCAATGTATGCTACTGCATTTAAAAATGGTGATGGCAATAGCTGAGGTAACTCAAGATAATATTGAGGTGCCCCAAAATGGAAGCAATGTTTTACAGAGATGGGGCTGAAAGAGTGGGCTTCACACTCTCTTTGAGATGCATGCTCTGAGATGCAACTGTTTCTACACACTGTTGTCAAAAAGTTAGGGGATACTGCATGGGGAAGGCTATGGCGCTGACTGCAGTGTCCCAAGATGGAAGTGGTTTAGGTTTAGGCTTAGGCTCCCAGGTGGGGGGCCGGGACTCAGACCTACCCTGGACCTGGGTCCTGCACAATTCGAGGTGGGTGGATCTGCGCTGGGCCTGGGTTCCCACAGTACTTGTGAGCCTGGTCATGAGCAGGCTGGTGTGGGGAGATCTGGGCTGCTGGGCTTGACCTCTTGCCATAGTCTGCTGGTTGGAAAGGGTGGTCCTATTCTGGAGGCTGGGCTCGGGTGGGTGCCTGCTGGTGGAGGGGTAAACTTGGGCCTACTGTGAACCTGGGTCCTGCGCAGGCCAGTCTGGGTGGATCTGGCTGGATTTGACCTCCCACTGGTTGGAAGGGGCCATCCTGTGCTGGAGCTGAGTGTTGATTTTATATCCTGCTACTTTGCTGAATTCATTTATTAGTTCTAGAAGATTTCTGGTGGAATTTTTGGATCTTCTAGATTTAGAATCATGTCATCAGCAAATGATAGTTTGAGTTCTTCTTTACTTATTTGTATCCATTTATTTTTTTCTTTTGTCTAATTACTCTGGCTAGAGTTTCAAGGATGATGTTGTATAGAAGTGGTGAAAGAGGACATCCTTGTCTTGTTCCAGTTTTTAGTGGGAATGCTTTCAATTTTTCTCCATTTAGAATGATGCTGGGCTTGGGTTTAGCTTACTTTTTAAAGATTTTTTTTTATTCTTTTTAGATATATATGAATACAGAGTATATTTTGACATATTATTTATACATAGAGTGTATCTTATTCTAATTAGGATTCCATTATTGTAGTTGTCTGTGATATGGAGTTTCACTGTGGTATATTCATATATGAGCATAGGGAAGTTCTGTCTGATTCATTCCACTCTCTTTCCTATTCCTATCCACCCCTCTTTCCTTCATTCACTTTTGTCTAATCCACTGCACTTCTGTTCGCCCTCCCTTCACTTGTGTGTTAGCATCCATGTATCAGAGAAAATATTCAACCTCTGGTTTTTTGGGATTGTTTTATTTTTTTCTTTCTTTTTTTAGTTCAGCACTAGAAGGGCTTATGTATTCGTCATGAGTGTGTGTTTCACAATGTACACCAAAATATATGTTAAATGTACTTTAATTCATATTAGCTTGCCAGAATAATATTGACATTATACTAAACTTTCAAATGTTTCCTTTATAGGTAAAATTAGAATCTATGGAACTATTTAAAATATTTTATAAATTAACTTATTTTTCCCCACTTACTTAAGAACCATTTGAATTATTTTTCCATATAACACCAAATATGATTTATTAAATTAAAAAAAAAAACCTTCCGGGGCTGTGGATGTGGCTCAAGCGGTAGTGTGCTCGCCTGACATGCGTGTGGCCCGGGTTCGATCCTCAGCACCACATACAAACAAAGATGTGTCCGCCAAAAACAAAAATAAATAAATATTAAAAAAAAACTTCCATTCTCAGAAACAATATCAACAAAACATGTGTGATAAACATTATTAACAAAACGTGTGTGATAAACATGCCATTTGAAATTTAAAATAAAGTATAATAATAACATCTAAGCAATTCCATCTAAATGTCCATTGTTAATTTTTAAAAATTGTTTGTTGTTTATGCATGACAGTAGAGTGTATTTTGATATATTATACATACATGGATTGGAACCTATTACAATTTTGATCCCATTCTTGTAGTTTAACATGATGTAGAATTATACTAGTCGTGTATTCATATGTGAACAAGTTATGTCTGATTCATTCTATTGCCTTCCTATTCCCATCCCCCTGCCCTTCCCTTCATTCCCCTTTGGCTAATCCAGTGACCTTCTATACTTCCCCTATCTATCCTCCCTTGTTATGTGTCAGCATCCATATATCAGAGAGAACATTCAGCCTTTAGTTTTTTGGGAACTGACTTATTTCACTTAGCGTGATATTCTCCAGTTCCATCCATTTACTAGCAAATGCCATGATTCATTCTTCTTCAGAGCTGAGTAATATTTTCTTTATCCATTCATTTGTTGAAGGGCACCTAGGTTGGTTCCATAGCTTGGCTATTGTGAATTGAGCTGCAATAAACATGTGACTGCATCACTGTAGTATGCTGATTTTAAGTCCTTTGGTTATAAGTTGAGGAGTGGGATAACTGGGTCAAATGGTGGTTCCATTACAAGTTTTCTAAGGAGTCTCCATACTGCTTTCCACAGTGGTTGCACCAGTTTGCAGTCTCACCAGCAATGTATGAGTGTACCTTTTTCCCCCACATCCTCAACAACATTTATTATTACTTGTATTCTTGATAACTGCCCTTCTGACTGGAGTGGGATGGAATCTTAGTGTAGTTTTAATATGCATTTCTCTAATTGCTAGAGATGTTGAACATTTTTTCATATATGTTTTGACAATTTGTATTTCTTCTGTGAAGTGTCTGTTCAGTTCCTTTGCCCATTTATTGATTGGGTTATTTGGGGGTTTTGGTGTTAGAGTTTTTGTTTATTCTGGAAATGAATGCTGTATCTGAGGTGCAGGTGATAAAGATTTTCTCCCATTCTGTAGGCTCTCTGTTCATGTTCTTCATTGTTTCCTTTGTTATGAAGCAGCTTTTTAGTTTGATGCCATCCCATTTATTGATTTTTTATTTTATTTCTTGTGCTTTAGGAGTCTTATTGAGGAAGTCTGTTCTTGAGCCAGTATGATGGAGAGTTGGGCCTACTTTTTCTAGTATACACAGGGTAGAGACCCTTTCATAGGATTCCTCATTCATGAATGATGTTTATTAGTTTGATAAAACTTTAAAGCAAAATACCACTTGCTATTTATTTAAATACTTTTCTTTAAAGCCCTATTAATTCCTCCAGCATTTTCCCAGTGGAAATTTGGATACAGGTTTTTTATATAGCTTGAGTCAGGAATAGAATTGGGAATGGAGGATAGGTCTTAACTTCACATATGTGCTCCACATTTCTCAAACAGAGCTATTTACACAAAATTTCAAGTACATTGGCTAGTGGTGTTTTTTTGTGGTGCTGGAGATCAAATTCAGGGCCTTGTGCACGCTAGGTAAATGTTGTACCGCTGAGCTACATTCCTAATCCTTGGCTAGTATATTTTTAAAAAGCTTTAATAGTGATTTTGAAACCTTATTTTTATCTTCAATTGTACCATTTATAAAGTACCTGTACATTCTTATTCTATCATCTTCCTAGCAACACTGTTAGAAAGTGCTATGTTTGAAAATTGAATGTTAAGAAAATTAAAGCTCAAGCCAAGTGACTTGACCAGGTTAATATTCGATGGCTGGTGTATGAACACCTTAAAATTACATAAAATGTGCTCACAGGTGTGAGCAGCATTACTGGGTTTCCCAAACTTTCATTCTTGTTTTCTTTTTTTGGCATCTAAAAGGCATATAATTCATACCCAGCAGTATCATTACCCGCAACATCCACTTACTTCAGATTCCCTATTTGAGCATTGGATTTGGAAGAATCAGAGTAAAACTAATTTGGGCTATTTTTTCCCTTCCTTTCCCTATGATTTTTCAGTGTAGAACAGCATCATATATTATGGGTTGCATATTCAGAGCACACATAAATGTGTCAGCTATTATATTTATGGCACAGGTTTCAGTCTACTTAAATAAAATGCTTTGCATCCTCTTTGTAGAATACCTTACTTTGGAGTATTTGAGGGATCAGTCTATCCCTTCAAGGACACATACTGAGTGGAAAGAGCCAGGGCTTTGAAGCCAGATGGGCCCAGGTGTATGGCCCAGCTTTGTCACTTTGAGCTTTACTAGAGGAACATTTGTTGAATATTCACCAAGTGCACTTGTACTGTACTCATCTATTTGACACTACTCACTATAAGGAAGGCATTAATATTTTCAGCATTTCATAGATACAGATGATGTTTGTAAGAGAAGTTTAAAAGTTTTTAAAACGTCAAACTTTTAAGAAGGAGGGCTGATTCAAACTTAGAATACTCACCGCTCATCATCTTTATTATGCTTGACTGCTTCTTCATGTGAAATAGCCCTCCTTCACTTTTTATCTCTTGTGAAATAATAATAAAACATTCTTGAGGGAGTTTGTGAGGATTAAATAATAATTTAAGGTTCGAATGTCTGGCAGACACAGGGCTTCATACATGTTTACTTCCTACCTACCTCTAATAACATATAGTTGGGGCTAGCTAAAAACACAAAATTCTATTTTTTTTTCTATCATGAAAGTTTAATTCTGAATTAAAAGGGTTGCTGACTTCACAGGGCTTGAGTTGGGCCCTAAGTATGGCCTAGACAGGCATTGTTTGTTTGCTAGGATTAAAAATCCAGTCACGGAAACTCAGTAGAAGTAGATCTTAAGAATATTTCAAAGACCTCCTCTGTCCAGGTTTTTTTCAGCTTCCCTATTCATCTGCCCTACTTCCTCTGAAAGATTTGTTTTCTGTACTGTAAAACTGGAGATCACCTACTCCTGTCCCTAGCTTCCCTTGAAGAGGATCATGATATTATAGGGCTGCTAGCCTACGGAACCTCCACATCCTGAGACAAAGGTAGTCCAATGATTAGTAGCCAGGAACCTTTTTGCCTAGAACCCCTGTAGCAAGGACAGGTAGATGCTGACAGTATTCTATCTTGTACAGACATGGCTTGAGATACTCAACTATACATAGTAGATAAAACCTGCAAATCAAAAATGTCACAGCTGCATCCAAGGGGTATCACCCGTCTCTTCCACACAGGATCTAGCACGATGGTGGATAAATAGTAAGGCCTTTCTAAATACTGGGTGGCTTGGATTGGGTGGTTTATATATTTTGTTTTGTTTGTGCCAGGGATTGAACCCAGGGGTACTTAACCAGTGAGTTACGCTCCCAGCCCTTTTTATTTTTTATTTCGATACAGGGTCTCACTAAGTTGCTGAGGCTGGCTTTAAACTTGCAATCCTCCTGCCTCAGCCTCCAGAGTTGCTGAGATTACAGCCTTGTATACCACACCTGGCAGATGTTTGCTCTTTTGAAAGAAGCATTATGGGATAGAAAGAGCACAGGAGAATCATATTAACTTTTTCTTAATTCAAATACTAGAGGCGGGATACTTATGAAGAAAAGAGGTTTATTTAATGTACAATTTCTGAAGCTGAAAGTCCAAACAGCATAGTACAGGCTATGAAAATTGCCCCCATTGTCTGTCTGTGTCATTTTGTAGCAGATGTCCTTCTTGCTGGCAGAATGCCAATGCAGTTCAAAGCATCATACAGCATCTCATAGCATCACTTTATGTGTGTGTGTGTGTGTGTGTGTGTGTGTGTGTGTGTGTGTGTGTGAGAGAGAGAGAGAGAGAGAGAGAGAGAGAGAGAGAGAGAGAGAGAGAGAGAGAGAGTTTTCTCCCTTCTTATAAAACCATCAGGATTCAATCATGGGAGCTCCACCATAATGGCCCAATCACTTCTTAGAGGCTTCACCTCTAGACACTGTGGTTGGATTAAACTGCCACCCTTTTAATACAATCAACATAAGACTGGGGATTAAATTCCTACATGAGTTGGGGAACAAACTATCTTCAAATCATAATGGTAACTCAAAGAAACTAGATTGGATTTTAGTCCTGGCACTTACTAGCTTTTTGACTTTAACAAATTATTTAAGTCTCTGAGCCTTAGTTTCCTCCTTTGTATAGTAATAATAATAATCCTTGTGCCAACACTAAAGATTAGAGGTAATATAAGTGTGTGGCTAGTTCACAGAACTGTCAGAGGCTCTTGGGAAGGTGTGATAATTATTCCCTTGTCCTCCTCTCCCAAATTTCCAATCAGGTAAGAAATAAAGGAAACATGTTAACTAAAGATCTGAACCAGTCTCCTGGCTCCAGGGCAGTTGCACAGACCAATGCTAAGAAGGGCCCACTTTCAAGGTGTAATGCTGACCGTTGCTATCTCTAAATTGTTGATCATTTATCTTTTCTTTTTTATTTTACTTTTTTTTTTAACTGAGGTGTGAATGAAGAGGTGCTAATACTGAACTACATCCCCAGACCCTTTTTATTTTATTTTTTTTTTATTTTTTTATTTTTTTTTTTATTGGTCGTTCATAACATTACATAGTTCTTAATACATCATATTACACGGTTTGATTCACGTGGATTATGAACTCCCCCTTTTACCCCGTATACAAATTGCTGTATCACATCAGTTTCCCTTCCATTGATTGACATATTGCCTTTCTAGTGTCTGATGTATTCTGATGTCTGTCCTATTCTCTACTATCCGCCCTCCCCTCCCCTCCCCTCCCCTCCCCTCCCCTTTTCTCTCTCTACCCCTTCTACTGTAAATCATTTCTTCCATTTGTATTATCTTGTCTTACCCCTCCTTTCCTCTTGTATGACATTTTGTATATCCCTGAGGATCGCCTTCCATTTCCATGCAATTTCCCTTCTCACTCCCTTTCCCTCCCACCTCTCATCCCTGTTTAATGTAAATCTTCTTCTCAAGCTCTTCGTCCCTACCCTGTCCTTGTTTACTCCCCTTATATCAAAGGAGTCATTTGGTATTTGTTTTTTAAAGATTGACTAGCTTCACTTAGCATAATCTGCTCTAATGCCATCCATTTCCCTCCAAATTCTATGATTTTGTCATTTTTTAATGCAGAATAATACTCCATAGTATATAAATGCCACATTTTTTTTATCCATTCATCTATTGAAGGGCATCTAGGCTGGTTCCACAGTCTTGCTATCGTGAATTGAGCTGCTATGAACATCGATGTAGCAGTGTCCCTGTAGCATGCTCTTGTTAGGGCTTTAGGGAATAGACCGAGAAGGGGAATAGCTGGGTCGAATGGTGGTTCCATTCCCAGCTTTCCAAGAAATCTCCATACTGCTTTCCAAATTGGCTGCACCAATTTGCAGTCCCACCAGCAATGAACAAGAGTGCCCTTTTCCCCACATCCTCTCCAGCACTTATTGTTGTTTGACTTCCTAATGGCTGCCAGTCTTACTGGAGTGAGATGGTATCTTAGGGTAGTTTTGATTTGCATTTCTCTGACTGCTAGCGATGGTGAGCATTTTTTCATGTACGTGTTGATTGATTGTATGTCCTCCTCTGAGAAGTGCCCCAGACCCTTTTTAAAATTTTGTTTTGAGACAGCCACACTAAGTTGCCTAGGCTAGCCTTGAACAATTGATCCTCCAGCCTTATCGTCCAAGTAACTGAGATTACAGGCATGCGCCACCATGCCTGGATTGATTATTTTATCTTTTAATGTGTATGTGGTATAAATAAACTGTGGTGGAACAATGGAGCATGACCCTGGGGCTTAGAGCCTTGGCTCATATGAGGTCCCAGTGCAGGTTCCCTACTGCAGGCCTGGGCCCAGACACAGAGGGTTAAACACCCATCAAGACACAGGGAGCCTAAAGAGAGAACTAGAGAGAGGGAATCCTGCCAGGAACAGTCCATAATGGGTTAGTTTCCTTCTAGATCTGGAAGCACCAGCACCAGGGAGCAAGGTAGGGCTGGCCCTGTCTTTAGTGAACCTTCTTAGACCTTCCTGGACTGACCCACTCCAGAAGGGAGAAGATGGGGCAAGTGAAAGGGCAAGATGACAGCTGGAGCTTCTGAAAGGTACTATAATGTCAGATTCCTGGGACCCCAATAGACCTCCAGGAGCCGAATGCAATCACACAGAGTCTTTATTGCAAGCTCAGTCTGGACTCACAACCATTCCCGATGCAGCGGTCCCAGGGAGTGTGCCCTGGTCCTTTGTTCAGTGAGATTTTATAGGTTTTGGGGGATACTCTATGCATCACAGCATCACACAGCAAATCATTTCACACCGTGGGAAAGTCAAACAACAACTCTTAACATTGATTAGCACATTCACTGGCGGGAACAAGTTGGGTAGAGGTCATTAGTTAGTACAGGAGAGGGTTTCCTTTGAACTGATTGGTTTAAGCCACGAGGGGTATACGTGCTAAACTACATGGTTTCCCAACATGTTATCAATCACCATAAACTACTGGGGGGTTATCTGGCATCCCAGGTATTTTCTCTGTCTCATGCTGATTAGTGGTTGCTAGGGGGTTGCTATAGGTCCTCACCTAGCTTAACTGAGTCAGGGACACCTGGAGCCACAGATCTCTCCTGTTATTTGCAGACAAACAACTCAGCAGGGTGGGTAGTGCCTAGGAGTGCTCTGTGGGTTTTTCTAAGGACAAGGGTCGCGCCCACTTCCTTGGACAGGTGCAGGTTCCCTTCTGAAGGCCTGGGCCCAGACACAGAAGGGTTAAACACCCATCCAGACACAGGGAGCCTAAAGAGAGACCTAGAGAGAGGGAGTCCTGCTAGGAACAGTCCACAGTGGGTTAGTTTCCTTCTAGATCCTGAAAGCACCAGCACCAGGGAGCTCTGAGGTAGAGGCTGGTTTCTCAAAAATGGAGTCACATCAGTTTCTCAGTACAATTTTGGTCCACATTCCCTCTTCAGAGCCAAGGTCAGAACAAAGAAAATCCAGGATCCACCTTGGCATCACCTTTCAGCAAACACAAGGTGTCATTGTGTGTGTGTGTGTGTGTGTGTGTGTGTGTTGTTGCTATTGTTATTTGTAGTAGTGTTGTCATGGATGCTGTCATCCCTTTCCTAAATCACTCCCAGAGAACCTCACTGACCCTCCAGACATCCTAGCTTCTAATTTTTTTTTTTACATGAAAGCTCTTTAGGAATTTTTCATTTTTAAAATGTCCTATTCTCACCCGACCTAACTTTCAGAAGCTCTGTAGAAAGGAGGGGGAGGAGGAAGAAGAAAACTGTTGTATTCACAGTACTGGGAGAACCATCCACCAGGTTTCCTCTCCAGAATGATCTTTTCATCCTACCATAATTTCAAAGAGTCTCCCTTTTGACAAGTAAGTGGGGAAATGTTTGCTGAAGGTCCTAGACTAATTGGAAGCAGCTTCCTGGGAGCTCAGCCATCTGTATGCATGAGAGAGCCCGAGGCAGGGGAGAGAGGGTGGGAACTTGAGTAACTTTGCTTTTTCTGAGAAGAGACATCTAATACCATCTGGAGATGTCCTGATGAGGGGGCTCTTTCCAGAAGGTATGTGGAATAAGAACTGGGGGTTGAGACACTCTCTTGAAGAATACTTCAAAGAAGCCACAAGGGAGGACAACTGGGATAAGAGAAGTGTCAAAGCTTGCACAGCATCAAAGGCCGTTCCCTGTGGTTTCAATCCCCGAAGACTCCAAAGTTCCTAACCAGGCTCCATGCCTCCCACCAGGCCATCCCACCCACCTACTCCAGCAGAGTTTCCTATGCCATTTCCCTGCATAAACCCTTCAGTAAACAACCACAATTTAAGAAATATGATGGAAAAATGATTCCATTCACAATAGCTACAAAAAAAGGTAAAACAGTCATAACTTCAACAACAACAAAAAAAAAATGTGTGGAACCTCTTTGAAAACTGTAATACTCTATTGCGGGCATTCAAAAAGACTTTTAACAGTCAGGTGTGGTGACTCATGCCTATAATTCCAGCCACTTGGGAGGCTGAGGCAGGAGGATTACAATTTAGCCAGTCTTAGCAACTTAGTGTGACCATGTCTCAAAAGAAAAATTAAAAAGGAGTAGGGGACCCAGACAGGGGATGTGACTAGAGAGGTAGTATCATGGTAGAGCCCTTTCCTAGTATGTGTAAGACTCTTGAGTTGGATCCCCGGTAATGGGAGGGGGGAAAAAAAGGCTTTTAAGAGTGGGGGTGATACCAGTCTTGAAAAATCAGGATCGAGTCCTAATCCACAAGTGTTGAAGATTAAACACCCGAGAAAAATTAAGTCAAGTGTAGGAAGCAGATTTTATTTAAGAGACAGAACAGAATAAGGGGGTGGGTGAGAAAAGAGGCACCTGGGACCTAGAGCTAGTGCCCATGAGAATGAGGGTGTCTTGACCCTTTCTAGATTTTAGGTTTCTTTTCCTCTCACCACCCACCTCCCCACTGCATGACCAAAAGGCAGGAAAAGAGCCTCCCAGGGGGCACATCCTAGCAACTCTTTGTGTTGGAATGAGGTGGAGGTGTCCTAACCTTGAGGAGGGAAAGTGCTCTGGAGGTGTTAGCATTTCATTTCCTTTTCTTTGAATCAGCCAACATCTTCCCGATCATTATCTATGCTGTCTGTCCTTTGGCCTGATCGAAGCTGAAGACAAGACCTACTCCTGGATGGGAAGACACACGGTGTGAAAATATCAATTCTCTACCCAACAGAAATCAATAACATCCCAGTGGTCTTAGATTTATTTATTTTTTGACCAAATTAACTTAAAAATTTTGTCAGAACATTCAGAAAATAATCTGGGAATCAAGATAACAAGCAAGGTTTTCCCTACCACTTTTAAAATAGATTTAAAACAGATTACTATTATTATTGGTTCCAGACCCAAAATAGAAGAACGGGAGGAAATTGAATACTGTAAAGTTTGGAAACAAAGTCAAAATAATCTTGAACATAATTTTCAAAAAGAAAAATATCAGTAGGGAAAAAAATAAGTTACTCAGTAAAAAAGTTAGGAAAATCTACATTTACTATTCAACCAGTATAAAAACGGCAAGCCCATTTTAGATCCAGACAGCTCAGTACTTACATAGTAAAGGAAGTGGCCTCCGTGCCCAGCAGCAAGGTAATGACACAAAAGGACCAGGTAATAGAATGGTAGCAATGCCAGTGATTGGACACCCTAGAGAAGCCATGGTCCTGCTTCAGCTGTTCCCAGATCCACCCTAAGGCAGTGAGGCTGAAAGCCCCCTTAGGTATCAGAACCAAGAGGTAAAGGAGAAGTAACAAGTGCTCTTGTAGCAGCTCCTCACAAGAATTCCATTTGCCATCGCAGAGGGTCACAGGACATTCTGAAAAGACTCAGGTCCTCTTGAGGTCATGGCTTGCCTGCATGGTCTACAGAAATACTTATAAGGTCATAGGTGTCAGTCCAGAGTTGTCCCATGATATAGCTACCTCACAAGTTCTCCAGAATAAGTTTCATGTGGTTGAAAGAATTAGAACAAGAAAAACAAAAATATACTAAAAGAAAGTGCTCCACCACTGAGCTACATCCTCAGAACTTTTTAATTTTTGTTTTGAGATAGTCGCTCATGAAGTTGCTCAGGCTGACCTTAAACTTGCAAACCTCCTACCTCAACCTCCAGAAAAACTGGGTGTGAACCATATGTCCTACTCTCCCCTTTTTCTTTTTGTAATTTCTTCATTTATTTATCTTCACTCAAAGAAAAAATATTATTACATTATTACATTACATGAGATACAGTCAAGTCCTCTCTTTCCCAGAATCTTCCCTAAGTTAATTGATACATACTGTTCACTATCGACTATATTTACATTTAATTGCTTTTGCCCTACTTTGCCTCAATTCAATTTTAAAATTTTTGAATTTTTGGATGCCTATGCTTAATTTCATATAAAATATAATAAATCCAAAATTATGCATGCTTAAAGAAATAAAATATAAAATACCCATGCTATGGTCTCAATTTTTGTGTTCCTCAAAATTCATGAGTTAAAGCTGGTCATGGTGGTGTTCACTTATAATTCCTGCAATTCAGGAGGATAACAAGTTTGAGGCTTACCTGAGCAATTGATTGAGACCTTGTCTCAAAGTAAAAAATAGAAAGGGCAGGGGATGTAGGTCGTAGTAGAGTAACCCTGGTTACTCTAGTAACCCAGGACTGCAGGAAAGAATAAAAACATTCATGAGTTGAAACCTGATTCTAAATGTAATGGTCTTTGGAGGTGGGTCTTTTGGGAGGTCACTGAATCATAAAAGCAGCACCCTCATGAATGGAATTAGAGCCCTTAAAAAAGAGATCCCAGAGCTGCCTTGCTTCTTCCTTCATGTGAGGACACAGAAAAAAATCTGGTCTTCTGTAAAGAGGAGGTTCAGACACAAAATCTGCTGCCGGCACCTTGGACTTGGACTGCCCAGCTTCCAGAACTGTGAGAAAAAAATTCTGTTTATAAGATGGCCAATATACAGTATTCTGCTCTAGCAGCCCCAACAGGCTAAGATATAGAGTATTTTCCTTTTATTTTGTTTCTTGCCTCTCCCGTTTTTGTCTTCTCCTACTCCTCTCGCTTTAGCCTCCTACAGGTAACTTAACATGTATCTTCCATTCTCTCTCTCTCTCTCTCTCTCTCTCTCTCTCTCTCTCTCTCTCTCTCTCACACACACACACACACACACACACAAACAACACACACACATAATCCTGTTTCATAGTTCTTAACAGCATTCAGAAGTTTGCAGAAATATCTGGTATAGTTTTAATTCATTCTTACTGATGGCAAAACTCCAAGGCGTTCTGGAATCATTGCTATGGTTTAGACAGGGTGTCACCCAAAAAGCTCACGTGTAAGACATTGCAAGAAGTTTCAGAGGAGAATTGCCTGGGTTGTAAGAGTCTTAACCCAATCAGTGAATTAATCCCCTGATAGGGATTAACTAAGTGGTAACTGAAGTGGGGGGTGTGGCTGGAGGAGGTGAGAATTGGGGCAGGGCTTTGGGGTATTTATTTGTATCTGGCAAGTGGAGACAGATCTCTCTTTCTGCTTTCTGATCATGTGAGCTGCTTCCCTCTGCCACACTCTTCCTCCATGATGTTTTGCCTCACCTTGAGCCCCAAGGCATGGAGCCCGCCTTCTGTGGACTAAGACCTCTGAAACAGTGAGCTCTTAAATAATCTTTTCTTCCACTACAGTTATTCTGGTTGGGTTCTTTAATCATGGTAGTGAAAGAGCTGGCTAAAACAATCATCTAGTATTTAATAATTGCCTCCTAAAAGGTGGTTATTAAATATTCCATAGTTTTATGACCTAGATATTAACCCACGGCTAGCTAGACATCATCTCCGGTGGGAGAATCTACAACATGGAAATTGGAAACACTACAGATCATCACTTTCATTTCTTTCTTTCTTTCTTTCTTTTTTAAAATTCTTTTTAGTTATATACAACACCAGCATACAACCTGACATAATCACAAAAGCATGGAACACACCTGTTTCAATTCAGTCCCCAGTGCTCTCCTACCCCCACTTCCTTCCCTCCACTCTCCTGATCCCTCTTCATTCATTTAGGGCTTACTTTTTTAAAAAATTAGTTTGCTGTAGGTACCTTGGATGCCAGGACCCACCCTGCCACAACCATGCATGCATATATGAAAGTTTAGTTAGATTCATTCCACTATTCTTCCCTTTTCCCTTCCTTTGGTCTCCTCCTCAATCCCCTTTGTCTACTCTACTGATCTTTTCTCTATTTGGATAAAATTTTCTAATATCTCTCTCTCTCTCTCTCTCTCTCTCTCTCTCTCTCTCTCTCTCTCTCTCTCTCTCTCTTTCTCTCTCTCTTTCCTTCCTTCCTCCTCTGTCTTCCTCTGTCTTATTTTGGATTAGCTTCCATGTATCAGAGAAAACATTCAAAACTTTTGGAGACTGGCTTATTTCACTTATCATGATAGTCTCTAGTTCCATCCATTTACCAGCAAATTCTATAATGTCATTCTTCTTTATGACTGAATAATATTCCATTGTGTATATATAACACATTTGCTTTATCCATTCATCTGTTAAATGACACCTAGATTTAATCTAACTTAGCTATTGTGAATTACACTGCTATAAACATTAATGTGGTTGCTTCACTGTACTATGCTGATTTTAAGTCTTTTGGGTGTATAATGAGCAGTAGGATAGCTGGGTCAAATGGTGGTTCTATCCCTACTTTTTTGAGGAATCTCCATACTACTTTCCTAAGTTGTGGCACTAATTTGCACCAAAAATGTATGAGTGTATCTTTTCCCCTACATCCTCACCAGCATTTATTATTGTTCACATTCTTGATAATTCTGATTGGAGTGAGATGAAATCTCAATGTAGTTGTGAATTGCATTTTTCTAATTGCTATAGAGATGTTGAACATTTTTTTTCATACATTTGCTGACCATTTGTATTTCTTCTTTTCAGAAATGTCTATTTACTTCTTTTGCCCATTTATTGATTGGGTTCTTTATTTTTTGTTTTTTTTGAAGTTAGGTTTTTTGAGTTTTTTGTATATTCTGGATACAAATGCCCTATCTGAGAAGCAGTTGGCAAAGATTTTCTCTCATTGGGTGGGTTCCTTCTTTGTGGTCTTTATTATTTTCTTTGCTGTGCAGAAGCTTTTTAATTTGATGTCATCCCACTTATTGATTTTTTTTAAATTTCATTTCTTATGCTTTGGGATTCTTGTTAAGGAAGTTGGTTCCTGGTGCTGCAATATTGGAGTGTTAGGCCTATATTTTCTTCTAGCAGTTGCAGGGTTTCTGTCTAATTCCTATGTCTTTGATCCACTTTGAGTTGACTTTTGTAGAGGGCAAGAGTTAGAGGTTAAATTTTATTCTTATACATATGGATTTCCAGTTTTCCAGCACTTTTGTTAAAAAGCCTTTTCTCCAACGAATATTTTTGGCACCTTTATCTAATATCAAATAACTGTACTTATGTGGGTTTGTCTCTGTGTCTTCTATTCTGTTCCATTGAGTTTTTTAAAAAAATATTTTTTAGTTGTCAATAAACCTTTATTTTATTTATTTATATGCAGTGCTGAGAACCTAATCCAGTGCCTCACACATGCTAGGCAAGTGCTGTACACTGAACCACAACCCCAGCCCTGTTCCATTGGTTTTCCTGTCTGTTTTGGTCCGGGTACCATGCTGGTTTTGTTACTATAGCTCTGTGGTATGATTTGAAGTCTGGTATTGTGATGCCTCCTGCTTTGTCTTCTTGCTTTGGCTATAGTTGATTTCTTATTTTTCTAAATGAATTTTAGAACAGCCTTTTATATTTCTGTGAAGAATATCTTTGAAATTTTGATGGGAATTACATTGACTCTCTGTAGTGCTTTTGGTAGTATGGCCATTTTGATATTATTAATTCTGCCTATCCAAGAACATAAGAGGTCTTTCCATCTTCTAAGGTCATCAATTTCTTTCTTTAGAATTCTATAGTTTTCATTGTAAAGGTCTTTCACTTCTTTTGTTAGATTGGTTCCCAAGTATTTTATTTTTGGCTATTGTGAATGAGATAGTTTTCCTAATTTCTTTTTTAGCAGATTCATCATTGGGGTCTAGGAACATGATTGATTTATGAGTGTTTATTTTGTATCCTGCTGCTTTGCTGAATTCAGTTTTGAGCTCTAGAATTCTTCTGGTGGAGATTTTTGGTCTTCCAAATATAGGATCATGTGGTCAGCAAACAGAGATAATTTGAGCTCTTCTTTTCCCATTTGTATCCCTTTAATTTCCTCTTGCTTGATTACTCTGGCTAAAGTTTTTAAGGACTATACTAAATAGGAGGGATAAAAGTGGCATTCTTGTCTTGTACCTGTGTTTAGAGGAATGCTTTCAGTTTTTCCCATTTGGGATAACATTCGCCTTGGGTTTGTCATATATAACATTACAATGTTAAGGTAATTCCTTCTATTCCTAGTTTTTCTAATGTTTTAAACATAATTGGGTGCTGTACTTTGTTAAATACTTTTTCTGCATCTATAGAGATAATTATGTGATTCTTGACCTTGATTCTATTTATGTGGTGAATTGTACTTATTGATTTCCCTATGTTGAACCAACCTTGCATCCCTGGGATCACTTGATTATTTCTTACAAAGAGCTAGCATACCACTGATGAAAGTTTAAAATAATTTGTACAACCAATCACCTGTTGACTCAGTGTTCATTATGTTTCTCTTATCTATTTCTTTTCTGTTCCTCACCCAGCAACTATGAAAAAATACTCTCATAAACGCAAAGGGATTTTTTTTTTAACTGGGAAAGTTGAACCTTGGATGGGAGGGTTACCACTGAGCCATGTTCCCACCCCTTTTTATTTTGAGATAGGATCTCTCTGAGTTGTTTAGGGCCTCACCAAGTTGCTGAGACTGATTTGAACTTGTGATCCTCCTGCCTCAGCCTCATGAGTCACGGGGATTACAAGCATGAGCCACTGCACCCCACATTAAAGGAAATCGGAGGCATCTCTACTGAAGAGGTTTGGGAAGTTCCACCAAAGTGAAGGTGAGTCCAGAAAGGGCAGAAGAAGAGACAGCTGGCTTCTTATGACAACTGAAGCTACCTGATTGTTCCCTTGTATGGCATAAAGGTGAGGATGGCTGCCCCAATTTTGAGAGTGTCCTATGTGGACACTTTCTATGAGGCTGTCCAACAGTGCTGTTCCACTTTATAGTCTCCTCCATTTGAACCCTTTCTATCTGTTGTCCTGAGCTGTCTCCCCAACCCTTGGCATTCTGAGAAAGTTCCACTGAGAACAACAACAAAGTGGGTCCCTTCGGCTTTGAAAATTCTGCAGCTTGGAAAATCGTGGGTGGTATAAATGTTGAGTGGAAGTGGGAAGTTTATTCCATTTAGTTTAAGCTCTTCCAGAAAGTGAGCTGTAAGCTGTATGCCACTGATCTTTATAACCGAGTCTCCAGCCCAGGTTTATATTCAAAAGCACTTTATTTCGGCCTTTCTGTTGAGCATCTCTGCTTAACTGCCCACAGCACTGCAAATTCAACAAACATCTATAAAAGAGAAACTCTCATCTCGCCATCTCTGCCTTTTACCAGCACCATGGCTTTGGGCAGCACTGTCATTTCTTCATTTGCATGTGCCCCAGAAGATTGATCTCTGGGGATTTAAATGGTATTCTTTATGCAGAAGGCCTTAGTGTTCAGAATATGTTAATTCCCCCCTCTCCCCTTGCCTCTCACTTTCTTCCTTTTATTTTTTAAATTTTTTATTTTTTCCTTTTTGGAGGAAAAAAATTCTCAATTTAGGGGAAAAGAAAAGTTCATAGGGTTTTCAAAGAGAATGTGCCGCTACTTAAGGTATAAAGTATTGTTTAGATACATAAGTCAGGTATGAACCCTGAGAGGAATGTGACGCTTGAAGTTGGTGCTTTACCACATTTCCCACTGGCCAAGAATGAGAAGAGGTGGATAATAGGTGGGGTCAGTGGCTGTCATCCTGGCATTCTTGTCACCAGCTGCCTCTAGTCCAGAGCAGCCTGGAGGTGATGCTGCAGCTTAGGACTCTAGCCTGGCCAAGGGAAAGAGTGTTGTTTGAGGCCATCTAAATTGCTCCTGAGTTTCATTTTTTCCCCTTTCATTTGAAAATTGCCAAAGGCTGGCAGACACATCCATCAGGCCTGGATAAACACAACTGCATCCATTCTCCCATTATCTCCTGAGCTGGGTCATTGGAAAGAGCTCATAAACACAGGAAGACAGAACATAATTATTTAATAGGTTGTCAGAAGCCTGAGAGCATCAAGGCCCAGCAGCATACCAGGAAAAGTGAAAGATCGTTTATGTGGAAATGGTTGTGGTTTTGAAGCAGAGAGAGGGGAAGAGAGGAAATTTTCTGGGGTGGAGGAGAATGTAGAAGAAATAGAGTGGGAATGTGGCTTGCTCATAACAGCGAGTCAGCTTTTAGAGGACAATCTAAAAGTGTGCTCTGAACCTGGGTGACCACTATGTGCAAAACACTATGCTGAACTGGAGATTCAAAGGCACCCAAGACAGTGTTGGTCTTCTGTCAGCTATCTGCCTGTCTGGGATCAGACAGAAGTGGGTTCAAAGCATAGCTCCACCACTTACTCAACTTTGGTCTGGTCATTTTTTTCTTCCTGAATCTGTTTGAGGATCTGCCAAATGGGGAAACTGATTCCATTTTTATAAGGATAAGCTGTAGCACATGTAAAGCTCTTCGCAGGATGCCTGGAATATAGTCACTGGTACTCCCTGTCCCTGCCCACCTTCTTCCCTCTCCTGTCAACAAAGTGCCTTCTACTTCTTTGTGGCTATGTTCCTAGGGTCTGAAGGAGTGTGCAGGAGCACACAGGAGGGGAGAGGATGTCAAAAGGCAAAGTTGTGCCTTGGGAAAAATCAATGAACACATTCAGAACAGAGTTAGAAAGAACTCCCTCCTTGGTCTACTTTGGAAAAAGAGCTATCAGTTTCCCATTGCTAAAGCATGGAGGGAGATTAGTAACTACCATAGTTCATGTGGGGATAATGTCCTGTGAAAAATATTTCTCTGTTCTAATTCTCTCAGTTCAGAGAAATGAAGCCTTGTGAAGCAGGAAAAATGATAAGATTATGAGTCATACCCTTAGAGAAATGCAAAAGTAAGCTGATTGCCCCACAATCCCATTGTTTTCCTTACCTGAGTTCTCCAATAAACTCAATGTGCTGTTCTCAAGTTAGACTGAATTTTTGTGGTGACTTAATTTAGTCCTGAAATTTGAGCCAGTAGCATAACCACAACCATAGCTTTACTTAAGTGCCTGAACTTAACGTTCCAATTTATAAGAGAGCATTGGCTTAGATAATGTCTCTGCCCCTTACTGCCTGAGTGACTCTGGCCATGTGCTGTGGCTGTGCCCTCATTTAAAACAACGGGGTAATAGTGAGACAATGATTGTCTGTGGTCAGTGACAGGGGTTAGCTAAAGTATGTGGACACATTTGGTCAATATTAGGGATAAAGCCTCCCTTTCCCCCTCTTTCTCCCACCCCTCACTCTCCTTCCTCTACCCCAATGGTCTCCTTTCTACTTACATGAAATCCTTTATTTTTAATTTTTTTTTCCTTCTACCTTCCACATATGAGAGAAAACAGGGTATTTGTCTTTCTTTGTCTGGCTTCTTTCACTCAATGTGACGCTTTCTTCCATTTTCCTGCATATGACATGATTTTATTCTTCTTAATGCCTGGATAAAGCTCCATTGTGTGATTTACCACACTGTTTTTATCCATTCATCTGTTGACAGACACCTGGAATGAACCCCTAACTTGGCTATTGTGAACTGTGCCACAATAAGCATGGGTGTGCATATATCTTGAAAGTATGCTGACTTTAATTCTTTTGGATAAATACCAAGGAGAGGGATAGCTGGATCACATTTTTAAGTTTCTGAGGACCCTCCATACTGACCTCCATAGTGGTTATACTAACTTACATTCCCACCACCAAGAGTTCTTTCTTCCTTGAATCTTCACCAGCATTTATTGTTGCTTGTTGTTTTGTCTGCTACTGGGGACCTGACCCAGGAATGCTTTACATCTCCAGTCATTTTGATTTTTTATTTTGAGGCAGGGTCTAAGTTGCCCAGGATGGCCTCGAACCTGCGTTTGTCCTGCCTCAGCCTCCTGAGTAGAATCACAGGCACCCAGCATGTTGCTTGTATTCTTGATGAGTGAGATGGAATCCTAGAGTGGTTTTGATTTGCATTTCCCGGACAGATAAAGATGTCATGTACTTTTCATATATTGTTGGCCATTTGTATTGAGAAACTGATGAGACTCCATCACATCAGTTTCTCAATACAAAAAAAAAAAAAAAAAAAAAAAAAAAAAAAAAAACCCAATCTCTACCTCAGAGCAAAGCCTGTCCAAGGAAGGGGGTGTGACCCTTGTCCTTGGAAAAACCCACAAAGCCTGAGGAGGCAGATAGCCACCCTGCTGAGTTGTTTGTCTGCAAATAACAGGAGAGATCTGTGGCACCAGGTGTCCCTGACTCAGTTAGGCTAGGTGAGGACCCATAGCAACTTCCTAGCAACCACCAATCAGCATGAGACAGGGCAAATACCTGGGATACCAGATGACCCCCCAGTAGTTTATGGTGGTTTATCACATGTTGGGAAACCATGTAGTTTAGCACGTACACCCCTCACGGATTAAACCAATCCCTTCAAACAAATCCCCCTCTTGTACTAACTAATCACCCCTACCCAACTTGTTCACACCAGTGAATGTGCTAATCAATGCTAAGAATTGTTGTTTAAATTTCCTGTGGTGTGGAATGATTTGCTGTGTGATGTTGTGACTCATAGAGTATCCCCCAAAACCTATAAAATCTCACTGAACATAGGACCAGGGCTCACTTCCTGGACTGCTGCTTCAGAAACTGTTGTGAGTCCAGGCTCGAGCTTGCAATAAAGACTCTTGTGTGATGGCATTGGATTCGGCTCCTGAAGGTCTATTGGAGTCCCAGGAATCTGGTAATGCAGTACTTCTTTTGAAAAGGGTCTGTTCATTTCATGCACCCATCTATTAAATGGGTTGTTTGTTTTTTTCATTTGCCTGCATGTTGAGTTTTATCACTGGGTAATATACTTGGTTATGAAAGAGCTACACTCTTGAACTAATGAGTTTGAGTCCCATGGAATCAAGTTCTCTGAACAGTTGTTCTTGGGGTGCCATTTCCCCCCCCCCACCCCAAACCTCCAGGATCATGAAATCAGCCTGAGGCAGAATAGAGAGGCTTTTGTAGGGTGTTGTGCAGGGCCATCCCTCCCACACTTCATCACAATATGGTTTCTCAGTCAGGAGCCCTGGAACGTTCTTCAGGGCCAGGTTGTGGCAACTGGAGGAACTGGACTGGTTTTAAATCACAGCCTGTGTGAGTCCTATAAAGGCTGGGCGCTCCTGTTTATTCCATCATGAAGTTCTGAGGCAGATCTGTGCAGATCCCCTGTGTGGGATGGTAAAAAGCCTCTCTACCCTCCAAGATTCAGTACCTGGAAATTAACTGACAAAAGACACGTCAAGAGGAGAGAAAAGGTTTTTCATATGTGTATGAGCTAACAAAAGGAGTAGCCAGCCTAAATTAGTAGTGGGAGAATAAGTGTCTCTGGGAAGAATAGTTTTCTTTAGAAAGACAAACAGATTCGTAGGAAGAAAAGAGAGATAAGAACGTCTGTGATACTGTTTGTCCATACAGGAACAAATGGTCCTCCTGTCTTCTTAGGGACATAGAACACCTGGTGACTTATGCTCAGTGTGCTATTTCTTGCCCCTGGGAGTAGATCCGTCCTGAAGAGTGACTATAAGTCAGCCTCTTTTCCTATAAGTAGCAGCTGTTAGTCAGATAAAGGAAGCTTATTTCTACACTACTGAGTTTCAAATGTCTTCAGCTTAAAGCCTCTTCATAGCAACTCTGGGGTTCCAAGCAGGTCCTGGAAACTGCACCCCACATCTCACCATGATTCCTTTGCTAGTCAGAACTATTTTTCCTTTGCCCCCTTGTTTTTGAGTCCTGTGTAGTTTATAAAGCAGCATGCATCCTTTCTGGTAAAAAGAATAGATTTAGATGATTATATTTAGAAAATTATAAGACACCTTGAATGATTTCTTAACAGTTTCCTTATGTACATTTAATCTTCTTAAATAGATTATTGTCAAAACAAAAGGAAAATCATTTTTTCAAGTTGCTGGGATTACAGGCATGTGCCACCATGCCCAGCCATTTTTATTACTTCCTTTATGTCTCTTATTGTGTCATCTGTCTCCAAGAAAGAATTAGACAGGCAAGAGATTTCCTGGGGACAGGGAGCAGGAGGGGTGAGAAGCATCTTTAGTTCCTGATGTAGATATATCACCTATGAAAGGAGAGAGCCAAGTCAGGCAGGAAGAGTTCTGTGTAACAGGAGCTCCTACCTGCAGGGCACTCTGAGAATCTTAGCCAACCAGGCCAATGGAGAGAGCCAGAGCAAAGGTTCTCCAGCAGAGCAGTCTGCCTTGGAGAGAATCCTCTGGGAGAAGTCATTGGAGACCTGGCCTCTGGATGAAGATGAAGACTTGGATGGATCTGAATGGGCATAGCTGGAAACTGCTCCCCAGCTACCTTCCCTGCAGCAGTTTCCCTTGAAAAGAGATCCAAGGGGCACTTAGTGGCTGCCACCCATGTGGCACCTCACCAACCATGTGCCAGGGACTCCAACTTTGAAGTCACTTCAGCAGTGTTCATGCATCATATCTTTCATTCTCTCCTCAGCATCAGGACTTGGTTGTTTTGCATACAGTTTTTTTATTAATTGATTAATTAACTTTTTGCATTTTGTTTGAGATATTGTGTACCATTTCCTGAGGACCTGGATTCCTTCTATAGAAAATGCTGCTGCAGTGGAGTAGTTAAGAGTCTGGAGCCAGACTGCCTGGGTTCCCAGCCCAAATTCACTGCCTACTAGTTGCAGGAAGATGGAAAAAGTACTGAAGTTTGTGCCTCAGTTTCTTCATTTACAAAATTATAACAATTATGGTGAAGCAAGAATTAAAGACAGGCAGTCAATATAGATAAGTAACCAGGTTGGATGCAGTACTTGGAAATTAAATGACAAAAGACACAGTAAGAGGAGAGAAAAGGTTTTTCATAGGCATATGAGCTATCAAAAGGAGTAGCCAGCTGATTTGTGTCTGAGCAGTTGGAGACCACCACTGGGAGATTGGAATATTAATGTCTCCAGAGCATTTTGATTACCAAGATCACCTGCCTATACTACCTCTCCCAAAATGTTGCAATCAGGCAGTTGTTAGTTAATGCCTCCTGGGCTGCTTCCTGCCTGGATTACTCCATTTGGCCCTTCCCCTTGCCCATCTTACCTTTTGGCCAACCCACCCAGCATCTCCTAGGCCTAGTCAAGTTTTCAGGAAGGAGAGAGAGAGAAGGAGGAAGAGGGCAGAAGAACAAAGAAAGTCTAAAATGCATAAAAGGGGCAGGATGCTCTCATTTCTTGGGATATCAGAAATGAGACACCAGCTATGTCCCCCTTTTCCCTCTCAGGAGAAGTCTGTGTTACTATTTTTTGAATAAAACCTGCTTTATATGCTTGTCTCAGTGTGCTTCTCTAATGTTCAAACTTCAACATTTGAGGAAGCAGAACTCATCACAGATAAATGGTGATATCAATAGCATTATTGTGAAAATTAAATGCTGCATGGGAAGCACTTAGTTCAGGGATTTGGCAGTTGTGTGTTTTAAGTCAACATTAGCATATGTCTCCCATTGATTCTTTTACCTTTGAAATTTTGCCTTTCAATGCATATATCCTTTTTGAAAATTTGGAGTATGCGTTTTGGTCTGGCTGAGTGTTTAAGGACCCTTCCTATCATATTGGGATGGTGGATGTTCTGCCTAGCTTTGGAATCTGCTATAAAATTAGGTTAATCTAGAGTATAACACACAATAAACACTTGAAAATGGTAGTGATTTCTAGTGGGAGCTCTGTTAAAAGTTAGTCTCTGCCTCCATTTATTCCTCTTCACTCTCATTTACACAATGAACATTTATTGGATATCCATGAATGTCAGGTACTATGTAAATACCAGAGTATTGAAGACAAGTCAGCCATAGTCCTTACCCTCTACAAGACCAAACTCTGAGAGAAGGTACCAGCATACACACACACATACACACACACACACACACACACACACACACACACAATCTATAATAAGAATTGTGAGAGTTTTAGTGAAGGCCTGAATAACATGCTAGGAAAAGTAGAAGGAGAAATTGCTTTCACTTGGTTCTTAAGTGCCACACTCTAGGGTCCAGGCTAATGCACGTGAGAGGCCCTTTGGAAAGGAGAAACATTGAGCATCACATTTGTCATCTGCTTTAGGTTGGCCTAGGAGAATATTCAGGAACCACCTGCTTCTCAAATCACATTGTAAGTACAAATGGCTGAATTACACAGTGAAGCAGAAATAATAACAAGGATTGCTTCAAGCCTGTCATCTGTTCCTCTTAAGCATTCTATAAACAACATCCATCTCTGACAAGATTACTTTTCTGGAGCATGAGGAGAAGTGCACCAGGGCTCTTTCTATCCTTTTGTTTCAGGTCATTAGCAGAATAATTGCAGGAGGTGTCAATGCCCCATTAACCATGTTGACTCCATGCTTCTGGGGAATCGCACCTGTCTTCTGCTCAGCCTGAATCTGCTTTGAACTGTGTTTTGTTACTCTTTTGATTTATTTACATTCTGCCTTCACAGCCTCCCTCACTAGGTTTCTCCTAAAATACTGGCACTCCAAGGGCTCAGATCACTTGTGTTTTTGTCCCTTCAAAACTCCTCTTGGTAACAAGAGCTGCTGGCTGCCCTATTTGCAGCCCATTTTGTGAAAGAGCGGGGAACTCAGGGTTTTTCTGCCCACATGTGATAACTGGGAGGCACTGAACTGGCCAGGCCATTTCATTTGTGCTCTGTTATTAGATTCAGCAGTCCTGGCTCTAATATAGGAAAAAGCAAGGAAACCTGTGGTGACACGGGGCTAATGAAGGAGCAGGATTCCTGGCAATGCTGCCTGAAAATCGGTTCACTAAGTCTAAGAACTGGGAGAACAGAGAAAATAGGAGGAAAAGGAGTTTAGTTTGGGAAACTTTGGGATCTCTTTCAAGCCATACAAGTGGAAATACAGAGAATACATAAATAAATGTGTAGTTTCAAACAAACAAACAAAAAAAAGAAGTTAAAATTACAGAGTACACACACACACACACACACACACACACACACACACGAGAACCGTCAGGTTATAGAATTTCTTAAATCCATAAGACTGGATGATGTCATCAAGGAAGTGAATATTTATGGAGAAGAGATCAAAGAGTTCTAGGGCCTTCCAAAGTGTAGACATCAGGGAAAGGAAGAGGACCCAGCCAAAGAGATCAAGGAGTAATCAATAAAGCAGGGAAGTCTGGAACCTGGAATCCTGAAAGCATTTCAAGAAGACAGAATGATCAATTTTTCCAGTCAGCTGAAAGGTCAAGTGTGGTAGGGACTGAGAACTAACTGTCAGGTTTAGCAACTTAAAAGTTTCTGTTGACATTGACAAGAGCACTTCAGGCAAGTTGGCTCTGGCCTTGGAGCCCATTTCTCCCATACTAACCTTTAGGGTTCTAGCCCTCTGCCTCCCAGACCTCTGGCCTCTTCTCCTGGCTCTCAGCCTCTCAACATTCTTGTATCTTTTGCCACTGCCTTGATCTTTTGTCAGATATTGCCAAATTTCTCAACTGCTTGGGATCAGCAACCGTTTAAAAAACCTGTATAAGTATGTGCTCTTTCTGTACATATGCAACACATATATAGATTTATGTATATAATTTCAGGTGCTCATGGACTTCCTGATTCCTGGGCCTGTTAAGAAATCCTTACTCTAGTTTCACCAAATAATTTTCCCTTCACCTCTGGGAGCTCAGAGTTTTTAAAGTCAGTTTGCCAGTCCCAGGCCCAAAAGCCTCCTCAGATCATTGTTCAAATTAAAGAAAGTTAGAGCATGTTCTTAATTTAAGCTTTCAGGGAGATAAACTTGAGATAAAACCAGTAGTCCTGTAACCAATTCAAAGATGTGTTAAATATGATGATTTCATCTGTATTCACACCTTCTTAGTTTGGCTTCAGATCTGATATCTTCTAGTTACCATAGATGGTTACACTAAGGACAGCCAAATCCCCTAGGCCAAGGATCTAAAATTAACATCCATGGGGACCAGAAGTTGAAAGGCATGGAAAATCATCTTGTTACAGAGTCTGTGGTGAACAGACAAGGAGAAAGCATATATACTTGGTTTAAAAAGAGAAGTTGATACTCTACTCAAAAAAATTGTTGACTTGCAAGAATTTCAGCTCAAGTTGGGCATGATCATGCAAGCTTAGAATCCCAGCTACTTGGAAGGCTAAGGCAGGAGGGTCACAACTTTGAGCCTAGGCTGGGCAACTTAGTGGGATTCTGTCTCAAAAAAAAAAAAAAAAAAAAAAAAAAAAGGTCTGGGGATTTAGCTCAGTGGTAAAGAGTTCATGGTTCAATCCCCAACACCACCACCAAAAAAAAAAAAAAAAAAAAAATCAGTTCAACAATACTAGAACTTCAGATTTTTTGAGATAATCTAAAATCTTAATTTTCATACAGACTATGTAGGCAGAAGCCTAACTCTGATGACCAGCTTATGATCCCTTAGCTAGGTGAAGTCAGAGAATGTAGGTTAATTTTATTGTAGAGTCCACTTGAAAACTCTTTTCATCATTATGACAGACTGTGTTTTCAAAAAATAGTGAAAGCAATATCTCTAGTTGTATTAGTCAGCTTTATGTTGCTGTGGCAAAACACTTGAGATAAACAACTTAAAAGGGGGATGTATTTTTGGCTTTTGGGTTCAGATATTTCAGTTCATGGTTGCTGGCTCCACTATTTCTGGGCCTGAGGTAAGGCAGAACATCCTGATGACAGGGTACAGGGGAGGAAAGTTACTCACCTCATGGCAGCTGGAAGCAAAGAAAAATAGAGGAAGGGGCCAGGGACAAAATATACTATTCAAAAGGATGGCCCCCCACCAGTGACATACTTCTTCAACTAGGCCCCACATCCAAACACTACAGCATTAGGGACCAAAACCTGGGCACATGAGCTTTTAGTGGACATTTTAGATCCAACCCATAATACCAGTCCTGCATATTTTTGTATGTAGGACTTGACATTCATATCAAGTGAATCTGGAATGAGGAAGGCCCTTGTAACTACCTTGACAAACAGTATGTGGTTTGTGTGATGCTGCACAACTTCCAAGGTCGGGTCCTGCAAAGTGATATGGTTTCTACTCATTCTATCTTGGGACACTGACCCTTGGAACCCAGCCCCAAGGCTGTGAGGAAGCCAAAGGAGCCCACACAGAGATTATTAGCAGAGATGTACTGTTATGTTTTAGTCCTATGCCAGGCAAGGCCCCTGGAGCTGTCAGTTATGAATGGGAGAAGGTTAGTAAATAGTAAGTAGGGCCTGGCAGGGGAATTAGGGCCTTGCCATGTGTGCCTGCAGGGGGCACCAATCACACAGAACACCGTAACCTAGTCAGTCTAGGAAGTGAGGCCCAGTGGGAGCAGAGCCAGGAGCAAGCAAGCACCTGGCTGACCTAACCTGAACTTAATGCCAAGGTGAGTGGGGTGAGTGGAGGGCACAGTGCACGGGGCAAGTCAAGTGCCCAGGAGGGGGGCTGACCCAGAGACAAGGCACTGGAATGAGCCTAGGCACTTGGTCAGCATGGATGATTTCAGTTGAACAAATTAAGCATTCCATTATGGAGCACATTCTGGGAACATCTCACAGGTTATGGTGTCTGTGTAGGATTTTGAGACACCCTCCATATCCAGGGCCTACTGCAGATACCAAAATCTATGAAAATCTGTGCATTAAAGTCTTTTCTATTAAATGGCATTTTTGCATCTAACATGTGCACATCTTTCTGTTTGCCTTATATCATCTCTAAATTATCATATTATCATATCAAATGTCATTATGTTCTGTGAATAATTGTTACACTGTATTGTTAGGGAATAATGACCAAAAAAAGCCTGTATTGTTTTTAATATAACAATATTTTTCTAAATAATTTTGATTTGCAGTTGATTGAATCCACAGATGCCAAACTCATGGCATATGAAAGGCCAACTGTACATAACTAATATTGTTCTCATTCCTCAGAGAGTTCATTCATTGTCAAGGAGCAGTTTTGTGGTACTCCTAAGATGCACCACAGGAACATACCATAATGTCACTTACCTCTCTCTGCACTTCCTTTTTGTTTGTTTTTTTCTTTGGAAAAAGGTCTTACTAAATTGCTGACGCTGACCTTGAACTTATGATCCTCCTGCCTCAGGCTCCAGAGTTACTGAAATTGCAGATGGGCACCACCATGCCCCACATTACCTCTGCTCTTTCTGATATATCTTTCCCTCCAACTTGAAAATTTAAGTTCAGTGTCACCTTTTCCTGGAAACCTTCTCTTGGATTGGTTGCTGCTTCCCTTGTGTTTCTGAATAGTACTAAATGGCCTATGGACTTTTCTCCTCTAAATTATGAACTCTTTGTGTATGTTCACAGATGCATAAAAGATGTTCAAGAAATGCTTGTTGAATGTGTCAATCATTGGCACAGAGAGGAGACATTTTACCTGGTTGAGTCCAGGTGATAGTCAATTACCTGGGCTCAGAGTGGCAGTTCAGTTGGACAGCAGCCTGTATACCTGTGGCCTGAACTGGGCCTGCCCCTGCTGGAGGGCTGGGCAGGCAGGGTACCCTTCACATGCACAACAGTTTCTTGTTTTTGTTCCCTCCTACCAAGGAGCAGCCAGAGTCACAGATCCCAAAGCTCAGGAAGGTGCGGCAGCTAATTGGTAATAAAACTCTGGCTGAGGAGGAGAAAGATTGAACTAGCCTCAAGTACACTGGTCCCAGACTCAGAAATCTCATTAGTTACAATTTTGCTATTGGCCTAATATGAGTGCACCACACACATCCAGTGGGGATGGAAACCAGGGCTTCACATATGCAAGACGAACACCATCACTGCACCACATCTCCTGGCTGTGCAATTTTCTGCCAAGTTGCCTCTTTTCGTGGGTGATTCAACTTGCCTCTCACTGCCAGAACTCTCAGAAAGAAGGGAGGTGAAGAAAAAAATCAGCTGTAGTCAATTGGCTTGACCAGGTTAGGGGCCCTCCTTTTTCCCTGGGGAAAGAGCTTCCCTCTACAAGAAAGGATATATGTCTGATCTAAGACCTGGAACATTTTCTCTTCCATTCAGATTCCTATCAAGATATTTGCTATATATTTTAAAATAAAATATATTTTAACTACAATTGAGTTTTATTGGTTTGTTTATTTACTGGTACTAAGGTTCACCCAGGGGCACTTTATCAGTGATCTACACCCCAAGCCCTTTTTATTTTTTATTTGGAGACAGGGTCTCACTAAGTTGCTGAGTCTGGCCTTGAACTTGTGATCCTCCTGTCTCAGCTTCTTGAGCCTTTGGAATTACAGGCATATGCCATTGTGCCTGGTCAGTTTTATTTTTGGAGTTGGCATTTTTGAACATTTACTAAACCATTCTCAATAAGTTCCTAGTAATTTTCAAATTTGAATTGGTGAGGACAAGTCTCCCCAACCACATTCACTCCCTAACCTGGAAGGACTAGGGCAGTCAAGAAAAGGTGTGAGGGAAATGGATCAGGTGGGACCCACAGCCCAGCTCTGAAGCCACTCTCCTCCCAGCTTATGTAGACCAGGCCTGGGTGTTCTTAGCAACTGTCAAGAGTGGCTGCCATGCAGCATAATGCCCCGAACACAGACTTGCCTAGTCCTGCCACAGGATGCTTGCTAACCGGGATTGTCCCATGCCAGCCATGACCCTGTTGGTCTTCAGGACTGCAACTAATCATCGGATGCCTCCAGGCCTCTCAGCCTCCCAGCCCTCCTTATGAGACAACCTAGAGTCAGGTGTTCTCTGACTTTTTGAGCCAAAGAGCAAATTGATTGTGTTTGGGCGGCGTTGAAGATTGAAGAGGTTGCACACACCATCAGCCACCTTTGACTCCTGCCTTTCCCTCCCCATGGTCCAGCTGGCCAGTGGGCTGGGGAGGCTAATCATCTTAAAAGCAGATTGGGCACATTACTGAATGCCCACATCTATTCCAAGGAAAAATCAGGGTCCATCTCTCTTACCACACCTTGCTTCTCAGCACTTCCACCCAGCCCGGTCCCCACATCAGTGCAGGGGGATAGGGTGAGGTCAGAAAGGTTGTTAGCATGCTTACTTTAAAGAGAAGAGTATGTGAAGCCAGTAAAAAGTTCTCATCCATAAGGAGATGTGGAATTTATGCAAAATATTACAGAGGTCCCCTGCCCTGGGTGCTCTGTGCAAAGCAAACAGACCACCAGCAGAAGAAGTTCCTGGTTTTCACTCCATGTCCTGTGGCTGCCCTGACCCTTCCTGGGCTCTCCAGGGAGTCAGGGCCATGAGGTCAGAGATGCAGATGGTGACCCAGACCTGAGGCCCAGGGAAAGAATTTTCTTGTTTTCTTGTCCCAGAGGGCTTCCTCTACCCCACTGAGACTGAAGCCACAGGAAATTAGGTCAAATAGCAGCAAGAGAGGGTGATTTCCATTAGAGAAAAGGGGGTTTCAGACAAAACTGAGGACTTTCTAGCACTCAGGTCAACCTAGTCTGGAGCTTTGGTGGCTATTTAGGAAGAAGTTATGAGGCACACTTGAAGGAGCACTGGGACAGGTTCTCATTCTGGTTCTGGCACTGACTAGCCGTGTGACAAAGTCAACCTCCCAAGGACTCAGTTTCCTCCTGGAAAATGGGGAAAATATGACTTGCTCTGCTTGGTACACACAGTGCTCAGGATGATGATCAAACAAGAAACAAAATGTGCACAGAGGTTCTCTGTGATCAAACAGAACAGATTTTACAAGCACTTTGAGTCACTCAGAGAAAAAGTGTTGTTAAAAACAGGCAGTAATAAATCTGGTAGCTGGAAGACGAGGCCACTCTGATTGCCTGACATCCTTGCTCGGCTCCCTGCTGGTTACCCTTTCTTTACCCACAACACTGGTGGTAGAAGATCAAGGAGAACATGAATGAACTAATTTTTCACAACTAATGTATTGGGTCAGTTTAAGCCAACTGCTTTCCACTCTGGATAGAATTGGTTGAGCTGAATTTCGAACAGAATTGAATTGTCAGGTAGAGCATCAGCTAGGAAGCCTTACCTGATACAGCCCCAGGGGAATAAAGAAGCCTGGAACCTCTGGGTGAAGCCTAGGCTGACAGGGGCAGTACGGAAGAGACTGAAGGCCCAGCCCTAAAGCCATAATCACAATAGCTGTTGTTTTCAATATCATTAAAATAAGTTGAGTGCTTATTACAGGCCAGGTACTATGCAAAATTCTTTAAAATATTGCTCTTTTAAATTCAAAAGCCCTATAAATTACCTACTGCTATTTTACATATGAAAACACTGGAGCTCAAACTGATTCCATTAGATATGTAACCAGAATCACACAGGTGAGAGAGCCAGCATTCAAACATAAACATGTTTGATCCCTGAAGCTGAGCTACTAGTCACTATGTTAGTGATCCCACCAGGATACAAGGTACTGGAATCACCACAGGGCCAGCTCTATCCCCAATTTCTGGGTCCCATGCCCCAGAGGGTTTGATGCAGTTGGCCTGGAATTTCCACTCCTATCAAGTTCCCAGGTAATGCTGCTGTCAACAGCACCAGGGAGCACCCTAGGTGGGGGTGTCTTAATGCTTCTCACGCAGCTAGGGGGCACTGCAGACAGAGGAGCCAGCAGGGCTGCTGGTGTATTCACAGCTGCAGAAAAACCCACCTGTCCTCAGCACCTTCCCTGCAGGCAAAATCCCTCATGTAGGAGCCTCACCCTACTTCGACAGCAAATACAGGGGCTTTCAGCTTTTTAGACAGTTGTTTTCCAGTTTGCTTTCAATTAGTTTCCCCCATTAACCTATTCATCATTTGCTCAAAACCCTTACCCACCTCAGAACCTAGATCTGGAAGGATCTGCCATAGAATTGCAAAGTTGCAGCTGAATTCTCTCTTGGGTGCCAACAGAGCCTGATGCATGCATGGTAGGCATCCGTTATGACTCAGGCAAAGTATGCTGAGCTGTAAATGCAGACAGGTCTATGAATCTGGCTGAAGGCTTTCTCAGAGGTGTCTTGTTGGCCTGCTTTCTAGCTGTCAATATCAAACTCATCCCACCATATGCTTGAATTTCTGCCTGTGCCTCCTATAGTGAATTGAATGTCCACATTCTAACCTTGAATAAAAAGTCATAGATAATAGTACCATAGTCAAAACCAACCCTGGGTAAAAAACAGTGGAGCAAGAGTTTTCTACTTTGCATTTTTCTGAAATTATAGTCTGACCTCAAGTAGCATAATTTTGCCATGGAAAGATCAAGAAATGCCTTTAGCCTCTATATGGTCTTTAGACACACATGTATTTATGGAGAACTTTGTTCCTGGTTGCAGGTCTTCCTCATCACTCCTATCAGCAGAAAAGTTCAGGGTCATGGTGGGCAGACTTCCAATCCCCAGCTTATAACTCTAATGATCTCATCATTGTTCACCTCCACCCCACTTTAGCCTTTACTCCATGGTCACACCTAAACCTTGCTATACCTGGAACTCTTCTACAAAAGAAATATGACTTCTCCTAGCATGACAGTCTGTCATTCCAATCTTCTATTCTTCCTGACCTTTCACTTTTTTTGAATGTTCCTCATGCCTTCTCAGATCTCATCCAAATCTCTCTGTCCATCATTCCTTTATTCCCTCACCTCCCTATCTATTGGCCTGTGGACCTTCCCTAACTTCCTTGTAACAATTCCAACTCCTTTATGCCGTTAATGTAATTTTTGGACTTACCTGGCCAATCCTCAACTCTGAATGATTTAAGCCATCTGTTTCTCCAATATTATGCTCAGATTTTTCTCAGTCTTATGCTCATACTGTCATAGGCATGTGCAGATTGAGTTCATCACAAATGAACACAAGATCTCCAAATTCAGAGGGGTCCCAGTCCTATCTGGCAAGCCCTTTATGGTATTTTGGTCAGCAACTCAGTGCCAGGCTTTCAGCTACTACACAGAGAGTGTTGGTGCAAATGGCAGAGCCACCATCACCCCTATCCCAGGCTGTGTGAAGCTCAGGGCCCTGTGCAGGGCTGCAAGTGCTTTGGGGGAGTATCTTTGTGCAATTCCAAACCACATACCTGTATTTGCTCTGCCTCTCTTTTTTTTTTTTTTTTTTATTGGTCGTTCATAACATTACATAGTTTGCTCTGCCTCTCTTAATCTCCACAATAACTGTTCCAAAACTTTCCTATGGCCATCATTTCCACCAAATAATGTACCTTTATTTATTTATTATTTTTTCTTTTTATTTATTTATTTTTTTTTGTAGTACTGGGATTGAACCCATGTGTGGTCTCACACATGCTAGGCAAACATTCTACCACTGAGCTACATCCTCAGCCCCCATGTACCTCTATTTAATAAGAGAAGATAAAGATCAAGGGTGATCTTCAGAGATTTCTGGTCCCTGACCTTGACAAACCCTCCTGCTTGACAAACATCCTCCTGTCTTTTCTTTCCTCTACTCTCAAAAGAAGTTTCTTTCTTGCTCATTAAGGCAAATATTTCCTCCTGTGTTTGAAATTCATCCCCAATCTCTCTCTTCCTCCCTTGATCATTCTCATTTCTTCACAGGATTTAAACATGTTCAAACCTCTTTCATTAGAACAAACACCCTCTGCCCACACTTCCATCTTTTTAGCCACAGCTCTATTCCTATTATCTTTTTTCAACCAACACAATACAATTAATATTATACATATTTTTTTAAATGAAAAAAGAATAGTACCATGTATACTTATGTCCCAGATTCAAGATGTGCCACATGTCCATCCAGGGTCCTGGAGAGCTAGCGCTGCTCACTTCCCACTCTGTCCATAACCCCCTCAACACTCCAGTGAGGCTGTGCTTTCAAGTGTCTCCATTATCGGATGGTCAGATCTAGCAGACACTTTTCCATTTGCAGCTATTGACCGCTTCACCCTCTGACTTCCTCTCCTGCTTACATGTCCCTCATTTTTTTCCTGCTTCTCAGTTTCCTCTATGGCTCTCTGAGCTCTGCTTGTTCCTTAAATATTCTATCTTTAGCTTCCTCTTTCCTCATTCTTCACCGAGACATCCCTGACACACTCCAGACTGGAGGAAAAATACCGCTTTCCCATTTATAAGCGCCTTTCCCAAGGTATTATACTCACTTGGCTACTTATTGGCATGCTGCAATAGACTATGAATTCCCTAAGGTCAGAGAATCTTCTTCATATATTGCCAGAATCCAGCTTGAAGTAAAGCCCAATAAATATCCATAGAAAGAGGAATGTATTCCAGACCTTTAAGACCAAGGAGAGAGAACAGGTCTATCACCATGACCACAATTCCCTACTGCTTGTTTACAGAGGCCTCCAGCTTGGCTATGAGGAGGAACAAACAGAAACAACTCTTTATTGTCCCTGCTAATTAGGGCATGAGTAGGAAAAATTCCAGAGACATCCAGAGCCTCGTTTAAGCCTCCCAAAATAGTAAAGCTATTCCTGCCAGAGGGGTGGATTTATGTTTCAGTTGCTTCCAGGTTTTCATTTACAAGTCACAGAGGCCAAAGAGTCACCTTCAGGCTAGAAGGAGGATGAAGCTCTGAGCACAGAGATTTCCCACAAATCTGTCATAAATTAATGGCATTCGTATCTCACCATATCAATTTTTTTCTTTTTTCTTTTTTTGTACTAGAGATTGAGATCGGGGTACTTAACACTGAACCACACCCCAGGACCTATTTATTTTGAGACAGTGTCTTGCCAAATTGCTTAGGGCCTTGCTTAGTTGCTGAGGCTGGCCTTCAACATGTAATACTCCTGCCTCAGCCTCCAGAGCCACTGGGATTACAGGCATGTGCCACCACACAGGACTCACCACATGAATTCTGAGACTAAGAGAATTCCCTTTGGCTGTGAGATTCACTTCTTGTTATTCCCAGATGTTGTGCAGGATCTCTATTCAGTCCTGGGGACAAAAATCTGGAGGCCAACTGAGAAGTTACCAAGTTGCAGCACACAGTGGAAAAACCGTTACTTAATTGAGTACCTATTGTGTGCCAGGCACTATAGCAGGCTCTCTTTGTAAATTTAATTGTCTAACCAGCCAGAAAAGCAGCTCTTATTCATAGAAGCATTGCCAACAACCTAAACCATCTTCATCCTCTATCCTTGATAGAGCTGGCATGCTGTCTTCCAAAAGTGTTCTCATTGGTATCATTTGGTTTGGTTTTTAGAGATAGGCATGAAGCATCATTCCCCATTTATGAACAGAAAACTAAGGCCTGGACAGCATCTTGCCAAGGGTCACACATTGTAGAATCAGGCTTGGATCTCTCTGAACTCTTTTCAACATTTGGGATGCTTGAAAAGGGGTTTGACTCCCACTGCCACCTGGCTGTGTGGGCCCAGATCCTGCTCTGTGTGGAAGGGATGAGCCCTGAAATGACCTTATTTCTGCACTGACAGTCTCTGCAAGATACAAACTCTCTGAGCTGCAGTTTCTTCCTTTGTAAACCAGCTGGTGATACGTGCTCTGGCTACTTTGTGGAGTTTTGTGAGAATCAAATGCGGTTAGGTCAGTGAAGGCATTTTGAAAAGCACAACATGGAGACAGTGGCCCCAAAGTGTTATTATTAGTAGGGACACAACATTCAGAGGAAAGCCCGATTTCTTTGCTTAAAAAAAAAAAAAAAAAAACTTAAGGTGACCTTTAAGCAAGAAGCCAGCTGGGTTCTCAGCTCACAGTCATTAAACACACTTCAATTCAGAGTCTTTGAGAGCAAAGGGAAATATTTGGAAACACAGTTCCAGAAATAGGCAAGCAGGAGAAACTGAAGCTCCCCTGGGGAGTGGGGCTGGGGACAGGAAGCCAGTCCAGACCTCCTCTGTCACCAGCTTCTCATCCCCAAATTCAGGAAATCCGTCCCACTCCTGGAGCCCTTTCCCACACTGGCTTCCCAGTTCCTCCCACAGGGGCAGCCGTTCTCCTCTGGTATCTTGTTTGGGGTGAAAGATGGGGGGGGTCTATGGGCAGGAGGGGCCCTGTTTATTGGCCCTGCCATGGGGGAAGTGGGAGGAAAGTGGGAGAAGGTTCGTGAGTGGTGGGAGGGATCAAACCTATACTGGTTTGCTGTATTGGGCCCTGTGCTGCGTGCTTTATGTATTTTATACACTGTGCACAAAGAGACTAGGAGGGAGATATCCCTATTTGTATTTCAGAAAAAGGAAACTGAGGCTCAGAGTTGAGCTGGGTGGAACTTGAGCACACTCTCAGAGCTGCAGAGCAGTGGGGCTGCATTCTAGGTGAGTCCACAATCGTGGCGTTCTGCTTTCTCTTGGGGTTTTCTCTCTGAACGATCATCACAAAGGTGTGCAGACCCAGTTCTGAGTGCAGAACATGACCATGTGCTGTCCATCAGCGGAGCTCAGCCAGCAGGCTCGTGCTGTCCCTGCTCACACTCACCTCCTTCCAAGTTGTGAGTGCTCACCTCCACCAGGAGTTGTTTCAGTGTGACT
The DNA here is from genome assembly GCF_045843805.1 of Urocitellus parryii. Taxonomy (NCBI): domain Eukaryota; kingdom Metazoa; phylum Chordata; class Mammalia; order Rodentia; family Sciuridae; genus Urocitellus; species Urocitellus parryii. The sequence goes on along the minus strand of NC_135534.1, from coordinate 84,335,364 downwards.
CTGCTTCATTTGGTCTCCTCCTCCAATTATATTGTCGTTCATCAAGCTGCATGCTATGCACATGTCTCACTCAACTGTCCCATGCTGTCATTCACTGTTAAAGTGCAGGGCCACAGTAGACATTCTTCAGTCAAGGGGTGACAAGGTTGAAATCACCTGAGTCCTGAAAACAGCAATGGTTAAGAAGTCCCCCCACCCTTTTATGTTCTGGATATGACTTACCATTCTGAGCTGAAATTCACTGTCCACTCTCTCTTGGTTCCCAAGGATTGTCCATGAAATGGGAACCTGCTGAAAGGCCAGGCACAGACTCTCTACCTTCCTGTTTTTCATCTCATTAGTGATTTATTGAGATAAGAAGTTTATCTCCCTGAAACTAGTTAGGTACAGAGGTAAATATTTCCTGTTCAGCTCACTGATTGAGGCTTCCTCTGATTAAAAATTCCCGCCTGTAACCTACCCACCTATAACCTAGGTGAGTCCACATTCCAGTTCAAGTGGATGGGATGATCACAGTCCACATATAAACTATCTACTACTCTCTAGAAAAATCTAAGGCAGAATCCCTCCCCCACAACAGTCTGGTTCCCCAGATGTGGGTAGGGAGCATCTCGGGGCAAGTGTGTTAGTATAACTTTTCCAGAGAAATAGAACCAATTAGTTATATAGATGTAGATATAGGCACGATTTGCTATACAGAATTGGTTTGTGGAATTATGGATGCCAAGAAGTCCAACATCTGCAATCGGTAAACTTGAGACCCAAGAGAACTGAAAGTTCCAGGCTTGGTCCAAAGGCCTGACAACCAGAAGAACCTATAGTGTACATTCCAGTTCAAGTCTGAGTCTGAAGGCAGGAAAAGACCAATGTCTGAGAATGAAGACAGGCAGAGAGAGAATTATTTCTTACTTAGTCTTTTGTTTTATTTATTTGGTGGATGGGATGATCACGGTCCACATTGGGGAAGTCAGTTTCATCTGAAACACTCACAGACACACACAAAATAATGGTCAAACCTAGCATCTTGGCACCTTATGGTCCAGTCAAGTTGGCACACAAAATTAGCCATGGCCACAAGGGAGAGAGGATGTTGGGAGGAGCTTTTGCGAGGGTGGTGAGGGGAGACATTTGAGCAGTGACATCTGAATGGAGCCCTAATTGATAAGGAGGAGCCAGGCATGTGAAGTTCTGGGGAAGGGGGATCCCAATAGGAAAAGTAGAAAATGCAAAGCTCTGCTTGTTTGAGAAATACAAATAGGGTCAGGAAAGCTGGAATGAACCTAGCAACAGGTAGTGGGTCTGAGAAGAGGTGAGCAAGGAAAGCAAGGGTCAGATCACATCCTGTGTTTCCTACCCCTGCCTCTTGGCTGTTTCGTTTCTGATAAACTCTGTAGGGCTTAGAATGATGCACGCCTCACCGAGCCAGATGGGTAATTGGCTGACTTCCCAAAGGCCTGGTTACTTATTTGTTCCCCAAAACAGAAATGACAGGTAATAGGGCTTTTCTACTCACAAGTCTTTTTTTAAAAAAAAAATCTTTATTTTTTAGTTGTAGATACTTTTATTTATTTATCTTTATGTGGTGCTGAGACTCAAACCCAGTGCCTCACATATGCTAGGTGAGTGCTTTACCATTGAGCCACAGTCCCAGCCCCAGGCTCACAAGTCTAAATGTGAGATAATTCAATCCAAGTTTTATTAGGAGAAAGTTGAAGCTTATCCTGAATCCTAGGAGCCTTTCAGAGCATACTCAGCTGGACAATGGATCCCCCAATCTTCAGGACCTATAGGATGGAGTCCCTGAGAAACAAAGGGATTTAAAATAGCTGTAATATCTCTACTGGTAGAGAGAAAGTGGCTTTCAAGCAAGAAGTGAAAGAGAAATCGGAAACTTCTATTAATATCTTTCACTTCTTTGACATGGCTGTCCATTAAATCTGAGTTCTGGACTTATCTCTTCAATATTATCTTTTTTGTCTTTTTTTTTTTTTTAAGAACATATGGCATAGCTACCCAACTCCCAAATACACCAAGAATGTTCACTTGCCTTTGCTCCTTCTGCCTGGAATTCCCATAGAGCCCCCTCCAGGTGTTTACCACTCTGTCCCACCCCTGTACTCCACCTGGAAACCATTTACCCATCTTCTAAAACTCAGGTCGAGGATTACTGCCTCTGTGATGCTTTTTCTTACCCACCTGAAGGTAGGATTGATTTTTCCCCTCCTTTAGCTACTTTAAAGCTTTAATTGGTTCTGCAAGGTGGGTGCTTAAGTTGCCCTAAATTTCAACTTCAACATTATTAAATTTGGATGAATTAATAACCTTCTTGTCATAGGGTTTCTGTGGATACATAGATGTTGCATGTTAGGAGACAATTTTCCATTTCTTATTTGGAAACTCTTGTACTTTCTTCCTTTTGTTTCAGAATTCTTTTAAGATGTTTGTATAGCAAACAGCATTGAAGTTAGACATAGTGTCTCCCTCCAGAGCTGCTTAGTGGCCTTTATAAAATATTGGTTTTCCCCAGCTCAGGGTGCCTTTTTGTTCCATGCAACCCACTGCATGTGCCAGAGTCAACTTCCTGTCTTGCCTCACCCTGTGGGAATTGGGGCTTGGGGCTTTGGCATGCACATCTGGTATTCTAGCTACCGCTAGTGTGAGTAAAATACTATCCTTCTTTTCTGACCTTCAAGACTTATTTCTTTTGTGGCAAGCTAACTTGTTAGTTGGTGGTTAGAAGTCTAATAGCTCAGACTTTTCACAGTCATTGACAGCAAGTGGTACTCACTAAATATTAATTTTCCTCTCTAACAATTCACAGCTGCCTCATTTTCCAAAACATTGCCCTGGACAGCAGGAGCCCAGGCCCAGGAAATTCCTCCACTGGGACTGACAGCCAATTATTGACTCAAGTAGGAAAGCAAAAGCCAAATCTCTGGCTCTGGCTCTGGGGATTTTGGGTGCTATCTACCCTTCAGAGCCTTCTACCTTTTCATCAGACCAAGGATAAACTACCTGAAGCTACATCCTTGCTCAGCTCTTTCCCCTTTCCTGCCTGGCTTCCTCCCTTATGGATTTCATACAAGATTCCCTCATTAAAAGACATGGACCAAATTTGTGCATTAGACTCTGCTTCTAGGTCCCCTGGCCTAAGACACACATGCCATTTCTTCCTAAAGATGCTTCAGAATATTCTGTGAAGGTTTCAGTCCTCAGCCTGTCCTAGAAGTACAGAAGAATATGCAAGAGTGTATACAAAGGGTGCTTCATACCCCTGCTTTCAACAACTCTTTCAGCCAATCAGAGGCACCTACTGCCCATGCACTACCCACCATTCTTAGGACTAAGACAGAATCCAAACTGAGCATTCTTATCCTAGGCTTGAGTGCTCATTCTCTCCCAAGGCCCAGCCCTCAGATCCTGTAAGTATGGTGACCCTTTTTCCTCTAGGCAGTAGGTGTCTGATAAACTTCCCTCCAACTCTCCTCAGCAGGCTGAGTCCAGAGTCCTGAATTTCTGCATTACATTGCCCCTGCTGTTGAACTGGTTCTCATGTGTTCCTGGAATCTAGGGCATCCCTTCCTCTAATTAGCCTTCTAGAATCAAAAAATTTTCAGCTGGTATTTTGGCCCATCTGAAGATAGTTTTTGGACAAAGCCTTAGGTTTTGCTTGTGTCATGGTTTGGATATGATGTGTCCCCCAAAAGTTCCTGTGTTAATGCAGTAATGTTTGGATGTTTGGAGGTGAAATGACTAGATTGTGAGAGTTGTAACCTAATGGGTCCATCCAAATTTGAATGGACAGACTGGATGTTAACTATAGGCAAGTAGGGCAGGGCTGGAGGAGATGTGTCACTGGGGGCATGCCCTGGAAGAATTCATCTCCCCTGCGGTCTCTACCACCTTTTTCCTCCCTCACTGCTTCCTGGCTGTCATGAGGGGAGCAGCACTTCTCCGCCTTGCCTTTCCACCATGATATGCTGCCTAATGTTGGACCAGATCACAGAGTCTGCCCACTAAACTGCTGGAACCATGAGCCAAAATAAACTTTCCATCCTTTAAGTTGTTCTTGTCAGGTGTTTTGGTCTCAGTGATGCCAAGCTGATTAATAGTTTTCCTTCCAGACCCCAGTGGTCTCTGCAGAGCAGGGAGGTTAGGAGCAAGGTTCTAGCTCTGCTATTTACTAACCCCATGACCTTGACCATAGTTACTTCTATTAGAAAATGGAGGGGGGGGCTATAATGGTACCTACTTCAAACAGGTGAAGTGAGACAATGCATGTAAAGCAGCAGTGCCTGACACATGGTAAGAATTCAACATATGCAAATGACTATCCTTACCACTGTCATCATTACCATCAGTAACAAAGCAGCATGTTTACAGTCTCATACAGAGTTCTGAAAGCACCTTCATACTGAGGATCCGATCTGATCTTCACCATGGTCTCTCAAAGCAGGGTGGACAGAGGTCTCTATCCCAATTTATAGATGAAGTTGTGATTGGAAGATTGGACTGTGTGAGGTTGCAGAGGAGGTAAGCAAAATTAGATCTCTCCATTCTAGATCTTGGACTTCCCTCACTGCCTCTAGTCCAGCCATGTAGGCTTTAGTAAGCCCCATATTACGTAAGTAGGGGGATGGGGGAGTTGGCTTTTTTGCTTCTAAAGGGACAAGAGAGAGAGCCTGAGAAGTAGATTCAGCAGCTTCTGTTCTCTCCAGGCCCTGGATCAGCTATGTCCTCCCCTGTTCCCTCCCTCTATCCTTCCTCCTTGCCATCACTGATATCCACAAGGTGCAGACATAGGGCAGTGGGATGCTTATTATTTATTCATTGGTAGCACATCTGCAAATTCCTTCTCCATTTGCCTAGAGAAAGGTCACAATATGCCAACCTGTGCCTTATCATTCCCAGGGGCTGGATGTGTAGGACACAGAGATTTCTACCACAGAAAGCATAGGAAGGTTTATTTAGGCAGGAGAGTGTTTCTGATATAGCTATACATGGACACAATGGAAATTTGCTAAGGAAATGTGCAGAGGGTTTGGAAAATGGGGAAGAGACAAGAGAATCTCTTTCACTAGCCTCTAGTCACCATGGCAACAACAGCATATTAAGCAGGAGAAATGATCATTTTAAATCAGGATTTTTTAAATACATTATGACATACTGGATTCGAGCCTCATTTGCAATTCTGGACTAGATGAGTGAAAGGGGGATTTGTACCCCAACTCAACATGCAGGCATAGAGGCTTGGGGGGACATGTGAATCTGAGCTTGGAAGTCTCTAATTTCCTTATCCTGATTCAGAGTATGCTTTTGAAAAGGGTTAAGCATGTCAGTGGGAATTGCAAGAACCATAGTTGAGACCCATCCAGGGAGTGACTTAAGATGGGTGGGATTAGCCTTTCCAGGAACACCAATGGGGCCCACCCAAGAGCAAGGGTGGAGGTGGCCCTCACATCAAGGGACAAAAATATAACATGTTATTTGCTCATGGCCTAGTTTCTGGAATCTGTGAATGTTACCTTACATGGCAAAAGGCACTTCTCAGACATGGTTAAGAATCTTGAGATGAGGTACTTATCCGGGATTATCCCAATGACCCAGTGTCAGAGTACAAGGATGATTATAAGTGAGAGGAAAGAGGATCAGAGAAAAAAACTTAATATGTTAATGGAAACAGAGGAAAATTAAGAGATGTGCAACGGAGGCAGAGACCCTGAGCTCTCCGCTCCCCCCGCCTTCTCCGCCCGCCCCCTGACAAAAATTGCAAACAACTTCTAGAAATGGAAAAGGCAAGGAAATGGATTCTCTCCTAGAGCCTCCAGAGGGAATGCAGCCCAGCTGACCCTTTGATTTTAGGCTTCTGAACTAGAAGAGAATAAATGTGTGATGTTTTAAGCCACTATTTTTTTATGGTAATTTGTTACAGCTGCAGTAGGAAACTCATATAAGACTAATGTTAATAATGATACCAGCTTCATCACAGAGATGAAGCGACCAGAAAACAAGGGTTCACCAGTGGATGATCAGTGTGTTAGTCAGCTTTCTGTTACAGTGACAAAATACCTGGAATAATCAACTTATAAGGATAAAAGTTTTATTTTGGCTCACAGCTTCAGAGCCTGCATTTCATGGTCAGTTGGCTTTTACTTTGGGGCCTGAGGTGAGGCTGTACATCAGTAGGAGTGCACGGCCAAAGAAGCTGCTCAACTCATGGCAGTAGGGAAGCAAAGAGAGAGACAATCAGGGTCCCAGGACCTTCTTCAAGAGCATGCCCCTAATGACCTAACTTCCTTCCATTAGGTCCCACCTCCTTAAAGGTTCCACCACCTCCCAGGAGCACCAAAGGCTGGTGACCAAAGGTCACTCATGGGTTTTGGAAGAACACTCCAAATCCAGTCTTTAGCAATCAAATATTCTAAATCTCTCTGTGCTTGGCATCTGAAAGCAGGATAGGACTCTTTGAATGAGTAAGCCTGAATTGTTTAGAGATGGTTGGGCATAGAGGAAAGGTCTGGACTTCAATAATAAGCACACGGTGTTCAGGGACACAGAGCCTTCTTTTCTTTTCTACGATATGTCCAGTGCAGGAGGTAAAAAGGATAGGGAAAGAAAACATGAACTTTAGGTCTTTAAAAATGTCAACCACGGTCAGGAATCTCAAATAGCTTTCCAAGCCCATGCAAACAGTTGGAGAAGATATAAAACAATGAAAGAGGTACATGTATAAATCCTTATCAATAAATCCTATCAACGATCAGCTTTTTAAATCAGAGTGGCCAAAATATCTGGGAGTGGATAGTCATGTTCTTACATTTTAATGTTAAGTTCAACAACCACTAATTATGTATAGGCACATGTACCTTTGGCCTTCTGTATTCACAAATTCTGCATCTGTGGATGGGAAATATTTGAAAAAAAATGTATCTCTACTGAACATGTAGAAGCATTTGTTTTATTGCCATTATTCCCTGAACAATGTAGTATAACAAGTATTTATATTAGGTGTTCTAAGTAATCTAGAGATGTTTTAAAGTATATAGGAGGATGGGTATAATAAGCAAATAATATGCCACTTTACATAAGTGACTTCTGTGAAGTATTGAGTGTTGTGAGTGATTGTAGGATAAAAAGTTTATTTTTCCTATATACCAGTCCTTAATAGCCACTAGGCTGTTCCATCTGTCTTCTAGGCTGGCTCAGATATGCACAGCCCCCTCTCAGGTCTATTCTGTCCTTGGAAGTTTTGAAAATGGCCTCCCTGGAGTGCTGGGCAAACTTCTGAATGAAAATAAGAATTGTGGCTGTTCTACAGATCCTAAACATCTATCTCCTCCCAATGTCATATCCTAGCTGACAAAGAGCTATTAAGGTGAACTCTGTGGCCCTACACATTGGAGAGTCAACATATCAAAAAAGCTGTTTGGAATGGTGGACAAAGAGCAGTGGTCTGGGGGTCAGTGTTATCGATAGAAGCTAACTCTGGCAAATCCACTCCACCTCTCTGGGTCTCAGCTACCTTGATTGTTTATTAATTGACTTGAACTGGCTTTTTCTAAACATCTAGAATGTCATGCTTCAGAAAATGGCAGCATGGGCTGTGCGCGGTGGTGCACATCTGTAATCCCAGCATCTCAGGAGGGTGAGACAGGAGTGTTGTGAGTTCGAACTCAGCCTCGGCAATGGTAAGGCACTGAGCAACTCAGTGAGACCTTGTCTCTAAATAAAATACAAAATAGGGCGGGGGATGTGGCTCAGTGGTTCAGTGTTCCTGAGTTCAATCCCAGTATCCCCTCCATCCCCCCCAAAAGGAAATGGCATCATGGAAACTACAAGGGAGTAGTGAAAGAAATAAGAAAAAAATCATAGGGGAAAAAAAAAAAAACCAGCCCATCACATCCTGCACTCTCCACGCTATTCTGTTGTCTCTGTTTCATGACATGCATTGCTTTGACCTTGTATGACATGTTTACCTCGTGTTAGCTCTGCAGCAAAACCCTGTGCTCCCTGGGGGCGAGCACACTGTGGTATTTTCCTGTGTTGCTCAGAGCCTGTCACACAGCAAAGGATAGCAGTCAGGCAGTCACTCAAACCATGGCCACAGCATAGGCCGTGCTTTGAGTACTTACCCAACAACTCATTTAATCCTCACACCAGTTCACAGGTAAAATCTAATATTATCTCCATTGTTCAGAGATGTCAACTGAGGCCTGGAGAGTTTAAGGCACTTAACCAAATTTGCATGATTGATAAGTAGCCATAATAGGACTCAAGCCCAAGCAGACGGGCTTCAGGGTTTCACCTTTTCTGTCCCATGTGGGGTGTTCAATCATGTGTGTGACAATTTGATGGATGAAATTAATGAATCTGTTAAGAGAGGCCTGCAGGCCTCAGGATGCCCCCAACTTCACACCTAGCAGGGAAAACACACTACAGGGAAAGCACCCAGTGAAGGGCTGGCCACCTCAAGATGTGGGTTTTTATATTGTGAAAAAGAAGATACCTACAATTCACAGGATCTCACACCCACACAAGGTACAGCTCTTTACTGAGATGGTATGACCATCCCAGGCACAAACATCCAGCTGTGCCCTGACTTAGCCCCCAGACCCATTTCTCTCAAATCTTCATTCATACTCAGATGCAGGAAGAACTCCCAAGTATTTGTCTCTGAGATTTAAAGGAACAACTAAAAAGAAAGCCCTCCTGACTTGCTGCACATTTGAAAGCTAAAGGATTTTTCTTTCCAAATGGAGCCCACATAAAAGACAGGCATCTATTATTCACTCTATGCTAAGGGAGTAGCCCTAGAGACAATAACACGAGCTTATGTCTCAGATCCACCATTTACCAGCTGTGGCATTTATTTTATGTCTCAGCTTACTTGGCTATCACTCTGGCAATGTGACATCAACCTCACAAAGCCTGGGAGGACTAAATCTATGTAAAAGCAATAAAATGTGTTTGTTCAGGATTGTTCTGAAAGGGGGGCACTGTTCACCTCTTCTGCCCCCATCTTGGCCCTGGAATGATGACTCCAGCTGTAGGTTGGTGTCTATAGCTGCTGGTCCATCTTTTCAGAAACATTTCTTGAATCTTGCCTAAAGGGCTCTTTAAATTCAGGATAGTATAAGAACTGCAAAAGGATTGAGTAAAACACACACTTATTAAGGAGTTGATCTAGGATGGTTTATTAATCCTGGGCTGGTAAATCCACATGGTGGTGCAGAACCCAGGCTTGGGAATCATAGGTCTGAGCTGCCAGTCAGCTCTGTTACTGCATCTCCTTAGGAAAGTTACTTACATGCCTAAGTCAGAGTTTTCTGTCCTCTAAAATGTGAATAATAATGATAACCACTACATGGGTTTGGTTTGGTTTGGTTTGGGGTTAGGAATTGAACACAGGAGTGTTCTATCTTTGAGCTACGTCTCAATGTTTTTAAAATTTTGTTTTGAGACAGAGTCTCACTAAGTTGCCCAGGCTGGCCTCAAATTTGAGATTCTCCTGCTGTAGTTTCCCAGGTAGTTGGGACTACTGATCTGTGTTGCTGTACTTTGCTTACGGTTGTTGTGAGTATTAAATGTGATGGTATTTGTAGAATACAATACACCACCATTCCATAGCCACTCACAGCTCCCTGTCCAGGGGCCAGGCTCATAGGTAGGGTTTCACTGTCAATAGGTGAATACAACACTCTTCGTTTATCTTAACATTCCAAGGAAACAGATCTACAAAGTAATTTTCTCATCCCAGGCTTGATATTGGCAAATCACTCACAACCTTCTATACTTTAAGCTAATAAAAATGTTGCTTTGCTTAAATTTAGCCTGGGGCAGGATTTTTGCAAGGAGGAGGCAACCTGTCCCAGATGTGAATGTTGCTGAGATTCTGGAACCTTTGTAATTTTCCTGTGTCTGTTTCTTCTCATATCTAGCACAGAGTATAGTATCTGATTAGAAGTCAGGCTACCCGGGTTTGAATCTCAGCTCTGCCACTTAGTAGATGTGTGATTTTAGACAGTTGTCTTACCTTTCTCTACCTGTAACATGGGGTATTGCTGCATTTACCATGGACTTGTGAGAATCAACTGTGTTACTTGTCACAACAGGAACTGGGTCTAAGCAAGTGTTATGTAAGGGCTAGACTTCACTGCTATCTGCTTTGCTTTCCCAGGTGACTCGCAGTCATCACTAGGGCCATCAACAAAGGGGAAACTGGTACCCTGAGACCCCTGACAGTTTAACCTGGTCTTGGGGGAAAAAAGAGTGAGGAGTAGAACAGATGGTCAGAAGGCAAAAGAAAAAGAAGAAAGAGGAGGACCCAGGAATAAGACTATGGAGTTGGAGAGTCATCCTGGGACTTAATGGTAGAAAGGCTGGTGAGGATCCTGAACTGGCTTTACAGTGAGGTTGGACATACTGAAAATTTCGAGAAACCCTGGAGGTCTCTAAGATAAAGGGTTTCAAAGCGTAGAATTTATAATCAGTCAGACCTGAACTTAAATTCCTTAGTGTATACTTATTGATTGTGTGACCTTCAGCCTGAGTTCTAGTTCACAAAAAACAGAGAGACTATCAGTATTTACCTTACAGATAGTTGTGAAAATAAATACTACCCAAGTTAGAACATTCAGAGTCTATTTATGTAGAGCTGGCTATGACAAAGGAGTTGGCCACCATCAGTTGAGTTTGGGAGATTTGAAGGCAGGCAAAGCAGTGGGAAAGCTCTAGAATGGGAAAAGGCGTAGGCGTGGGTCTGCTGTGATTGGAGGCTGTAGGCATGTGAAAGCTGGAGGTGGGCTAGCTGGAAGGGTGGGCTAGCTAGAAACATGTATATGTTTGACTTTCTCCAGTTAGTCCTAGGTTGGAGGCAGAGCCAAAAACCAGGGAAGCTGGCAGTTATTGATTAAGTTCAGTTTGGAGCTAATTGCTATCAGTTGGTGGTTTGGCTGCCTGGACTAGTATCTGCAGATTGTGCGCCTGGGTTCTATTTTTATACATGATCTGGCCATTGTTCGTCTAGTTTCTCATGATTAATATTACTTTATCATTGAAATGAATATATACGTACAATTGTAAATTATTAATACCATTAATATTAAATATTAATGTGACTAAAGTGCTTAGCAGAATGATTGACATATAACCAGTGCTTAATAAGTATTGGAATGGGAGAAAAACATGGAGAAATAAGTTTTTGAGAATACAGAACTATGAAACAACCAAACATTTTAAAAACCAGGCTTAGTATGCTTCATTTTTGAGAGCAGGATAAACTGGACGGATAAGGTAATTTTTCTAGCTTTAAGATTCCAGGATGCCAAGGGAATGTCTTCCTGGAGTTTCACACAAGATCATTTTATTTTATTGCCACTGTTTCTTGGTGGCAGAGGTCCATTCGTATCTGTGCTCCCTAGCACAGCCCCTCCAACAGCACCAGTCACCAAGAAATGCTCAGGGTCAGCATCTGTCCGTGGACCATCTTTTCACTTGCAGAAGACAGTGAGATTTGAGCCTTGTCCTTCCACTTGCAATCTGAGTAATTTGGAGCAAGCCATGTCTTCATTTGAGTTTTCTTCCCTGTAGAGTGGGAGTAAGGGCCTGCCCAGTCTACCTGACTGAGTTTGTGGTGAGGTTTAAATAAATCAATGTGCATAAAAGCACTTTGTAACATGCCAACATGGAGGGCCCTCCATAACAGTCTTCTCTTTATGGAGTTTTCTATCAGAAAACTACTCCCTAGGGTGCAGTCAAAACTTTCTCTGTTATTTCAGACTTGGGCCCCCAGGCTTCCTTCAGGGGTGACCCAGGAGGAGTGGACATGCTTTACCACATGGCAGCCCTTCAAATATTTTAATTCAATAATTATGCTGGTATGGCCCATGTAAACTGGGAGAGGAATGGGTACACAATGACAGCTCTGAGCTGTTGCAAATGAAAACACTTCTAAGGCTGCATTCAGACCCAGGCATAGCCATTTTCCCCACAAGGGGGAATCTATTTTAAGTTCACATCTGGTGTAGCACAATTACCCTTCTTGACCAAAAGTGAGTAGGAACTAACATGCAGGTTCCTGTAAAGAGCAGCAACCAGGAACTTTATGCAAAGGGGCTGAGGGGAAAGCGCAGTTCCTTAGTGACACAGACCACAATAATAAATTTTGATCAATAATGATGTAAAACTTTTCAACATTTAGTAACAAAGGCACTGTTTTAGCAAAATGGATGCCCAGAGCCTACCAATGGGATAAGAATATGGCAGAACTCAAAGGAAAGGATCCATAGACCCTGTCCAAACAAATGATTGAGTTGAATCAACAACAGGATGTTCATGGTTTTCAGTTTTTTAAAATTAAGTGACTGAACAGTGTACAGGATATAAGCACGGTTTAGCTTAAATTTTCTCATCTCTGTGTTTACCCATGCACCATGGAATCTGTCTTTCCCACCTGCTAACAGCATTCTGGGTAGATTCCAGGGGTGGCTTGCATTTGAGGTATTTAACTTCCAGTCCAGCCTAGTCCTGCTGAAAGCTCCATCTCATCTGATTTAAAACTTGCCTATTCAAACTGGATGATTTTGAGAAAATACAGAGGAATATGTTGAACACAGTTTGGGGATGCAGTCAGCCCAATTCAGATCTGAGGAAATGATATAGAATAACTGACTATGGCAGTTCAAAAAAAAAAAAAAAGAAGAAGAAGAAGAAGAAGAAAGAAAAACAAACCAAAAATGATGGTTAAGAAGCCTGAAAGAAAATGCTCATAACTAGGCTAAAAGTCACAGTGACAGCAATCCAATGAAAGCCATCAGGAAGCAGGCCACCCACAGCTTCAAAGGCATGGGAGGAAAAGATTCCTATGTCCAAAGACCAGGAAGGAGCTTTGCTTCTCTCTGGTGCCATTTGCATAGAGCTCCCTCCTCTTCCACGAGGAGATTTCTATGGCTGCCAGCGGGCACCTCATTCTCTCTGGATCCGTTATTCTTCCTCCTTGCCCACATCTCCCGTGAGCACATCTCTGTCTAGAAGCTGCGTAGGTGCTGCCTGCCATTGCTGGCAGGCAATTCTATCATCTTCTTCTCCAGCTTCACTGTCCTCTCCTGAGAATCATCCCTCCTGCTCATAACATCTTTTTCTTCTTAGTCCTCACAATCTTCCTATGAGTTCTTTCCAGACTGCCTCTTATTTTTAGCTTCTTGGGGAGATAATCACATTTTCTTAGCAGGAGGGCCTGCATGCATCTCATCCTTAATCTTCCTCCATCAGCATCACCCTATTCCTGAAACTGTGAAAAAGTAACAACTTTCTTTTTCTAATAGGCCAGGGCATGTTCACTGTTCAAACAGGACAGAGTAAAGAAACCAAAGAACAGGAGCCCTGTGCACAGCCTGCAAGATCAGCCTTCTGTCCCTAACCGGCCCCAAACAGCAGCTGCTGCAAACTCACAGCTGCTGGCTCCTCAAACTCTGCAGCTCCTTGATTCTGGGTCCCTAGAACAGTAAGTCCCACCCCCTACTCTCACTCTCACTCCACCATCTCTTTGGAATGCTGCTGTTACATTTTTAAAAGTATATCCTCATCTTTTAAGTATACATGTTGAAATGCGTATGGATAAAATGACATAATGTCTGGGATTTGCTTCAAAATGATAGGAGAAAAGGGGAATTGATGAGGATGTGGATGAAGTCAGATTTGTTGTGAGTTGTTAATTGTGTAGTAGCTGGACCTCTTTCAAGAGTGCAAAAGCAGAAGCTGCCAGGCCTTGCTGAGGGTCCTCTGCCTCTTCCCAAGCCCACTGGCACTCAGCCTGAAAGGAAGGCACTGTTCTCCGGTGGCATCTTTCCTTGGGAGCGTTCTTCCACCTGCACCCTGCCAACAGGGCCTTCTGCTTCTTCCCTTTGAGCACAACCCCGACCTCAAGTCCCAGCCTATTCTCCCACCTAGAGGCCAATGTTCTAAACTCATCCTTACATCTTAGGCTGTTAGGATCCAATCCAATCCAAGGTCCTGCAAGGTGTTGTCCCTTCCTACCTTCCTAATCTATCTCTGAGCCCTACGCTCTCACTGCTGACCAGAGCTTGGCCTCTTCCTGTCTCTCTCACGCAGTGTATCTGTTTCTTCCACCCTTCCACACCAGCTATTTCCTCTACCACCTCCTACCTGTCCCACCTCATTACCTGGTGGATTTTGTTTAACAATTCCTTATTCTAGGAAGCCTCCTTTTCAGGTTGCCAGGATACTGGATGACCCAGATTCCCTCTGGAGAAGGGCTTGCTGCCTCGGTGTGAGGAGAGCATCAGCAGACAGCAGATGGCTTTGGGCTCCACATCCAGAAACCTCGCTGGTGGTGTAGGAGCAGCTAGAGCAGTTCCAGTCAGCCTCAGGTCCCTAGCGTGCGCAGTTTTCTCATCACAATCCCACGCCTGGTTGGCCAAGGCTTTGACAGGATTGCACTGCAGTTCAATTTCTTTCTCTACCAATCCTGCTTCACCTGCTTCTTTTCATAGATGTTAATCCTGACTAACCATCTTTTATCCCAAGTTGTCTCAGTATCTTCTTCCCAAGAGCCCAACCAGCAGTACCTTCCCATCCCATGCCTGTTTCTGCACCACTCCCGGTAAATGCCTCTTCTAGTTGCTTAATCTAATGGCTCCCATGCTTTGCTTTTCATACTCTAGCCTGCCATCACCTGCACAGTAATTATCTATGCCACAGTCTGCATCCCCCACTAGACCCTGAGCTCTGTGTTGCTGCTTTATCTTGCTCATCTGGGTATACTTGAGGCACAGCACAATTGTTGGCACACAATTGATATTGAACGAACTAATAGAAATCCTAGTGATCAGGGTACTGGAAATCAATATCAGAATCCCACTGTTTACGTTATTCATAAAGAATGAGTGCCCCTGTTTTGAGATTTCCTAAGATTTGGCCTGAGAAGTTATGGTTCATTTCATGAAAGCAGCAACATCTCAGAGTATAAAAGCCTTTAGAGAGAAAGAACCATGAAAAAAAAAAATCTTCAAGAGGAACAAGCTACAAAGAGGAAGAAAATGGGGACCATGTAGCCATTCTTTGGATCCATAAATAAATAAATCTGATACCTGGTCAAGATCTTTGGGGATATCTTTCTACAGATATGTACAGAACTAAGTTTTTAAAATACTCTACAAGATATATCATCTATCTATCTCTCGATCAATTGATCGATCGATCGATCTACCTCCTTATAGCATTAATTTCCTTTAATAACCAAGAACCCCTCTGGGACTTTATGAGACCCATTATCTATAATTAATTGCATCCAGAAAGGGGCCACCTGGATTCCCTTCATTAGTAGTTGCTGGATAATCAGAGAAGAGGGAAGATGAATTCCTTTTCCTTCTCTCTTACACTCTCCTCTTTCTTTCCTAAGCCGTCCCTACACATCAAGCACATTTGCCAAACCTCTGTAGAGCAAATAGTCCTAATGAAACCTGATACCTACTAAATCCTCAGTGTGCTAGACTTGTCCCAGGAAGATGTGTGTTATCTGAAGAAATTTGCAATCCTGGGGAACAAATGTCTCCAAAAGATAAGAAAGCTGAAACTGGAGAGATTTATTAAACAGCCTGAAGCTTGCAGGATCCTCAAAAATAGAGTTTGAATCCAGGTTTGTCTGACCCTGTCCTCTGAGCCCAAATTGTGTGTCTGTTGGAATAGCAGAACTTCCAAGTCTGGATTCTGGAGAGAATAGTGGTCACACCTAGGTCTGGCCACTAGAGGGGGCCATCACTAGAACAGCAGCTTTTCATTTCCTTTAGCTATGATCTTTAGTTCAGGGTATCTAGACTTCCTCACAGCTCTTGTTCTATTTCCCTTTGTTTTTGCAGGACTAAGGATTGAACCCAGGGTTCTCTACAACAGAGGTACATCTCTGACCCTTTTTATTTCTTATTTTGAGACAGGTCTCACTAAGTAGCCAAGGCTGACTTCAAACTTCTGATACTCCTGCCTCAGTCACCAGAGTAAGTGAGATTACAGGCATGGAAGGTGAGGTTTATGGAAGACTTAGGTCATTGAAAGGGAAGAGAGAAGAAACTGAAGACCAGACTCACTTACTAGCTTAACTCCTCTTTCACTGTTACAAGAACAACACACAAGAACTTTAAAGGATTCTGATTATCCCACCTATGGCTAGTGCGGTCAACAGAGAGGACTGGATGACCTGCTTGGACCATGCTGGGACCAGTCTCTGGTTTTTAGTATTTCCCATCAAGAGGAAGTGCTCACCCCCCCTGGGACTTGAGCAACATTTCTTTCCCGTTCTTGGTTCAATCCTGTGGAGGCACTTGCCTCCATTCAGTGGAAATGAGCCTTAGAAATAGACCTACCCAGGATCACTGAGCTACTAAATGGGAGAATTAGGTTAAGAACCAGGTCTATGTGACTGAGCCTGACCGTGGATGGTTGTGCAGGCACACACTGCCCCACTGCAGGAGGTGACATGCACATAGGCCTCTCCATATTTGCAGTTTTTCAGTAAATGGCAAGCAAATGACTTAAGAATAAATGGCAATCAAATGACTTTCTCTAATTTGCAAAAGGAGCGGGTTGAGCCCCCAATCGTTCTGGAATGACTGTAGTCATTTTTCTCTGCACTGTAAGTAGAGCACAATGGGCTATTCTAGAAACCCAGATCACCTTGACAGCTGCTCCTGTTCAGTCATCCTCCTCATGCACTTGTATTCCAAAGGTTGCCAGGAATCTGCTGAATCCTAGCCGGGCCCTTAGGTAGGCACAGGAGCTGGAGGTCAGAGGAAGATACAGAACAATTTATCTTGGTAAAGAAGAACTTGATAAAACAACCCATTTCCTATAGACTGGGAAGAATCAGCAAGGAAATGAAGCATGAAAACTGGAACCAGTCAGATTGTGGCCCAAGTCCATTGCTCACTAGCTGGTGGACAGGCAGTGAGCTCACTAAATTTCCTGGACCTCAGTTTCCTCCTCTGGAAGTGGTTGAGGGGGTGATGAGAAGGATCTCCTTTTTCAGAGGTTGTGGTGATTGAATGACATAACACATGTAAAGGGCTTGGTATGGTGCCAGGCACAGTGAGGGCCCCCCAAAATGTTTGGCTATCATATTGCTAATAGATGTTAAGTCAGCAGCCAGAGATGTGCCCCCCAGGGTACTGGGCTGGGGAGTGAAGAAGTCACAGACCTAGAGCTGAGAAACTCTCTGCAGTCCTGTTTGTAGTTCAAGAAGACAGGATGGCTGTGGGAGAGTGAGTCTCACCCTCACCAAGGCCCATCCAGGCATCACTCCCTGAATTCTGAACAGGAGGGGTGTTGGGAGAGTCTGCCATGGGTCCTGATCATCCCTTCAGGTTCCCACTAGGTATTCCAAGAATGCAATTCCCTGACTACATTTTTACCCAGACCATTTCTCTGCGTGGTGTTTGCAGCAAGCAACCTTGAGGGATGAGGTAATGTCTGTCTCCCTCTGCACAAAGAGCAGGCTTGTTACAATTCATTATAAAAGCAGTGGAATCCTCAGCCTCGGTGCTCCTCAGCTGTGATGCAAACCGTCTTTATATACAGCATCTGTCTGGCTCCCTGCATTGCCCTGTGTGATGTGAGCGTGAAGCTCATGCTATTTGCTGTGCTGTAACCAAGTCCTATGCCTCTGCCTCTGGAGTATTATGTTTTCTATCAGCATCCATGAAACAGTAACAGACTTGTTTATTATCTTAGGAGTAGGGTAAAATCACAGAGCCCAACAGAAGGCTTTGGGAAACTTCTGATTGAAAGAAGAAACTATGAGGTTTTGTCATTTGAAATTTTTTAAAATTTTGAACTTGGAATTGACTATAAAGCACACTAGGAACTAGCTAAGAGAAAAAGAACTTATTGAAATCTATCAAAACACTTACCACTGCCCCATAAGTCTCCTTTGGCATCAGCACAATATGGGATGGGACTTTATGAGTGCAGGTGGGCTGGGGGGCAGTGGTGCACACCTGTAAGACCAGAGGCTCGCAAGGCTGAGGTAGGAGGATCACAAGTTCAAAGCCAGCCTCAACAACTTAGGGAGGCCCTGAGCAACTTTGCAAGAGTCTGTCACAAAATAAAAAAAATAAAATAAAAAGGGCTGGCTCAGTGGTTAAGCAGTCCTGGATTCAACCACTAGTACCAAAAATAAGTGGTGGGCAGGTGGGCAGAGGAGATGGACCAAGAAGGCTGTAAACCTGGCCACAAGCTCCATCCTACAAGGCGCACAGCTGGCCTTGGGGAAGGGTTGAGGTGGGCTGCCACACTGTAGAGTGTGTAACCTGATCTCCCCAACTCCCTGCCAACCCCAGCATATAAGGGAGAGCTCAGGCTGAGTGGATCAAATTTCAAGGGATTTCAAATTTTTTTTGAAATTATTTTATGTCACTGATTTTCAACATTTTTAAAGAAGAGCTGACTGAAACTGGGGATTTTACGTCACAAATACCAAGGTTCTCTCTTTTCTACTTTATTAACCATTTTGTATGTGTGTGGTTGGCTACTGGCTCCTCAAATACACGTGAAAAGATGAAAGATAAAAACAAAGAAGCAAACAAATGTCAGAAAGACAAAAGGCCCACATTCAGATCCACCCAGGGAGATGCTAGTGAATTTCAAAGGAGTGACAGAACATGAACCCATGTGTTCTTTGAAAGCTGTGTGTCAAGGCAAGCTCTGTAAAGACTCTTATTTGAAACGCTACCTGGGAAATGAGGCTGATTTCCTGTCAAAGGAATCTTGGGAAGTGCAAGGCCTGTAGGAAAACTGGGTTTTTAAAGTCAGGCATATCCTATTCTTTAATGTTGTTTTTGTTGTTGTTTTTGTTTGTTTGTTTTCAAAAAGAAAATGAAGTGAAATATTAAAAGAAAGGAAAGGAGCAAAAAACAGGGGGTGGAGGGAAAAAAGCCTGTGAAGCTGGTGACCTAGATAGGGGAGGGCCTTTCCCATAGTTGGAATCCCTGGAAAACCCCTCAGCAGGTCTGAAGGTTAGAGCCCCTGGGCACTGGGCATAGTGGTCTGGTTGGCAGAGTTTGGAAAGAAGGTTTTATGGAAGCCAAGGGGATGAGGACATGATCCATCCTCTGATATCTTACTGCAGGACATGGAGGCTGTGGTGGCTGAGTCTGCCCTGTGCTTCCATTACCCAGGACTCTTCTAGCACCAAATGAGAGGAACCCAGCCTGCCGGCTTAGGCAAAGGGAGAGATATTTTGGTTCATAAACTGAATTAGCAGAGGGAGAGGAGTGCACTTTGGCCAGGGTCGATGGGAACCTGGAGCAGGAACACAGCCTTGATGTCTCTCCTCTCTGCATCTATCTGCTGTTTTCCCCTCACAGATCTGCTGCTGTGAACACAAAGAGGGACTGCGACCTGAGTCAAGCTGAGAAGTTCTGTATGGAGGAGATGAAGAATGGCCCGGCTTGAATAGCCAAGCAGAGATGTCTTTCTCACAATGGGTGTCATCAGGAGCCTTGGCATCTTGGCTCCCTATTCACTCTTCTGAATCTACCCATAAAAGTTTTTATAAAGCCTACAAAGCCCTTTTGAGGAGCTTCATCCCTCCCTTCATCCTGGTCATGGGGCTGATTCTTGGAGTCACTGCCTGCTGATGCTAGGAGAAGCCGCCTCATGTAGCAGCAGGATGATATCCTACCCAGGACACTTGTCTGTGTGTCAGAAGTATGGACAGAGGCCCAGCTGGTATGAAAGTCAGGCCTAATTCAAGGTTTCATGTAGCTCCTCCTATGTTGTGCCTTTCCGTATATAAACCCCAAAGCAGAAGTGGCTTTGACAGGCAATGAGGATAGTCAGTGGGAAGATGCTGAGGATTATAGGAGGCTCTTGCTTCTTATTTTGTAGCTCCTTTGCTGATCCAAAACATGAACCTTTAAGTCCAGGGCCTCCTGCCCTCACTGCGATGCAGTGCCATGGGCCACGACTCAGGGCCCTGGCTCTCTGCACTTGCACCGTGTTGGCAAATTCCTCTCTTTGCACGCTGACCTCATTCCCCATTTAATTGGTTGGTTTAGCCCTTGTGTGTGACTTGGCAGATTCACCCCACCTCCCCCCAACAAGGCAAGAATAAACAAGCTGCCTCCTGGCCCTCTGCAGATCCTGAACTGAGAACTCATGGTCTCAGAATCAATCCCAAGGAACTGTTGGCATCAGCTCTATACAAATAACAATAGTTGACATAGAATGAATGCATTAGCTGTACCGGGGTCTGCACTGGGCACTGGTCAGCCTTGTCCCCCTCTCCTAAAGGGAACTTCTGTGAGAAAGAGGCTGCTATCCCCATTTTATCAATCAGGACACTGATGCACAAGAAGGTTAAATGACTGACTCAGGGTTACACAGCTGGAGGCCAATTTCCAAACCCACAAATCTGACTTTAGAGTAGGGCCTTCTATGTACTTTAAGTCTTTTTTAAAAGTTAATGTTTTGTAAATATACATGATGGTAAGATTCACTGTGGTAGATCCATATACGTACATAGGGAAGTTAAGAAGATTTAGTCCATTGTTCCTCCTTTATCTGCTGTTCCTCCTCCCTCCCTTTCAATTCCCTTCTAGTACACTGATTTCTTTTATTTTCATGGACCCCACCCCTGCCCTTTCCCTTTCTCTCCCCTAACACTAATTTTGGACTAGCTTCTGCATATCAGAGAAAACATTCAACCTTTGACTTTTTGGGACTGGCTTATTTCATTTAGCATGGTAGTCTCCAGTTATAGCCATTTACCAGCAAATGCCATAATGTCATTCTTCTTTATGGCTGAATAATACTCCATTGTATAATAGACACCAATTTTTAAAAATCTATTTGTCTATCGAAGGACACCTAGGTTGGTTCCATGGGTTAGCCATTGTGAATTGTGCTGCTATAAATATTGACATGGCTGTATCACTGTAGTATGCTGATTTTAGATCTTTTGGGTATATGCTGAGGAGTGGGATAACTGGGTCATATGGTGGTCCCACTCCTGTTTTTTGTATTCATACTGTTTTCCAGAGTGGTAGCACTAATTTACAGTTCCACCAACAATGTTTGAGTGCATTTTTGCCCATTTTATTGATGTGTGTGTGTGTGTGTGTGTGTATGTGTGTGTGTGTGTGTGTGTGTTTGAGTTCTTTGTGTCCTGGATATGATATATCCACTATCTGAGGAGTATGTGGCAAATACGCTTCTCTCCTCCTTTAGGCTCAGAGAGGGACCTTCTTAAACACTCCATGGCCAGTGGTGCCACTGAGGGGAGGTCATCAATTCACCTATTCATGTTATCACATTGCTGAATGGGGAAAGATTTCATGGGGCAGGGGTGGACTTCCTGGGGCAATGTCCTCTTGTTCAACATTTATGTCTTTAAGCCCAACAGTAATAACAATATAATTACAATAACTCACAGGGTTATTGTAAATATTAAATTAGGTAATGCTCACAATATGCTTAGGACTTGTTAAGTGATCAGGAACTGTCAGCTCTCCCTCCTTGGTGTGACTGTGGGCAGTAGCTCTGCAGTGCTTTGCAACAGCTACTGCAGAGCAATTCTGTCATCTAGCAAATACCAGCAGATACAGCATGAATGCGATTGGTCAGCACAATCTGTTGATTCAATCTCAGGTTCTGCTTGTAAATTGCCTTCCCTTTTCAGTGTGACACTCTGGGGCCTTCTGTCCCCATGTTTCCTTCCTAAAGCCAAAGTAGCTATAGTGAGGGAAAGGGACCTTTAGTCACTGGGCTTGCATGAAGCCAAGCTTCAGACTTTGGGCTGTCTGACTTTACATAGACAATGTCTTCAAGCCTCAGTTTCCAGGTATTTATGATGGGAGGATAATGCCTACCTCACAGTTAGAGGGGAGAATAAAATGAGAAAACGTATGAAAAACAGATGATAGATGATAGATGATAGAAGTACCGACTCTTCAAAAACACAAACAAGAACATGGAGCTCTTCTCTGGTGCAGGAGTTTGAAAAGTCCCAGCACCCATGCATCATGGGCATAGATGGCCCCCACTGCCCCAAAATCACCAAGGGGGCTTGCCCAAATCTGGCTCAGCTGGCATTTTGCCCTGACCTTGGGAAAAGGTCCAAGTTCTCTGTTCTCCTTTTCTCCATCTCTGTAAAAAAAGAATGACATTTGCTTCTAGGTATTTCTGCAGGCAATGGTAACAGCATAAAAGATACACTCAGGCTCTTTAGGAGAAAGGCATTGTGCACAGGCAGGGGAATGCCACTCTTTAAATGACCGGTATCACTCTACGGAAAACAGATGTGAGTGGTGGTGGGTTTTGTGTGTTTGTTACTGGAAGCCCTGATGCAATGAGCATTCATGGTTCCCTGCAGCACACAATGACAGGCTGGACTGAGAGCTGCATGTGACCTGAGCAGCAGCTGGCTTTGCATTTTGTGATTATTACTTCTGTTTGTTTCGATGTGCAACCGTTGCACATGCCAGGCAAGCTGCACCCTGAGCCCAAGTCTGAGTGTTTGAATAGAAGGGGACAGTGATGTGACAGAAGGAACAGAGAAGGTATTTCTTGTTTATCAATGTATAAAGTACTTCATACACCTATGTTTATTAAAAAAAAGAAGAAAGAAAGAAAGAAAGAAAGAAAGAAAGAAAGAAAGAAAGAAAGAAAGAAAGAAAGAAAGAAAGAAAGAAAGAAAAGTAAGGTGATTGTTATGCTTACTGACACCAGCCAACCCCTTTCTGGGAAAAACCGAATTGTGGAGGTAAACAGAACAGAGAAAGTGGAGGGGAGGGAACACTACTGGATCATTGTGAGCCCTCTCAGTGGCTGTTCCAGGAAGGCTGGGGCAGTGGCACAGTAGGTGGGCACTGCTGCTGCTGGTGGAGCTCTCTTCTGTAATGGTGTCCCAGTTGTGAGATTGCCACATGCAAAGTTTGGTGGGACCTCTGTTCTTATCTGGGGAGGATGTCCATCCTGTCCCCTCCAAGCCTGGACTGCAGTGCATCCTGGGCACTAGCCATCAAATTCTTTCACATGTGGAGAATAGTGGGGTCTTAAAACATGTGCCCAGAGATCCTGGTGTACATTTTCCAACAGGGATGAACAGGTCACATGTTTTTTAAATGTACCTATCTTCTGAACTTGATTAGACTTGAACATGAGGCTGCTTGTCATAATGGAAAGGCTTGACCTTTCGAGTCACCCAAGCCTAGGCTCAAATGTCACTTCTGGTGATCTGCTTGTGGGGATTTTTCTCCTTTTCCTCCTCCCCTCCTTCCTTTTATCTTTCTTTTTTTTTTTTTTTTTTTTGGTCTGAGGATTGAATCCAGGGATGCTTTACCACTGAGCTATATCCCTAGTCTTTTTTTTTTCTTTTTTTTTTTTGAAGCAGTGTCTTGCTAAGTTGCTGAGATTGGCCTCAAACTTTGGATCTTCCTACCTCAGCCTCACACATCACTGGGATGGCAGGATTGTTCCACTGCACCTGGATGAACTGGGTCTGATTCTACAGGTGAATATCTGTAAAATATCTGTAAAAATCTAATAGACACTTTGCAAAATAATGGTGCCAGTGTCAGGGTAGGATCAATATCATCGACATCTTTGAACAAAATCAGACCGGACCAGAGCAGGGTTGAGTTGTGTCAGGAAAAATATGTTCTTCTCTAGGTCAAAGGGTAAGGCATGGGATGGAAAAACAGTCCCCACAGTTAAGGGCTGACAGAAGTTTTCTTGATACAAACAGGACAGGAAGCCCAGATTGGGCTGAGCTATCAGCTGGGCCCATGGTGCCATCCAGTCCTTAGGCTCCCAATGTCATCGTGACAACACCACCAAGGGCTTGGACTGACAAAAGGAAACACTACCATGTTCTGGAGGAACCCGGGGATGGCATTTGGCCAGGCCCGACTTACTCTTGTGACTTCTGACCTCTTCTGTGGGGAGAAAAAGAACCTCTCCCCAGCTTCTCCCTGCTCTTAGCTTCCCCTTAACTACCAGGGAAATCTGTGGGGAGCTGGGTGGCAGCAAAGGAGCTCCCTTGGATTTCAGGGAGCTCCCTTCCTTCATCCAAGGACATTACACAGCCACAAACCACAAGATACAGCTGTCTACACTGCCAGCGGGATATGCACGTGATCTAGCATTGAATGAAAAAAACACGTTGTTGGACCCACACAATGTATTTTTAAATTAATATTCTCTCTCATATACTATGTGTATACTTACATGTCTACAGAAAGAAGTTTTCTGAACTGTTAACAATGGCTACTTACAGGGATTTAGAGGAGGGAATAGCTCCTATTTTATACACTCCTGTATCATTTGTTTTTATGACAAATGTGCATTACTCGCATAATAATTTTTAAGTAAAATTTTACTGTAGGATCTCTGATATCCTCTTCCAGTTTCCCCTGACAACAGTCACTGAACATATGCAGTAAGAAGCCTGGAATAATTCACAGTCATCTCAACTGTTAATGAGCATCTTCTCTGGGGACAAGTAAGGGTTCCTACCCCAGACAGATGAGCTGGCAAGACATTGTGTATATAGTTCACTGTCGTGGGGCCAGGCTGAAATAGCTGCCACACTGCACAGCACTGACATTTGTGAGGGTGTATTATGTGCTATGCACATTATAACTTTTCTCTCATGAAACCCCATAGGATCGACTCATTTAGTCAGCAAATACTCCAGCACCCTGGTGTGTAAGGAACTGCATCAGGAGCCTGAGTCACATTAGTGAAGAAAAAAAAAAATTGACATGATACTTGCTCTGTGTCATCTTACAAATGAGAAGTCCAGCAACTCTCTGAAGGCGACTCAGTTAATAATAATGGAAGAGAAGTAATTAATTTTGATCTTAGTGACTTGAATGCCTTCCTGGGGAAAAAGACAGTTGAGTCTCACCTTGAAGAATGAGTTAAGATTTGGGTGGACAGACACAAGGGCATTCCAGACCAGGTGATCCTGCAGGCCGGGGCCAAAATGGAAATGCACATAAATTCTGGGCACAGTGGTGCCCAGAGTGACAAACTTTGAGGATCCAGAACTTTGAGGGCAAAGTTCTAGTCTCAAGGGCTGGATAGAAACCAGACTGGGGGAATGGGCTGAGTGTAGGGCACAAATGCCACAGCTTTATCCTGAAGGTCCTGGGAGGCTAATGATTTTGCTGTTGTGTCCCTAGGGGGAGTGGTGTTACAAGTCTTGCTTTCAGAAACTCCACAAGAAAAACAGTGTGGCCTAGGGTACCTGTGTTAGTGTGCATGGATCCCAGCTCTTCCCCTCACAAGCTTTAGAACTTTGATTGAGACCTTTAACTTTTCTGCCTCTTAATTTCTGTCAGTAAAATGGGCTATAATAATTCCGCTGGCCTCTGAGAGTGACTGTGAGAATTCAGTGTCCTAATATAGGAAAGGTTCACAGGGGTGTGAGGTGCTTCATGACAGTAAGTACCAGTTATTACTCATTTCTGTAGTGTCTGGGTCACCACAGAAAGAGTGGGATGAGATGGTAGGCAGGATCCTGTTGCACCTGCCTGAGCAGAAGATGAGGTCTTGAACTAAGCCTCTGAGACTGGAGAGATGTGGAAGCTTCATGGGAAGGCACAGTGGGCAGGAACAGGGGACTGACTAGCCATGGGGGAGAGGGAGGGAGGAGTCTAAGATAAGGAGGCCAGGTAGTGGATAGAAGAGAAGCAAAGCGGTGAACGAAGTGGGCAAAGTGCCAAGTCCCAGGGGACTGGGTCACCCACATCTAGACATCCATCAGGAGCAGTCAAGGATTGATAAACACTTCTATTTTGCACCTAGCACCTCTGGACCACCATTTGCCTGAGGAAATAGAAGAGCAGGAGCCCAGTCCCTGGGCAAGCCTGAGGCAGCTTCTGCTTGTGGATCCTTTATCCCCATGTTGCTTAGCAGGAGCATCCTGTGTTCATTAACAAAGTCCAGAAAGCATAAATTACATTTCTGCCTCACAAATAGACCAGAGCCATTGATGTGGCCTGTCCCTTCAGTACAGGCTTCTGCTGGCAATGTCACATTTCCAAAAAGAGCCTCAATAATGATTTTTCAATTAGACATTTGCCTACCAATCACTATTAAGAAATAACTGGCCTCAGAGGTCACAGGCAGTGCACAGGGAGAAGACAGGGACAGTAGGAAGGAGCAGGCTAGGTTCTGCCCTAGAGCCCTTGTCATTCATGAGCCTGTTTCTTCATCTGAAATGCAGGGGTGAAAACATACCGTGAGACTGACTGCAGGGCTTTTTTTTTTTTTTTTTTTTTTTTTTTTTTTTTTTGTGGTGCTGTGGATTGAACCCAGGGCCTTGTGCATGCAAGACAAGCACTCTACCAACTGAGCTATATCCCTAGCCCTACAGGGCTTTTTAACATGAAATAATATTCCAAAGCCAACTCAGTAAATGTTAGGTCCCACCTCCCTCAAACATGCAGAGGGCAAAAACAAATCTGGAGGTGGTCCTGTGTTATTTATTAGCTTCCACAATTCATGTGCTTGTCATTGTCCTTGAGCCTTATGTTCTCTGTGAATACATTTTAAGTCTCCAAAAATGGGGCACAGCCACCTTTTGATATGCCCTTTGATAGGGTCTCCTTCCGGGCTCCCATAGGCTCCAGATTCCGTTTTAAAAATCATATTTGTAAATGCATCTCCCAGTATTCTATAAAGGGAAGGGCCTGGAGGTCAACAACCCCATTAGGAGAGGAAGCAGCTCTGGCTCACCTGTCAGGAACAGGGGCAGATAAAGGGAACATACTGGGCAATGTCATGTTTGATAAAAGTGTGTCTAAAGCAATAGAACATAAAAAACATTGAGTGACAGAAAGTTTTCTTTTATATTGCCAACACCAAACATTTTTCTAAGAAGAAATTCCACAGCTCCTGGTTTATTTCTCATTTGTGTCCTAACTCCAGATTACGATGAGCCCAGGCATTTAAAATGCATTGCCTTTCCCTGCAGCTCTTTGAGGCCCCAGCCAGGCTCTCAGCAGAGGCCAGCATTCCTTTGGGGTACAATGACATGTCCTGCTTGGAATGACGACACAGAACTTCTGGGACTGAGGATTTCTCTCCTGCAGTGTCCAAGGGGCCAAGAGAAATGCCTGAGCTTAGGGAGCATGTCACAGGAGCTCTAGGGACTGGGTGAGGGCAGGGAGATGGGCGTTAGTGGAGGAGGTAGCTCTGATGCTCCTCCAGCAGTCTTCCAGGGGCAGTCCTGGACAGGTAGGGGCAAGGATTCTTTCTTGCTGAGGGAGGCACAGAGGCAGGCATGCAGAAATGGAGTTACTCTGGATAGAAGGCAGGACAGACAAGAAGCCAAGCTGCCGGGAGCTGGAGCTCCCCACCTCCCAGGCCCCCCACCCCACTTACCACCCCCCGCCCCCCCCCCCGGCCCGTTTCACAGGCAAGTCCACAGACTCTGCGCAGGTACAGCTGCTTCAAATCCCCACTCTGCCAATTTTCGAGTCTTCCAGTGACAGTTTAAATCCTCATAAAACAGGATCATGACTTGACCACTGTGAGGGCTGATGGGGACAATGCATGTAAATCACCAGTGTTTCTTGGGGGACTACAGATGCATTCTTCACACCCACCCCAGCTCACATTTAGGAAGTTTTTTGGTGCTACAGCTAGGGAAGGGTGAGCAGAGACTTGCAGCGGAAAAAGTCAGGGACAGAGGACAGAGGGCACTGCCCTCCTTAAAACAGAGATCCCAGGGTCACATCTCTACCCTGCAGCCTTCACCGGAGGACTCTCCCGAGGTTTATTCTGTTCTGCTTTAGTCACTGAGGTTCTTGGACTAAATTCCACCAATTTACCATGTGACTTCTTTCTACCAAAGCCCCCATCACCACAGTGCCCCATGACCCCGAAGCACTAACAATGCAGTTTCCATGCCCCATGTCCATCCTGGGGCACAGGGGCACCTCCGACTCCCGTCCAGTCCCCAGGATCCAGGCTGCTTGGGCAAATCCTTGAAGCAGAGCTGTTTCCAGAAGTAACAGGCAGACTCTGGGTCCTGGAACCCCGACAAGAATGCTAGCATGTGATCAAAGAGGACATGCCTCCCATCCCTGTCCTCTGAACTCCCTTTCTCTTGATTTATTTGGAGGAAGCCGGAGGGTAGGTGGCCAGCGCCACCATGACTCATTTCCTCCTCAGAACCATGAGCTCCCTGTCAGGGTGAGCTGAGGCCCACAGGGGGCGCTGAAGGCCTCTGGAGCGGAACAATCAGTGGTGCTGCCTCCATGCAGCTCAGTGAAATGAAGCATTTATTGAGCACTCAGTATGTACGTTCTTTGGGGAAGAAAAGAGCCAGTGAGAGGGACAGAAGAGCCACTTTGCCATTTTATCCATTTATTATATACAATATTAAGGCACAAGTTTAAGCAGCAAAGAATAGGAAAATCTTTGGCTGACCGACAGCATCCACATTTGCTGTGGGGGACACGCCATGTTCTCAGTCTCCCCCCTCTCTGTACACAGATCCATCTGGCTGTACACCACCCCTCAATGCAGACCAGCAAAAATGAAGGTGACAAAAGGTCACACTCGATGCCAGATTCTATGGGAGGAACATCACATTGACAACCAGGTACAGTGACTCACACGCTCAGGCAGGGGGTGCAGTGGCCTGAGGGCGCCATCATTCTGGTGGAACGCACCTGGCTCACCCTGGTGTCACAGAATTTTACAGATTCTGTTAAGTGCCTCGTTGAGTAAGAGGCTCCAGTGTCCCTCCCTATAAGGAAAACCACCTTGATTTAAATAGAACCACTGTGGATAAATCTGCTTACATTCTGCTTTGTAATAAATACTCACAGGTGTCTATCTGAGAACAGAATCCTAGGCAAAAATCACATGTCAACACAACACTGGGCGTCAAAACTTCAGCAGCTGATACAAGAATATGCTGTATATGCACTGCCTTATATAGAGGACAGTGTTTAACTCTGTGAAGAAGCAAAGTTTCATGACAAAGAAACACCTCAGTCACAGCATACATGACAATAACATGCTCTTAAGTCTAACTCAGTTTTAAAGAATACCTACCAGATATTCATGCTAACGAATATGCACTTACATCTGTCGTGTATGCAGAGATGTGAACACATACGAGGCATGGCAAGAGAACAGCCTTCTAAAACAGAATTCTCTAGAAGCTGCACATTCTGCTGAGTACTGTCCTTCCTTAAATGTGCACTTTGAGAGGCTCTGAATCCAAAGACTCATTCCAAGACTCTTCAAGATCATTTTTCAAAACAAGAATGGTCTGACTTACTTTAACTGCCAACTTTATTCTTTCACCTGTGCTGTCAACAACTTGGGATTATTTCCAAAACTTAAATCCATCTTCAAAGGATGGAGATTCCTCACCTCTAAGGGGAATCAAAGGAACATATCATGTCCTGAAGGTCATTCTAACAGAGGAGTTCCCAAAGTGTTTTCATTACTTAGACGGCATTGCAGTCATCAGTACATAGTCTCCCAAAGGGACACATTTTAAAGGAAGGTGGGGTGAGATGAAACACTTGGATTTTCTGAATATTAAGAAATTCTACTCACAACCCTAGAGTCATACCTCATATGTAAGCACTTACATGTACACATCTTAATATATCATTAAATTACTAAATAAGAAAAGGGTACACTTCTTAAAAAGGAAGAGAAAAAAATTGCTCATTAGTTCCAGAAGAAATTCTTTTACTGAAATGCTGACCTTTGCATGCTCCCAGCTGACCAGTTTCTGGAAACTTCTTAATTATCCTTTCCATCTCTGTGGATCCATACACCAGAGGCAAATGCACTAAACAATTCTCACATCAAATGAAAACATTTCAAACACATGGATTAATTAGCAGGAAAAAAAAAAGAAAAAGAAAAGAAAGTCAACATTTATAAAGGATATAGCACGGTTGCCTCAGGTTTGGGGATATGGAGAAGCTATTGGTAGATACTCTCTGGCTTCTTAAAGCTTTCACCATGAAAAATTCTCATAAGATCCCACTTGAAATGGCCACAAGACTCCTTTACCTACAAAGTGAACAATGTCATTCAGGAAACACGGAAAAACATGCTCCTCAGTTGCTCCAGTGCAGACATGGAGCACGACTTTGGTTTTGGGAAGCATCTCTGTTTGCTCAGTATAGGTCCTTGCAGTCCCCATGTGAGCTGTCTGTCTTGAAATATTTTAAACCCCATCTCTTCTTTACTGTCTCCTAGGACCCCAGCCCCAGTTATGTTTGCATACACCTCTGGGATTCTGAAGGCTGTCAGGGAGGACAACTTCTCACTCCCCCTGAACTGGCAAAAAGGCGCTTTAGCCACTGCCTCACAAGGACCCAGGGAAAGAGGCCAACCCAGGTGAGAATGGATAGGAGTAATGACTGGCTGCAGGGACATTCTGAAAGCCTCTTTCCTGAGCAACAGATTCATAAAGTTCTCTGTTCCAAGTTCAGAACTTATTTGGAGCAACTGTTTGGATATTCATTCCCAGCCCTGTAGACTCACAAGGGTACTAAGGGCAGCCCTCATGGGACTGTAGCCAGAGGGACTCTGTCATCTCTGCCCTCCCAACCAAAGCCTGGGTAGAACTAGGCAGCCCTACCCAGCAGGCACGGAGAGAACAAGTGAACTCCACACTGTCACTGGCCACCAAGCTGTGGGAAGCAAAAGGAATGCCAAGAAAAGAAAATGCTGAGCAAGTGTTCTGTACATGATCTGAGATTTCTGCAAAACAATGTTTTTCCTGGCAGCTTAGCTATGTGAACCCACAGCAGTAATAGTTCTTGTGTACAGAACTAGCTAGTTAGTGAATGTCTAGTAAACCCAACAACTTCTAATATTCCATCTCATACCCTGGCATCACACAGAAATGACCTGACAACCCATTCAAGGATGAAGCCAAATTACTCTGGGATACTTTCATGCAAAGCCAAAGTCTATTTTACCCTTTACCTGGAGACAGGATCTTCAAATTCTATGATCAGATGTCCCTGGGAACTTCTAAAAAAGTCTAGAACTCCAGACAATGTGAACTTTTTTTTTTTTTTTTAAATGTAACCAACTTATTTATCTACAGGAATCAAACTTAGGGCTTCTCTTGCTAGGTAAGCACTCTACCACTGAGCCTCAGCCCCAGCCTGCAAGTATTTTTCAGATATATTTTGTAGCTGTGCTCATAATAGAACACAAAGATTTCCAGCTATGCCTGGTGTTTATGGGCAATTCTAGGTGTTTTAGGTTTAGTCCTATTTCTCAGGCCCTGAGAGGTGGGCAGAGATGTGTGTGTGTGTGTGTGTGTGTGTGTGTGTGTGTGTGTGTGTGTGTGTGTTTGCAAGCACATTACAAAGTCACAGAGAATCCAGATGTAGTGCTGCAGGTCATGTTTAAGGCCAGGCAAACTGTGATTTAGGCTCCTCTTTAAACCTTGGCTTTAAATCCTAGCTTGTTCTGGCTGTGAGGCTTTGAGAGAGACTTCAACCTCCTGAGCCACTTTTTGCATTCCTGCAACGAGGACAGTAAACTTACCCTTGCAACCCAGGGAGTTTTCACTTCAGTGCTCACATATGGTCAGTATTAAAAAATATAGCTAGCATTCTTCTCAAAATCAGATGATGTAAGACGTCGTACAGCACCTGTAGTCCCTTTGTCCTACAGGCAAGCTAGGTTTCAAGCAAACAACGATGCTGAAAAGTCCCTGGCTGTCAGGAGATCTCCCACAGAAGAAAACACATGAAGGCCAGAGATCCCCTTTCTCAAGGAGGGGTCATAATAGGTTAGAGAAAAGAAGACTGGCATAAGCCTCACACAACTGTAATTGAAGCCCTGAAAAACAGTGTTTCCATCTGTATTCTGAAAGATCTCTGACGATTCAGGGGGCCCCACGAGGGCAAGCCTCATGCCCAAGAATGCCAATCTGGTGTCCGGAACATGCAGATCAGGCTTTGGGGGGAAACTGGGCTGTGGCTCTCAGTTTTACCCATTGCCTGGGAGACAGCCTAAGTCTGGGTGGCTCAGTCATGGCAGTGGAGCTGGCAGAGGTGACTTTCCATCATTGGACACTTTGCTTTCTGGTCTATATCCAACATTAAGGGGTACAAATGTCATTAAGAGAGTTAGTTGCAATTCATTCAGGCTCATTCCTGTGAAAAACTGACAGGGAACAGAGACTGGTGGGATCCCCCTGCCCCATCCCTACCCTAGCCATACTTAACCCTTTCCCCACTGAGGAGGACTCTCCCATATACCAGGGCATGGAGCCAACTCACGTCTCAGAGCTGCCTCACTTTCCCATTCTGTACAGTAGATGCTCTGATGCTCCATGTGAGACTACAGGAGAAGCAGGTAGCACAAACCCCACAGCAGGGCTCGGAGCATTAGTTCCCAATCACTCTGTCATGTTAGACAGATCAGAGGCCTTCTGGCCAAGCCATGTGTTTCCTCCCTCCCCTTTCTGGCTCACACCTCTTGTCTTCTTTCTATTACCTCAATGTGGGGATGCCCTAACTCTGCCCAGGTTACACTGTGATCATCAGTCCTAAAATAAGCTACCCAAGCTAAGTTTCCTGAGTAGTATTGTCTTCAGTGCTCATTTAGGAGGTACCAAAGTCTTAAACCTAGGGCTTGTTCCCTCCCACTCCTCCATCCCCTTCTCCAAAGTAAGCATGAGGAAAGGGGCCTGGGAAAGCATGGATCCAGCTGACCTGGGAGAAAGATTCAGGACCCTGCAAGAGCAGCTGACACTGGATGAGCTTCCCCTCTTGTCTAAGCCAGCATCTCCTGGATTTGGAAGGGCAGCTTCTTCGTGAACATCACAGCAGGGGTGCAAGAGGCCCACTTCCTCACTCACTCCTGGCTCTTGTCCCATGGCATTTCTGTCTCACTCTGGATACACTATCACACAATTGAAATCTTGAAAAACCTGACCACATTGTATACATACTGGCCTGACAGATTACAAAGCAAGTTCATGGCAGAAGCGGAGGCAGAGAAGTCTGTAGGCTCCGCAACAGCAGGCAGAGGAGTGTGCAGGGCTGGGGAGAGTGATGAACATGCTTGTGAGCCCCAGATATAAGGAAGTGGAACAGGGGTGCCTGGCAAAGATTCCCCATGCCACTGAGACGACTGTTTGTAAACTGTCATCCATTTCCTGCAGAGCTATCCTGAAAGTCTTACCCTAGCAGAAAAATGGGATATGTCAGGTTCCTTGCAAGAAAGATGACGTGAGACAAAAAAAGCCAGTTGCCGTGATCTTGATGCAAGATCTCACAGTGACCTACGGAACCCTCTGTCCCGTCAAAGTGGACAGTCAGCATGAGATTTACAGCTGCAGCCCACTGTGCAAAGGTGGAGGAAGCCAGCAGGTGGCTTATCCTACTGGCCATTATAACACATAGCAAGAAGGAAGACAGTCAGATGCTGCTGCCCTAAGTCCCACACCTAAGGAAGGCTGCCACATCTTAAAAAAAAAAAAAAAAAAAAACAAACGACGGAACAATGAAAAAGTAAAATGAAAGCAAGTAAAGCAGAGAAACTCAAGAGAAGTGAAGGAAAATAAAGACCAAGATCATAATGCTCCCATCCTGTTTAGAAAACACTGCTGAATCCAGAAAACCTAAGAAGCCCATAAATCTCCTGAAAATTCAAACCCAAGAGGTAATTAGGTGAAGCCCACCTTTGAAATTCTCCATGATCCTGGACATTTCTTCTTGCTGCCAATCCTCCACACACTCAGGGGACACCCCACAATGGTAAGGCGGGCTACATTATATCAAGATGGGCTCTAGAGATTTCTAGAAGGTTCTTCTTAAGCCAAACATGCTAAGAGGCAAGGAGAATGGGGATATTCCAAGGAAGGCCCATGTTTAGGTTTATCTATTTATAACCAGAGAACGGGGTATACACAGAGCCTTCCCAGGAGGTACAATTTCTATACAATAAAAAATTCCATTTCCTATTTCTTCTTAACTTTGTTTCCAAACCTACATGCATCTTCTCCCTTCTGCTATATGCACTAAAAATACATAGCTCTCTCTTCTCTCTGTAGTCACGTAGGTCTCTTGTTTTTAACAACTATAAAAAGTGTTCTTATTAATCTGAAATCTTATCAGTTCATATCATTCCTGGCTTCCCATCTGCAACCTTCCCGATCTTTCTTTTCCTCTGCCACGCTCCTTATTTGTCAGTGTTCCATAATGACATTCAGCAGGGATGACAGAGTTAGATGAGAACTTCCATCATCTCTCCATCAGGGAACTCGGGCTTGTGCAGCAAGCTGCTCACGCGGCCTCTGTGCTCTGGTGACTTCCCGTGGCCAGGAGAGTTCTCTGCCAAGTAGAGAGGGAATAACGTCAGCATTCCTCAGGAGGAGCAGAGGCTCTGTGAGCTCTCTCTACAACAAACCGATTTCAAATGCTGGGGCTCTCCTGGGAGTCTCACTGACCACAGAGTATGCAGGAAAGGCCTACGTAATCCATCTCACAGTGGAAAAACGATGAGTGACTGAACCAGGGTTCAGATACAAATGAAAATGAGGACGTTGATGGAAGAGGATTAAATGGAAAAGATGACACTGGGCCTTTGTGCAGAGCCCGCACAGCCACTCTCCCTCCACTCAAAACCGCCAAGCACTCACGACAGGCCAGGCACTTCTTACAAATTCCAATTCTTACTTGGAAAAGCATATCCCAAGAATTACATCTACAAAAAATGACAACACTGAATTTACCTGTCCGTTTTGGAGGGTGGAAACAAAGACCACACCCCCTTGGAGACAACAGGTAACACATGCCCCCAAGGAATTCCCACCTCCTCCAAAGAATTCCTGAAAAGAACTATTCCCAGAACTATGATTGTCCAAGGCCAAGTCTACTCTTCCCCTGGACACTTTGGACTCACCCTCCCTAGCTGTCTTCTCTTAAATATTTAAAACAACTCATTAGAACTGGCCTCAGTGCTGTGGTGCAATTAAAGCAGCTCTGACTTCACTTGATTTCCCCTTCAATGAGCATGTCTTCCACGGAGGCCTGGATCCTTGGCAAGTTAATGCCTCGAAGGCACCATCTATGAACCTGGGGACCAAATGTAATGGAGGGCACTCATACCCTAATATCCCTCAGAGGTGCTGTTTTCACTCCTTCTGGGGAAAGTAAACATTAGAGGGTGGACTGGAGCTATGTGCTCATTTTACATGGTGATGACTTAGGAGTGTCTTCACACATTTTATCACCATGATGACAAAGAGTAAGCAGAGCCTATAAGTGCTGCTGCTCCCTCTCCAGCTCAACAAAAACCTCCTTCCTGGGCCCACAGAGCTCGGTGGGGTCTCGAACATAGAGGACATACCTGTTTTCTCTGTAGTCCCTTTGGTGGCTGGGTGTTTCAGGACGGGGCTGTTGGAGGGGGTGGTGCTCAGCCTGCCGCGGTTGGGGAGCGAGGCCATGTTGGGCCACAAGAGTTCAGTGCTCTTGTCAGTCTGGGTGCTGCTGTCCTTGCTGCCTGTCTTCACGTGGGCACTGCTGGCTGATGTTACAGATGCTGCAGGGGACAGTACAGAGGCCGGTGGAGTTGGCAGCAGAGGGGCAGAAGCATGCTCATGGTGCTCTTTCCCCAGCAGCAACCCTGAGGGCAGAAAAAGAGGTTTTTTCAATGATATTCTTCTCTTTTCTTTTAAAAACTAAACCTGGAAATTGTTTCCTTCTTGACCGAGGATTGCTTCGGTCATTGACTGACTCATTCACCAGGCACTTAATACACACTTTTTGTGACAAACACTGAGAGAATAAATAAAAATGTGAGCGATTCAGTCCCCTCTCTAAAAAGTTTTTTTTTTTTTTTCTGCAGTGGAGGAGGAATTATCAGGTTATAATAAAAGTCACAGGATGAAATTATTCATAGGATGGTGTCCACGAACAAACAACATGTAACAGGAAAGAGTGAGGAGACTCCTGCAAGGCTTTCTAGAGACCACACTTACTTTACCCAACATGTCCCGAGGGAGATTCTGGGGGACACTTGCTCCACCTAAGGAAAATTAAAAGGCTTCCCTGGTCCTAGATATGTCCCCACTGGCCCTTTACTCTTCTGAATAGTCCTCCATTCCCACCCACTCATGATAATGGATGAGTGTGGCGAGCCAGCCATGGGCTGTGTGTGTGAGCTGTGAGCATTTCGAGTGCACAAAGCAGACCAGACTGACGATGCAGCTCTGTCTGGGCTGTGCAGTATGTGTCCCTTTCACTTGCTCTGCCTTTGATTATCACCCAGCACATGAGATGGGTGTGACCTTCCAAGATGTCAGTCAATCTGCAGACAGCAAGACATCACGAAGCTAGACTCAACTCCCTGAAACCTGACCCCTTGCCTCGTTTGAATGGCTTATCCCCAATAAAACTCAGGTTCTAGGTATGCTCGTTCTTTTTCTTGCCTGCCTTGCCCCCTTTGTGGGAGCTGTGGCTGAGGAGCGGTCACTGAACCCAAAGAAAAGGTACTTTTCTGTGTCTGTGTCTTCTTCAGTCAGCCAAAATTTACTTGGAGTGACCCTGACTGGTTTATTCGTGTGTCACGATAGATTAATGCGCTCCTACTGCCAGATTCGAAAACAAATGTCTTCCCTGGCTGGGACGACCACCAAGTCGTACAGGTTATTCCCCCACAGAGCTATGGCCCCCAAGAAGAAGGAGCCAGCCAGTGGCTCCTGGAAAGGGCCACTGAGCCTTGTTCTTGACCTCCCCAGAAAGTGGTGAGGCTGGGGTGGGAGAGAGGGCATGCTGGCATGGAGGAGGGAGGTAGGGAGAGCAGAGGCATCCATTTTCCTCAGTCTTCCTACAAAGCTGGATAGGAAGGTCACTTTTCTATTTTTAAATAGAGCACACATTTCAGAAAAGCACCAGCGCTCAGAACTCTGGCCCATAGGAGAAGTGGTGAGCACAATCAAGTATTTGTTCATTTACCTTAGTAAGGACCCAGCAATTCAGAAGGTATCCTTGCCAGAGCTGTTCAAGGTGCCCTTTCATAACCCAGGGAATTTCAGTGTGACCACGGTATGCTTCTCAAAATGCAATGTGCCTGTCAGTTACTTGGCTGTATGACTATGATGAAGAAATGATGCAGGAACTGGGCCTGAGCTTCTCTGCCTTTCTTACAAGCTCCCAGGCGACGCTGGTGCTGTGGGTCCACGGACCACACTTTGAGTAGTAAGGGAAACTGGCCTTTCAAACTCCTTAACCAGGGCGGCCTGGGCATCCCCTCTGCTCTCTAACTGGTCTAGGATAGCTAAGTGTTTGATGATCCCAGCTGCTGTCCTAGGGCTTAACACATTATCTTACTTTATATTCCACAACTTTCCTGTGAGGTAGGTCTTCTCCTCTGTCAACAGAGAAGGAAATGGAAGCTCAGAGAAATTAACTTCTCTCAGCTCTAAAGCAGCAGGAAGGGAGTCAAACCTAGCCATGCCTGATCTGGAGCTCAGCCTACACTCTTTCCTCCTGAACCTGCCTGGTGAAACTCTGGAGTCTGACAGGATGTTCTCAGGGTGAATGGGTTGAGTAAATCACTAGGCAGCTTCTCTCCTATGAGCCTCTGAGCAGTAAGGAAGGTGAACACTGTCATCTCTGCCTCCGAGGCAGACAAAAACGTGGGGGACTGAATGAATGCCTCTGCCTGGACCCTAGGGGTCCCTCCCTGTTTTTGTGAGACATGGACACCAATTACAATAACAGAGAGGAATATGGTGCAGACAATACAGCCACTCTTCCTTCAGGTCAAGGTCTGTGGCTCCCAGACCTGATTTAGAACTGCTAAATCCTGGGGAAAAGACACTAGAGTGTTTGCCTGGCTGTAGGTCAAAACATGGGCTTCTCCCAGAGACATTTCCACCAGAGCTGAGCAAACTTCAAACTCCTTAACCAGGGCTGCCTGAGCATCGCCTCTGCTCTCTAACTGGGCTAGGATAGCTAAGTGTCCTTGGGATGGTGTTTGATGATCCCAGCTGCTGTCCACACGTGTCCTCTTTGAAGTGAATTTCCTTTGAGGGCAGGGGCTGCTACGGCCACCAGTGGAGGGACTTCAAACAGTGATTCTAGCTAGGAGCCTTTGATCCCCCCAACTCTGTTGGGTTCATATGGAAGCTCTTTTCCCCTCTGGAACAAAGCAGCCAGGCTCCTCTGGGGTCCTGTACTGGTGAAAGTTGGCTCTGGGCTCAGCAGAGAAACAAAAATACACACTGACCCAGGTACATGCATCAAAGAAGGGCCAGATCCCTGGAGTTGCCAGAATGCAGGGGAAGGGAGTAGAGGGTGTATGTGTGTGTGTGTGTGTGTGTGTGTGTGTGTGTGTGTACGTGAGAGAGGGAGGGAGAGAGAAAGAGAGAGAGAGAGAGAGAGAGAGAGAGAGAGAGAGAGAAGGAAGCTGCCCACTTCCTCTCCTCACTAACCCATGCAGTCAAGGAATGTTGCCCTCCCTTCAGGAAACCCACTTCTGGCTAGGACCACACTTGTAGAATTCTCAAAATTCTGCTTGCACAACAACAACACAGCAAGAGCCACCACCTCACACTTGAGAGCACTTCCTCCAACATGTATCCCCCGTCATCTCACATGGCCCTCCCACGCCCCATGGGGCAAAGCAGGGCAGACCTGAACTCTTTCTAGACACAGAAGCAAAGGCTTGGAGCAGAGCCCAGTTCAGAGGCCTGATATCTCTAAGCCTTTTCTATTAGGACATTTTGTGTGTCACCTCAAATTTTAACAATAATGACATGGGTCCACTAAGGCTAACAACTACTCTGCTGCCTTCAGAATTTACACAGGGCTTCCACATAGCCCATTTAATTTCTACAACCAAAGTATGACTGATTTTCTGTCCAATTTACAGATGAGTAAACTGAGATGAGGAAATATATAGGGAAATTCCTGTGTCCCACAAATGACAGGAAGACCGCCTCTCAGTACTTGTGTGATCTTGCTTTCTAGGAGGAGGGGGGCTCACCTATGCTGCCTTTCCAGGTCTTCTCTTCCTTCTTCTCTTCGGCCAGCTGGTTGCTGGTAAGTGAGGTCTGGCGGGAGTGTGCCCCAGAGGCCGCCGCGATGGACGGGACAGAGCGGGCTGGCCGAAGGCTGGAGGAGTCAGTCTTCCCAGCATCCTTACGGGATCGCTGCTGAAGGACTTTAATCATGGCATCCTTCTCAATGATTTTGGCATGGAGATTCTTAATACTGTGAAACAAAATAGTCTTAATAAGTTTATTTAGTTAGAAAAACCTGAAACATATTTCTCAGGTTGTCCTGGAGACTTCAACTGAAACTCAGGGTGGAGGGTCAAGTACAGTACAAGCCTTCAAATATTCAGAATTTTCAAATTGCATAAGGTGGGTCTTTTGCAGTAGGTCAAAAGGGCATACCTTCTCTGACACCTCCAGAGAGTGGGACTTCCGGGAGGTGTGGTGAGAATGACCATGGCCACCTGCTAGAGACTCCCTGGACCAATGTGCTTGGGACCACATTTAGCAGGTCTAGTATGGGAAGCAACGGAGGAACCCAGAAACTAAGGCTCAAACGGGTGAGCTTCTTTACATTCCAAGGGGAAAATGAAGATACGGAAAAAGGTTCTTTTCCCTCATGGATGGCCCAAAGTGGGAACCAGAAAATACCTGAGTTCTTTTCACAACTCTGATAGTGACTACTGATGGCTCAATCATGCAACCCTATTTCACATCTCCACAGGTCCTCAGGTGGTCAAGTGGGGCAGGCTAGTTTTATAATGTTAAAAAGCCCGCAGGTAATCTTGTGCAGCCCCACAGAGAATGAGTTAACCAAGTTCCTTATCTTTGGCTAGAATATGTAAACTCTGGCTCAAAAACCTCTGGATCTTCGGAATAAAATTGGTTTCTCCTTTCCAGCCCATAATGTCTGGAAGGTAAAAGAGATGTACACCCAGAAATAACACAGGCATCTAAATTCTCCCTTCATTACACTCGGCCTCCATCCTAAAGCCTGCACTGACTTGCAGCAACGCCCCCAAAAGCACCAACACCAGTCCTCCTGCTAAGTGAAGCCACCTACTTAGGTGTGAACCTTTCCCTTCTCTCCAGGGCAGGTGAACGTCTTTGGAGACCTCAAGCTCACAGCATTCAGAACAGGCCAGAGAAGCAATCCTCTCTGAAAGGGCTACAATGGGGGTGCTATAGCAGCTGATGGTCCCACTTGGGTGAAGTGTAAGCTGTCAGAGTGGTGCCCAAGGGTTCCATTGCACACGAGGTCCCTTACGTGTACTCCATGTCCTGACACCTCCTGTTGGCCTGCACCACTTCCTCCTCCTCCTGCCAGATGTGGGCCTCCAGTGAGCTCTCGCCATAGCTGCCATTCCTTGAGTGGTTGATGATGGTGGTGTCCCTGGGAACACAGGACATGCACTGGATCACAGGAGCCTTCTTGCTTATTTTCAACACAGACACAGAATGGACAAGCTGGTGTTCACGTTGGAACAGAGATTTTCTCTTTACCTTCACCTGGATCTTAAAAGCCTCCTGTCTCCACTTCCTCGCTCACTTAGCAATTTCATCAAATCCAACAAAATATGCAAATGCTCATGAACAGGCAACCAAAGGGTGCACGCTAACAAAATCCACAAACTCCTTCACCCAGTTTTCCTTTCTTAAATCCTGGCCAGTTCGCCTCCTGAACTCGAAAGAAGTAAGAAAGTGTCTAGGGAAAGCAAAATAGAATTCAACATCAAATTTGTCTGACCCTTCTACTAATCTATGTGATAGGTTATAAATATATAGATGGGACACGTATGGATTTCATCTACTGGCACGGGGATATTTTATCATTATATTTACTGGTGTTTCTATGTTTGGACTTTTCATACTCATCTCAATCTTCCAATCAGAGTTAAAGTTCCACCTGTATGTATCATCTACACAGCAGTATTTAGGTATTTTACAGTAAAAGCAAATGGATTCAGTAATGATAGATGCTGAGATTGATCTTCTTGGGCAGAGAGGCCCCATACTGAATTCTCTCTTCCTGTCTCTATGCTGCTTCCCTTCTTGTTTTATGGGCTCTTGCCTAGGATTCAGGTCAGTTCAAAGTAACAAATATACAGGGTACCAGGGAAGAAAGATGAAGATGACAGACACATGGTACTGAAAGTTCAGTTGAGGTGGGCAGAGAGAACACAAGGACAAGATGTAGGTAAATGAAAAAGCAGTTTATCTGAAAGCAGGTGTCTGCAAAGAGCCGGTCAAAGATAACTATTCCTGGGCTGGGGTTGTGGCTCAGTGGTAGGGCACTTGCCTAGCAGGTGTGAGGCACTGGGCTTGATTCTCAGCACTGTATATAAATAAATAAATAAATAAAGGTCCATTGACAACTAAAAAAATTTTTTTCAAATGATAACTATTCCTACCACTAATTTTGTTAATTTAATCTCTCCAAATTACGTGATAAGCAAAAATATAATGAGCCATTTTTGTGATATATCTTAAGATACACAATAATGCCTGATTATGTGAATACTAAATTCATAAGAAATAATCCAACTAAATATTTCACATCTCTTTAACTTCATATTCCAAGGCTACAATCATATTGAAAACCTTAAAGCTTTTTCTAGATTATGCAAAAACAGCAAGACAACAACAAAACAACAACAACAACAACAAAACAGAGGCCCCTTTTTCACAAGAGCTATCAATGAATGAGCATTATTTCATGCAGGACTGGGCAGAGCATGGTACACGAGGTCTCTCTCATGTAGTTCTTATAATGTGTGTGGCAGGTATTAGTAGTCCCCAATGTACAGATGAAACCAGGGCCAGATGACTTTTCCAAGAACACCCAATTAGTGAATGGTGGACACTGATTCAAATTCAGAGAGTAATAACTCCCATGTCCATGTCCATTCTACTACACTTCTGGAAATTTCATTTGCCTTTATGAAGCAGGCTTCAGCAAAGATACACATAAAGAGGGCACATATGTAGAATGTGCCTCAAAAAATGCAAACTATGACTGAAAATATATCACAAAAGCAAATAATAAGGCAAAAATGTTTTAAACATACTTACAAAGTTATAAAATCACTCTATAGTGCACAAAATTCATCAATATAGGAATTAGCGACTAGAAACATTTTCAACCAATTGACTTTTGGAGAACTCACATAGAACCACAAATTTAAAAATTCTTGCTTATACTGACAAGTAAGGACAGCAGGCACAATTAGATGAAAACAACATTGAAGGTAAACAATGCATTGCTTTGAAATTCATAAAAAGTTTCAAAACCTTCTCCACATGTGGAAAATAAGTTAAGCCACTAACAATCCTGATCAGTGGCAGCAAGATGCATAAAGATGACAAAATCAGTTGATTTATAAAAATTATATTCTTTGTTTAAAGATCACTGCTTATAAATGTAACCCATGTACCAGTGGCTGAAAAGCCACAAAACTAATAGCTGGAAATAATAATTTTTACCAATTTATCTGTAACAATTCAGCAACTAGACGTGAGCTTAGAATTTCAACCTTTCTCAAAAATGCTTTATTTTTCTCCCCACCCCACTGCACCACCTTGTTATCAACAGAAAGGCAACACTGACATTTCAGAGATTTTCTATGAAAAGAACATTAAAACTGGAGTAAATATCTGCACATCTCTGAATCCAGCCCCCTCACCCTTGTTCTGACTGTGGGAAGGGGTAGGCTACAAAGGGGAGGGCAGTTTCCCACAGAATTATCAGATGCTTCAAGAGGTTATGTGGAAATAAACAAGGGGGAGGAGAAGGGAGGGATGGTAGAAAGGGACTCCAATCCTCCAAACAGGGCAAAGAACAAAAAGACTGGGAAAAATCCCACAGAACTACCATTCATAGCCATTTCCTCCTGTATGAAGGCTAGTGAACAACTCTGGGCCTAGAATCTGTGAGAGGGTCTGTGTGGTTCTTCTTATGTACTCCTCCCTGTGCCCATCACAGGTTCTATTTATCCACCACTTCTGATTGTATGGTCCAGTTCCAATCATCCCCTTAGGACCCAAGATCCCAAACAGACTCTAATCTGAA
Organism: Urocitellus parryii; assembly: GCF_045843805.1. Taxonomy (NCBI): domain Eukaryota; kingdom Metazoa; phylum Chordata; class Mammalia; order Rodentia; family Sciuridae; genus Urocitellus; species Urocitellus parryii. The sequence continues at coordinate 84,292,264 of NC_135534.1, read as the reverse complement.
AACTTAATAGAAGTTGAAACAATAATAATACATGAAGGGCCCTTTGTCATCTCTCCAGGGTGACACAGGTACACTGCTATGGGCACTTTAACATCCTCAGTTAGAGGAATGTGTTCCCTGCTCTTACCAGTCCAGAATTATAATTTCCATTTCTCACATGAGATCAGAAACCCTCAAAAGGCTTGTCCCAGATCTTATACCCTCAATCAGCAATAAATGGAAAGGTCTTGAATACAGATCTCCTGCCTCCCTGTGCAGAAATCTTTCCTCTTAAACCCACACAGAGAAAGCAAACTCCTAGGGACATCATTGACAGTGATACATGTGTGTTTTTTTTTTTTTTTTTTTTTAAAAAAGGCCAAATTTGGGCTAAGGTTATGGCTCAGTGGTAGAGTGCTTGCCTAGGCACTGGGTTTGATTCTCAGGACCTCATATAAATAAATAAAATAAAGGTCCATCAACAACTAAAAAATCATTTTAAAAAAAGGCCAAATTTCTAAGTGTATGATGTTCTGTTCTCATACCTAGGACAGAAAGGTAGTTACCAGCTTAAAAAAGAAAGAAAGAAAGAAAGAAAGCTGGGGGCTGGGGGTTGTGGCTCAGCAGTAAAGTGCTCACTTAGCATGTGTGAGGCCCTGGGTTTGATCCTCAGCACCACATAAAAATAAATAAATAAATAAAAAATTTCAAAAAGGTTAAAAAAAAAAAAACCCAAACCCCAAAAAGCTGAAAATAAAAATCTTCCAGGGCTGGGGATGTGGCTCAAGCGGTAGCGCGCTCGCCTGGCATGCGTGCGGCCCGGGTTTGATCCTCAGCACCACATACCAACAAAGATGTTGTGTCTGCCGAGAACTAAAAAATAAATATTAAAAATTCTCTCTCTCTATCTCTCTCCTCCCTCACTCTCTCTTTAAAAAAAAAAAATCTTCCAATTATGTAAAAATCAACAAATGTTTTGGAGGGCTTCACTATTGCCACCTATAGAGTATGGAGACTGGGCTGGAAAACATGACTTCCCTCCAACTTTCACCCCACAACTTTGGAGCATTCATATCTTCTCAGGTTGTCTATTTCCACTCCCAGAGTCTCACTTGGATGAACACTCTAGGTGGTTTTCCCTCAAAGCAAGGACATACAGAAGCAACATATACATGGTAGAAAATGATTTCAAAGTGGTCATTTTCCACGAGTCTGCAGGTTTTCCCAGGTGCAGAATGCTGGGGTGCCCAGTGGAGACACCTAGCCCATGAGATGGCAATCTTTGCTTTCTCTGCTTTCTCCAGTCCCAGGAGCTAACATCTGAGCATGCTACCAGGGATATTTCTTTACTTATTGATGAATCTGAGAGCCCATAAACAGCTTATATAAAATAACCCCTCCATCGACACAGGCTTTCCTATACTCATTAGAGAAGAAATAAGTTTTTATCTCAATGCAATGAGGAGCTGACTACATAACTGGGTTTTACCATTCCAAGCAGAACAATAGCTCTCATTTTCTAAGAGGTCTGGTTTTCTGAATGTTGCTTTGAGATTGAAGGTTCCCCTCCAAATGTACTGACCCTACATTTTGGTGAACTAAATTGACTTCTGGGAAAAAAGTAAACTGAGTGAAAGGTAGTGAAGGGCCTGACCAGCCCAAGCAAAGCCTCTCAGTATGGGCAGTCATTAGGACTGCAGCTAAGGCCCAGCAGTCCAAGAGCAATGGGCACTGCCTTGCTCATTTGGTGAACAGTCTTTGTGAGTGGTTTTTGTGGATTATGACATATTTTGAGCTAATTTTAAAGGAAGACAAAGACTTCATACCTACAGAGAGAAAGTAAAACAACAGAGGTAAACACTGAACAGCAGAAAAGGATTTTGAACTACATGAATCAGGTTTTAGGTCAGAAAGATCTCCATGTGACCAAGGTCCTCTACTACCTACCAGCACAATATGGAACCCACCACTGGGCCTCTCGTAGCCTTGATCCTTCCTTCACTTGTAAAATGAGGATAGGAATACTACCTGCTCTCAGGGTCAACACGAGGATTATATGTTCTCCTCTGGCTCATGATACAGACCCAGTATTAAAAAGAATCACAAATACACTTTCCCAACATCATTCTTAAAGATCACATAGTATCCCAATGTGTGGGTGCACTTCATATTATTAAATTAATCTCTTCTTGTTGGATTCTAGGCTGTTTGAAATGTGTTAGTATTTTCAGCCACACTGGGATAAACACCCTTGGACATGACTCTTTAGGCACTCATGTGATGATTTCCTTAAGACAAATGTCTAGATGAGAATTTTAAAACCAAAGGAAAGGTACACATTGCCAAATTATCCTCCAGGAATGTACACCATTTACTCTCCAATAGCACTGCAGCTTCTAAGAGATTATCTTTAGCTGAGCTTGCTCCCAGGGATGAGCCTCTGGACCACTTTGGATCCTGTTTGTTTTGTTTTGATGTTCTTCCCAGTGGTGCTCTTCTGATGGGCAGAGCACCGCTGTCTCACCTCTCAGCTGCAGCAGTGGCTGCAGCACTCATGGCAAAGTGACGGATGGTGCTCTCCTCCAGGTACTTCTGCTCCCACTTGGTCATGTCAGCCTCCAGGGCCAGGATCCGCTCCTCCTTCTCCCGCACGAGTTCCATGAGGGCCGGAGCATTGTATTCTGGCATGCTGGCTGGCTGGCCATTTCCATGTTTCTGGATAAGCAGAAATAACATTGTGGTGCTCAAAATGGGCTCTAAGGTTGACCACATCAACCCTGTTTACACAGTTACCCACATGAAGCACACACGGTCCTCGAGATCCTGCAGCAATTCACACACAACCCCATCATGCCCATGTTCCCTTCTCTCCAATGTGTACCGCCTGAACTCAGTGGATCCAAACACCATGCCACCTATTATGGTTCAGATGTGAGGTGTCTACCAAAAGCTCACGTGTGAGACAATGCAGGAAGGTTCCAAGGAGAAATGATTGGGTTGTAAGAGTCTTAACCCAATCAGTGATTTAATCCTCTGATAGGGATTAACTGAGTGGTAATTGAAGTGGTCGGATGAGGCTGGAGGAGGTGGGAATTAGAGTGTGGCTTTGGTGTATATATTTGTATCTGGAGAGTGGGGTCTCTCTGCTTCTTGATCACCATGATGTAGTTGCTTCCCTCTGCCACACACTCTGCCATGATGCTCAGCCTCATCTCAAGCCCCAAGAAATAGAGCCGGCCTTCTATGGACTAAGACCTCTGAAACCATGAGCCCTCAAATACACTCTTCCTCCTCTATAGTTGTGCTCCTCAAGGTCCTTTAGCCACAGCAGCGAAAAAGCTGATTAACACACCACCTTACCTCCACAGTCCTCTATCTCATGTAATAGCTATATAATTCTGTAAAACAGACAATATCCCAATTGTACAGAGAGAATAAGCTTCTGAGAGGTTAAATTAATGGTAACATCCTCTCAATCAGTAGTAGAATTGGGATTCAAACTGGAGTCTGGCTCCACAGCTTGGGGACTTTGCATGATAATAGTGGCCTGTCCAAGGCAATGCAGTCAACTTATACCAAATGCAAGAGTAGTGTCCAGGACACTTCTCCACAATTCAAAGAAGTGATTCCAGCTGATTGCTTCCCCTGGGGCTTGAAGACCAAAAGGAAAGGCCAGAAAGCAGGAGTGAGGTGCCCAACATGCCTGCTGTCAGATGCCAGAGTCTCTGGCAGTGGAGGTATAAAGATTTGCCCCGCCAAAGGCCTGAGAATAAGAAGCAAATTAGATAATGCATGTGAAAGCAAGAGATGTCTAATGCAAGACAAGGTCATTTTCTGGCCCTTTCTTTTCATCTGTGTTGGTAAGAGGAAATAAAATGGCTATTACCTGGACTGATCACATTTCAGAATTTTTTTCTCTGAATTCAGGTATGCTATTTCCCTAAAAAGTATGACATGGGAGATGATGGGATTTTCCAGGAAAGTCTAAACTCAAACCAGCAACAGAAATGGCACATCCCAGAGTCTCAGGTTTAGGTGCCCAGTCTGAACATGAGCCAGCTTCCTTTGCACTTGGGAGGAGAATGATTTCATCCCAGCTGTTATACATCCTGGGACATGCATTCCCCTCATGTTTTCCAGTGATCACAAATTTTAAATGTAGAGCTACTTGCAAGGTGAGAAGTACTTAAATGTTTCACCGAGACCCACATAATGTTCTAGATTAAGAAAGGACTCGAATTACCTACAACAGCAGCTGGGTATTGATCTGCACTGATGTAATCTAATCCTAGCAGAGAAGAAAACAAATGTGCCTATGGGATTTTCTATTCAGCTTTTAAAAATTCCAAATATAAATTATCCCAGAAAGAGGCAGCTTGTCAGGGACTGACATTTAAGTAAAAATACAATGAAAGGCACATACCTGTCCTCGCCTGACCTGTATAGGAAATCACTGATCCCATCTGGCCAGGCACCCGGACTCAGGCAGGAGGACAGATGAATCAGTCCACCAGATGAGAAGCTCCTCTATTTTTAGAAATTTTCCAAGAAAGAGCTCCCACGGCCTCAGTAAGCTGCCATCTATGCTTGTCAGTTTCTATCTACATCTTTTCTGTTACCATCTCAGCTGGCTTGTTTTTGCAGAATCCTTTTGACCTCACATGAGATAATGACAAACTCTTCACAGGCCCCCTAATTTGGGTCATCAAGTTATGTAATTAATACACAAGTTTCAGCCTTCAAGAGTACAGAGAGCATGGGCTAATGAGTAAGTATGCTAGTTAGAAAATCAAAATGAGGGTCAGGCAGGACAGCTTCTGACACCCACTTACTTAGCTAGTCCACATATATGTACTGCATAAATACCATGTGCCAGGGATACAACAGTGAACAATGCAGGCAAAATCTCTGCCCTCGATGAGCTCACATCAAAGAATGTCTCAATGAGCTACATGACCTTGGGCTGGCCCCTTAACTTCCCTGGGTCTCATTTCTCACTTTCAGAACAATCCCACCTTCTCTCATAAGATCCAACAGGACTACTGTGAAAGAAGTGAAAATTACATAGAGTTCTGTGTTTAAAAAAAAAAGATGAAATTGAAAGCTCTTAAAATATATAAATTTTTCCCCTCCCTATTTTTAAAAAACTTATTTATCTTTCATCTCCCTCACAGTTTCTATTGATATTAAAGTACTATGTCACCTCCGTGGTAGAGGAGATATGACCTATAATGACAAGATCAGTTGAGTTTCTTTATAGGCTAGTCCTAACCTTTCTTTCTCTCCCTGACTCTTCAATCAGCCTTACTTCTGTTTGTCACTCTTTCCCCCCCACCCCCAGTGGAAAAGTTGGGTAAGTGGAGAATTTGACAGAGGATACCAAGAATGCCCTAAGCCTTCAAATGACACTGAAGGTAATGATGTTAACATAAACGCAGCACTGAGAGTTTGCCTTTTCTAACCAATTGCTAAAGAAGCGCTTTTGTGCAGATTTTCTCAATTGTTGTTACAAGCATGAGCTAAGTATAATCAGTTTTCCTCACTTTATAGACAAGGTAGTTGAGGGGGCCAGGTGGACAGACTCAGCTGCATCCCAGTGTTAGTCTAAGGACAAAGCCCTTGTGTAGGGTGTTGATCCAATAAGTACTCTAAGCCACTCTTCAGAATCATGTCCTGGGGAAAGTGGCCAGACAGAGTGGCTGGTCTTACTGCTTTGCTGAGGGTGGAGATGACCCCAGGCTTTGTTATAGTGTGATTTCCAAAGGGGTGGGATAAATGCCTGATTGCCACAGAGGGTGAAGGAGCATGGTGTGGTGTGGGCTGTGGAAGCTCTCCCAAGGCTGCCCATGTCCGAGTCAAGAAGGGGCAGGCCTATGCTTGGCTGTGTGGGTGAGTGAGGAGGAGGAGATGGGAGAGACCTGGGACACTCTTTCCTGGAAAGGTCACGATGCTCAGATGATCCTGTGTTCCTGAGTGGGCTCCAAGTCATCCCTGCTGGGTGCCAGCAAAACTGCTCCACACTTGTCCAGGGGCTTCAGACCTGAGTGTGACCAGATTCTAACTTTTACAGCATCTGCCACATGGCACTGGAGCAAAACTCAAGAATATTTGGTTGCATTATTTTGTAATATTTTTACCTTTTCTGGTTATATAATAATGTATACTCAATGGTAAAATTAGAAAATAAAGAACTATTAAAAGAAAAAAAATAATGCGTATCTTTTTAACAAGAGGGCAAAGGCAACAGGAAAATCTCAAGTATATTTCATATCACAGGGGATATAATCATACTTCCATTTTAAACAAATCAAACTGCAATATTCTTTATAAAGAAATGTCAAGCATCCATGTTCTGTTCAACTCTAAAGATTGTCTCCTCCTCTCTGGTCTCATGTCAGCCATACACAGCTGCAGATCTATCAGTTCCTGAAGACAACTGAAATGGCAAGCTGAGCCCTTTCCCTGGAGAACCTCAATTCTAACACTGGGGCCCTCTGAGGTGTGCCTAGTCTGTCAGTTGCCTCTGCATATGGAAGGAGGAGGACAGAGGAAAGAATGTGGGTGAGAGAGCATGAGTCTGCACGTGAGCAGTGAACTGTCCTCTGTGGCAATGATGGTATTTTTCACATAATTCCAGATTCACATTTCTTCTTGATTCATCACAAAGATAACAGAGTCTGGTTTCAGAGCACTCAAAAGAAGAGCCAAATTCAGTAACCAAACTGCAGGGTGTGGCTACCACATTAACTGGGAAAGAACATTCTTTTTGACTCTAAATATTGAGATGTGCCCATTTTGTCAGCCAAAGACTTGCCAGGGTCTACTGTACTGGATACTAGAGAAGGCTGCCCTCATGTTGGGGAGGTTCGGATCTCAGTAACTGAACAACAAAGAACAGGCAAAGGGCTTAACTGATGCCAGAATATGTGGCACAGGTTCTAAGTCTCAGAAGACCAGAGAAAGACCTTCTCTTCCTTGCAAGCCATCAACCAGGCAAGGTGGTAGGAAGTCAGGGTGGGTTTCTGGATTTTCTGGGCAATCTTGGTAACACCTTCTTTTCCCAAGTAGACACACCCAGTGGAAACTGCATGGCCTGCCAGGCAAGAGGGTGGAGTGGGCCTGAGCTCATGCTTTCAAGTGTTTTCAAGTGTTTCAATCACAACCACTATGCCCTATCCAGTAGATAATTCCACAGAGCCTGCCTTGCATTTCCCTGATATCCCAATACACCCTTCATCAGCTCTACAAAGGGCTTTGTCCACCATGTTGGCAGAAGATGGACAAGCCTAGTGTCATCTGCAACCAGGAACCTTTGATGAACCTGGACTGGAGCTTTTTTGCAGACTTCTCTCTACTGAAGCACCCATGGACCATGAGCTGGATTGTTCTACTCAGCACTTACTCAGAGGTGAGTTCCACTATCTCCTCTCTGTTGCCAGCAGAGAAGAGGCAGAAGGAATAACTTATGGCCAGTGCCACTTCCTAGGAGGGGTCTTGAGCTCCTTCTCCTGAAGATTCGATGATCACCATGTTCTATGATTCTAGTCCCTTACTAGTGGTTTCAGCTGTACCATGGATTCTGCTCCTACACCACACTAGCAGCCTTCAGCCTGGCCACCATCTGTGCTCTAGATGGTTCTGTCCCTGATCTTCTGTGTCACATTCACCTCCAACTTAAAAACCTCAGAGGTGTTGACTCTCTTTTAATTACAGGAACAAGACCAATCCCGACAGTTGACCCAAGGCTTTCTGCAATGGAGCCATGCTCCTCGCCGTGATCTCACTGGGCATTGCCTGCTCACAGCAGCACCAGTCTTACCATGATGTTTCACGACCCTCTCCTTCACATATCCTCCTCTTCCTCTACCTCCATGTTATTGCCCCTGAATTCCCCAAACCTTACCTTTCAAAGTCCAGCTCACATCTCCTCTTTTCTGAAGGTATTTAAAGGCAAATTCCATCCTCCCCCTAGACCCAAGTCAGTGACCCCTTTTTTCCTCTCTGTGTTCCTCCACAGTGAGTAGCCCACCTGACTCCCTCGCTGCACTCAGGGCAGACTGCAGTGGCTGGCTCACAGGGGCCTCCATCCTCTGGACAAGAATCTAATTCACCTGCTGCTCAAGCCTGTCCCTCACCTGCTGGGTCCTCAGTGCATCCAGCTCTCTCTCCAGCCAGGTCCGCAGCCTGCGCTCCATCTGCTCTCGCTTCTCACACGCGGATTGCAGCTGGGTCAGGGCCTGCTGCAGCTTCTCAACTTTCTCCACATACGCTTGCTTCTCTCGAAGCTGAGTGCAGAAGAGCAAAGAAAGCACAGAATTGAGACCCGTCATTCTCAATGGTGAGGCGGGGGAAGGGTCGGACTACCTGGAGATCCTATTTAAACCACAGCTGTGTGCACCTCTTCTTCCTGTCCCCCAGGGCTGCTGGTGACAGAAAAAGTTCACACAAAGGTCATCAGTTACACCTGGAGTGGCTAAGAAGTTTGAAACGGAAGACCCTCCAGGATACCTGCATTTGATAATTTGTTCAGTTTTGAGCTCAATGTTTGATCATTGCTTACATTAATTATAGCAATGGAAATGAGGTTGAGAAAAAGTTTTTAATATCAAGAAGAAAGGCTTATTCTGTAATGTCAAAACTTGTATACAACATCATCACAACTGTTTTTCCATGAAAAAAGACTGGGAGGAAATATGTAAAGCATTAACCATGTTCATCTGTGTGTCAGAATAGTAATTTCTGTGTATGAGAATTCTGTATGGAAAGTAAAGACTTTATATTATTTCATTACTTTTCTATAATATAAATTATTTTATAATGAGGGAAGTGTGTATGTATACATGCATGTATATCCATTTGAGTATAAACATTTTTTTATTATAGATATTTATGGAGTAACTTTCACCTGAAGATTTCAGAGTCCTTTAGAGCTGAGAAGTTAACAGCTCTGAAGAGATAGGAAGGGCATAATGAACACTCAACACAATGGCTGAGGAAATGGAAATTAAGGTTGAAATGATTTATGTCAACTTCACATCAGGCATGGACTTAGGATCATGACAACAACTTCAAAATTTTACCCTCAGACTCTGTTTTTTTTCCATTTGGGAGTCTGGCTTGTGTTCATAAATCCAGGCACATTTTTAGATTTCTGGGAACTGGCTGATGCCAAAAATCAGGCTGAGGCATTTACTTGATCTGGTCTCAGGTGGGAGACACCAGATCCAATTTCCTGTCATTCTGCACCTGGGTGTGCTGATGTCCTGCAGGCAATTCAATCCTGAGCTCCAGGAGAGACCAGGCTGAAAAGCTAGGATGTGTTAGTGACTTTGCAGCTTGCTTGTTTCTGACTGAGTGGGCAGCAATGCTGTATGCTACACCTATACCCCGACCTCTTGGAAGTCACTGGAAGAAAATGGAGGCATTTCCAACCTTACAAAGAGGGACAGAAACTTGAAAGGTTTTTCTACTTCTCTTTTGGGGGTTCAGTTCTTATCTGAACCCTTTCATTCATTGTGCTTTTGAACATCTCATTCAATTTAGTAGACTTCTGAGAACCTAATAAGCACTGTTTTTGTGCTTTTTAGAAGCCTCAGTGGATTCAATATTTTATGTACCGTTCATTTGTACATTTTCCACTACACACAGTTTCCTGAGTATGTAGTCAACAGAATACAAGCCAGCCCGAGATTTGTCTGTTTTGGTCCCTGCTGGCCAATGAGCAGTGTGTCCTAATGTGTATTTGTTGAATAAATGAATGAATATTATCCCTAAGCAACTGCAGGAATGAACTGTCTCCTTTGCTTTTTATCACCCTTAAATCTAGCAGGAATACATTATGATGAGAAGCATCTGTAACAGTGATGATAAGAGCCAACATTTTTAGAGCACTACCCACATCAAGCATGGTGTGTTATGGAGTATCTCATTTAATCCTCCCAAAGGTAATAGGAGGTACAGTCCTTTATTATCCCCATTTGAGAGATGAGAAAACCCAGTTCGAAGAAGCTGAGTGACCTGCTCAAGGCCAAACACTTGGTATGTCCTGGGGCTCACATCTCACCTCCACACCTGGCTCTACAGTCTACTTTCAACCACCACAGTAAGCTAGTGTAGGCATGTGCACTGAATTAAGACCTTTCGAAAGAAACTTCAATAAGAACAAGCAGTGAGGCTGGAAGTTAGACACATGAGACGCCACTAAGCAAGGATGTTTCATAAAAACCATGACAAGAAGAAACCCTAATGGCGATTGTAAAGAGCCTGTCTTCAAGGATCCCACAGCCAGCTTTCACTTGAACAGTACAACAATTTAAAAGATTATGATTGTCCTCAGCTTCACACACAAAGACAGAGCCACAGGAAGTGATTTCAGTGATGACAATAATAAGTCCAGGCCTCCCTTCCTCAGAACAGACCTCCTGTCCTTTAAGGGTTCAGGTCATTTTCTGTGGTGACAAGCGAAATACTCAGCTGCTGCTCGGGATCCTCCCGCTAATATTAGAATCACAGTCCCTACACCGGGTTTCTGAGGCTTCTACTGGGCAAGGCCCTTGTTTACCGAAATCCCTTCTCTCCAGCTGCATTCCCTTCAAGTATGGAGGTTTGCGGGGACATCTGAGTTACCTGGCCCCAGGTAACATTTTCTGAAAGGAAAACTTTTTTTTTTCTTTTTTTCAACAATCCACAGTTGCACAGTTGTTGTTTGTATGCCAAAGCATCCAGCTAAGTACTGACGTAGACTGTTTCAGTTAAACCTCTTGCTGACACAGCACGTTTGCCTCCCAGGAGGGAATCTGCTCAGGTCATCTCCACAGCACAGGGGTGCCTGTGTCCCCCAGGGAGCTGGATGGTGCCGGCACAGGCCCCTGGCTGCCTGGATGCACCTCCCTTCCTCTCTTGCCTTGACCTCACAGCCAGGCTCCTCTGGCTTGAACCTCAGAAATGGTTATTCTGACTGCTCTGTTAGGCTTAAAGGGAAAGTGCACATCACAAAAGTTAAGCTGAAGGGTGATTTCATCAGACTCTACTAAATCCGGTGTTTGAGTGGGATCCAAATTTCCTGGACTAGGAGCTGGAGGTACTGTGTGGGTCAAGACAACCTCTGGAAATTAGAAACACATCTACAGGATACCACCCCACACTGCTCCACCAGAAGGCTTTTGCCTTTTTCTATGTAATCGGGAGCCTAAAGACACAGGGACTGAACTACTTTCCAAAAATCGTTAGTCCCTTCTCTGCATAGGCACCAGTGGTTTCCTGTCCTTATATTTATTGCCAGCTCTGGACACTTGCCTACCAGTGGGCTGCAGGCAGGGCCTAAGGCTGTGAGCTCTTTGCTGATGGTATTCTTGTGTGCCTTTCATACTCTGCCTGGCTCTGGGGTGGATAAACGCTGCTTTTATTCATTTATATTTGGGAGGTTTCCCACATCCCTCCCCGGTCTCAACTCCTTGGATCTGGATCTGGTTAAAGTAAGCAGGGGTAGGAAAAGGAAGGGGAGGCCCTCAGGGCTCTGCCTCCCTCCTCCCTGACCCAATCACCCTCCAGCTTGGTCTCACCTCCTCTTCCAGCTTGATGACTCTGGCCTGAGCATTGCTCAAAGCCTGGTCCAAGATCTCAATGTGTCTCCGATGGTCCTCACTCGCAGTGCGCACAGCTGCTAACTCCATCTCTAACTTCTCCTTTTCCTTTAAGAACTCTTTGTCTAGAAGGAGACAAGAACAAAACCACCTCTATCAAAAAAAGCTGTCTCTGGGCTCACGGCCAGTCTACATCTGGCAAGGATTAAAAATAAAAACGCATGCAAACGGTAAAGGATTGAATTACCACTATTGCTCTCTCTTAATAGTGGTATGTAAGGTGAGGACTTTCTCAAAAACCACTATTAACTCCAGAGACATTCCAGACTGCAGTTAAGAACTAGCCACCCCATGCTCTCCATAACTCACTTCCCTAGAACATTGACTTCAGTGCTTCAAACATATCAATCAAATCAACCTTGTACCCACTATCTCATTTTATGCCCCACCTCCTCTGCCTCCATTTTCCAAGTCTGTAAAAGTAATGATATGAATATTGTCATTCACAGGAAAATAAACCAAGGTTTGTTTTGTCTGAGGCCAGACAGTAGAGGGGAGTTTCCAGTCCAGGCCTTAATCTCGAGCTGGATCCTCTTTTCATATGACCTGGCCCCACATTTTCTCCTAGTCCTATTCAAGAGACAAAAGGGACCAATGCTTCACAGTCCTTCAAAGGCAATATAAGTGCCAGTGATTGTGGTTCTCTCTGCATGTGGAAGCCAGGCTGGGGTGTCCTCAGTTCCTCTCTCCACCTCCCTCTACAGACTGCTGTTCTGATTAAGCAGGGGTGTTCACAGAGTCATGGGATGAGCATTTCTTAAGGGAAAATGTGTTTCTTGTTACCAAAGCAATGTATTTTGTTTTTAAAGTAAACTATATGTCATTTATGGTACAGAAAACTCAATGTGAAAGTAAGGGTAAGGAGTGGGTTAAATAGACTACTGTAAACTCTACAACAGAATAGGATGCAGCCATTAAAATTAAATAAGAGAATCTTGGTGACAGAGAAAAACACTTCACCATTGATAAAAGGTGATTACAAAACCACACGCACATACACTATTCCATATTTACAGAAAATAAGATATATCATTGTAAGAGCAATAATCAGAAATTGATTTTGGTGTGCCCATGTCACATCCTAGCAGTCCACCCTGAAGCACATAGAGTCCCAGTCTGGGTGCTACACCAGCATGTTAACAGTGGTTGTACTCACTCATTATTCCCTCCTACATGTAGTCATTCATTCATTTAACAAATAAGTATCAGAAATTAAAGAGAAGCACTGTGGACTCTGAAGCAATAGAAAGAATGCTGCAGTAAAGGAGCAGAAAGATGTGGTTTTGAAGACAGGGCATGAAAATTAAAAAGACTAGAAGGCTACAAACATCAGATAATAAATCACAACTTTAGAGCCAGAAGGGACCATAGGAAACATCAAAATTCAGTTCTATCCCCTTTGCTTTATGGGTATGGAAAGGAAAGCCCACTGGGGTGGAACCAGGTCCAGAATTCGGATCTCCCGATGTCCTACAACGTCCTTCCCGCTGCACTGCCCTCACACTGTGAAATTATGTGGATGGGATCAGAGGGCCATGGAGCAGCTTCTGCTAAATGAGTAAACTTTTAATCTTAAGTAGTGCCTGTGCTTCCTAGAAACAAAATGAGCCCACCAAGATCCTGACCCCAAATAGCACTGCTTTGGGGCTCTTGGTGCTTAATACAGTCACCAACTGCCCTCCTCCTTCCCCTTTCAGTGGCATTTGAAATGCTGCCCATGAAACCTCCTTTCCAATCCAAGGAAAATGGGCATGCAAGAGCCTGAACAAATGGGCCAACAGCTGCCCACCACCCACAGCCCTGAATAGGCCACAGCATTTCATTCTTTCTGTCCAAACTCACTGACATCTGAGCACCAGCTCCATGGTCAGATAATGTTTCAATGGGCAGGGTACCTGCTGGTCTTGTCCAGCCTTGGAGGGCACCCAGGAATTGCTAAGCAGGCACTGCTGGGAATGAACCACTGGATTCCAGGGCCTCTACTTGGTTACTGACCTAAACATAGAAGGTCCTCTCTTTGTTGAGGCTGCTGAGTATACATCAATTTTGATCAGAAGCAGTAAAATGACAGGTGGGACTTATGAACAGGAGCTACAACCAAAATTTCTTGTTCTGAGCAAATTGAGGATTGCAATTATTACCATGACACAATGACAGCTGCCAAGATAGAGTTCTGAATTAAGAAATCCCTGCAACACACACGATTCCAGAATTTGCTGTTTCCTTGCTATGTAGTATCATGGAGTGGTTGAAGAATTGAGTTGAACACCAGGAAGACCTGGATTCAAAGCCCAGGCCCACCACTTCCCAATTATGAGGCCCCAGGCAAGGTAATTGGACCTCTCTGAACCTCAGCTCCCTTATCTCCTTGATGGAAATGACAGCATTTGCATCACAGTGTTGTTGTGACACCTCAGTTAGTGTAGACCAATGTAAAGTGCAAAAGACGTGAATATTTTATATGTTTTATTCTATATTCCCTGGCCTGAAAGAGTGGCTGGCTGAATAATATTGCTGAGTGAGCAAATGAGACTCTCTTATATGCCAAGTTCAATGCCAACTGAACAATAAATTGTAGCTCTTGTTAGCTGTTACGCATTCAGCATCCTGTGATCTCCCATCAGCCGACTATACAGCTGTCCACTCTACCTTTGTCCCACTGTTCATGGAGAAGCCACTGCTCATCAGAGGTTTGTACTGACCATGGACTTCCCCAGTTCACTCCCTGCCCAGGCTCCCTGAACCCCACAGTGTGGTGCCAATATTGATTAAACTCCAAAAGTTCTGGAATACTTTGTAGTACATGGGACAAACCATCTCTGTCCTGAGTTTCATGACTTTAGACTTCATGTTGCAGCTACATCTTTATCGCTCAGACTGGCTCAGAGGTATCTGCCCTCTGATAGGAAATAGTAATCTCAATGATCAAGGTTTAAAAACAATGTCCATGACGACAGTGATAATAACAACAATATCTGCTTGTGTTTGTTGAGTGAGTTCTGTGTTCCAGGAATGGTTACTTATATCATTCACTTTAATTATTCCCTCGATATTTCCTTTATTCTGGGTTGCTGTATGAGGTAGGCACCATTATTATTCCTATCTTCCAGTTGAGGAAAACGTCACTAAGAATGTATAAGTGACTGTCCCCAAGAAGTGATGCTCATCAATGGGGGAGGCAGAATTTGCATTTGTACCTCTCTAATGCATGCTCACAAGGGCTGCCTTTCCTGTCCCACAGACACAGACATGCACTACAGAATCACAGAAGCAGGACACGAGATAAAAGTCATGTCACAAATTGAAGTATGCCATGGTCAGATCATATTTCCCAAAACCCAGCAATTACATTCATATGCAGAACCATTTACACACATTAATTAATTAAGCACTGCATGGAGGCAACACAGAATATGGTTAAAAGCTGGAGTCTAGACTTAGGCCACTTAGGTTCTTATCCAGCTCTACCACCTATGGTTTTGTGACTTTCAAAGTAAGTGAATCTCTATGTGCCCCATTTTCCTTACTTTTTTGGGGGGTGGGGTACCAGGTATTAATCTCAGGGGCATTTGACCACTGAGCCACATCCCCAGTCCTATTTTGTATTTATTTAGAGACAGGGTCTCACCGAGTTGCTTAGCGCCTCGCTTTTGCTGAGGCTGGCTTTGAACTTGCGATCCTCCTGCTTCAGCTTCCCAAGCTGCTGGGATTACAGGCATGCACCACCACGTCCAGCTACATTTTCCTTACTTTTAAAGTCAGGTACACAATAGTACTTACTTCAAAAGGGATAATTAAGTACCCAATAAATGTCAACTAGGATAACAATTTGGTTATTATTGCTGTACCAGGAAATGTGACATATTCTGGGGCTATAAGGTGAGTAAGAGGTGCATTCTGTTCTCAAACAGGCAGGAAGAGGCCAGGACATGGAAAAGTGCTGTGACAAGTTGCTCTAATAGATGCATGCAGAGGGTGCTATGAGGAGAGAGAGGAGGTCTAGCTAGGCCTGGGGCAAGGAAAGGGAGCCACAGGTGGGGCAGCTGGGTTTCCTGAGTCTTTCAAGACATGAGGACTCTGAGGTGTATAAGATTTTCTCAAAAGTCATCCTTTGGGAGAAGACAGGAGTGAGTCCCCCAGCTCCTAGGAAGGGTCACTGAGTGTTTTTTTTCTTTTCCTTTTTTTGAAGGGTCCTTCAGTTTATTACTATGTAAGTCCAATGGGATGGATCTCAAAAAAGGCCAGACTTGCTGTGAATTTTTGGTCAGGCTCCAACGTATATACTGAGAATTCCTAGAACAGGCAAGTTGACACAAGGGAATTCGTGCCCAGAATGGTCTGTTTGCTCAGTGGATACGAATTACCCAGAACGGTGTGGAGCGGGGTTGTTTAGCCTGATGGCTCTGGGCCCACTGCACAGAGGATGTCTGCTTGTACACTGTTTACTCTCGAAACCACAGCGATGGCACAGGCTCCGAGGCCAGGCCAGCCTGGTTGGATCCTGGCACCTTCGCATACCAGTTGACTCTGGACATGTGACTTCACCTCTCTGAGACTCCATCTCCTCCAAGCAAATTAGGGAGCGAGCGCAGGACTGTTGGGAGGCATAAGAGGGCTATCAGTGAAATGCTTACCAGAGGACCTGGCCCATAGCGGGTACCTGATAAATAATAACAAGAGCTAACGTATATTCCTGGAAACTTACCAGCAGAACCTTCTCTAATCCCCTATCAGTCCCATTTGACAAAGGAGAAACTTGAAGCAAAACTAACTGTGATACTGCTCCAAGGTCAGTGGCCCCACTTGTAGCTCTCACTTGAGGAAAGAGCAGAAGTGAATGGAAACCAGAACTGGGCCCCCTAATGTGAGGATGCTCCCTCTCCATCCTACCCTCTCTTTGCCAGTTCAAAGTGGACAGGCTGCTGACACTGTTTCTGTGACCTCTAGTTGGGCACTGAGCTCCAGTGTGGCTAGATGACACAGGCTCATCTAGATGACAGGACGGTGGACTCTAGTAAATTCTGTTGAGAAATGCTGAGGGTGGGGTCTGCCTGGGGGTGGGCTGTGCTGCCATCTTCTAATTCAGTCGCCAATTATGCTTGGGAATCATGAAGGCAGCAAAGCTGTAACCTGGCCCTTCTAAAGAAAGAATGAATTTCCGAGCTTTTCTAATAATAATGAGTTTTGATGCACTTTTTCTTATGGGCCAGAGAGCCGAGGGGTAGAGGAGTCCAGCTGCTGCCACTCTGACCCAGGGGTGACCTAAGAGATTGATGTTTTTCTCTCTCTTTGCTTCTCTCATCTGGAGCCAAGTCTGACCGTTGATTGGATTTGAGGGGGACAGGGTTGGATCTATTCTGGAGTATACGTGTGTGTGTGGGGGGGGGGGGGGCGGCATAAAAACAGACCAAGCTAATTCTGTTGCAAATCTCAAATATTTCCCATAATGATAGTCTGTTCAAGCATCTGGTTCTGGAGAGTCAGGTATCTCCCTGGCATTTCTTGGGGAAGGTTCTTATTGCTTTGGATGTAGGAGAAGCAGATGGTAGTGACAGAGTTAAAGGAAGAGGAGGTGGGCACAATTCAACAAACCTTTTCCTGAGATGCCACTGACTAGAAATCTTGTTCTGACTGATGAGACTGACTTTGGGGTCCTGTCTCTTGAGACTCACCGAGTGAAGTGAGCTTAGACAGAAGAGGCCATAGACAAAGAGGAAGCAAGGTGGAGAGGCTGAGGAGAGACATGGCAGTGTCCAGACCCTCCTGTGCATAATGGCAGTGGAGTTCACTGGGAGAAGGCCTTCCAGAGGCAAAGGCTTCCTAATTTGGGTTCTCTCTAGAGTAGACAACTTTCATGGTATCTCCCCAGCCAATGCCCCATTCCAAAGAGCTATCCACTGCAATCCTCCTTCTGCAGGGTAAGTTCTGGCAGGAAGCCACATCCACAGCATAAAGCCCTTCCCATCTATCTCTACCTATCGCTCCCATCTGATAGCTGATCCAACCTGCAGGGCCACTGCAGAGATAGTCCAACCAGTCTCTCATTTGGAAATTTGTAAGTGGGAGCTTGGGAGAAGTGGTAATAGCATGGGCAACCTAGCTGTTTCTCTCTGGGTAAAAACAGAGAAAGCCACACTAAAGGGAATGAAGGATCATGCAGATGTATACAGAAAGGTGGATGAGGGTCTATGTGAGGAGAGCAGGAAACACATTCTTACAGTCAGACTCCTAAGTGCAGGCTGCGACTTGATTCTCATAGGCTCCTAGCCCTGGGGAGGCCTGCCTACATGTCCTGCCTGTGAGCGCCATTACACACTTATATAAACTTAAAACACAGTCCTCTTATTTGGGCTTAGGCTGGCTCGAGCAGATTTTTCTTTTTAAAATCTGCTGATAAAGATTCTCCGGTAAAACCTGTCTTCGACCTTGAGCCATCCCTGTACTCCAGTGCAGGTTGCCTTATTGCAGCAGGCAATGGACATACAGGTTATGGGTGGCAGCTAAGTAGGTTTATTGACAGCCACAGGAACGCTCCAGTGAAGGCTAGCTTTAAATGGTTGGAAGAGTAAACTGTTTTTAAATGAACTCTGTAATAGGAAAATTAAAAGCAGGAGATAAAAAAAAAAAAAAACTGTATTCTACAAAGCCCTGGGAAAGACGGGGGAAGGAAGGGAGAGAAGGTAATGTCCGGCTGCTATGATCTAGACATGGTTTGAGTCTGACCCCTACAGATTCATGTGCTAGAGTCCTGGTCCTCAGGATGGCAGTGTTAGGATGGTAATATCCTTAAGAGGTGAGCCTCGCAGAATATAATTAAGTCATAGAGGTACTGCCCTCTTGAGATGTGTTTTTGCTCTCATAGGCTTTGAGAAAGGAGGTTGTTATAAGTGATTCTAGAACCTTCCTGAGTCTCTTTTGCTTCCTGTCTCACCGTGTCCTGCATACTTTCCCACCTCTTGATGCTGATAAGGTTGTGGTAGCCCTCCCCAGAGGCTGGATAGATGGAATCTCTTGATCTTGAACCTTCAACCATAGAAGCGTGAGCTAAATAAACCTCTTTTCTGCATAAAGTATCAAGCTTCAGTCATTTTGTTATATCAACAGCAAACAGACTAACAAGAAGGAAGGAAGGCAGCTCTGAAGATTGGACTCCCTCTCACCTGAAATCCCTTCAGCTTCTGTTGTTTTACATAGTAGGTTTCCTTTCTTTTGAACAAGAGTTCTGAATTTGAAAGCCACCATTCAGACATTAGAAGAGAGACAAAAATTTGTGGAAACAGCTATTGCTAACATGTAGAGAAAAAACAAATCTTTTGGAGAGATGGTTCAACTTGGGAAACTGAGAAGCCTGAAGTGTAAAGGATTTAGTCAAAATTTGTTTTCCATGTTCAAAAGAAATATAGAACTTTCCTCTTACTATGGCAGCAAAATTCCTCTAAACTATAAATTAGCTTTCAAGGCCCATCTTAACGGCTACAGGCTTCTTCACTCCCTCTTTTTTCTTGGGGTAGAAGTTGTTCTTTAATGAGTTCTTACTATATTCTGTCTTGATTCCAGGTCCAGTGATGGCTGCCTGTCTGTCTTAGCCTTTCTACTGGGCTTATTTCACGGGGGACTGAGCCTACTTCATCATGCATCTAAACCCTTCTGTCTTCATAGTATTTTAAAAATATAGGACAGCTGAAGTGTTTTATATGTGAATAAATATGACAAGTTTAGGCAACAGTTTTTGGTACATGATCAAATTCTAACTTTAAAATGAAAATTTTCAATGATATGATCATTTTCAGATATTTATCATGGAAAGTAACAAAACTTAACTACAAAATCATCTATTGATCTAACGTCATTATGTACTTATTATATTTTTGTTAATTTCTGTAATTACCTATTGATTTTTTATATTCTGGCTCCAAAATGAATTTAAAGTTATCTCAGGTATAATTTGGTAAAATATTTTTGGACTACCTACAAAAGATCTCTTAAACATAATTTTTCTACTTTAGCTATTCTTGCATTAAAATGTTACATTGTAATTCTAGAAGTTGAACTTAAACATTCGACATTTATCTGCCTAAAAATATTTTATTTAAAATTTATTATATTTCTATAATAGATACAAATTTATTATATTTGCAAACTTGCTTGACTGAATATACACCCGTTTATCCAGCTCAGCTTTCAAATGTACTCTTACCCTTCCATCTTAATTTGTTTTACTTGAAATTAAAATGTACTGCTGCTTTTCTATGTCTACTGATAGCACATTACAAATTAGACAATGAATAAATAATGCCACAGGAATGTAACATACCTAGTGCATTTGGTTTTTTACTATGTACGTATCCATGAATCAGCCTGAAGACTTAAGATTTCTATAATCACAACAGAATACAAGTCCTTTTTTGTCTGATAAACAACACCCAATTTTATTACCAGGTATGACCAAGTAAGATCCTACCAGACACTGAGGCTCTCATGAAGAAAACAACCATAAAACCTGGACATCATGTAAACAACAGTGATCTGAAGACACAGAAATGTGAACACAAGCAGACAGATTCCAGAGGGCGGGCAGTTCACTTGGTGAGGAGAGGAAGCACCATATGAGCTACATAGGTTCTATATGGTCGTTGCTTGGTATTGTGGGGCACTGATTGCAGGACCCATGATGATGCTAACATCTATAGATGTCCCTTCTGTAAAATAGCAAAGTAATTGCATATAACCCATGCACATCCTCCTCTACATTTTAAATCATCTCTAGATCACTTATAATACCTAGTACCATGCAAATGCTACATAAACAGCTGTTACACAGTAGTGTTTAAGGAATAATGAAAAGAAAAACATCTGCACATGTTCACTAAAAATGCATATTTTTCCAAATATTTACAGTCCATGGATGTGGAATTCACAGAGTGCCAACTAAATCTTAATTATGCCAGTTATTAGATTTCTTCAAACTGTATGCTTTAAACAGTTAAATTTTATGATATGTAAACAATACCTAAAATATATATAAAATATCTGTATGTAATAAAATGTGCATGTGTGTACTTGTTTAAATTATTATATGTTATATATTAAATTATTTATATTTGTTGTTGTTTGTTTTTTGGTGGTGCTGAAGTTTGAACCTAGAGCCTCAAGCTACACTTCCAGCCCTATTTTTAAAATGGTCCCTCTGGGGGCTGGGGTGGTGGATCAGTGATAGTGCATTTGCTTAGCATGTGTGAGGCACTGGGTTCGATCCCCAGCATCACATGAAAAATAAACAAAATAAAAGGTATTGTGTCCATTAAGAAAATGTTATAAAAAATAGTCCCTCTGAATGGCAGACGTACCAGACGTACCTTAACACCAGACTGGCTGTGGAAATTATTGTATCTGAGGAAAGAAGAGGTCTGTGCCAGGACTGGTCAGAGGGAGTAATGTGCTGCCTGCAATCATATGTCCTCCCTTCCTTTATTTTAACTTCTGCAACCCCGCCCATTGTCGTTTTTGTGACTTGCTTTGAACAGATCCTTTTTCTCTCTTCTTTTCACCAAACCACAGTTTTTGTAAGCAAGGAGGAAAATTAGTAGCAGATGCAAGCTTATTTTTAATGGTGTAAGACCAAATTTTCTGGACTTCAAACAAACACTTTGACCCCTTCAAAGTTCTCTGGTTCCCTCTAGATACAGCTGTAGGCTCTCACCATAATTCGTGAACTAAAAATAGTTCCAAAAACTAATTGTAAAGAACCCACACCACAGAGTTACTCATTGTGTTCTGCTTATGTTTTTATTTCATCATCCAGAGAACAAAAAGTTTTATTTCACAGACATTTTGAGAAGATAATTTTTTAGACTCTAAATTCTATTCTTCTCTCAAAAACTTTTGTGTTGGAGGCTAACTGAAGAGGATATCCTAGTTTAACAAACAGACCTTTTATTATAACTGGCTCAAGTTCAAAGAATAAGAAGTCAGAAGCACAGAACGTTATTTATCATCTGAATACTTTATTATTAAGTCACAGAACTGAGTTAAATTATTTGCAACCAAATAAGACTTCTAGTACAAAATTCTTTGCTATCCAGGATTCCTCCCATGGTAAAAAATGTAAAATTCTTCACTCACCAGGGGATAATAGAATTGACTTTTTGGAAAAAGGGAAGGAAAAAAAATAAGAAAAAGGAGGTCCCAATTCTAGCTGTGGTTTAGTCCCAATTTTCCAGTGTGGAATCTTGGGCAAACCACTTGATTACTCTCAGTTGCAGTTTCAGCTTTTGCAAAATGTGGATGCTATACTGAGCTCCAAAGTCACCGGGAGTTCATTGCTTCTCTCATTCCAGCCTCTCTCCACCCATCTGGCCCAGTCAGAATGGCCTGGGTTCCAAAACCTGTTTGCTCCATTTACCAGCTTGTATGAAGATGGCCAAGTTACTTAATCTTCCTGTGCCTCGGTTTCCTTACCTGTAAGATACCTGTAATACCGACCTCAAAGGACTGCTTGGAGGATTAAGAAATAATGTCCCTGTGGAGGCTAGCATAGTGCTTGGCTCTAGTAAGTGCTTGATTAGTATTGGCCTCTGTCACTCTCGTGATATGACCACACCAGGCTAGCTTGAACCAGGACCAGAAGGATAGTGACGGGGCTCAAACTTGCAACTCCACCTGAGGATGAGCTTTTAACCAGCAGATCAAAACCATGAGGACACTGTTACTCACAGTGACAATGAAACTCTTGCTTCAGAGGACACATGCATTGCTTGTGATCAGACATGCAACCTTTAAGATATTCTCCATAGTTGATAACCAAACCTGCCCAGCTCATCTCATGGCAGGATGCTATGGCAGGAACTCATGGCCCCACTGAGAGAGCCCTCACTCTCAAGGCAACAAACCCTCATGGCTAACCACAAGACTAGAACTGCCCAGCACTGTCTACATTGTTGGCTAATTTGGGATCCTCACTAGGTAACTAAGATTTGTGACTGCATTTCTATGTATCTCAGTCTTCTCAGTTTTTCTAAAATGATCATAATCATGCTCCCCTGATATGGGATTACAAAAGAATGAACAATTATATCCTTTTTGAAATTAAGGCAATTTACAAAGTAAGATCTAGGGAACACTTCTGAAGTTCCTAATTTTGATTCTTCCTTCGATTCTCCTTTTGCTGGGGTCCCTTCTTCATCTTCCTCTTCTATAACAAGTGCCTGGAATTAAAGGCAGCAAACTCTGGCTGCGGGCCTAATCCAGCCCACAGCCTGTTTTTGTAAATAAGGTTTGATTGGGACATGGCCACACCCATTTGTTAATGAATCATCTGTGGTGGCTTTTGGGCAAGACACAGACTTGAGTAGTTGTGGCCTCAGAGCCTACAATATATACATGTGGCCCTTAACAAAGTTTGCTGACCATGGCTAGCACACAGCTAGTTCATAGTAATTAACTTTTAACTACTTGTTTGAACAAATAATAATGATCATCATTTCATTCGACATTGAGCAAATATTTATTAAATGTCTCTAAGCACTATGCATTGGGCCAAGTTCTGGAAAAACAATGAGCTGGGGCTACAATGGTGATGATGACAGACAGGGCCACTGCACTTCGAGTGCATACAGTTCAAAGGGGGAAAACAGAAAATGATTATCCAAACAGTTTCTTATTTGCACTCGTGATGAGTGTTTACTAAAAAAAAAAAGAAAGAAAAAAAGAAAAAAAAAAGTACAGGACGTTGGGGAGTATATAAAAGGATCATCTAACCTTATCATCTCAGAAAGTCTTCTCTAAGCAACTGCCATTTAAGTGGAGGCTGCCCATGGATTTCCTGGTTCTAAGTCATTAGGAAAAGTGAGGGTTCCTTGATACCACTTGAGATGCAAACGGATTTTGGTCTGTTTTGCAGTCTGGCCTTACTCTATTTATCTGTCCTGCTATGCAGTGCAAGGAATGCAGACCATAAAGAAGCTTAAGAGGCCCAATTTTTCAAAATAATAGCAGGAATGCCAAGCAAAAAGTAATTTTAAGACCTTCAGTGTGAAAATCAAAACCCATGTTCACCTGCTATAGACAATATCAATTAACGACCAAGAAATGGTTAATGACCAAGATATCAATACATGACCAAGAGACAGTTCTTCAGTTAGATCTGCTTGTTAAGTATGGAAAATCAGAGCCTAAATTGAGTAACACTAATTTTCACACTTGGGGAGAAGATACGATTGAACATAAACAGATACCCTGCAGACGGTGTGCACTTCTGGTTGTCATGAAAGCTTGAAGTTCCTCAGTGTTGCCTGTCAAGGTTGATCAAGTGGCTTAAGTGCTCACATGCTCTGCCTTCCAAATTCAGCAAGGCTAAGGCTAAGTAAGGCATGCAGGCATTTATTGGGAACACAGCCCATTCCCCTTCCCTGAAAATTGGCACGTCCCTCCAGAGGTGGTGAGTACTAAAATAGATGCAAGGGGGCAGGAAGAAGTGCTGCAGAACTATGTATTTTATAAAGTCTCCTTTATTTCCTTTCTCTGGCTATCCTCAGAATCATGTTCGTTAAACTGGGAGAGTCATACCTCTATTACTTTAAAGGAAATGGAGGTGCAAGGAGGTTTAGTATTTAACTTCAGGTCACTAAACATGTTAGTAAAACACCAGGAATCAGAAGATGCAGGAGTGAAGTCCAGCCTATTTGCTTGGGCCTGTGCCTATAAAACCAAGTTTTAGAACCACAGTCCAACTAACTAAAGAGATCATCTATAAGGAGAACCAGTTAATTTAGAGCAAGAAAATCTTGATCAAAATGATCCCGCTTTGGCCGGCTTCGAGGGCCAGTCCTTCTCCTTTGCCCATGGTGCTGATCTGTGGTATCTAGCATGGTCTATGGATTGGTCAGTGTGAGCACCTGACTGGTTGCTACAAAAACGTTTCTCTGCCACAGTGAACTCTCACCATTAACAGAGCACAATAAAGAGGAGTCAAGGAAATTAAAAATGAGCTAAGTTTACCAACTTTCTCAAAAAATACTGTTTTTAATAATAAAAAATTTCTCTCCCTTGGATATTCTACTTGGAAAAAAGAAAGGAGGAAAGGAGAAAAACAAAAAAATAAATTTGGGTGTTTTAAAGTTACTTCTATTGTAACAGTATTATTTTAATAATTTCACCTAGCTCACTGAAGCAACAGAGTACAACCTAGAGCATCTTCCCACAGGACTGAAGACACTGAATTTAAAAGAAAGTTTGGGTATCGATGCTGCATAAGGAGGATTTCAACCTTGTTACTTGAACTTTTTAGTTTTATTCATTCCCTCAAGAAGCATTTATCAAGTTCCAGGTGCATAAAAATACAAGTTGTTTTAGTGGGGGTGGATATTATTAAAGTATGCCTATCTTTCTCCCATCTGATAGAGAGATTCACACAGACAGTATGACCCCACAGAATATAAAAAGTGCTGTAACAGGAGCTTGCACCAAGGAGTCTGAGTCAAGATGAGCTGCCAGCCCTGGTTGGCCTGAGGAGGAAGAGGTAAGCCAGGGCACCCACGTGTTACATCTAACCTTCTTTTCTAATGATGCCTGACAGAAACCCATGACATTCGATGTAATGAAATCCAATGAGGATTCAGAATAATCTCCTTACGCTCTATGTAGGTCAACAAAATAAATGTTTATGTCATAGTCATTTCTGCTTTGTGGTTCACACAAGAGCTTACAGAGATACAAAAATCGAAAGGGTTTTCATTTGGGAAATCATTTTGGACTCTTTCACATTCTATAAGAGACAGTAAACTATAGTGTCTAAAAATAAGATTCAAGAGTAGGAATGATGATTATAAGGTACATTGAAAATGGCAAATTAGGGGCTGGGGTTGTGGCTCAGTGGTAGAGCCACTTGCCTAGCACGTGCAAGGCCCTGGGTTCAATCCTCAGCACCACACAAAAATAAATAAATAAAATAAAGGTATTGTGTCCAACACAACTAAAAAATTTTTTAAAAAAAGAAAATGGCAAATTATTGTTGTTTTCGAAAAAGTGTGGCTGCACACATTGTTTCTGTTCATTGTTAAACCAAAAGGAATTTTAAGGAAAACAAATATATATTGTTCTGACACATTTGTATCCATTACTCATCAATATGTTGTTTTAAACAAATCACCAAATACCCGAATAATCTTTTTTTCTTAGAGCGGTATATCATTTAATAGCCAGAATTGAACCACGTATGCTGAACCTGGGTACCTTCAAAATCCCAAGGGAATAGCTTCTTGTACATCCTTTAAACGTGACTTGGTTATATCCCAGCACAACACAAGCATGCTGAGCTAATCAGGTCCCACTAGAATGGCCTGATTAGCTCAGCATGCAATGTATGCAACAAGGCCTGACATGTCTATTTAAAAACTCAATAAAATGAAGTTTCATCTCTACTAGTCTAGTGTGTCCTCATCTAATAGTTTATTTTTGGCTCTCTGGCCTAAAGCAGATAGAATTCTGCAGTTATCAATTTTCAGAAATAATTTTTTAAAAGTTTCACTGACGAAGAAGATGACATAGCTAAGAATGACAGACATTTCCAGGGGCCCTGTTTTCAGCAGACAGTAACCTACTTTTGGTGTGTGTGTGTGTGTGTGTGTGTGTGTGTGTGTGTGTGTGTGTATGAGAGACAGAGACAGAGACAGAGAGACAGAGAGAGAGAGAGAGAGAGAGAGAGAGAGAGAGAGATGGATGAATTGGAAAAAATGGGAGCCTCATTTAAGTTAACAGACAAAGAAGCCCCAGTTTCACACAGCCAAACCAAACAGGAATTGGCCAGAGGCCCTGTTTTTCAGGAGCAATTGGCTTTAACATCACTAGCCTATAAGCTGCAAAAACATTTGGAAAAACAAAAAAGTAAAACCAGAAAATAAACAAATAAATAAAACTTCGAATTCCTCCAAAGATAATGTTAAACTATGAAGGGAAAAAGTTGCCTCCAGGTTATCAAAACTCCTAAGCATTTAACTCCACAAGATTTTCAACACAGACAACTCTCTTGACAGAGAGGAACACAACAGACCCATTCAAGGTCCGTTCAACCTTAACACCCATGCAGTCCACCACAGCTTTCCTAGGCTCCAACTTAAGAGCAGAGTTCAGGTTTTAAAAGCTACCAAGGTAAATTTAAAAATCTGTCCAGGAAAGACCTCCTCCCTCCACTAACTTAGAGAACTTTTGCTCGTGTTGCAAGAGTCACTTAGGTGCTCTTAGGCTTCAAACACCTAGTATCTACACAAATACCTGGCAAAAAAAAAATCAGAGTACATTATTCTGTACTTTCCCCTACTCTCTGACTTTTCCAATGCCAGGGTGGTTGTCAGGGGCATCACAATCTAGCCCTAGCTCCTTGGTATGTACTATCCAGACATGTCATTACCATTGCGATGTTGTCTTACTTTTCTCTGAACCAAGGGCTAGAATTCCAAAAGGCTCATTGAAAAAGAATAGCCCTCTCTGAGTGGGGAATATTCATAATTATGATTACTAAGGGCTTAATTAACTTTGTCCTAATAACATTAATATTCTTCTAATCTATTTTATTCTGTTTTTTATTCTAGCAATAGAATAATATTCAGATAAAGGAACACATTAATAACTATGAAGAGAGGTGGTGATTCATGCCAGTCATTCTGTATTCACATGCTCAAGGGAAAGCCTGACAGAGATGGCTGCCATCTAGTCCTGTGGGTATCTCCGTATCTGACATTATACCTGCTCACTGAACTAAGGGCTGCAGGGTGAGATGACTTAACAGCTCAAACCTTCACTCATTATTTAACCCTAACCTGCTTCCCCTGAGTTGTACTGGTAAAGGGTGACCATCATCCAGCTGCTCCAGTCATACTCACTTCTCTCTGTCATTATCCAATTGTCACTGAGTCCTATGAATGTGTCCCTCACTTATCTGTCCCCTACTCTTCACTGCTGCTTCTACTGTCTTAGTTCAGGCCTTCTACATCTCTCACCCAGAAATTAAAATAGCTGTTAACAAGTTTCCTAGTTTCTAGGTTAGCCCTGGTGCACTTGCCTATACTGCCTGTCAAGCTACCTTCCAAAATATGCACCATGTAATCAGTGAAATCACACTCAAGTGTAGAAAACACTGGCGAATACCATTAGAATCTTCGAGAATAAGAAGTAACTTTAAGCATCACATCAATCCTAGAAGGCATAAATATGGTTACTGAAAAAAAAATCTTTAAGACAAAGAATACTATAATCACAGATTAAAAACAATGGGGAAAATATCTGCAACATACCTGGAGTGGAATGGTAATTTTTGTAATATACGAGAGGTTCTCAGAACTCATTAAGAAAAAAACGTATTTAAATTTGAAATAACATCCTAAGTCCATCTATGAATAATTATAATGCTACAAGGAAGGCACAAAGTTTCCTGTGAAGGCTGGGTGTGGGAAAAGTGGTTAGACATCACAGTCACCAAAGCCTGCTTCAACTGCACTGCGTGGATTCAATTATGTCACACATAACAAGGGGATACCTCTAAGCAGCTGGTCTCTCTTGTTATGCCTCTGAAACACAGTGAAGCCAGTTTACCCAGAACAAACCATTGCCTGTACTGCTGGAAGGGTCGAGTTGCATGATCCTTGATGTTCCAGATTTGAGCCGAAAGAGTAAAGTCTTCAAGAATGTGTCTGAGCTCACCCAGCTCCAAACCCTACTTACTGTTCCATCACACCAGCCTGAGCCAGAAGGTCAAACAGATGCCCATCAGGTGAAATGGACAGCTTTTTATGTTTGACCTGAACCAAGGAATCAGCCTGAACCCCACCAAGAAGGCAGGGTCAGCAGAGTGCCTAAAGCCAGCACTGCTGACACACCTTACTCTACCCTTTGGCACACAGTTCTCCAAAAGGTGACAAAATCCTGCATGCAAATCCCACAGATGTCACCTTTCAAGTGAAAGCTCTGATGAGATGGTAAATCTATCACACCCATAAGAAAAGATGAATTCTGTGAGAAAAGCAAGTAATTCAAAGTGTCCATACAGATTTTCATGTGAACTTGGAGGACAGACCCATCACCTACTATAAGACTACAAAGGAATATGAGGCCAAATCCCTCTATACTGTTAATGTCTACTTGTCAAAAGTAGAATTTAAAAAATAAAGAATGGGCTAAAAACTGGAATGTAATCATGAGTAAATCTGTGGGAAACAAAGGAAGTTAAACCCAACCAAATGGAATTAAAACTCAAGAATATTTAACCAATTACTTCCCAGCCTTTAAAATGCAGAGCCACATTGACATCCCACACATCAGAACAGTATCACAGGATAGCTGGATGGCACTGAGTACATCACTTTTTGTTGTTGTTGTTGCTGTTTTTCCTGTAGTTTGTGAGCACATATTCATAATGCTGTTGAGAGTTATGATACAGCTATGAATTCAGTTTCTGAAACAGCATTAAAAAATGCAACTGAATTTTTAAATCTTTGGCTTGTGCAATGAATTTGCCAAAATTCAATCCCTGACCAATCATCTGTCAAAGTCCCTCTGATTCTATCATTTTCCTCTGGCAATATTAATAAAATATTCTCCCAATAAATCTAGAGGCTTACAAAGCCCTTGTTCATTTTTCTGGCTGAAATGGGTTCAGTGGCTTCTGGAAATAAACCCCAGGTATGGAGACACACAGTGTGATCATTCAGAGGGATTAACATGCTGGCAAGTGGCAGCCAATCTAGTACTCCTCAACCTGCCCAGAGAACCAAACCTCCTCCCTTTCCTAGAGAAAAAGGGTTGTGATCTATTTGAAGTAGTGAATGCCAGGAAAGACTGTAGTGTTGCTATTCCTTGGAGGGGATTATACAGACAGAGAGGAACTGAGGTCAGAAGAACAGAATAAACATCTCTGAACTAATATAAGTCAATCTTAGCTTTGTCTTGAGAAGACGTAGGAGGGCTTCATCTGGGCCCAATGTGTTGCAGGCTAAGAAAAAGCACACGGTTTTAAAACATACTTAAAACTATTATAATTTTTTCCTCAGGCCTCCAGTTTTTTAAAATACCAACTGTGGGATAAATAAACATAAAGACTGACTTACTCTGGGAAGCATAATGCCCCTCAGTAGCTTTGTCTTCATGTCCTTCATACTCCCTGCTAGACAGCTGCCTGTTGGCTGTCTCCAGTCGATCTACAAACAACAAGGACATGGTTAAAAAAATGCATATGGATTTAAGTGATCATCCAATGGAGAAATGAAATGGGTACCAGAAGCTGGATATGAAGAGATGCTCAGGCAAGGGCCCCAAACTGAGCAATTCTTGGGGAAGAACAAAATAACAAAAGAAAAGTCTTCAGATGCCATCCTGTATCTTCACTCAGTCAAACTGCAAAGACAATGCACCAGCAGTGTGAGCTAGGGGCAGGCTGGGGGAAAAAACCACTTCACGGCCTCTGAGATGAAGTCCTCCCAAGCAGCTTAGTCTTCATAATTTCAAATCCAGACCTAGTCCAGCCTTGACCATCAGCCCTATATTTTATCCAGCAACTACTTATCTGAATCTTAGAACTAAAAATAAATAAAAGCAACAAATACCAAGAGAAATTAAAACAGCCCAATGAATGAAGATTGTATACAGCAAGTTTCGTTTGCCCAAACCATTTGGTATATCTTAATTTATCCAATTAAATAATCCAGCCTGGTAAGTATTGATTGGATATATTTGATATCCCACACAAAAGGTTTGTAGTATCTCAAAAAGTAGGCTCTAGCTACTGGTGACAACCAGCGCATTGAGTTCTCAACTGAAAAATTCAGTTGAGTTGACAGAACTGAAAAATGGCTTGGCTGACTGAACATGAGGCAAAATTTTATGGGTTAAATCACCGTGCTTGTTGGAGGTTGCCAAGACCCTGCAGCAGGTGGATAATTTCCTTCAGGGAGGACATATGTTTACACTCTTCACAATTGTGGCCCTCCCCCGCCCTGCAGGAGGAACATATGTCTAGCTCTGTCTTTCTATTACACCTAGTAAGTGAGGCGCTGGCTTGCAAAGAACACTTCCCAAAGACGCAGCCTGATGTGGAAAGGGCTGTGCTTCCCACATTGGTCTTTTTCAACATTCCTATTCACACAGTCATGAGTCACTATTGAGTAAAAGCAAAGTGGAGCTGCACACAGACTCCCTCCTTCCACAGCCTCAGGCAGGCAGGTTCACTTCCAAAATTCCATGCTGCAACCTACAACCCACGAGGAAGAAAAAGAATGATTCTACTCTTTGAGCACTTTTCCCTTCCCAGAAGGTTGGAATTTACAAGATCATCTAATGAAAGAACAGCAATCTGGCCCCGAATGAGGCTGTTGACTGCACAGGTAATTTAGGGTGGAGAGATCATAAGGAGAGGGTGACATGCCTCGGAGGTCTCTGTTGAAATCGTGAAGTCTTCTGATCTCGCCTTCCAGTTTATTTCTCATGGCCTTGTCCAACGACTCTCGCTTGGTAGTGGACTTCACCAGACTCTCGTAGGCTTCTGAAATTCTCTGGAGTTCTTTTTCAAACTGTAAGAAAGAACTGGCATTAAAGTGACATTCATGCTGGTGTCTTAGTAATAATGGTCCTATCACACTTGAGTGTCTTCGTTCAGGGCAGCCTTTCTGCATCTCAAGTTTCATGTCTACCAAACTTTAGAATCCATTTTGCTCCCCACCTGCCTTCCAAAGGCAACATCACTATTCCAAGGGCAATATCAGACCATGTGATGTCACCTTGTAAAAGTTCCACTATATCAATATTAGGAAGAGATGAATTAAACCATAACATAAGCCTCTTACACTTGATATGCCATTTTTATAGCTATGATCATTATTTCCACTTCATATAAGGAAAATATTAAAGCACAGAAGAACTAAAGCACTATAACCAAGACCCAAACTTTCAGACTTTAAGCACAGTGCTCTTTCCAGAGACCCTCCTACTTGCCTGTACTCTAGGAGAGGCTTCATTAATGAGCATATTCATCCCTTACTTATGTAAACATCTACATAAATGACCAATGGACTTGTGTTTAAGTACAAACAAGTGTACCGCAGAAAACCTTTTTTATATGCAGGAACTGAGAAATATAGGATTAAAAATTTTCTTATTTCATGAAATTGAGGATAACTGGAGAAGTCTTTATTCTATGGCATCTGGAAATCTGTAACAAGTAGCTAATGACTATTACAGGAGTCTAATGTAACAGTGATTTTGAAGTGGATCTCAATAAATTCCATTTTGCTACTGTGTAACATAAACACAGGAATGTTTTCTCTGATAATGTGGATGCTAATTCACATTACGGGTGGATAAGGAAGAATAGAGTTACTTTGGATTAGGGAGAAGGGAGTGAAGGGAGACAAGGGAGTTTGGGGTAGGAAAGATAGTAGAATGAATCGGACATTATTACCCTGTGTACATATATGACTACATGACCGGTGTGATTCTACATCATGTACAACCAGAGAATGAAAAACTATAATCCATTTATGTATGATGTGTCAAAGTGCATTCTATTGATAATTCTCCTTTGCTGTAACTTCAGGTTCTTCCTTTGACCCTAGTTCCTGTTTCTTCCACATGCTCTTGTCCCAGGACTGTCACGTCAAAGCTATGTGCTTATTTTCATGGTTCGTGTCTAATTTTTTGCCTAGAGGTCAGATTGACTGCCACTGAGGCTAAGCTGATGGTATGAGAGCAATAGCACTCCTCCCTGGACACTAGGGGACCAAAGGCACGTTGTGAGTCCCTTTATAGGAAAGAAATGTTACTGAGAGCTAAGCATGCTTTTTTTTTTTTGGAATACTAACTACCTAGATAAGAAAATCCATGATAAGACTTCTGTAAATAATACAAGTCCTAACAGATATTCATAATTTGCTTACAGCATGCAGATACTCTCCTGGGTACAGGGATACAGAAGTAAGATAATCCCCAGCCTTTAGGTGCTCACAGACTATGTGGAGTGTACCCAGACACAGGCACTTCTACAATGCAAGGTGATAAGGGCTATGACAGTGAAGTGCCATGACAGCCGAAAGATAAAGTCATTAATTTTGCAAGGGTAAGACAGAAAATGTCATTTAGAGAAAATGCCATCTAAAATGAGTCTTGAAGGACAAACAGGAGTTTGCCAGGCAAAAAAGAAAATCCAGAGGGCTTTGACATTCTAGGCAAGAAATTGGACACAGACCAAGAAAGATTGCCATGAAAGGAAGCACATGGCTTTGACATGACAGTCCCAGGACAAGAGCGGGGTGAGAGAGCCAGGAACTAGGGTCAAAGGAAGAACCTGAAGTTACAGCAAAGAAGAATTATCAGATGGAAGGAACTGGGGAGGGGCAGGTTGTAAGAAGCGTGGCGTGGTCTTACCAGAGTTTTATAGAGATAACTATAGGATGGAGCTGGAGTGTGGAGGTGGGAGTAGGAAGCGGGAGAAAAGAAGTCCAGGTGAGAGGCTAAGGTAAATAGATGAGTGACAGGTGACAAGGGCATGAGCCAGGATAACTAAAAGGAAAAATTCTAAAGATACTAAACAGCAGAGTCCACAGGTCTTGGTGTCTGGGTCTACCTCATAAGGCAGAAATCAAAGACAACATAGAAATTCACAGCTTAGAAGATGGGGAAATATGACAACTAAGATAAATGATGATAAGAAAAAACAGGTTTACCAAAGGGGGAAAAAAAAAACAGTTTGGCTTTGAAAAGGTGAGGACTGTAGAACACCAAAGTTTTCCAGTTAGGAGGTGGAGATACATGTCTGAAAGTCAGGAGGACAGCTGTGGTGGCATCAGCCAACAGATGACAGACGGTGACGGAATGAAGGCCACTTATGGAGTCAACAGAAGCCGAGAGAACCCATGGGGAGCGTTCACACTGAGGGATGGCTGAAGCAAAAGGAGAGAGACTGAAGTCATTGGCTCCATAGGTGCCAGAAGCCAAAGACTTCAGAAGGAGCAAAATCATGGTCAGTGTCCCCACAGGTTACACACAACCAAGCAGGGACCATCTGGGAAGAGGTCATTGAAGAGGCTGGACAGCGTGGAGCTTTGGCTTAGAGGCAGCCAAAAGAGGTGGAGCCAAGACACCAAGGCTCCTTTTGGTACCATTTTATTGTCCCTGAGCCCTCCCTATGCCAGAGTTGGCCATTCCACTGTCCCTTAACTTCCACAAGGTCTTCCTGTTTCTTCCAGTGATATCATGAATTATCAGCAATGTGGTGGCACGGAGAATACCACGTCCTAAATCCTGTTCACAGTGCTACTGCAAGTGACGCTCCTTCCTTTTAATTTTGTTTGCAAAAGAGACAGCTCCAAAACACTTTGCTATTTCTAGGCTAATTTTCTCTATAATGGGGGCTTTTATTTTTGGAGAGATGGGCATGCCCATGCTGCAGGAACAGTGCCCTTAAAGACCACAGAGCAATACCTAGTCACTAAGAGGTGTGAAAGTGCCAAAGCCCTGAGGTGCTACCATCAAAGAGCTGCTCAACCTGCAAGCCAAAGACAGTCGGGACGGTCTCCTGACCTGTGCCACCCTAGGATTCTGCTGCGGTCTGAGTTCACTGGACTGTTACCTGCTGTACATAACTCATTGTGTTTCCAATTTGACTGTTAACTCTTCGAGGGCAGAAATAGCTCTTACCATCCCAGAACTGTCCTCTGCCCATGGCCGCAACTGGGATTAATTAATCTTCAATCAACTTGGTGTATAAACTACATCTGACCATGGATTTTTTACTTTTACTAAGAAACTTCCTTCTGCACACTGTAAGACGAAACTTCAGGAGCCTTCTACAGCATAGTTTACCACCTCAAAGGCTAACAATCAAGAATCAACACATAGCTATGTGCTCTAGGTACTCAGACCAAAAGGGCAAGGACCTTAGTTCAGGGCAATTATTTCCTATGAGAAATGATAGCTGTAGTGGTGGACAAGTAGTCCCTTGCAGTGTGGTTGTAGAGATCAGAGTTACAATTAAATATGGGGAAGTTGAAGAGATGCAGACTTTGATCCAACACAAGGGAGAGTTTCCTAATTACGTTTCCCAGAAGTATAGTTCACCCAGTAGTGAGTTCTCCCTTTTTTGCAATTATACTCGTAAAAAAGAAAAGGCCTCCTTTTAGGGACATGAAGCCAG
The DNA here is from genome assembly GCF_045843805.1 of Urocitellus parryii. Lineage (NCBI taxonomy): Eukaryota > Metazoa > Chordata > Mammalia > Rodentia > Sciuridae > Urocitellus > Urocitellus parryii. The sequence goes on along the minus strand of NC_135534.1, from coordinate 84,257,473 downwards.
GATTCCTAAGGGGTAGAAAGTCAGACTGGATTCATTTTAAGAATCTTATATCTAAAGCTCTTTTCTTTGTGATTGTACACTCCTTCAGAGTAAAAATCTTCTTCAGAACCCTCCATGTCCAGAACATCTTAAACCCCCCTGACATTTATGAAGATGAGGAGAAGACTGGACAGCTGGGTTGTTTAGGTTCTGGGTCTGGTGCGCAGAGGGAAGGTCAAGTTGGCCTTCACAGCTGCTATCCTCGCCGCAGCCTGAGAGCCCTGAGGCTGGGCAAGAGAGAAGCACTCAGTGTCCCAGAAACAGAGCTACAAAGCAGAGTGAGAAGCCCTGACAGCTTCCAAAGGTACTGTTGTCATCACACAAACCAACAGAGGACCCTGAGAAAATCTCAGCCATTCTAAGCTCCAGGTGTATGCTTTTCCCCTGAGAACCGTCAGGGATGCCTAGGCCCAAAGAAAGGCTGTTGTTCAAGCCACAGACTTGCACTGTCAAAGCCTCCATGGTTTCCCTCACAAAAGAAGAGTGTCTTCACTAGTGCAACCCTGGGATGACCAAAGATGCTCATTCCTTCCCCTCCTGATGTCCATCTATCCCCTGATAGTTTCTGAAGCCAATCACTCAACAGCGCACAGCCTGGTCCTCCTGGAAACTCTGTCCATTAATTAAGCTTCAGAGAAACAGGGAGGAAAGAGAAGCAAAAAGAGTCACCAAAAGGGAAAACAAAAACAACAGCTCTTTCTGGGAGCCCCTGACCATCTTTCCAACATTAACAGTGATAACTACTACCTTGTGCCTCTTTGGAAACAGAGCCTTGGTGACGAGGCCGGGCTCTGGCAGCCTCTGAATTTAATCATTCTTCTCGGCCATGTTCCTTGGCACAAAATGCATATGCTAAGCTCTGCAATTAAAAATTCATCTATTTTTGGTTTTGCTCTTAAAATGAATCTCTGTGAGGGCCAAAGTGTTCCCAATGCTATGAGGGTCTCAGATGGAATGATACTGTGGGCATAGCATGGCAACATCCTACATCCTGGCAGGCCCACCTAAAAAGTAGGCATCACATCCATGCCAAGAAACTAGCAGCTATCATCACTGAGAAGCGGAGTTGTTGCCTCGGCCCACCATCCTCTGCCCAGACCTAAAACTTAAGCAGATGCTGAGAACACTGAGCATTGAGGACAATGGTGAGGAAAACTCCAAACAAGGATGGCCTATGGGACACATGGCAGAAAATGTCACAACACCAAGCTCACAGAGCCCTTCTGGGTCTCAGTCCCATCTTTGAGAACAACTGTAGAACTAGTGAGGAGTACGCCAAGGATCTCAGGAGATCTGAGGTTTTAAATTGACAATTTGCAACAAAATCAGAAACAGATGTATGTTATTGGCTAACAAAAAACCCTCTATATATTAATTTTTTTAAAAAGTCACTGATCTTTCTATACTGCACTGTCCATGGGACTCTTCCACAATATCCATGTGAAGAGACCCAGCACCAACCTGTCTTCAGGGGGTCTGCGGTGCTCTTGGACACATCTACCACAAAGCTTCCTTAGGGAAGAATAAAGAAAAATGTGTTTCCCAAAAGTGCTGAGTGGGCCCTTCCCAGTTTTCAGGCCATACCAAGAAGCTGCCCTGGGAGGAGTCAGAGGCAAGCTGGGGCCTGAGCAGCAGCTTACAGGCAAACAGCCAGGAGACAACACACTGGTTTCCCAACTTCTAAGGGTTCAAGTGGAGGTGGGAGTGGGGCCATGATCTTCATGCAGCACTGTTTGTTTGTGGCTCTCATCTTCCCTCTGATAAAGGCAGCCAGAGCTCCCTGAGCCAAGTCTGGTCTTGATTCTGGGAGCTCCAGACCCTTTCAGAGGAAATTCCACACCAACATGCTGGGGCAGATTGTAGGCGATCACTTGCACTATTCAATCCTCTGCTCCCGGCTTTTTACTGCCAGCCATTGGAAAATGAGAAAGGCCTACAAACCAAAACCCTGACTACCAAAAGATCAGCCTTAGCTCTGAAATCAATAATGAACACTAATTGATCTAGCCATGATTTTTATTAATTGTCATATGGAGTCAAAGGGACAATCTTAGAGTCAGGTGGAATTTACTTTTCTACCCTAGCTCCTTATAGAAGTGCCTTATTCCAAGGACAGGGACAGGCATTTACACTCATTAGATCCCTGCTGCCACACATACTTCTTGGGTCCAAAAAAGAAATTTGAGCACGCTATGGCTCTCCTGCCCTAAAACACCCCATTACCTTTGCCTCTCTTTTCTCTTCCATACTTCCTGCAGTACATGTGGGTCACCAAGAAATCAAATGTTACTGTCCATCTGAGGAAATCCTACTTAGCCTCTGAGGCCTCGACCACCTGAGCTGCACCTCTCCTGCAGGCATTAGGTTTCCCAATTCTCTCACCCCTATATTACTGTAAGCTCCTCCAAGAAAGGCACTGGGTCATATTTATTTTTGTCTCCCTAAAGCTTTGCACAATGCCTGGCATAAAAAGGGGCCTCGTGAAACACTGGCAAGTGAGTCAGCCAATCGACACCCAGGAACAGGTAGAGGATCCTGTTCCCTCCAGAGAAGCTTCTCTGTCCCCTTGCCTTGGGATGTCACATACCTTGTGGAGCTTGTCGGCATTGTCATAGTAACCCTGAAGCTCCTGGTGAAGCACTCGGTTCTCTTCAGTTAGTATCTCCACCATTTGCTGGGCGCGCTCCACAATCGCAAACGCATCTGGACCAAGTTGCTGGCTGGGGGAGGCGGAAGGCGGGGGCTGTGGAGCTGCCAAGGTCATCGGAAGTGGAAGTGGCAAGGAGACAGAGTGCAGTGGCCCACTGACGGAGGAGGTCTGAGAGGACATGGGGCTGTGCTGCTGCACAGTCGACGGGAACGGAAGTTGGCATGGGCGGCTGCGAGGGAACAGAAGACCAGCAGTCAGACCCCAGGGGAAGTGGTGGGAGTAGGAAGGAAGCCCCACCAGTATACATATTGTCATGGCTTCCACTGTCAAAGGTCACCAATGCACTTCCCAGTGCTCAACTGAGGAACAAGCTCCACCACTTATCCCGCAGATATTATTTGCTGTGTTCCCTCTGAATCAGCACTGTGCTGGCTGCTGGGGATCCAGTGAACAAGACAGATGGGGTTCCTGCTCTCAGAAGCTTATCTTCTAGGAGAATAACACAGGCACAGGTGAGCCATCAAACTGCAGAACAAAGCTGAGAATCAGAAAGTAAAATGGTTCATCAAAGAATAGAGAAGTTAGGGACAGGGCACAGCTCAGTGGTACAGTGCTTGCCTGGTGTTGACAAGATCCTGGGTACAATGCCCAGCACTGTAAATAAGTAAGTAAATAAATAGTGTGAAATACAGAAGTTTGAGCTCAAGTCTGAATGGCAAATCAGAAGGTATCATGGTTTGGGTGGGAGAGGTAAAGAAGTGGGAGAAAGAGATGCCAGGTAAGAGGATCAGCTAGTACCCAGGGTCTATGGCAGGAATCAGCACTGGCAAGAGCAAGTGGAAGAAAGCCTGGTGGTGTAAAGCATAGCCAGTGAGCAACACTGCAAGACAGGACTAGAGACAGGGGCAGGGGCCTTCGTGAGACAAGGCCCCAGACTTCCCCTCAGAGGGTACAGAGGCCAGTGGGGGACCTGCCCTTGCCAGGAGTGGTGTACGCAGAATGTATTGCACAGTGGCAAGAGACCCATGGAGTCCAAAGAAGAGGCCCAGGAGTGGCCTAGGTAAGTATGATGAGAACTCACAGAGTCAAAGCAAGAAGAGAAACAATTGAGAGACTTGGGGTTCGTTTTATATATATATATATATATATATATATATATATATATATATATATATATATATATATATATCAAGGTGGGGAGAAGGAAAGTGAGGGAAATAAAAATTATTCCTCAATTTTGGGTTCTGTGCAAATGAATAGGGCTACCATTTGATAAAATGGGAAAGTCCGGTAGAGGGACTGATTTGATTTTTGTTTTGAGGAGGTCTGGAGGTCAAGTCCGGTTTAGTCATGTTAGAAAGAACTCATGAGGTGTCTCTTAAAGGCTCAAATTCCTGGTATTAGCACTTACATCTGAAACAACAGATGTCTATCTCCTGTCTCCACTCCCTAACAATTCCTTCCCCATTATTCTGTTAACCTGCATTTTCTTTCAATCTAAGCCCAGGGCCTTCAAAGACAACTTTTTTGTTTGTTTGTTTGTTTGTTTGTTACTGGGGATAGAACCCAGGGGTGCTTAACCACTGAGCCATATCCCTAGCCCTTTTTATTTTTTATTTAGAGATAGGATCTTCCTAAGTTGCTTAGGGCCTCAGTAAGTTACTGATGCTGGCTTTGAACTCATGATCCTCCTGTCTCAGCCTCCTGAGTCACTGGGATTATAGGTGTACACCACTATGCCCAGCCAAAGACAATTTTTATAGGCACAGGCATAAACAGCAAACAGTCTTGAAGTCTAGTTCTCCAACCACAGCTGCCTCTCTTTTGTTCAGACAGGAAAACTGGGAACTGGAGATGAAGTGTAAGTAAGAATTAGCAGCAACACAAACACCCATCAGTATTGTGTCAAAGAGCAGAGTCCTCTGGAGATCCAGCTACTTCTAATCAGTGACAGTTACCTGTGTCACCCTCCATAACTGGTGGCTATCTATAACCAAAGCTCCCAGAACTACCCCAGTTTTTCCCAGCAGGTCGCCTGGCCTTGTATTTTCCTTTTACATGTATTTGTTGGAGTGGTTTTGGCCCCTGCCAGCCTCCACATCTCTCACTTCATAAGCATTACTCACAGTCAGGATTCCTCTGAATGCCAGCTACTAGCAGCTAAACGTTAAACTCCAGAAGAAAATTTGATAAGGGCCACTTTGGCCCTCATTATGCAGATATTCATTTCTTCATAAAGATGACCAAAGACCAAAACCGGCAGATGATACTATAGTACCTATCTTCAGGCCCTGCTTAGAGCATTCTATCTGGGTTCAGGAGCTACTTCCCAAGTGGATTTACTTCTGCCTGCAGTCTAGGAGCCCCTTCTATTTCATGTTAAAGTAACTGACATCTAAGTCTCCCAGGCAAGGTGAAGAACTGCAGAACACAAAGCTTTATTCCATAAGTGAACATCAACTTCCAATTGGCTTCAGATTTTGGAAGGGAATGTCGTCAGTGGCAAGACTTTAAACCATCTCTCCTTACTCGCTACATACCTGTTACCCAACTACTTGGCCACATCTTTAGACTAAAACATTTCTGCATTTTGACAAATCTGTGCCCCTTCCACACTGAAGTGTGTGTGTGTGTGAATATATGTGTCCTCCCATGTATACAAGGAGATCCAAATCATCCGGAGAATGAAAGGCCACTGGGCCCTGCTTTCACCCCAGGTCACAGGAACTATCAGGCATGGACCCAAAACTTCACAGACCTGTTACTGAGTTAGTGTTTCCTGCAGGCTGCAGATCCCTACAGTGCATTTTCCATGGAAAGAGGTTACCTTCACAAGAGCCCACATACCATATTATACCACTGCCTTTGAGTCAGAGGCTGACACCCACTTTTACCTCCTAAACATTCCTTTCACACTTCACCCAAGGCCAGGGATAAACACTGCTAGTCTTGGAGACAGAGGTAGGCGGCTCTGCTCTTGGGAGCCTTGGGGTGGGGCTTCCACCTCCAACATTAATTTAACTCTGGGAAGTCACTTATGGTCAACAATGAGCCATTTTCTCGGTCATCTCTTCCTGGTATGTAATAATTACAAGGAAAACCAAGAAGAGAGGCAGAAGTCAGATGCCACGGTCTTCTTGATGCCAGCTAAGTCCTTAATGATGGTGTGAGAATACAGAAAAAGTATGTCTGCCAAGAACGGGGAGACTTCTATCACTTGGAGGCCACACACTGGCCTCCAAGTACCCCAGTTACACACTCGTGCTAATAAACCCACATGGTGATGGGCAGCGTGTGGACAGGAGGGCACAGCACGACTCCCTGGCTCCACCACTCAGCCAGCTTGGGGTATGGGCTCAAAGGCCTGGCAGATCTGGGCTTAGTGTAAATGAGGTGAAAGAAAAGAGTGTCGGGACAGAACAGAGAAATTTCATACAAAATCACATCAATGCTACTGCCTACCCTTGGTTTGCAAAGGTATAGCTTGCAATGTCTTTGATGGGCCAGCATTAGGAAAACACTTCCTAGTAATGGGGACAAAAAGAAAGGGAAAAAAGAGGGGATGGGAGCCAAGATTTATTGAGAAATATTTGTGAATATAATTCTAGGCTGTTACTGTCTGTCTGTAAGCCTGTTTCCCCTATCAGATGGTGAAGTCAGAGAGCAAGTTTATTAGACATCCTGAGTCTCGGACTCCTGGGACTAAATTTCACTTACCTCATACAGTTATCAAAGGACCTAAGCAGTATGTAGTAGGTCTGGCACACAGTAAGCCCTGGACAACTGTTAGCTGCTATTACTGTTCTTAAAATTATTATCATTGCATCCCATTGCCCTCGATACAGAGCCTAGCATAGGGCAGTCACCAGAAACCCAGTGAATTTTTTCTGTCATGACTAACATTTACTGAGCACTTCTGACATCCCAGTCACTATGGTATCCACTGCTACATGCATCCTCTCATTTTGATCTTTATAAAATAGGTATTGCTGTCCATCTATTTATACAAAGAAAACAAGGCTAAGGAAGTAACTTGTAAAATATGAGAATAGATAAACCAGAGAAAAGAGGAACATAAAGGCATCAAGTACGGGCATTCTGATTCCAGGTCCTTGCAGCTCACTGCTTGCCTGTATATGCTGGTGAACGTGGGGAGGGAAGGCAGCCTCCTTCAGTCCTCTGCTCCAGGGTTCCCAACACTTACCAGTGGCCCAGTCTAAGCCACCATCACGCTCATGATCAACATCCTAAAGCTACAGCACCAGAACATTTTGGAGGCTCAAGTGATCTTGGAGCAAGCATGAGTATTAGAAACCTGCTTCTGAGTGGTTTCCTTGGACGGTAACATAAACTCAGTGTTGCTCTTTTCACAGGTGAATGTCTTGTCCAGAGAGCACTCAGTTAACCATACAGAGGGTCTATGCCATCTGCCAGGTGCTGCTTTCCATCACCTTGCTTAACCCACACAAACAGAGGCAGGCAACCCTAGCCCTTTCTTAGCAAGGAAGCACAGCTTCTTTCTCAAAGAGCCAAGTGTGCCTTGAAACGACAAAGGAAGTGACCTTCTTCTATGTGCCCCTGAAGTGACCAATTATTTAAAGACATCTGAGCAGGACTGCCAGAGCTTCTCCCCAGCTCTGCGTGGAAACGGGAACCAAGGATTTTAAGAGGGGTATCTAAGGCATGAGACAACCTCAGAGGCTGGTCCTCTGTTGTCAATGATCTGGCCCAATCTGTGCACAGACTGACCCAGATCTGGCACCCAGTTCTCACCTGGCCATCTCACCTGTACAACTCCCCATCATTGACCTTATGTCATGTTATTTGTTCTCTTGAATTTCTATTTAAATGTAATATTACTTAATATTTCATACATCTGTGTCTTCCCCCACCTAATTATTAGCATGCAAGTTTTCAAAGGATAGGAAATAATGACTCCTACAGAATTGCCAACTTATTTCATCCCCGAGCAGGAAAGCAATTTATACCATATTTGACTGGTGGGTTTTAAATAACAGATTTAACATTGTTTCATTAAGGAAGAGATATCCAGCATTTAAATTTGTTCTGGATGCTACAGGCAGACTGTAGAATCATTAAGGTGACAACATAATAACAACTCTGTGACCCTGACCTTCTGCTCAGGTATCTTAGATCATTAAATGCAGCTGGAAACTGCAGTGATACTATTTGGGTTGGGGAAATAATGTAGTGGTATCTGTGGCAGCTAATCAACAGGCCATTTGCTCCTCTTTGCATACAAGGCTTCACATTTAAACTTTTGCTTTTACATTATACCTGTAAATAAATATGTCATGAATGGCAATTTACATCCACCTGTCATTTCATCCTCATAAGATTGGGCATTCACTGCTCTCATTCTGTATGCAGTTATTCTATTTTATAGCTATCAAATTAAGCCATATGACTAAACAGAGATCTCAAAGTCTAAACAAAGCATAAAATGAACCCACATGCTTCCACCACACCAACATGCCTCATATGGTGGCACAGGACAGGACTGTTCTTAATTACCCCGGCTCCCCTGCTCCCCCCCCTCCTTTTTTTTTTTTTTTTGGTCTTGGGGTTGAATTCTGGTTCTGCTACTTCAGCCATGTAAGCAAAGACATTTCTAACCTCTCCTTCACCTTTAAATGTTGACAATAATAGTACCTATCTCACAGAGCTGTAAGAATTCAATAAGCTGATGCACTGCCCTTACTGTCTGCTTTAGGAAACCACTTTCTAATTGTAAGCCTGTTATCACACAATGCCGTTGGGTACTAGAAGAAAGGCAAGAAGCACCACCCTCGGGTCTCCCTTCCTCTTCAGAACTTGGGATTAGCCTTAGGAATCACAGTCCTTACTTGTAAAGCCTCAGCCTCAGTGAGGAATCCCCAAGCCCTCTGGAACCACAGAACACAGTGCAGAGGCAGAGTGGAGTTTCAGGGTGAGGGCAGGACAGGTCAGACAGATTCTCATCCCTTCTCCTATACTGACCACACAATGCAACTAGCCATGTGAAGCTACTGAGCACTTAAAATGTGGCTGGTCCAAATTGAGATGTGCTCTGTCAGACAGATATCAGAATTTGAAGACAATGCAAAAAAAAAGTAAAATAGCTCATTAAGAGTTTTTTATACTGATTACTTGTTGAAATTATAATACTTTGGATACAATGAATTAACTAAAATAAGTTTTAAAAATGTTTTTAAATGGATTAACGCAGATGTTTTAAAAGTAATTTCACCTGTTTAATTTTTTTTTGGAGGGGGGAACATCAGATTGAACCCTATACCACTGAGTTACATCCCCAGTCCTTTATTATTGTATTTCTACTGGATAGCACTTCTATAGATCATACTGCAAATGCATCAAAGGGCCTCACTTTAGAGGTCCAATTCCCAAACTCAGTGAACATCAGAACAGTTCAGGCCAACAGCTTGGCTGTTCCCACTCTGCAGTCCTCAGAGCCCACATGAATGGGCATGAATGAAGACAGGCTATAACCAACCAAACGCCATGTGGCCTACCTCCTTCTGATGGCCTAACTGTAGATAAACATAGTTTATAAAAATAAAAATGACTAGGGGCTGGGGCTGGGGCTGAGGCTGAGCGGTAGTGCACTTGCCTGGCATATGTGAGGCACTACATTTGATTCTCAGCACCACATATAAATAAATAAAATAAAGGTACATCAACAACTAAAAAATAAAACTAAAAATTTTTAAAAATGACTTGTCTAATTGACAGAAACTTTGCAAAATATGACAGAAAATGAAAATCATAAATAAATAGATGAAAAATGTAGCCAAGTAAATGACAAAAGAGAAAATAAAAGCAACTAAATATAACTAAAAGCAACTAAACAAACTTTTTAATAGATAAATAAAAATCCAAATAATATTTTTTCAGTTTGTCAATATTAATAATTCTGTTAAATGAGCTTTTTTTGAGCCCCCAAGTAAGGACTTTTAAAAAATTTCTCAAGATATGATACATATTAGGATTTGCTCATGTTAAAAATAACATAGGAAAAAGATGGAAGGAACTATTACATAAGGTAAAGGTGATGTCTCCAGATAATGGGTCTCTTGAATTTTTTTCTATTCTTCATACTTTTCTGTTCTTTACACATTTTCTATAAAGAATAAGGAGAGCTTTTTTTTTAAATCATTAACTAAACAGTACACATGCATTGTAGAAAAACTGTAAAAATCAACATAGTTATTCTAATACTCAGAAAAAAAAGGAAACGAAATGAAGTAAAAGATGAACTAATAAAGGGCTTCTTTGTCAAATAAGGTCCAAGTTTGAATGCTTCTCAGTAAAAATACCTCATATTTATATAGAGCTCTGCAACTTACAGTATTTTCTTATAATTTTTGGATCCACAAAGCAACCCAGTGAAGAGAGTGTTTAACAATGGTTATTTCTGAATAATGGGATTGAGGTTAATTACCATTTTCCTTTTTTGAGGGGGAAGGGTGGTGGGAGTTACATGTATTTCTGAACTTTCTACAATAAAGAGATTTTTATTTATGTAAGGAAGTAAATTAGTTTTAGGAAAAATTAGCAGAAACAAATTGCAAAAAGAAACTAAGGCTACAAGAACTTATGCAATTTGCTACAAGGTATAAAAACCTGAATTTAAACCCCTTGAAACTTCTTTTTCCAAATCCATGGGACCTGGACCCCTTTGGTCATGTAGACACCACACAGCTCATAAATGTCCAGATTATGATTTGACTCTTGTGTAAACTATGAACATAACCATAACCACTGTGATGCGGGTGGTACGGATAACCCTCCAGTTTGGAGAAGTCACTCATTTAATGCACTGCAGCTGGAATTGCATCAGCTTTCCTGGGAAAGTAACCAGAACTTGACCCTCGCTTCTTGAAATTTCCATACTACAGAGCTGTTTCTCAGGACACATGAGGCATTTACTTGGTTTATCCAGCCATAATTTAACTTAAATGTTATAGAAGCTCCTGAGTTCTGATGCTGGCATTCAAACACACATATATGTGTGTGGAATTTAAATAAGGCTGCATGGCCTTATTTTCTTTAAGGGCAATGCATAGCTTTTAACCTAACGGCCCTGGTTCTGTGTTATCTTTTTATTGGAGGGTGTACAGGATATTGAACTCAGGGGCACTCAACCACTAAATAACATCCTCAGCCCTATTTTGTATTTTTATTTAGAGACAGAGTCTCACTGAGTTGCTGAGAGCCTCACTTTTGCTGAGGCTGGCTTTGAACTTGCAATCCTCCTGCCTCAGCCTCCCAAGATGCTGGGATTACAGGCATGCACTACCACGCCCAGCCTGGTGTATCTTTTGATCCCACATATAGAAGTCTGTTTTTATGACTGTATAAATTGCGAATATTAATTCACCATTTTGGAAGGATACACATACTTCCAAAATTATTCTCTCTCCTCCAGCTGTTTCTAACACAAAGTAAGATGGGACTGGTGAACCTTCCTTCAGCTACTATAGCACATACCAAACATGGAGCCCACCAGGATTAAGACCTGCCATTTAGCAAGCCTGTTTATGTTAAACTGCACTCTGGCTGCACTGTGCCCTGACTGGATTTCTCTGAGGAGAGGTGTTGTCTTTAATTAGCCATATGTGCTCTTACTCTCTCCTTCCTTCCTGCACTGTCATTTAGCATATTCCCAGAGAATGACCTTTAACTCTTTCCTAAACAAAACCAAACCAGGAAGTTTCATGGGGAAAAAAAAACAAAAAAAAAAAACAAAAAAAACACAGTGCACTTTTGTAGGGAAAATAGTGATAGTTGAGGACAGATTGCACCACAGGTTCTCCCAATAAACACAGGACACTAACTGAATGTCCCCTGCACTGGAGAGAAAGAAGATGGTGATGAAAGCCTGTGACACAAAGATAGCTCTGCAGAAGGAGATCCTCAGCATCTCTGGTCTGACATTTCCTTAGAAGACGATGTTTTGTCAGCTTAGGACAGAGGGCTGAGCCAAATACTACCATCTCATGCTTTTATAAAGTATATGCATACTAAAAATATATTAATACACCCATAGATGAGTAAAATATTAATAAACAGGTAGCACTCTTTCTGTTTCCAAGAAGCTTGTAAGTCAAACAGGCAATTGAACAGGCAAGACTGAGACAAGATAAAAAGCGAAAAAGACAATGTCCAGGCTCAGAGAGGAAAACATAGAGCTTTAAGTGCTCTTTTCATCAGAGAGTCACTCTTAGCTTTTTCCAAGGTGATACTACTGAAAATATAGAAATTAGTTTTCAGTTAGTAATTTATCATCTTCCATAACTGAAACATTCTGTTTAAAATGTCTAAATAAAAAACACACACACAACTCCCCTAGATTCCCCCTTCAAAGGAAAGCAAACCACAAGACAGACTACAGCTCACACCCTGCAGCTGTCAACAAGGTTAAGGTTGCCACCACAGTCTTCCAGGGTATCTGGTAAAGAAGAGGCACCTGGAGGGCTTTCCTCCTAGCATCTGGAGGAATTGGTTTTTCTCGTCCTCCAGGAAAACACTGAGGTGGGCAGCACACGGGATAGACCTCACACGTGATGTAGTCTGTAAATCTGATTAGAAACTCACCAGATGAGCTGATGTCAAGGAAAGACTTAAGACAGCCTCCATGGCAACTCATGGGAGGCGCACTATGCAGCAGAGCTCCAAGTGCACCCTGGCCCCTGAACCAAAAGGAGATGGTGCCTGTTGCTATGACCTTGCCCTCTAGTCCTCAGGCTTGATCGAATGAAAATATGGGTGTATCAAGAGTGCCCAACTCCTTAGCATTGCTGATAAGACGAGGAATGACAACCCACAGCAAGTGTCAGAACACCAAGAGCACCCGGTGAAGGTTCTGTCCTCCTGCCACTGCCCAGCTCCACTGTCCCCGACGAAGGATGCAGAAGAAGTTCTAAAAACTGGAAAATCTGAGCAAGTGTTAGAGAAAACAGGCTTCAATTTACTTGGAGTTCATTAAAACATGTAAATCATATGAAGAAAAAACATGGAAGAGCCAATTTTCAGGTTCAAATAAGTATGACAAACATACCACCTAAAAAAAATCAACCTAGCTAGTAACTGCACATTAAGGGAGGAAACACTACTTTCTTTTTAAATTGGCAAAACTGTTGTAATTATAATGACTAATGTTGATCAAAGTGCAGTAAAAAGTACATATTTTTATGAAGTTATCCAGCATCATAAGCCAATAAACGTTCACTATAATTTACTCAAGTTTCATTTCTAAATAATGATCCTAAGGACGTAAGCCAAAGTATGGAAATTTTGATATGTATGATAATTTCACTATGCTATTTATTTAAAAGTGGCATAAATTATATACATAATAAAATATTATACAGCAATAAAATGGATGGTTATGAAAATAATAAAGGATTATTTATTATTTTCATAATAATAAATTATGAAATTTATTGCTGTGAAAAAATGGGAAACTGTGAAAAAAATGATGTCTAAAAAAAGCTAAGATATTAAACTGAATATGTGGTTTATTTATTTATTTATGGTTTATTTATTATGGGGGGGGGTACTGGGGATTGAATCCAGGGTCTCACACATAATGGGCAAGTGCTTTGCCACCGTGCTATATCTCTAGCCCACTAAACTGAACATAATTCATGATTATAATATGAAAGAAATAATTTGTATAGGAAAATGTTAAAAGCTATATTTGGAAAATAGGATATTAATAAGGAATTTTTTAGAATCTCTAGCATTAAAATTTTTTGAAACACTTATTTTTTGGAAAACAAACATGCATGTTGACTGATATACTCCAAACTCCTCTAACAAAAATCACACTATCCAACTGGAATTCATTCATGCATTGATTTTCACTAACAGTGCACAATGCATAAGCCAACTCATTACTTAGGACTAATATTATTCAAATGATTTGGGTGGGGGAAGAAATGCAGTTCTCCATAGTGACAACCCAACTTTCATCTTTTCCTCTTTCAGGTTGAGTGAAAAACAAAACAGAGTTCAAGGAAAGTCAGAGCAGCCCATATTCCCTGCAGGTCCCATTCTTAGTGCTTCCTTCTCCACCGGCCACCAGCTCACCAACAAGGGCCAAAAACATGCTGCAAGTCAACTAAGCCTGGACTAATGGCCTCTCCAAGGGGTTTCCATAAAGGAATCTAAAGTGTTTAATAATCATCTACCAGACAACTCCACACATCTTTAGCTCATCGGTGCAGGCGAGAGGTTTTATAAGTGATAGTGAGTCAAGAATGAAGAAATCCAAATTATTCTTCTCATGCATTCTATCGCTTGTTTCTTTGGAACTATCCGTCTCTAGATAAAAAGGAGTCAAATCTCAACAAGGTTATGGGTTGGACCAAAACACTGAACATCCTTTACCTCCTGAGCCCACATTTATAGCACTGGGAGAACTCAGCCAGAGTCCTCTCGGTCTGGTTGCAGGAGCCTATGTTACAGTACGTGGCACCAAACAGTCTATAACTTCCTAAACCATCCCTGTTAGTGACACAGATAACCCCTTAAGCACAAAGGAACATAACAGTGAAATTCAACGGAGCCCTGCTTGTCTCTTGGGTCACAGACAGGTTGAATATCATACACTGCTGAGTTTCAGGCTCAAACCTTGGTGAGCAGGCTATTAAAGTGTCTGAAGCAGGGCTGTGTGGATGCAACTTTGTTTACCCAGCCAGCCAAGGGCTGCACCGCTGGAGCCTTGCTGGCGAGCCATGGCCGAGCTCACAAAGCAGCCTTACAGCTCTGGACCCAGCCTCAATGGCCTGTCTGTTACGTCTTTTAAGATATTTTGATGTGTCACATCAACCCAGCAGCTAAACCTGGCAATAAGCTCAAACCCCACATACGTTTCTTCTTCTTTCTAACATCAGCACTTCCACACAAATGACACTTTCCAAAAATAACTGGACAGAACTCCAAGAAGTGCATCCCTCCTCCCAGATCATCTCTCCCTCCTCATACCACATCCATTGCCAACTGACAAAGGGCAAAATGACCCACTTATTGTACCTCCATTAAAAAATACTAAGCCAATGAAGAGGAAGGAAACTACGGTGGGGGAGATTTTCACCCTCTATCAAGCTTCAGAGTCTGAGTGGAATGTATGGAACACCATGATTCTGGAAAACACCATGGATTATTTTGAACAGTTGAAGTTCATCTATGAGATGCAAATACAAGGAATTTAGAAGCTTTTGAGTTAAAATTTCTCCTCTGACATAAGGAACTATAAAAGGGAAAGAAGAAGAAGAAAGCCTAATGACAAAAACCTTAAGAAGCAGAGCTCCTTGGTCTTATCTTGGATTCCCCAGTGGGGTCCAGTTACCCCCACCTTAGGAAGAACACATTCCACCGGCCGTCCATGGTCTAAAAGTTGGAGAGAGTGCTTCAAAGCTGGCATCCCCCCACAGTGGGGAGGTGTCCGAGCTGGGGAGTAAGTGGCAGGTCAGCCAACACTTTGCCGAACTCCGGTCACTCCCTTTTCAGAGGGTGTGCATCAGGGCGTGCCTTGTGCCATGTGCCCAGTGCTGGGGTCACATGAGAAACCCTCACTCATTCAATTTAGAAATAGACCTAACCCTTTATGAGAATGACACATCCAATAATAGGCAGGGGCCACCTGTCTTCTCGTGCTCCACTCTCTTCCCACACAAGCTCAGTAACTTCAAACCACTGGCAACTCCCAAATTCACTCCTGAGAGCTTGCTTTCCAGCCGCCCTATTCCCAGCTGCCCGGTCCCTCTACTTCCACATCTCGTCAATCACAGAATCCTGTCATTTCTCTATCCTTGCCTCTCTTAACTTACAACACTGTTCTATTCCCACTGCCTCCAGCCTTGGCCACCCTCACTGATTCCTCCCTGGACTACTGAAACTGTTCCTGAAGGGCCTTAGGATCCTCTAATCCATCTTGCTCTGCCACTGAAGTCAGCTATTAAACACCAACACACAGTCCCTACCTAAAAGCACCAGGCTTCCCAATTGTATTTTTGCCCCTGATTCCAGACAAATCCTTATGGCCTTTCTGTCTCAAGAAAGGGCATTCCCTCCACAGTACATCCTGCTCTCCCATCTCTATCCCACAACTCATGAATCCTTCAAGATCCAATCTCCTCTGGGAAGCCCTCTCCGGCTCCAGCAGCTGAGAGCCATATTGTCTGTTCCCCTAGCACTTTCTTCACACTTCTATCCTAAATAACACAATGAATGGCAGTGATCTGTTCAAGTACTGGTTTTTCCCAGAGATAACGCCAAAGAGTCCTCATGGGAAGGAACCCTATCTTCATTTGTGAGCCTGGTTCAAAGTGGCACAAAGCACACACTTGGTGTGACTGAATCCACCAGTCAGTCAGAAGACACACGGAAGGCTATAAGAGGAGTTAGGGTAAAAGGGTGAAAAGATGTTGATGGTCAGGACACCTAAGTCTAGTCCCCAGCTTCCCAGAGTTGTGTGGACATTTATTAATCTCTCTAGGATTTAGTTTCCCACCTAAAAAGGAAGGAGAACTATGTGATTTTCAGGGTCTCTTTAATTCATCTGTTCTAACATTCAGACTACAGTAAATCTACAGTGAAGACAAGACTATAAAACTCTTTGGCAACAGTATGTTCTTTAGGGAGTCTGGACACCCTCCAAAGCCAGCCAGGAGAATGCTCCTTTGCGGGCCTCTAGGCAGGGTGCTAACACTGGTGGTCCCTCCCCTCCAGTCGTCCTCCCCCAGTTGCTTTCTTAAGTTTGGAGAAAATCCCCAGTTGCCCTCTACTCATTTTGCCCCAAAGTGGACTGTTAAATATTATATACAAGAGAGGGGGGAAAAAAAAAAGCCTAATGATAAAAAATCTAAGATGCATTGAAAGTAACATGACTGCTAAGTGGACCCCCAAGGCTTGATAATCACCTGGTAACCCCATACTCTGGGGGTGGCTGGTACCTCAGCACGGCCACTTCTGTTCTAGCAGGCTGAGGAGCAGGGTAAGGCTTGACCATCTCGTGGAGCATCCCAGGGTGCTGGTCACTGTAGAAAAGTCCGTGATCCTGGTTCTTGCTGACTGGGGACATCATTTGCTTGGTCTTGAAGGGATACTCAGGTGGAGGACCGCGAGGGTCTAGCACTTTCGCAGCAGGCTGGGCGGGAGAGGGCCCACCTCCTGCTTTGAACCCCTTTCCATTCCCTGAGCTGGGGAGGTGTTGCTTAGCACCATTCCTCTCCAACGACAGCTGCATGATTCTCTCACTCAGAGAGCGGACATGGCCCTGCTTCAGTTCTTTCAGCGCCTCGTCCTTATGAGCCTGTCCACTGTTGGCACGGTTCACCGTGGGCCTCCCCTCAGTGCGGGACTTCTGACTGGTGCCCCCAGCCATGTAGTAACCGTGGCTCACTGGCCCCTGCTGCTGCTGCTGTTGCTGCTGCTGCTGTTGCCCCCTGAAGAACTGTGACTGGGCTTTGGCCTCCTCGTAAGTGGGCAGTTCCTCATTGTTCTGCTGAGGCTGTGTGGACCGGACCTGTTTCTCCATCACCGTATTGTCCACCTGGTGTTCTTGACCCTGCGGTTCTTGGCGTGCTGACTGGTAGACCATTTGTGGGTCTTCTTGAGGGAGGTTTTCCGTGGAAGAAAAGTTGTTTGTAGGGTGAGCTGGTCCTGCACTCCCTGTGGCCTGGTGCTGAATGGCTAGCAAGTTCATGTTCTCGGTGGGGGTGCCATACCGCAGTTGCTCCTGGATCAGCCGCTGTAATACTGTTCCAGCTGCCGCATCCTCGGAACCTCTCATTTCCACCTCTGAGATCCTCAGGAAGTTTGGGGAGTGGAAGTTACAAAGAGGATCCTCTAAAAGACAAACATAAGAAAAAAGGTATCAGGCTGTTCCCCAGGAGATATATGCTTATAAGTAGGTGGAACAATTAACATTCTAACTACAGTAGCATTAACGACAAGATTTTAAATATCCCATCCCCTCCACCTATCTATCCTGCAATGTATCATGGATGTTTCTCCAATTCACAGTGACTCTGCAACTCTCCATCTCCTCTCCTCCTGCTCCTCCTGGACTTGCTTCATCCTTCAGCACCTCCCCCACCCCCTTTTCTTTAACCTCTCCAATGGTCCCTTCTCTTCATCCACATAAACATAACCCAAGTCTTTCCCATCTCAAAAAAAAAAAAAAAAAAAAAAGCCCAAATCCAAATCAAACACAAAGAAACCGTCTTCTCTTGGCCCTACCACAGACCTCTAATTGCTACCCTGCATCTCCCCTTTCCTTCTCCTCTGGTTATCTTCAGCAAGCAACCAACACACTCCGTCTCCATCCACTGCTCCGAATAGTAACTAAATCCAACAAGAGTTTTCCAACTCTCATATTACACACCTAACCTTTCCAAAGCATTCGACATGGTTGATCACGCGCTTCTTGAAATGCTTTTCTAACTTGGCATCCAGGCTGCCCCTCTTCCTGCCTCCGAACACTTGCCTGCTCCCTATTCTCCATCTGTGCCTTCAATTCTACATTTCTGCCCAGGTCTGGGTCTGTCTTGAGTGCTCTTCTGCCCTCACTCAACAGGATATTCATCTCCTCTCCCGAGTCACCACTCCCATATCTAAAACAGCAGCCGACAGCTCTTAAGGCCCTTCTACTTCAACACATACTCCTTTCCCCACACACTTGTCCACTCCAACCTGGGCTTCCCCTGTCTCAGCTACATTCTGTCAGGCCAGAAACTTGGGAGTTTTCCATAGTAATTCCTTCCTCTCCCTGACCTCCAACATCCAGTCATCACCTGTCAATTCTGCTCCCTAAAGATCTCTGCCAACTTTCTTCATTATTCCTAAGTCAATCTCCAAGTTTATTATTAATAATCACAATAAGATTTTAAAGTGTACATGATGTGGCAGTTGTTGCACTACAATCTCTTCCTGTGTTATTTAATTTATCCCATATACAATCCCATGAGGCAGATATTATTACCCAGCTTACAGATGAAGAGAGGCTCAGAGAAGATAAGTCAGAGGCCTCAGAGAGGCAGAGCCAAGATCTGACTCCAAATCTATGAGCATTCCACAACTTTACAAGTCACTGGCTTCTCATATCCAGACCATTTCAACTTTATGTCCTGACTCTAGTCTCATTTCTATTTATTTCTAAACCCACCCCTCAGATCCCAATCTACCTTCCACATTACCTTGAAAAATTATTCCAACAGAAAAATTGACTCCTATTACTTCTCTGCACAAAGCCCCAACAATCAATTATAGGATGAAGCTGACATTCTATCATATTGTGTAGCAGGTACTGCTTACCTATTTATCAACATTTCATGTCACCTGCCACATTTCATGTCATGCCTGCCCAGCACTGGTAACCCCTTGGAGTTTAATAACCTCCTGCAATATCTAAGTATGTATAGTTTCCAAAACCCGCTAGCTGTCTCCAGCCTCTAGGCTCTCACGACATTCTTCCCGATCCCTGGGAGGAGGCATCTCGCTGTGTCTCTTGGGAAATTCTATGCTTCAGGGGCAGCTCCAAATCTACCTTCAGAGTAAAACCTTTCTCTGCTGTAGCCCAATAGGCTTGAGCCTTCCTTCTCCAAAGTCCCTATTCCATTTGTACAAATGCCACTGAAGCAAACATCCTAGCAAACAGCAATTACTTATTTACAAAGACTCCAAACTCCATAAAGGAAAGATTCAAGTCTTCTCATCTGCACTTTCCTAGCACACAGCTCAATGCTGTTCTCAGATATTCAACCAGATATTCAAAACAATACCTAAGTGAGCCCCATGAAACACAACACCTAGATCATTTCCCAATAGTACTATTAAGTAGTGTATGAAGGATATTATATAGCATTATGACTGTAAAAATTCCAGAACTTACTACTGGCATGACTTTGAGTAAATCACTCACACTCTCTGAACCTCAGTATCTTCCCCATATTGTGTCCAGGAAGCTGGACTACAACATCTCTGGACAGACTGCACTTGCACAGTTCCAAGCAACAATGGTTCAGTGTTTTTATATATACAGGCAATATGTCAGTTTCCCTAAACCATCATTCATCCTCAAGAATATATATTTTCTCGTATATATGGCATCTTCATCATGCGACATTCAGATAGAAATCTCATATTCACTGTTCATCTTTTCTCTCCTTTGCTACCCACATTTAATTAGCTGCCAAGCTAGTTTTTTTTCAGTCTAAAGTGAAATTAAAAAAAAAAAGTAGTGTGATTGCTTATAATGTATGTATTCAAACACATCTGTGTGTGTTTACACAGATATCAATAGAAGGAGGCTTATAATTATCTCTTGGGTTTTTTTGTGTGTGGGGGGGTACTGGGGATTGAACCCACGGATGCTTATCCACTGAGCCACATCTCCAGACCTTTTTATTTTTTAATTTGAGACAGGATTTCCCTAAGTTGCTTAGGACCTCACTAAGTTGCTGAGGCTAGCTATAAACTTGTAATCCTTCTGTCTCAGCCTCCTGAGCCGCTGGAATTACAGGCATTAGTCACTGCACCTGGTACAACTATCTTTTTTTTTAAATTAAAGACCATCAAGGATTATATTCCTCTGTCTTCCTGGGTATTAAACTTTGAGAAAGTATGAAAGACAATGACATTTTTAGTGTCCTGGCAAGAGCAAAAGACAGCAATTCCATGTTGGTCCCCTAATTCTCATTAAAAATTTTCACATTCATGGTAGTTAGAAGTCAGAACCAAACCCTAGTTTCTACACCAATATGCTTTCCTGTGGAGTCTGTTCTTCCACACCCTCTGGCACCCCTGGGGGGTGCCAGCTCTCCTTACCAGCTTCTGCGAACAGCCTCCTAAAACCTCTTGCCTTTGGCCTCTTCTCCTTCTAATCCACACTTAATATTAGTATATTGTTACTACAATATTCCAATATGACACTATTAGAACATTGTTACAGTATATTATCATCTCCCTTCCTCTACTGGAATTCAAGCTCCAGCCATAGAGAGCATAGTCTATGCATCCATGGGCTATAACCCCCCCACACCAAGTGCTCTGCCCCGTACACACAGGCATTCGGAAAATGACTGCCGAGGAAACCAATCATTTTACAGAGAAGACCCTCAAGCTCACCTTTGATCATCTATTCTCCATCTGTGCCTTCAATTCTACATTTCTACAAGAGTAAGAATTTTTTAATAAGACTAGAAGAAAAATTTGAACAAAAATAAAAATCATTCTAGTGGAAAATGACTTATCTGAATGAATAAAGAAATAAAAAAATGAATGGGTCTCAATAAACATGAAAACTATGGAATTCTATTTTCACTGAAGTGAGAGAAAATCGAGTTACAAGCACATTTGGTAGGAACCATAAGATACTCCCCAGAAGTATTTTTAGAGATTCCCTCATAGTTTCACCAGTCTCAAAAACAGAAAAAAGAAGAGTTTGAAAAAGGGTGAGAAAAAAGTATTTAAAAATTAGAGAAAATTTAGGGATTAAATGATATAATTCTGAAATATATATACACACACACACACACACACACACACACACACACACACATAGTCTCACAAGGGGAGTCACATACTACAATAAAATAGTCTTATTAACAGTAAAGCACAGCATGAATAAAAATAAGGCATCTACCAACAAAGAGACAACTAATGAGCCAATATGCTAATTTTAAGATAAGCACAGATAAAAAGAAAAATCTGAGTTACAGTAGTCTCTCTTTCTCCTCAGGAATACATTTCAAGATCCCCCTGACACCAAGGCTAATACTGAGCCCTACACATGCCAAGTTTTTCATGTACATACACACCTATGATAAAGTTGAATTTATAAATTAAGCATGCTAAGAGATTGACAACAACAACTAAAAATTAAATAGAACAATTGTAACAACATACTGTAAGAAAAGTTATCCAAAACTTGCAAATTTTTCTTTGTGCTTTTTTTCATTTAGTATTTTTGGATCATGGTTGACCTTGGGTAACTGAAAATGCAAAAAGCAAAACCACATATAAAGAAAAGCTATTGCATCAAAAGAGATAAAAATGTGAGACATATGGTCACTTTGTTTTCCAACAGGAGTCAGCAAAAGGACTTACCAACTTTTTCCCTGATGCTACTGTTTGCCTCCACCTTCAGAGCAGATGCTTCATGCCTCCCAGAGTAGAGCTGAAAGTCCGAAAAAAAGTAGCTGGTATCTTCTAGAATTTGCACAGGACTGCTGGGGCTGTAAGAGACAGGAGCGGGTGCTGGGAGGAAGAAAGTAACGTGTGTGTTAGTGCCAATCAAGTGCCCCCTCTTCCTGTGTGACTCATGACAACCCACAAGGCATGCTCCCACATTTCAACCCACAGCAGGAGTGCCCTATCTTTTTGATTCATAAAATTCCAAAGTTACTACTCAGAATTATCACAAGTCCAGCCACCCACAAAAATGACCCATGAGGTCAACACACAGTCCTCAAGACACGCTGAGCAGAAGCATGGATGCCTCACATGTTCCAGTTCCAAGGGCAGCGGCAGCAGCACCATCCAAAGCCAAGTCCTCAAGTTCAGAATGATCAAGGAGGGAGATAGAAAGGAGAGAGATGGGAAGGCCAGAAAAGGAGAACCAAAGTGTGAAGAGCAGATATCTCTCACAACATAAACGAGCTCAAGGAAGAGGTGGTCACTTTGTCAGATGATATGCTTGCAAGAGAATGTCCCAGCCCAGTTTACTTAGGCCTCACTCAAAGATTTCTGAAGTCGTGTGCTGCAGCACGGAGCTGAGGTTCTGGAATCTGGGCCTCTGCCAAGCACTGGCCTTTCGGCTCCAGTTTCTCTGCTTCACACACAAACCAGAGTGTGCTTCCTCTTCCAATTAAATGTGACACTGAACTCAGTCCTACAGCCACTGAACATGAAATACCACTACAGTGACACCGACAGTACACACAAAATATCCATGGGAACTTTCAGCAGGATGGGTCTAGCCTATTTCCTGCTCTGCAGATTTCTCTGTGTGGGCACCATGTGTAAGCCTGTTTTTAGCAAAAGTAACTTAGTTAACTCTGGAGAGTCAAACATTTTTAAAAAATTAAAATCCTTTCCCAAAGACAATTCCATTAGAAGAAAAAATGCTGTTCAGCAATCGCTTTGAACTGGTCATTTGAATTTCTTCCTAGGTTTGTTTTCTACCCATTTCCCACAACGTGAAGCTACTAGTAAGCCACTAATTATACCAAGAGCTGTGAGATGGGAATGCACTGGTGGTCTTCCTGAGTTTCTTTACCTCGACAAGTGAATAGCATTTATATGTGCTCCTGAATCATAGGCACATCTGCCCTAGAAAGAAAAAAGATTTTGATAACTATTTACCTTATAAATTTAAAATAAAAACAGTTGTGACTCTCACTTTGTGAAATGACATATTGTATGAAGATAGTCTAAAATCATAGTTCAAATGCACAGGACACTATTTCTCAGTCTCTCTCTCTCTCTCTCTCTCTCTCTCTCTCTCTCTCCCTCTTTTTGTTTTGTTTTTTGTTTTTTCTTTGTTTTGCCAATCTACAAGGACTATTCCACAAAGAAACTCAAATCTTTCCTGGTCCTCATCTTCTACATCTGTATATATATATAAATATAAATATCTGAACATCTAAGGCTAAAATCAGGATCCTAGATAGCCAGGATCCAAAGCCAAATCCTGACCTGGCTTCTGTTTTCAGGCAGGTAGAAAACTAGGGAGGTACAAGGTACAATCCTGGCTGCATGTCAAAATCTCCTGTGGAACTTTTAAAACCCGGCCTCAAACAGACCTATTCATTTGGAAGCTGGGGGTTGCGTTCAGGTATCTATAATTTATAAAGCTCTTTAAATGACCCCAATGAGCAGCCAAAGTTGTGAAGCTTTAAGCTAGGGGGAGAACGTCCACATAGAGGAACACGAACACACACACCCACACAAACACACACACACACACAAACACACACACACACACACACACCCATACACACAACACCTTTCTGTGCCTCCACCCCATTCCTCCCATCAAGTCAAAGAGGAGCTGACAGCCCATCTGCTTCAATAAAAGAAACAGTCATATTTTCTGCAGGATGAGAGATAGGGGTTAAATTTCATTTTGCTGCATATGGATTTCCAGTTTCCCTAGCACCATTGTTGAAGAGATGATCTTTTCTCCAATATATGTTTATGGTGCCTTTGTCTAGTATGAGATAACTGTATATATTTGGGTTTGTCTCTGTGTCTTCTATTCTGTTCCATTGGTCTTCATGTCTATTTCGGTACCAATATCATGCTGTTATTGTTACTGTAGCTCTGTAGTATAATTTAAGGTCTAGTACTGTGATACCTTCAGCTTCGCTTTTCTCACTAAAGGCTACTCTGGGCCTCTTATTTTTCCAAATGAATTTCATGATTGCTTTTTCTATTTCTATCTCTCTCATACCCTGCACAAAACTCAACTCAAAGTGGATCAAGGACCTAGGCATTAGACCAGAGATGTATATCCACTAGAAGAAAATGTAGGCCCAACACTCCATCATGGTGGCTTAGGAACTGACTTCCTCAAAAAGACTCCTCTCCTAAAGCACAAGAAGTAAAATCAAGAATCAATAGGTGGGATGGTATCAAACTAAAAAGCTTCTTCACAGCAAAGGAAATAATAAAGAGCATGAAGAGAAAGCCTACAGAATGGGAGAAAAATCTTTACCACCTGCACCTCAGATAGAGAATTCATTTCCAGGATATATATATATATATATATATAAAGAACTCAAAAAATTAACACTAAAAAAATCAAATAACCCAATTAATAAAGGGGCAAAGGAACTGAACAAGCACTTCACCACAGAAGAAATATGAATGGTCAACAGTATATGAAAAAATGTTCAACATCTCTAGCAATCAGAGAAGTGCAAACTAAAACTACACTGAGATTTCATCTCACTCCAGTCAGAATGACAATCAAGAATACAAGTAACAATAAATGTTGGCAAGGATGTGGAGAAAGGGGCACACTCATACATTGCTGGGGGGACTGCAAATTGGTGCAACCACTCTGGAAAGCAGTATGGAGATTGCTCAGAAAACTTGGAATGAAACCACCATTTGACCCAGTTATCTCACTCCTTGGTATATACCCAAAGGACTTAAAATTAATAGTGACACAGCCACATCAATGTCCATAGCAGCTCAATTCACAAAAGTTAAGCTATGGAAGCAACTTAGGTGCCCTTCAACAGATGGATAAAGAAAATGTGATATATATTGACAATGGAATATTACTCAGCCATAAAGAAAATTGAATTATGGCATTTGCCAGGAAATGGTTGGAACTGGAGACTATCATGCTAAGTGAAATAAACCAGTCCCAAAAAACCAAAGCTGAATGTTCTCACTGATATGTGGATGCTAACTAACACACAAATAAGGGAGCAGGGAGAATAGAAGTTCATTGGATTAGACAAAGGGAAATAAGGGAAGGGAGGGAGATGAGTATAGGAAAGACAGTAGAATGAATCGGATATAGCTTTCCTATTTTTAATATAGGAATACATGACCAATGAAATTCCACATCACATACAACCGCAAGAATGGGATCATAATTAGAATAAGATGTACACCCTATTTGTATAAATATATGAAAATATACTCTACTGTCATGTGTAACTAAAAAGAACAAATTAAAACAGATATTTTTTAAAAAATAGACCTGGGTCAGGAATGAATGTTGCAGCATATTACACTTTGGGTGATCCCTTCTAGTCACATGACTAAGAATTTCAAATGATAAAAGAGCAAACCTCTAATAAAATTGAGGTATGCATGCCTAAACAAATGTATATAAAGGAGAGCATAGATGTGTGGAGCTCAGATGGAGCCCTGCACTAAGCCATTCACTACCACACTGGAAGGAATTACTTTTCCCCACTTTACCCATGGGCTGCCAACTAAGAGTAGATTCAAGAGCTCTAGGGCCTCAGGACACTGAACAGAGTGGTCTCCCAATGGGCTTACACACACACACAACTCTCCCTCTCTCTCGGACTGAGGCACATGATGCTCAACTAGTGCCTCCTTTCTCCATTCACGTGTGGAGGCCACTGCCTCACGTTCCCACAGATGGCATCATTCCTGGATGCTGAAGAAAGGGAGGAGAGCCGAGTGGATGACCAGAACAGGCCCCTGAGGCAGGCAGGCAGGCAGGTGGCCCCGTTTTTATCACTCCACTCAAGCCAGGAATCAGTCAGGTGAGCTATCCCAGCACCAAGGCGGCCCGAAGGAATCACACTTCTTGCTTTCTCACCAGCAGGGCAAGGAAAAGTGGCAGTACCATGTGCCACAGGATCTGCACTGCATTCCTGGGCCACGCGGGACACATCTAAGAGAGGCTGGACCCCATCCTCTGCCTATTTTAGTTCACTGTCTTCCCTAGAAGCTCCTGTACCTCAAGTTGAGTCTATTTTCTTAAACCAAATGATCTAACTTGACAGGGTCAAAGATGTCTGAAATGAGAAATGAGAAGGAGAGGCGTGGTGTGAGGGGAAAGCTCTCGTCTTGGCTGGGAGTTCATAACCAGGAGTGGAGTTGTGAGAAACAACAGGAGGCCCCAGATACCACTACCACCCAGAAAGGTCCTGCAAGGCTGGCTCGGGCCCAGCCACCCAGCAACACTGCCAGTTTAGGGGGGCTTCTGGCCTCTTGAGGATTCTGGGGGCTCAACAGTGTGTGGTATTATAGTGTAGATGCCCACAGGGGTGCCAGAAGAGCTATTTCCATATAAAAACGTCTCATCTTCATGGTTAACTTACAATTATCTTCTTCCAAACCAGAACCCTGTCTGAGGGTCACCACTCACATGCCTCAGTGTGCACGGGAGGTGGCCAAAGCACCAGAGACCCAGCAGGGTCAGTGTAAAGGGTCAGCTGTCTGGGAGGGTTTCTCTGGAGGAGGGGCACCCACAGCTCCCAGGGCCCCTGCCCAGAAGGAAAGCAGAGATCTATTTGTGCTGCATTTAACATGATATTCTGAGATTTTTCAGGATTGTTGAAGGTTTAACATTTATGTTTTATATTTGACGCATTTCACCAGCTTGGCTCCTAAATGACAAAATGCACGCGTCCCTTGTCAACACAGAGAATCCTGGCTCCCCTCTCACTGAGCCTGACTGCTTCTAGCTTACTGAAGAAGCGAGGAACGTTCCCCCATCATGGTTTAGACTTTCTTTGTGACTGTCCAGAGGCCTGCGGGTAATGTGACCTGAACAAGACCTTTGTCATTACTCAATAGTGGTAACAACAAAAGGTTCCACTGTTGAAGGAGAAAGGAATTAAGGTAAAATGAAATTAGTTTTCTAGGGGAGGCAAGAGGCACAACAAGGGCCCTGGTGAGCTGCTCCTCTTCTTTATCTTCCACCATAACTAGTGGACTCCCAAGGAGCAGATCCTGCATCTGATACCAAGCCAAGAGATCAGGCTCAGAAGTCTCCTTTAGGTTTAAAATCTGGAGGACATTAAACTGTCATCCCACTATCATTCAATACACACACCACGGGGAATTCCTGTCTTACACTCCGCTCTGGCATGGCACTCCCTTGCATACAACCATTTGGGTTACAAGTTCCAGGTTGCACTTTGATTTTGAAGGTTGTTTTGTTGTTTTGGGGTTTTTTGTTTGTTTGTTTTAATAATCAGGCCCCTCTTTTAGCTGTCAGTAGTCTTGCTGGTCCCCTCAGCACCCCAGCATCCTGTAACATCCTCATTCTCTGAGTACAAACCTCTGACTTCACCCCAACCCACCTCCAACTACTTTAAAGTTCATTTCAGCAAATTTACCTCCTCCAGAACGTCTTCTCCCTCCCAAACACCAGCCTCCCTTCCCTCAAATGCCACAGCAATTATGTTCTGAGGTGCACAAAGCCAGCACATCAACATCAATGGCCTAGTATTTTGCAGTAGTCATTAAATCTAAGCTGATGTTATTGCCCTGGTGAAGTTATAAGCCCTTTGAGGAAAACACCATACTGTGCATTTGTTAATTTCTACAGGTGGCATATAAAATATATGCTCTCTGACAACTATGCTCTCTGATAGAGAGAACATGGCAATACTCTGTCCAATGGTCTTGCTGGCTGTCAAGTAAGAGAAGGTCCAAGATCCCTCCAATGCCAGTTTCTGAGAGTTCCAGATAAATCCCTGCACCTTTCCATCCCCTAAAATACAGAGGCACTTTCTCCTTTGCAGCCAATACTGGTGCTTTGAGTTCTGCAGGCCAGAGGACCATTCCTCAACGATCCACTAATTGCAAAACAACTCCCTGGTGTTGCCAAAGTGAGAACCTCTCTGCCAGCTACATGTAATCTAAAACCTCCCCATGCATTGAAAAACAATTGCACTGTCTGGAGTAGAACAATCTCCTCTAACTACAATAGAGAGTTTAACCGCAGCAACAAACAATTCTATGGCTTCTACCTTTTCTTTCAAAGGGCTGAGGAATTTGCCAAGTGTGCCAGTGACCTCAAAGTTAAACCTAAGCATTTAAACCTTCTGATTCTGGCAGACCTTGAGTTTTTCTGGACAGTGAAATACCCGGCTCGGGAAACAGGATGCCCTGGAAACAATGTTTAGGATGCCTGAAGAACCTGGGATCTGTATCTGAAAAATAAGGGTCTAGCCTGTTCCCAGGTCCCATGTGAAAGAAAGCAAGCTAGCTCATCTGGGGTCGGCCAATTTTCAGTCCACACATTGAGACCTAAGTGAAGCATAGACAGGCAATGGCCCCTCCTCTACAGACACCTGCACACAACACCCATATTGTTAAAAAAGAACAGGAATCCCCACCATTAAGCCAAAAGTACAGCCAGAACATGATTTCTCACTCTTTTCCCCTGGGAACCATTATTTGAAACCCAAGGTTTGTGGTTGGGTGTCAGAGGGGGGGTTACCAAGATTCCCAATCCCTATACTGTGTGGCCTTCCAAACAGGCATCAAACTTGAATTCCAATCCTGTACCAATCCATCTATGCTAGAAAACAAGCGAAATCAATACACTAATACCTATTTAATTTAGACTCAATCTAAAATGTGTATGAACAATTTTAATTTGTCTGAATTTTAACTTAGTGATATGTATTAGAAATATCTCTGATATTATCAGTGTAAAGCAAAATGCCAAACATGTGCTTAACCTAATAGGAGCTATAAATAAAGAGAAATGAGTAAGATGGTTCTAGATCTGAGTATGATGGATTTGGTCCCAAAGACCAGCAGGCACACAGCTACCCTCGTTCATCACAGCCCAAGTGCTCTATGTGAGGGACACACCACCATCTCTGGAGGCCCAGGGGTAATTTACTGCTACTCCTTGACTGAGGAGAGGGACACAGTGCTGCAATGACAAAGGAGAGACCTGGGAGGCGAGGCGAGGAGTGGGTAGGGAGAGGAGGGAGCCAAGGAAGATAAGCCTATCATGGGAAAAAAGAATCACAGGACTGAGTCACGGAAGTGTTTGTGTCTTTAAGGAACAGTAGCTTAACTATGGGCAAGGAAGATGAAGCCACATCTGTAGACCCTGGATCTAGTATTCACAGGGTATTCTTAAAAGCATTAGCACATTATTTTCACAACACTCTAGAACTGGAGAATAATTTAGAGATCAGGTTCAACTTTTTTGTGTACAGGCCGGTGGGGGGGGGGGGATACCAGGGACTGAACTCAGGGGACACTCAGCCATCAAGCCACATCCCCACCCCTATTTTGTATTTTATTTAGAGATAGGGTCTCACTGAGTTGCTTAGTGCCTCACTTTTGCTGAGGCTGCCTTTGAACTTGCAATCCTCCTGCCTCAGCCTCCTGAGCCGCTGGGATTACAAGCATGTGCCGCTGTACCCAGCCAGGTTCAGTTTATAACTACTACCACCACACTCCCTTCCTGACAAGCCAATCAGCCAATTAAATACTTTGATGTTAGAGAATGCTGAAGCCACAGTGTAAGTATTGGGGGGCAGATGCTACCATCCATTACAGAAGACACAGGGTCCCTTCCTGGTCCAGGATTTGGGAGGACCTAAACTTATTCCCAATGTACTGAGGACCTACTCTTGAGGATGTGACACAAAGACGAAAGGCTATGGGTACATTATCCGTGGCAGCACTTTCACCAGTAGTGATTGCTATGGCCTCTGTTTTCTGAGCCTTCCCATTAATTTGTGACAGCCCAATATATTTCCAATTAATTTTTTTGTGTGTAGTTAAGTTAGTCAAAGTCACTATGTGCTACTTACAATCAAGAATCTGATAGATTTATATTTTAAAAATCAATTGCTCTGACTCTCATATTATCACAACATTGTTTGTATCTTAAATAATAGATGACTTAGCACCATCTTGAATTATAGTACATCATATCAATTGTCCCAACTATCTTTGCACAAATCCTAAATAAATACCTGCAGTTCCCGCAAAGCTTTCTCCATCTGGAGGGCCTTTCTGCCCTATGAGTCTAGGAGATTCTTACTTTGGTACATACTAGACGCTAAAGCACATATTTTGACCATCAAAAAGTCCTTTGATCTTTTGAAACTCTATTGTAGTGGCCATTTGCTTCACGAAGTCACCTATCCCTTCTCTTCCAGATTTCTGTGTGCCACTCTGGACTCCGACAACATTCTATGAATATTGACGAAACAGTCTATATTAAGCTTCCTTATGCATTTAGTTTTTTCTCCTCCCCATTTAACTTGTAAATTTTTAACAGTAGGGACCAAGTCTTATTTACCTAGTATCTCCAATTGCTCGAAGAAATAACATCACAGTAAGTATTCAGTGCATATTCACTGACTCAATGAACAATCTGCATATGTTTACAATATCTAAAAGTTTTTAGTATAATGGGGACTAAATAAATACATCAACTTAGTAGATAGAGAAATGCAATTTAAAACAACCAGTTATAGGCATATTCTTCATTCTACAGAATTCAGCTCATAGGTGGGTGTCTATTTTGGGGTCTCTTTCAAACTACTCAGGAGAACAAGGTAAAAGCTACTGGGAGAAAAAAAAAAGAAAAACGAAAAAAAAAACTGAGACAAAGAAACAGAGACAGAGAGAGACAGCCACCTACTGCTAAAATTGGTTAATTAAAGTATTCTGTGATTCAGTTAGAAGTAACATTACAGGACTTGTGTAGCTTGAGCACACACTAGCATTTTGAGAAAGGTGTTTGTCCCTTGCAGGCAGGCACTATGCCTGGGGACTACAGCCAGGCAGAATTGGGGGACCTCTTCACTCACCATAAAAAAAAAGAGGGATATTTCCAGTCCTACCTATTATACCAAGTACCCTGTGATAGAATCCATAATAAAAGAACCTTACAAGGAAAAGGCAGTTCATAACATTTGGATTTTAATATAAAACCCAAAGACTACTTAACTATCTTGACTCAAATTGTTACATGGGTATCATTATAATTCATATTTCCTATTGATGTCTTTGGTGCATAACTTATCTAAAACTAAGACCAAAAGTACCCAGACTTCAAAGATTCTTTTCCACATATAAGCTTAAACCCCAGTTACTGACATTTCACACTCTTTAGTTTCACTCCTTTTGTTAGGACCTATCAGAAGGCATCTCAGGACCACAAAAGTATTCTTTTGTGGCCCTGGCACACACTGACTTCCCACTAAGAGAAAGAAAGTATTACTAGCATGACTGCCAAACTTTAATATGTTTGCATCCCTGAGTGCAGTCGGAAGTACCTGACACTCTTTTAACAAAGGAAAACAAACAAGATGGAAAGCTTTAAAACAAACCCCTAGGCATAAAATGGCCATATGTCTACATAGTAGTTATGCTCCTCAAAGCTCCCCTCTCACCCACACCACCAAGACAGCAGAGTACTTCACACTTGCTGTCACTCAATTCCTTAAGCCTTCCCACATCATTGTGGCTGGGTGACACTGGGAAGTGTGTCAGGCAGCGCCATTCCACAGGGACAGGATTCTCTCAAGAGGCAAGTACACATCCACCTAGCTGGTAAAGCACTATGGGCTCATCGATGAACTACATCATTCAAAGCAACCAGTACTTGCCAAGAAACCAGATATGCCCTTAGAAATAAAAGAGCACCATCAAAAATTTACTGAGACCCTATTAGTTCAGGTACATTCCTTACAAAAGTTATGTTATTTGATTATTACCACCCTACTTCCATTTTGTTGACAGAGACACTGAGGCTCACATGGGTTAAGAAGTGTCCAGAGCCACGAAACCAGCCAGCAGTACAGTCTCTTCAAAGCAAAGGTTTGTGGGTGTTTTGTTTCGTTTTTTTCCAGTGCTGGGGATCAAACCCAGTGCCTCATGCATGCTAGGCATGGACTATACTTCTGAGTCACATCTCCATCCCTGCTAGGTTTTCTTCTTTGTTTTTGAAAATGAGGGTAGTTTTAATGAAACACTCTTGTTTGTGAATAAAGAGGAAAGGCAATGGGGAAAGTTTCCTTCTTTGAAAGTATGAGGCAGAGAAGAATCCAGAGCCATTTTGTTTGTGTTATTTCTTACCCAAACTATGGGAAATAAGAGCACGCTCCTGGCCAATCACCAGACACCAAAGCAATGGAGGAAACCACCCTTCCTCATCCCTTCCATCTGGTGCGTATTAAAGTCATGACAGTGTTTCCCCTTGAACAATGGATCCTGAACCTGCAGTGTGTCAGTACTACACATGAAACTTGCCAAATGCATCACTACCAAGTCTCCACATCAAAATGGCCTCTCTACAAGAGTCGACCAGAAATAAATTCTTTGACCATCCTTCACAGATTATTTGAACTCAGGTCTGGGAAGCTTGTACTTCTCTGCTATATAAACTCTTATAAAATGTGCACTTCTGAAAGTCATAGGGAACTGAAATTTTATAAATTAAGCATACCTGAAACTCAAATGTGTTGAATTTAATGAAGCTAAATAACGATTAATGAGTAAGAGACTTAACTCTTTCTAGAGCCAACTAACCTGCATTAACTCCTTTAGTAGAAGGAAGCCTCTTTCCTATCATTTGTTTTTAATAAGTTCAGATTTGAAGACAATAGTTTTAATTAGTTTTAATTGCTAATCTGAATAACTGGAAAAAGGGATATATCTACTTTAGTTACATGTAAATAACATGTATCTACATAGTATGGTAACAAGGTGACCATATCAAATAATATATCTAAGTTAATAACATGATGAGGGAAAACCTATAAAAACACCTAGCACTCTATACATAACTGCTTGATAAATCTGGAACTCTAAAACCCTCCTCTGAGAATGGGGATAATCTGTTATTCGGGTTTAGAGAGATAATGTGAATCAACTACACATCAGTTGATCCCAGAGGCCAACTGCAGCCAGAGTCCACGTAAGACACACAGCTATCTCAGGATAGGGAAGGAAGACATCCCAAGTGGCATTACTGAACATGACGTGCTACAAACATTATCTCAGGTAACCCTCATGTCCCAGAGAATTAGGCTTCATAATCTCCTTTGTACCCTAACGCACCAGGAATGACACACCTCAGGTGTGTCACACAACTC
This sequence comes from Urocitellus parryii, assembly GCF_045843805.1. Lineage (NCBI taxonomy): Eukaryota > Metazoa > Chordata > Mammalia > Rodentia > Sciuridae > Urocitellus > Urocitellus parryii. Next base: position 84,224,167 of record NC_135534.1, on the reverse strand, counting down.
ACAGCCATAAGCCTGAGTGGCAAACTCGGTGCTGACTGTTGTGAAGCAAACCCCAGAATTTCAATGGTATTTTGCTAGATACTTGTGATAGTATTTGAGTTCCTTATAATTCCCAGGATCATAGACCTGTGAATTTGATTTGCAGAAAAGGAAGAATTATTCACTAATTTATCTGTCCATTCATTCATTCAGTCAACCAAAACACATGACATTGAGCCTCTGCCGTGGGCAAGACAATGCCTGGTACCACAAGACCCAGATCTGAGAGTCTAGTCAGAGAGACATACAAAGCACACAATGGCCAAACAGAACAGAAATGCAACCACACAGGCTTGAGGTAGTGTGGAGCAGTGAGCTCAGAAACCTATGTCCACACCTACCTCCACACACATAGGACCTAGAACTGTGCCCAGGGCTACATCAACCTCTTCCTCCTCCTTGCTCTTCCATTTTAGATCATTGATGCCCCTTTACAAGAATCTGCCACAAGCTCTAGAGCTTCTCCCTGCACCTAGATGAATGCTCATCCACAAATGTCATGTTCAGTTTTACTACACAGTCCGGTTTAAGCACCCTGAGCTTATCATCAACCAGGAGGATGAGAGGGAGCATAGTGGGAAACGTTGTGAAATACTATTTTCTGGAGGCAAATCAACCACAGGCCTCAGGAAGGGCAAAAGAAGAAACCACACACGGTTGGGAATTTTCTATGCAAAGAGCATTGCTCTCTTCTAGCGGATTGAACTAACTCAATCCTCATAATCCCCATTTCTCAGATGAGAAAACTAAGGCACTGAGAATAACTTGCCTAAAGTTACACAATTAGAAGTGAAAGCACGATTCAAACCCAGCTTAACTGGCTGGAGAGTTTATGGCTTCTACTGGTGTTTTTAAAAGCACTCAGACTTTTATTTATTTATTTGATGTGGTGCTGAGGATCAAACCCAGTGCCTCACATATGCTAGGCAAGCACTCTACCACTGAGCTACAACCCCAGCCCACTCAGGTTTTGGTTGTTTTTTTTTTTTTGGTCTCAGAACCTCTTCTTCACACTCTTAAAAATTACTGAGGACCAATGAGCTTTTGTTTATGTGAGCCATATCTGTCAATATTTATTTTATTAGAAATTAAAACTGAGAAAATTATATGTTGACTCATTTAAATAAAATAATAAATTCAACTATAAATCATATAAAATATTTTTTATGAAAAATAGCTTATTTATTGGGAAAAATAAAAGCAGTAAAAAGAGGGACTCTTTTATAGCTTTGAAAATTTCTTTCTGCCTGGCATAATAAAAGACAGCTGGATTCTCTTATCTGCTTTTGCTTGCAATCTATGATTTGGGGTTAAAGTAGATGAAGAAATCCGAGCTTCATACAAATACGTAGTTGGCAAGAGGAGTATTTTAATAGCCTTTTTCAGATAACCATGACTATTCTTTGAAGTTATATCAAAATTCAACAATCAGTGAGTGCTGTGGTTTGGAAGTATCCCCAAAGTCCCATGTGTTAAAGGCTTGGTCACCAGCCTGTGATAGTGCTATTGGAGAGTATGGAACCTTTAAGTGGTGGAGCCTACTGGAAAAAGTTAGGTCACTGGGGGTGCACCCTTGCAGGGGATAATGGGATCCTGCACTTTCTTATCTCTTCCTTTGCTTCCTGGCGGTTATTAGGTGAATGGCTTTGCACCGCCACACATTCCTGCACCATAGGCTGCCTTACCACAGTCTCTACCCACAGTGGCCTCAAACCTCTAAAAACTGTGAGCCAAAACAAGCTTTTACCTCTTTAAATTGATTTATCTCAGATGTTTGTTGCAGTAACAGCAATCTGACTACTAACCCAAGTGGCAAGTTCTTAAAAGTAAATGCAATATGAAGCATGACCACCTACCAGAGGCCTGCTCTGGATATCCTCCTATTACTTTAAAATCTTATTGGGCCATCTTTCACTTTGGAGGGAGCTCTTGTTAACCCACGTAAAACTTCATAACAACGTACAACTGATCATCCAGAAAAGGGATATTCACTGAATAATATAAATCATCCAAACACTGAAACATTTCAAGCATATAATATCAACAAAATCATATTTGTTAATATACAATGGATCTAGATCGTCGGAAAAGTCTTTTACATCCTGGAAAGCAACAAGTTCAAGGTGGAAGATACGAATTTTCCAAAACTGCAAAGAATGGCTCCATGAGATTACTTTTAATCAAAAGCTTGACTTTTATCACTGGCAGCAAATAGTTGTTCCACTTGAAATGACAAGTTCCCTTTATTCATTTTTGAGAAAACATCTACCAAATCACAATAAGGATAGTTTGTCAGTTGTTCTTTCAAGTTACTATAACTTACTGTGTGAGCGGGGGAGCAGCTAGTTGAACATGTACCTCTCAACTCAATCACAAAAGTATTTCTCCTTGACTTGGAGCAGAAGCACTTTTTGTGTACATCTCATTTTGTCACACAGGATATTAAAAGAGTACTCGGGGTTTGAGATTTAACATAATTAATCATTGAAGAACATTCAACTGGAATGTTCTTAAGAAAAATGGACTTTTTAAAAAAAATTGTGAGTGGGTGAAAAATAAACTGACCTCAAGCACGATCCAGTGCCACCTCCTTGATTTATTCTAAGGCACCTGCAATTTTACCCACTGTAGCTTTTGACTACAAAAGTGCAAATGTGAACACAGTGAAAAAAAGTGCATTATGCTTTAGTATTATTATAAAAGTAGTTTTTAAGTCTCAGATACTGCTTCTCAAGGCCCCAGAGGCGACTCTTCGAGAAATGACTCTCTACATTACACAGCTTCTTCCATGGGGAAAGTCCAAAAGTTGTAACACTTAAGGAGAAAAGATGAAAAAGGTGGAAACCAATTCTGAGAATGAGTCACTTCCCCAACTGGGCAAAGGAAGCCACCCAGAGCCCAGGGCAAGTCTGGGAAACCTTAAGAAGACACACAGAGGCCCTTTGATGTAAAGCATTAAAGCACTGCAGAACTCCATTTCTCAAAAGAATGGACCCCTGTGATTAATGAAAATGCACCTGAAGACAAACAACCACCTACCCAGAGAATATGGTACATGAATGCACATTCTTGCCCTTAAGGAATTTTTATAAAGTGGTATACAAATCAGCAATGATCTTTTTTCACTAGGAAAAGGCGGGGGGGGGGGAGGCAAAAGAGGAAGGAGGAGGAGAGAGGAGAGAGAAGAGAGAAGAAGGAAGTGGAAAGGGGAGGAGGAGGAGGAAAGGCTCCAGGAGATTACTTTGGGAGACAAGAAGAAAGAAACTTTAATAACTTGTTAAGCAGGAAACTCAGCTATTCTTGGACAAAAAGAAAATGATGTCGCCCAGCCCAAACGCCAGAGTATTAGAAAGATTTAAAGGATAATAAAGATAGAGGAAAAAATATTAAATGGAAAGAAGGACACACCATGCTTTATGCTTTGTTCTGGTAAATTTGCTTCTTAAACAATATAAGAATCATGGCTCTATCACTGATTAGCTATATAAACTGGAACAAATGAAATAATTTCTTGGAACCCATTATCTTGTCAGTTAATGCAAACAATAACACCTACTATATAGAGCTGTTGTGAAAATCAAATGAGACAATGGAAAGGGCTATGGACAGTGGTCTAGCATATAGTAAGTGCTCAGTAAATTTTAGATCCAGTTAGGCACTGAAATGCACAACTGTAATCCCAGCTACTCTGGAGGCTGAGGCAGGAGAATCATAAGTTCTAGGTCAGCCTCAGCAACCTGACAAGACCCTGTCTCAAAATAAAATAAAAAGAGCTGGGGTTGTAGCTTAGTGGTAGAACACCTCTAGGTACTAGTATGGCAAAATAATAATAATAATAACAACAACAACAATAATATATTTTAGATCCATTTTGTAATAATGGAAAAGTCAAACAGGAATCACCACTGTAAAATTCACTTTCAAGAGATGATCAAATCATGTGCTGTTGTTTTTTGTTTTTTCCTAATATGGGTATTATGGATTGAAGTCCTGGCACTTTACCATTGAGCTACATTCTCCAGTCCTTTTTTTTTATTTTATTTATTTATTTATTTTTTTTTTTTATTTTTTTTTTTTTGAGAAGGGTCCTCACTAAGTTGCTGAGGCTGGCTTCAAATTTGGGATCCTCCTGCCTTTGACTCCCAAGACACTAGGATTATAGATGTACACCACCACATATGCCCAAATCAGTAAGCTTTTAAAAAACAGTAGCAAGATGTTCAGGAAGATCACAGATGAAAGTTCCTACAGTTTTGTTATGTCAGACTATTCAGCTAACTACAGACTAAAACTACATTTTCAATTTTTCAAGAACGTAAGATGAAGGAAGACCTAAAACACACATTTCTCTGAAAATAAGTTTAATATTATAGTCTTATTATTAAAGACCAAAATAAGAGGATATAAGGAATTATCCAAAGGCCCTTCAGAGTCCCATCTTGGGATTGGAGTATGGCTCAGTAGTAAAGCACTTGCCTAGCATGCACCAAGCCCTAGGTTCCTTCCCTAGCAACACACACACACACACACACACACACACACACACACACAGGTTCCAAAGCCCCCAGCTTACCTGGCCACCTTGTCGTGAAAGTAAAGGGCCAGATGGGCTTGAAGAAGGCATCAGAAACCATCAACTGAATATCCCTCATATGCCTAGGATCTATCTTCAGAGAGTGACGCTGGGGTAGGTGGGGGGCACAGACCTGCCCTCTGTCCTGAGCATTACAAAGAAGAAGAAAGCTCTCCTCTCCTGCCATCATTGTTCCTTAACTTTTCTCTCTCTTCATCTGTGGTATAACAGGATGAAAGTCAAGGTGTACACACCTGCCCTGCATCTGCTGCCGTCACAGCAATGTGGGGCAATCTGACCCAACTACCAAAAATGGGGGAAAGGCTGTTTCTTCAGAATCATGGCATTGGTGACAATTAAGGCCTACTTTTATCCACAAAACAGTGAGTCTTGTAATAGTCTAGCCAACAAGATGATTAAAAAAAATGACCTCTCTTCGAGGTGCATAACCCATCAGTGGACTAGGAAACCCATTATAACATTTTCTCTAAAATCTGTACAAGAGATAACTCAGTCAAGGATTTCAAAGCTGATATACAGTAATTCTTGAAAAAAGAATTCTGAATCACCTTAATTGATGTTTATAATGATGATCCAAACCATCAAGAAAAAGTAACATAAGGTAGGGGGTGAGAATAGAGAGGGGATCCAGCTTGCAGAATATCTACCTTCAGCTAGACAGAATATTCACATGTTCAGAACAGTGCAGTTTCCAGGTGTTTACTTAGTGTTAAACGTCTGATGCTTTATCCAAGGATGATACATCATGACGATGACAGGCCCATAGTCTACCCCCTTGAATTTAGGCAGGCTTAGGAGACATGGGCCAACAGAGAATGACAGAAGTGACTCTGTGACTTTCAGGAATGGATCACAAAACATGATGCAGTTCTTGTCGTGTTTGCTGGAATTCTCACACTTGGAGGCCTGAACCACCACGTAAGATCTGTCAAGCCTAAATCTGTGAGGAAGACAAAGGAAGGCAACCTACAGGCACTCCAGTCAGCAGATCAACCTAGCCCAGGTGCTGGACATGTCAGTCCAGCCCCAAAGCACTCAGGCATCCCTACCCTCAATCTCGTTCCCCCTGAAGTCCCAGGCATGGTAGGACAGAGACAGGACCTCTCAACTGTGCCCAACTGGACATCCAGATCCACAGAATCTGTAAGCACAACAGGATATTACAACAGTAACTGCAGCAATCATGCTAACTCATAAGTCCTTCAATATGTCAATGTTTCAGATATTGTTCTGAGTTCTTAATATGTAATCCTTATAATCATCTTTAGAGCTGGATATTACTATTATCCTATTTATCATATGAAGAAACTCTACTTAACAGACAGGTTAAGTAACTTGCCCATGACAATAAGGCCAAAGACTGCCACAGCCATGCTGTGAATACAGGTTTCCAGCTCTGAAGCCTTAACTATTAATTTCTAAGGATAATGACTAAAGTCAGAAAAAGGTATCCAAAGAACACAGCACAACTAGTCCATTGCCCACCTCAACCAGAAAACAGGAAGGATACATTAAATCGTACCTATTAAATTTAAAGAGGTTTCTAGAATGAGTCAGCCCCACAATTCTATTAATCTCTCAGTTGCTCCATGCCTTCCATATCCTGCCAATCTTTGTATTTAGTCACCCTCCCAGCAGAGAACTCTTCCATGCCTCTAGAAGTCATGGTATCTGTAATTTAAGCCCATTTCCTATTAATAGGTTCAAAGCAAAGACATACTTGAAAGACAGCTATGAACCATTCCCCCAACTTCTCAGAGCAGAATAAGCCCCATTCATTTGCATTGTGTTTTCTAGTATCATACTACATTACATTCCTTTTAGAATATTAATTTTACAGGAGCAAAGGACATATAACTCATACCCAGTCCAACCCCTGGCATAGGACAGACCCTCAAGTATCAGAGGAATGCACTATATCCTTGTATCGTATGCTCACCAAATTCTCCACTTCAGGATCAACTTGCACCATTCAGTCCTTCATTCTACAGATATTTACTGAGTAGTGAGTGCTTCTGTATCCAAATATTTGCCTAATTTATAGTCTGTCCAAACCCAAAAAATGTCATGCTCTCTAATGTTTAGCACATACCTTCCTCTATAAGGGAAATTGAAAATATGCAAAGTAAATTCAATCTGTATATTCATGATGCTTCCTAAAAAAAAAAATAATAAAAATAAAGACTAAATTAGAAGCTACAAAACATGTTAATTTGAGCAAACTTAATTATACATATCCATTTTGTGTTCCTAAACTAATAAAGTGTTCATAGTCACTTAATAAAGGTCATTAAAATGTATATTTGCATTTATTTCAATTTTTTTCTCCAAAGCCCTGAAATTTATTGTGGAGAAAGTTAAGAAAATTCTGGAAAATTTTATGTGCTCAATGCAGAGCTAAGAAAATCCATAATTTAGAGTAGACCTTTTTAGACTCTCTATTCTTACTTTCTTGATGTATCAAGGGTCAAATCTAAAGTCAGCTAAGATGGATTTATTCTCCACTATTCAAGCAATTTATCACTCATTTTGATCTGCCAGGTCAGTCAATACAAATAAGTCGAATCAGATTATGCCCTTTAACAAACCTACAAAGCAAACCTAATACCCTAGTTATCTTCATGGTTTATGTAAAGGGGTTTGTGATGCTTTTTTGTATTACTTTTCCCAGTGTCTTAATTTAGGCTTACTGTGATTGCAGAAGGCATTATCCTTGACTCTCCTATCTAGATAAAGGACCATTAGACCATTTCTCTTTTCAGAAACGAGGTTGGTTTAATATGTGTTCTGGAATGAATTTAATGCTGTACACAGGGTATAGACTCCTCCAGCTTCCATTAATTTTGAAAAATCATGTTCCTAGTCTCCTTGCCTGCCCTTGAATATTTAAACTTTCCCCAGATCACCAGGATGAGCAATCAATTTAACTGAAATGATATATTCAGGGTTCAATCCCTGGGGAAATAGGAACTTAGCAGGGAATTTCATGCACTCTCCTTTCCATATAGGGGGCTCAATCACAAAACATTTGGCTCCCAGAGCCCTTCTCAATACAGCCAGTATCAGGAAGGAAAAGGCTGACCCTCACCTGCTTTGGGGGGTTATATTCCTGGTCACAGCACCTGGGGTCACCAACAGAGCTGAGAAGAGCTGAATGTGCCTCCTTCCTCCCTGGCACTTGGCCACAGGGCATGTTCACAGCCCCATCTCACATAGAGGAAGCAACCTGAGTGTGGAAGACAAGACATCTCCCTTGTCTTGCCTGGCCTGTTCTAAGAAGGATGGAGGAAAAGTGGGAGAAGGCAAGGAAAGGAGGAAGAATAGAATCCATCAGAAGAGATGTGAGGAAAGAGAAGTGGGAAGGCCTGACTCCAAGTCTAAGGGCACTACTCCAAGGAGACAGAGCATTACAATACAATTAAAAAAAAAAACTATTTTGCAAGTGCTATACCTTATGCAGCCCTTTCATGCTCCTTATCTCATTTATGCCCCTCGATAACCTTGGAATGTAAGTATTTAACAAATACTTTATTTCATAGAGGCTAAATGACTTCACCAATGGCTTATCTACTGTAGCACAGACCCAAACATGGCATGTTTTCCAGGTAGTGAGAGACAACTTAGGGAGGGAAAGCCATGGTCGGGAGGGAGTGTGGCACAAAAGAGCAATCAGAAGAGAGAACACAATGATGCATATTGACTAATCATTTTAGCAATCAATCTATTCCAAACCTGAGTCTTAATCAAGACTTGCTCCTCAGTGTAGGTCCATTTAAAAGGGACTATCTCTAAAACAATGGTTCTCAAAGTATGGTCCCACTACCAGCAGCAGCATCACTTGGAAACTTTTTAGAAATGCAAAGTCTCAGGCCCTAAGGCCTAGAAATAGAATCTCTGGGACTAGAGCCCAGCATTCTGTTTTATCAAGCTGTCCAGATGACACTGATGCTCACGCATGTTTGAGCACAGCCCTAGTATTTTACATCTAATACCCCCATTGGTTTCCTCTGGGATACAAATACCTTGCTCAATAAGGAAAAGGAAGGGGAGCTGCCCATTATGATGTTTGGGACAGGTCCTGGTGACATCAGCTCTGACTTACTGTACCCAGGATAACAAATACCATCAACTCTCAACCAGCCTCATTCAATAAATAATATTTGATACATGATACAATGATCAGACATGAAAAGATAAGTGCCTAAGAGTGAGAACTGGAATTCAAGTTTCTCAGAGCAAAAGCATATATGAGCACTATAAAACAATGTACCTTCCTGCTGTTTTAGTAATAATCACAGTAGGCATTTACTGAAGGCCTTCAACGTGCCCAGCACTATGCTAAGTATTATATATGCATTATTTAATTTTACTCCCATGCAACTCTGTGGAATAAGAACTATTACTGTACCCATTTTACACATGAGAATTTCAACAGGTGAAATTCTCCGATGTCACATAGCAAGGAGGTGGCAGAGTCCAGGAAACAAACCAAATATATCTGTTCTTAATGCCAAATACTACCTCTTATTTCATTTTACCATATATTCTAACTCAACCAATTCAATTTTATTCTTAATCTTTATGTTACCAAAGTTTTGAACATTGTGTTTTTCACTTGTGTTTTAAGCTATCATGCCATGTGCTATTTAAAAAGTCCTCAACCACTCCATTTACCCCAGGTCCTTCAGCATGCACTCAAGAATTAGAATAACTCACATTAATGAATAAATGCCAATAAAGATGTCAAAAAACTGGATCAAAGACAAGAACCAATTTTATTCCCACCATGCTTGGGCAACATGCCCACGGAAGCTCTCTCTGACCACCTGGACCAAAGGTAGCCCTTTCTGCTCAGTGGTCCCACAGAAGATCACACATCTCTATTATGGTACTTAGTACATAGTAATGTCTACACACAACCCCACTGATCTGTGAGCCCCTGAGAGTAGAAGCTCTGCTTGATAGTCCATGTGTACTCTTCCAGAGCATGAAATGCCTAGTCAACACTTTTAGAAGGTGGTTTATAAGATCATAAGACATAGAATCCTTAAGAAGGATAAATGTGAGGTACATTTTAAATGTAAAACTTGTAGAAGAAAACATAAGAGAAAATATTTGGGCCCCATATGCCTAGTCAAAAATGTACTTAGATATGATACCAAAAGAACAAACCATAAAGGAAAAAAAATCAGTAAATTGGACTTCATCAAAATTAAAAACTTTTGTTCTGCAAAAGTTCCCAGAAAGAAAATGAATAAACAATCCACATACTGAGGAAAATATATATGCAAGCCACATACCTAGCAAACGACTTATATCTAGATTATATAAGAACTCTCAAAGCTCAACAACAAAATAAATAATACTGTCAGAAAAGAGGCAAAAGACACGAATAGAGATTTTACCAAAGAGGATAAACAGATAACAAATAAGCACATGAAAAGATGTGTAGCAGCATGAAGCCATTAGGGAAATATGAATCAAAACCACAAAAAGACTAAATACCAATTAGAACCCTTAATGGACAGCCAAAAAAAAAAAAATACCAATGACAACACCAAATTCTGGCAAGGATGCAGAGAAATCAGATCTCATACATTGCTGGGAAAAATGATACTTGATACAGCCACTCTGGAAAACAATTTAGCAATTTCTTTAAAAACCAAACATATACTTACCACATCATCCAGCTATCGTACTCCTGGTCTCTTATTTCAGAGAAATGAAAACTTTTATCTGCACAAGAACCTATATAGGAATGTTCATAGAAACTTTATGCATAATAGTCAAAAACTGGAAACAACACAGATATCCTTCAATAGGTGAATAGTTAAACCACAGTACGTCCAAACCATGGAATACTGCTGAACAATAAAAAGGAACAAAACAACTGATCTGAGCAAAAATATGGACAGATCATTATGCAGAGTGAAAAGCCAAATGCAAAAGGTGACATACTGTGTGGTTTTGTTTTCGTAGTATCAAGATGACAAAATTACAGATATGGAGACCCAATCTATCGGTTACTAGCATCATTCAGGGACAGAGATGTAGGAAAAAAACAAGTATAATCTTGGAGGTGTTGAAATACTTCTATATCTTGATCACAGCAGTAGTTATACAAATCTACACATGTGAAAAAACGCATAAAGGCATACACACACAAATACAATTGTATTCATGTAAAACTGGTGAAATCTGAGTATGTTCTGTGGATTGTACCAATGTCAATGTCCTGGTTCTGCTACTGCACTATGATTATATAAACTGTTACCAATGGGGGAAAGGGTAAAGGATACAAAGGACCTCTCTACTATTTTTGCAACTTCCTATGAAATTATGATCATTTCAAAATGAAAAGTTGAAAAAAAAAGTAAATACAAACATTTTACTAAAAACAAAAATAAGTAGGATACAGTTGCAATATTGGACAGTTAGGTTTCAAACACCGGTTTCAACATACACAGTAGAACAATAATTGTTTTTAAAAAATTAAATCCAATTCTCCAGAGTTTTAACAGGGATACATTTCCTAACACTTTAGAGTTACTTTCCTGCTCCCTCAAAAAATGGAAAGAAAAAAAATGCCTGGTGTGTGAACCCTCTATGGAACCCAGGAGTTCTGCCTCAAGTGCCTAAAATGAAGGCACTCTCAGTTTCCACAAGACCTGGTCACAAGACAGAGAAAAGAGCCTCACAAGTGACAGGAGAAGGACCCCAGCACATAAGCCCAGGAGCAGAAGTGACTTCCTTCCAGCAAAAGTAGCATACTGTCCTACCCACAATGGCCAAGATTTACATTGTGCCTCTCCTCCAAAGACAAAACAAAGTCAAGCCAACAAAATTAAAACCAAAAACTCACTAGGCAAACAAACAAACCTCAACAATCTCAGACAATTTCCAATAAACCTTGTAATCAAATATGTCCTCTTGCTTGACCTCCATACTACCCCTTGCTTTTCAAGGATTCTATTACCTTCTGAATTTTGTATCATTAAAAAAACCTCCAAAACGAATGAAAAAAACTAGGAGAACAATTATTGAAAACACTGCAGACTTTCCTGACCCAAGCTTCCATGTGCATTTAAAATGCAGACAGCCACCAAAAAAGAAAAAAAAAAGTGTTAATGTGGGGGAATTTTGCATATAAGAACTACTAACAGGTCTTATAAAGTTTATCTTACTGGCCTGAAAAATCAAACTTTTACAATGTTCACTAACATTTCTCTTGTTTTATGTTATTATTTGTTTGAAGTCTTACATTACAGACTTTTGTCAGTTTCAAAGCATTTTCACAAATGACTGAAGAAATAGGCAGCACAGTACCTAGAGGCTGTACTTTGCAACAGAACTCTCAGCAGACAGAAGTTGACTAATTTCCATTGGCCATGGTTCCCCCAGGCCCTGAGTCCACAATCTCCACAGGGGTGCACATCAGAAAAAGCATCATTCAGGGACAGAGATGTAGGAAAAAACATGGAAGCCCCAGCCTAACTGGCCAAGAGCAGACACTCTCAAGTCTAATCAGCAGAGTGCCTTCCCATAAAAATCATTCACATTTCTGCATTCATGTGCTTTTCTTCATGACAGCACTTTAAAATCTCATTTAAATTGAAAGTCCTACATTAGCTTCCATGAAAAGATGTATTTTTCAGTGCTTTGATCTCTACATGCCCTTCACTGCATTAATATTCTTCATTCTCCACCATCTGCACAGAACCGAAAAGACCCAGACTTGTGTGAATTTTAAAAAGAAAGAGAAGAGAGAGGGCAGTTACAGGGGCAGCACCTTCTCTCCTCCTGTCCACCTGGAAGTTTATAATTTATTTTGAAAAAAAAAAAAAGGAAAGACTCATACAAAGGCAAAAATATGGCTGTCCAAGAACTAAACATCTTCTCCCTTCCCTGCTCCCCTCCAGGCCCCCCCACCAGGTGGAGAAGAGCTTCCACCTCTCCACATTCTAGCCTTTTTCATTCTGGCCAAATCAGTACTTTCTGCCCCTTTAGTTTTCAAAACAACTCAAAATGTATTTAAGTATTATTCCCACACTGTTCTCATAAAGAATGTTCATAGTACATAGATAATGCTCACAGTACAGTTCTAAGAAGTAAATTTTTCATTCCTCTAGATTCTTCAAGAACTTGCAATCCAGAGATCCCTGACTGCGAATCTGGGTCTGACATCCACAGCTGCCCCAGTCCAGAAGTGTTAGGCAGCCAGGGGAAATATTAGCCTCTTTGGCAGGGACCCAAAGCCCGGTTTTGGAAGCAGGGAGCCATGATTGTTCAATATTTCAAGCCCTGACTTTTCGCTCCCGGAAAAGGAAGGAATTTTTTTCTGGAATTGTAGCTATTAATATCCCTCTATTCTGGTTTAATTCACTTATGGTGAGCAGGTTAACACATGTTTGGAGTAGTCAAAAGATATTTTCGGGGTCACAAATGGCTCTCATGACCCCCTACTCTCACCACCTCTAAGGACTTTCATAAGCAGTTTAAAACTCTATTCTCTAGACATGCCTGGGGGGGGGGGGGGCAACCATATCTCCACACAGTAAGAGAACAGAGGGACCAAGGGGACAAACTGTTGTACCCAAATCGCAACGCTTCAGAAGGCCTACATGATCAGGGACCCTGTCTGCTGCAGCCCTCACTAGCTCGGCTAAAGAGTATTTGGTATGTGCAGACAGTAAACTCACTTCGAAGACAAAATGGCAAAAAACCTTCGAACAAAACTGGAAGGGGTACACGTTGGCAGTCATCAAACAAGAACGAGTACAAGGAGTAGAGCGAATGGAGGCGAGGCTGGGGAGCTGCGGGAGAGACCCTGGATTCAAGGCCTGGGGTTCCGAGAGGGAAACTTGGAAAGCGCGTCGAGAGTTCAGTCCAGGCGGAGGCCCGTGAGGTGCGCGCCAAGGCTCCTGGGTCCCTCCAGCCCAGCTGTCCCGGCCCCAGCGCAGGGCCCCCGCTCCGCTGGGGTGTCAGGGGTCGACGTGCCAAGCTCCCTCCTGCCACAAATGTCACAGTCCAAAGAAAAACGGTTCCACTTGGAAAGTTGAATTTTTCACCCTCTTGAAACCCGATTCTTTTATTAAAGGCAGCACTAACAGACTAAAGAAAGCTAGATCTAACTCCCAGTTTGTCAAAGAAACTTGTCTGGGGAGAACAAAGGAGCAGTGGCTATCGCGATCTGAGCCTCGGGGTCGCAGAGCTAGCTCTTCGCCACCCCACTCGCCAGAGCCGAGTCCTACGTGCTGGCAGGAAGGGTCCACTCCGAGCGCCCGAGCGCCGGAGCCCGTCGGGCCGGCCAGGGCGAGCCTTTGTCTATCGCGGAGGGAAGAAGCCACCCGACAGTCCTTCCGCCCCCTCCCTCGGCGGCCAGGGAACCCTCGCGGGTGCGTCTAGGAGAGGCTAGCCATATGGCAGCGCCCCTCCGGAAAAGCCACCCCCGCGTCGGGGGCGCGCCCGCACCCTAGGGCCCACCCGGCAGAGCTGGGGAAGGCAAGTTCCCAGTGTCCCGTGGGGCGGCGCGGTGCTGAGATCCCGCCCGTGGGCACCAGGGATCTGGAGGGTGGCACGGGAACCAGGTTCTGTTTTTTTTTTTTTTTTTCCTTTTCTTTCTGGGTCCCTGGGTGGACACCACCGGGCCCCCAACGCCGAATCGGCTGCTCAAGCTGCAACATCTGGAAGGGACTCTGTCCCCGGCCTCCAGGAGGATCCCCCCGGGTCTCTGCTGCCCAGAGCAGCTGGTCCTTCACGTGGGAGACTCGGGGATGCCCTCCCCACACCCCCAGGGGAGGCCGGTTACCTTTCACCGCAGGCTCACAAGTTCCCCGGCGCAACTTTGCCCTCCACATGAGGCGATCATGGCTAGTTCAGTCCCGCAGCAGGGGAAGACGGCTGCCAGGCAGCTCTCTGGGCATGGCGTAGGGCAGCGCGGGGAAGTGGTGCCTGACAATCAGCCCCATTCACTCAGGAAGGGGGGAAATGCCAGGGCTTCACCTCCAGTCCCAAACCGGACAACCCCAGCTAGGACCTAGAGCGTCCCGCGCGCTCCCGCCGCCGCCCGCGCTGCGCGCTCCTCGCGCGCTGGCCGGGGAGGGTCGCCCGGACTCGTCACTGTAACCCTACACTCCACCCCCGCCCCAGCACCGGGCCGCTGGGCCCTAGAGCCCGTCTTCAGCCATCCGCCACCCCTCCCGGGACCGCGAGATTGCCAGGCTGAAATTGCCCTGAGCTCAAGCTGACGTGTCTCCCTGAGATTTTGGAGGGCCACTGTTCTCCCTTGTTTTGTCCCCTGCGGCGTTTTAATTAATGCCAGTTCTTCTTTCGATTTTGTCTTCCTTCCCCCTAGGCCATTCCCAGCCGAATTCTGTTTCCGGATCTGCTCCCAAAGTCCAGGTTAGGATCTGCTTAGGATGGGTTTTTTCCCCTTAAGTGGAATTTACAAGTGGACAGTGACCGCACATTTCTCAGCAATTCCCAGGCCCCAGGGATTCTGTCACCCACTGGTACTGGGCAACAGGCTGCTATTAGATGCTCCATGTGAGGACTAGAAGGGTCAAAACAGAACTTACAGTCCTAGATACTAAATGTATCCTAGCACTGAACAATTCTATGGCCACAAACTCTGGGCCATTATCTGCCCGAAATAGCGGCAAAGAATGCAAATGACTCTGGCAAAGTGTTTCTGATTCTGCCTCATCTCTTAAATCAGGCTGTACTAAGCAACACTCCGCACTTACCCTATTATACTCTCTGTCCTGATCTGGGGTGCCCCTCCTGCCCCCTAGCAATAATGCCTGGCTTCTGGGCAGCTCTGCTGCTCAGAGGAGAGAGATGAAGTAACAGAATGCAATTGCTGCCCACCAGGTTAGTAAGAGCCTTGCCCTTCTCCCCTCTCTTTTGTCCTTGCCAGGCCTTCAAGGACTCCTGCCTGGATTGTGGCACCCTCCAGTCAATTCTGGTGGGGTTGTGAGTCCTGACAGCAGTCTATTCTTCTAATTCCCATGATGGCACATCTGATTCATAACCTCTGCTGTAGAGATACAGTCCAAATGGCACTCATTAAACAATTATTTTTCAAATACCTACCCATTTAAAGTCTCCTACCCTAGCACTAATAGCACACAAAAGAAACAGAGCAGCTAAAAAGCCCTTCAAATATGTGTTGTCTACTTAATAAGACAAATAAGAGAAAGGGGGAAAGCAACAATGCAGGAGATTGGAGACTAGAGATGCTTGGGAAAGGTGAAAAGGACTAGCTTTCTGCAGGAGAAATGAGGCAAATAGTTTAGATGTAGCAGGAAGAGGAGAAGGCACCACTAGGCAGAGGGAGCTGAATACTTGGGAAGAAAGTATATATAGAAAGAAGAGTTTTTACTAGAAAGGGAGAGAAAACAGAATAACAAAAATCATAAAAATGTAGAACTGGAAGAATAAAGAAATTATCAACCAAAACCTTCACTAGGCTGAAGAGAAATTACAGACCTGACTGTTGAATGACTTGTTGGATGTGACAGAACAAATTCAGCAGCAAAGCCAGAAGTAGATCAGACTTCTACCTCAGTGTGTTTTCCATCACACACTGTAAACCCTAAGTACAATTTAAGAGTTAAGACTGTATGCTACAGGCAGTGAGCAAACAAGATTCCTAGGGCACAGGAGCACACGCCTGTAATCTTAGCTGCTTGGGAGGCTGAGGCAGGAGGATCGCAAGTTCAAAGCCTTGTGAGACCTTGTCTCTAATATTTTTTAAAAGGGTTGGAGATTTGGTTCAGTGGTTAAGACCCCTGGGTTCAATCGCCAGTACCAAAAAAAAAAAAAAAAAGATTTATCGATTCACCTTGAATTTATATCAATTTAGTATAGATTGGAGACAAAGAGATGAATAGAAAAAATAAAGAAAGAAGAAAGCTAACTTACATATTTTAAAATGAAGTATGAATCACCATTCTGTAATCTGGGAGGCCGAAGGATTTAGCATCTAGAACTCTAGAACTCTAGAACAAAATAGTCAGGGGCTGAGCTCCTCCTTATCTGTGTGACCTTGGGCCAATCACCTAACTTCTCTAAACTTCATTATTCTCCTTTTCAAGGTAATGAAAATAGCACCAAGTTTCACAGGGTAGTTGTAAGTATTGAATAAAGTAACTAATGCCAAATGCTTAAAACAATGCATATGTAGTACTCAATATACCTTTGCTCATATTATTTCAGTGAACTTTCCAAAGGCCCAGTGAGATAAGGATATCTGGGAGAGTTATAGGAAACAATGCCCTGTTAGGGTAAAGGAGACAGAAGGAAAAAGATACCATATCTTTGAAGATAACGAGTGATTCCCATGATGGCACATCTGAAAAAAGTCTTTGAAGCAAGATTTTACACTTTTCATGATTAGATGAACATCATGGGGAACAGAACAAGAAAATCAAGTTAACAGAGTTTAAACCTGAGTCATAGGAAAAAACAAACCACTCTTAGAAGAAAGGGTCTTTAATGATGAAAAAGCTGAGTTAGGAGGAACTGGTTTGAGAAATATGTTGAGTTACTTACTGTAGGCAACTTTAGGTAAGACATCAAGGACAGATGTATAAAGAAAAAAAGAGAGACAGTTCTGAAGATCAGTTCACTTGGAAAGTGCCCACAACTGAAAAATGGGGAAAGAAGAGGCTAGAAAAGAAAAAAAAAAGCTGGGGAAATTTAAAGGCATAAAAGCCAGAGGTGGTGTCAAAAAGCTGGTCCCTCTAAAAGACAGTAGAATGAATTGGACATAACTTTCCTATGCTCACATATGAATACACAACCAGTGTAACTCCACATCATGTACAACCACAAAATGGGAAGTTATACTCCATGTATGTATGATATGTCAAAGGACATTGTACTGTCACGTATAACTAAAAAAGAACAAATAAAAATTTTTTAAAAAAGAAGTTGGTCCCTCTAACTGATGCTAGGTACTCCTAGATCTTCAGAAGACATGCTAGGCACAGATTTGAAGGCTCATGAGTCTTTGACCAAATTAATTGATCCTACACTCCTCAAATTGATTCCAAGTCATCAAAGGAATGGCAGCACAGGCAGAAAACTGCCTGTGCTGTTGTCCCCCTCCAGTACCTTAATATTTCCTCAACTGTTAATAATCTCTATATCAGTCACAGAAAATGAATAACTTTACATCAAATACACCTGAATCTATTGCTCAGGAACTGAGGTTTGAATAAAAGACTAGAGATTTGATTAAGATGTTACCAATATCCGCATTTTCCAATAGTATATTTGGTTTCAGATTCCATTTTTCTTTTTTTTTTTCTTTCTTTCTTTTTTAATCTAAACACTCTCTAAAGGTCAGTGTCTTTTCTAAAGTTACCCAAATTGGCATTTACTAACTCCTAGGAAAGTCAAGAAGGTGATTGGCTAATTTGAGCTCTCTTTGAGATAGCCCAGAAAGCAGCCTTTAGCTCCAAACAGCACAGGCACCTGGATGTTCCCCATAAGCACAGAAGCAGGAAGAAGAGCAAGGTATCAGGCATATAGGTAGAGGACAATGAGCAAGGCCTTAGAGTTCTAGTCCAGGTTCCAGTGGTTTCCAGACACAGACAGTAACTTAACATGAATCTCAGATTTCTTCCCTGCAAAAAAAAAGCCTAGGAGGTAAGTACCATTATCCTGGTACTTTCTTCCTAGGCTTTAATTATGAGAATTAAAAGGAGTAATACATATCAAAGTGCAGGGCGCATTCTGGATTCAGTAAAAAAGTTAGAAACCCTTCCCTTGTCCTCCAGTTTTTTGAAATACAAGGACTTAAATGCCCTATTAAAATGTGAATTTCCTTCCCCTCCCACTTTTTTATTTATTTTTTATTTTATTATTATTATTATTTTTTGGTAGTTGTAGATGGACAGAATGCCTTTCTTTCATTTATTTATTTATTTATTTATTTAGGTACTGGGGATTGAACTCAGGGATACTCAACCACTGAGCCTCATCCCCAGCCCTATTTTGTATTTTATTTTTAGAGACAGGATCTCACTGAGTTGCTTAGTTGCCTTGCTTTTGCTGAGGCTGGCTTTGAACTCGCTATCCTCCTGTCTCAACCTCCTGAATCACTGGGATTATAGGCATGTGCCACTGTGCCAGCTCCCCTCCCACTTTTCTTAGCTTTTACATAACAACACTAAAAATCTTTTTTAAATTTTTTAAATTAATTTATTTATTTTAATTAGGTATATATGATAGCAGAATGCAGTTTGATTCATTGTACACAATTTCAGCACAACTTTACATTTAAAATTTTTATTAAACCAGATGAGGTAGCACATACCTATAATTCTAGCTATTCAGGAGATTGTAGCAGAATGACCATAAATTCACAAAGTCAGTCTGAGCAACTTTGCAATACTCTGTCTCAAGATTTAAAAATAAAAAAGGCTGGAGGTGTAGCTCAGTAATAGAGGACACCACCACCACCACCACCACCACCACACACACACACACACACACACACACACCACCCTAGGTTCAATTTCTAGTACTTCCACACACAAAATAATAATAATAATAATTCCTTGCTAATTATTTGACTGGATGAAACTTAAGAACTGGACATGGCCAGGTACAGTGGTAAACACCTGTAATCCCAGTGGCTCAGGAGGCTGAGGGAGGAGGATCAAAAGTTCAGGGCCAACCTCATCAATTTAGTGAAGTCCTAAGTAACTTAGGGAGACTGATCTCAAAATAAAAAATAAAAATAGAAAGGGCTAGGGGTGTGGCTTAGAGATAGAAATACCCCTGGGTTCAACCCCCTATTAAAAAAAAAAAAAAAAAACTTGGCCTGAGCTTGCCAGAAGGGAGAAGACTAATAGCAAAAGAAGAGTGGATGAACATGACCACAAAGGAAGGGCTACTGCACAGCCTCACATAGGACAAGTCATGATGGTTAGTAGATCACAATTAGTGACCATTGAAGGAACAAACCAATAAGTGAATGCAATCGGGCTACCTTGATCAAAATGCTTGTTTTGCTTCTAGAAGAAGGATGTTTAAAAGTCCAAATTCTGTAGTGCTTTCCAAAGTGTAATTTTTAAACAACACGTATCAAAATTTGAATTTCTCATGTGCTACCTCCAAGTTCCAGAATGTTGAACAGTAGAGTCCTGGAGCTTGCTCAGTAATTCCTAGCACACTGGAGTTTCCCACTGGCTCACTGGGGTCGTGGTGCTCTTGCAATTCTCTTTCAGAAGCATTTACTACTTCAGAGCTAATAGCTAATGGTAAAGAATGACGGTTGACAGACTGGAGTTCAAAACCAAAGAATCATGGGAGCATAGAGGTGTGAGTGATTTTGCACAGAGGAAGAAGGGCAGGTTCCAAGAAATCCAAGTGCTGAGGGAAGGCTTGCTGAGGGCCATTACCAAGTAGGAATGACGCATCAAAATCTCCTTGCCAGCGTACCCCATGCTGCTCAGAGGACATTCGATGGGACATTGCATGTATGCTTTAGTAAGATGACCCTGCTCAAGGTGATCGAGGGTGGATCCAGGTTTGAGGAAGTATCCTGCAGGTTTGAGGAAGTATCCCGGTCCTTGGGTTTAGGGTGTTCCCGGTTTAAGGCGTTTCCCGGTTTAAGAATATGGGTTTTAGGGAAGTTGGGGTTGAAGATTATTGCTGCTGGGATTAGGGTGTTCCTGCTGCTTGTTCCCATTGAGTTCTCGTGAGATTCAAATGGGATTTGGAAATAGCCTCGTGGTGTAGGTGAATTGTGGGGGCAGACGGAGACTGTCCCTGAACGTGTGTGGAGGCTGGTGTGAGATCGGGAATAAAGAATTGCTGTTTGAATCTACAAAGCTGTGTGGTGGCTCGTGATTCTGTGCCAAGCCGAGACATTGGCATTCGGCAAAGGCTGTTTCTAACAAAAAATGTGGACACAAGAAAGAAAATCACACATTGCAGTGTGCTTCTGAATACTTTCTTTTAATCTCTTCTTTTCTAAACATAAAATGGTCACATTGATACTGGTTTAGGTAACTCCTATATAGCAGTCCCCCTTCATCTGTAGTTTCCCTTTCTGTGGTTTCAGTAAACTTGGTCAACTATAGTCCAAAAATATTAAGTGGAAAATTTTAACTGTGGTCCAAAAATATTATGTGGAAAACTATAGAAATAAAAAATTCATAGGATTTAAATTGTATACCCTTCTTAGTAATATAAATAAAATCTCCAACAGCCCTGCTTTGTCCCTCCTGGGTTATGATGCATCTCTTTGTACAGTGTATCCTCCCTGTATACATTACCCATCCATGTAGTATAAAAGGTTTTGAGATGGAGAACCACTTCACATAACTGTGATTAGAGTTTTAAAATAGTATAACTCCTATTTTATATTGCTTATTATTGTTTATCTCTTACTTGCCTAATTTATAAATTAAACTTTATCGTATGTGTGTATGTATAGGAATAAACATAGTATATATAAGGTTCAGACATTTGGAATGTATCTCCCCTCGATAAGGGAGCACTATTGTATTATCACCAGGCAGAAAAGATTTTTTTTTCAGTTCTCTGTTTTACAAAGACAATAGTTGGGGTGTTTTTTCATCCCTGCTTGTTTCCGAATATAAAATTATGTTCTTGAATAAGCTTTTTTCCATAGCACATGCCTCCTCTAGAGATGCTAACACAGGCCTTGCCTGCATCTTATATACATATACTGTTGACAGAGGCATAATTCAGGGAACACTAGGAGTACCAAGGCAGAGGTACTGGGTGTGCATCCCTGGGAAGAAAGGGAGGACCAAAGGGCCACACTGACTAAAAAGGGACAAAAGAAGAAGAAGATGTGGTAAGCAAGGGGGAAGACACACAAGAGATAGCTCTGTAGCTACAGAAATATCAGGTGCCCATGAATGAGGAAAACACTCCTAGGGACAATTAAATGTTATATAACAGACTGGATCATTTGAAAACTCTGCTCTATTTGAAATTTACCCAAGAACTCTGTATAATTATGAAGAAAGCTTTCCCAAGGAGTATTTATTAAGTATCTACTAAGGGCCAGGCTGTGTGCTACCACCCTATTCAGGGAGCTTGGCTCGTTTGTTAAGTTACTAATCTGAGTCTGGCCTGTCTGGATGCTTTTAGTTTCACAGTCATAGTGACACACTGGTCTCTTCTTGACTCACTGCTTTTCCTATGTGCTAATTACCTGATATGAACTAAACACATAATCTGATCTATATAAAAATCAAGAAACAGAGAACAGATATGATCATATCCAGAGAAAATGCACTTACACCAAACAGGTAAGGAGAGGTAAAGACAATGCCTCAAACAAATCTGAGATCAGATCCTGAATGAGACAGAGTAACCGTGAATATTAATAACCTGGTATATAGTAAATATTATATATTTATATCTCTTATATTATATAAAGGATAATTATTCTGATTATTTGCTATTTTTACTATTGCTTGGAGTATTGAAAGCTTAATATTTTTTGATTGATTGGTTAATTCAGGTGTTCTCAGTTTTAGGCACCTACTGACATAGGGGCTGATGATTTTTTTTTTTTGTGAGGAACTGCCATGTGCATTGTGAGATAACTTCTACACACTAAATGCAGATAGAAACCATCTATCTTTCAAACCCAGTTATGAAAACAAAAAGTCTCCAGACATTGTCAGATGTCCCATAGGGGACTAAATTGCCTCTGGCTAAGAACCACTGAGTTGGGGATTAATTGATGATACCCAGTGTGTGGGATGAGGAGACTCCCAAGGGTCTAACCATATTGATCATACCATTGACTTATTGGGTGAAGCCAATTGCATTATAACAGGAAACAGCCTCAGTTTTGTTCACCCTACAATATGTGATGTTATGGTAATTGCTCCCTTGTTCTCTTTTCATGAGCAAAAACCTAATCATGTTTTAGCCTTTTATTTCCAGTGATGATGTAGACACATGTTTTGTTTCTAAAATGGGAAGCATACTGAGTTTCTAACACAACAGCAATGCAAAGCTGCTATTAAAAAACAAAGATTTTCACAATAAAGGGAGAGAATTTAGATCAGAATGTTCACACTGAGAGATTTCAAAGGATCATAATCACCATTTTGAACAGAATGCTTGGATGTTTTATTCTGAAAATGTCTCTAGTTTGGAGTTAGAAAGAACAGCCCCTCACAACCTCTGCAGCAATTCCAGCTCTTCCCTGCAAAGATGCACTACAGACCAGTAGGTCTTACATTGTAAAACCAGAGACAGGTGAGTGGAGAAACTCCCACCTTTCCTAATGGCTCCAGTCACTGGGAATGATTCAATTTAGGAGAAAAAAAATATTTTACAACATAAAACTCAGAGCAGGAAGGAAAGTTAAAATCCACATGTTAGTATTCTATAATCTAGAAATCAGAGAGTATTTATAGTGCATCTGTAATAGAACTAGTATCATGCTAAGGGAAATTGTCTTTAGAAAAATTCACAGTAGAGAGAGGAATAATTAGAAATAGCAGGGAAAAGTTATTTCTGGAAAAGTCATAAACAGAATAACTGAAAGGACTGTAGAGTTTGAAAGAAGGCAAAGCTTTTGAGAACTATGATGGATTCATTCATCTATTCACTGTATCATTCATTCAAAAAACTATTATTGACTTCATTGATAAGCCAGTTATTCTGCTAGATATTTGAAAATTCTTTTATGGGCTCTGTCTTACTAAATGCACACAAATGAATCTACAATAACAAATCTAAGGGCTAAGTGTGATGAAGAAAAGGAGAAGCTGTAAAAATAAATGGAGAAGGGTGACTGCTTAGAGGGAATAAGAAGAAATTTCTCCAGGATGTAAGATTTAAATAGATACCTACAGGACAGGGCATGAAGAAGCAGAGAGAGTATACCAGCCAGAACAATACAGCATGTGCAGAGATATGGAGGCAGAGAATGTGAAGAATTTAAAGAAGGCAAAGAAGTACAGTTCTTGCAGTTGTCCTGTACTGAGCATCCAGGTATGGCCCGGGAAGAGTGCCTTAAGAATACTAACAGTCTCCTTTACCGGGCTGTCTAGAAATGGTCCCTTTCTATTTAACCTTTATTAGGCAAGGCATGTAAAATATAGGATCCAAATCAGCGGAGAGAATAGGAACATCAGAAAATGACAGCTGGGGATGTAGCCTAGAGAAGGAGTGCTTGCTTTGCATGCATAAGGCCCTGGGTTCAATCCCCAGCACAGCAAATAGAAAGGAAGGAATAAAGGAAGGAAATAATGACCAATCTAGAATAAATAATATAAACTGATTAAATGGAAACAACCTGCAAGTAAGCTGCACACTCTATGTCTTTTGCCACAACATCTACCCAAAAGATGCCCTCTCTCCAGAGGCTTCCAGGGAATCCTGCTAAAAACAGGGGAAGACCCAGGATCCTTCATGCCATCAAGGCAGTGGTCCTGAACCTTCAGCAGCATTGGAATCATCTGAAGAACCTGTTAGAGATTGCTGGGCCCCACCCGCAAGTTTATGACTCATTAGGTGTGGGTGGAGCCCAATAATTTTTACTCCCAGGTGATGCTGGTGCTGCTTGTCCACAGACCACATTTGAGAATGACTAGGTAGGACATACAGGAATCCACATTTCTTTGCACCAGAATCCTATTCTAAATGAAGAAACAGTCAAGAAATATTGTAGGAGCCAAATGATCAAGACCCAGTTTTCTGTCTTGAGCTAGCATGCATGGAGTGCCCCTTTTGGGCCAGTGCGTTCATACATTATCTGATTTCATCAGCATGTAACACTCAGAAAAGAGGTATCATTGCCCACGTTTTACAACCGAGGAAAGGAAGCTAGGTGAGGTTGTGTGGGTTGCTGAGATAACATGGTTAACAAGCAAAAGAACCAGGATTCTGGCTTGTTAGTGTGAGCTCTGGTTCTTAGCCACTATTTTATGTTGCTTCCCAGCTCGTCTGTCCCTTACTGCCTACCACACAGCACTCTGAAGTCAGACTCCAATGTGGTGAGTGATGGACTAGAGTCCTAGAGGTTTTCGTGGGACCTGAACTTGCTACAAGTTCTTCCCTTTCCTCCTGGGAGGAAGTGAGATCTGTGGAGCCCTCTACATAAACAAGATTGTACACAAATATACACCCTCTCATTAAACCACCAGAGGTGATTTCCTCACTCTGGCAAGCAGTTAAATATTTTAAAACATACAGACTTAACAAACAGATGGACCTATGATCAACACCCCTCTGCCACTTACTAGTTACCTAATATTCTCTGAATTATTTTTCTAAAGCTCAGTTTTTTCTCTTTTCATAAATAATAGTCATATCTGCCTTCATCAGTTAGTCAGTCATGTGTAAAGCTCTTAGTATAATGCTTAGCACACAGAACGAGCTCCACAACTGTTAGTGTTGCTATTAACCTGTTAGACACTTTCTTATTAAACGTTGCCATTTTACAGGAGTTTTAATTATTGATGGACTAGACACAGTTTCTTTGGTTTACTCTATTGAGTTTGGGATAGGTGCAAGAATTGTGAGTGATGAGCAAGTTGATTGGAGTTCATCACCCCACTACCTTCACAAATAAAAAAAAAAATTCAAGATACCTTAAAAGGCAAAATGTAAGTTAATAAAGAATTAATTAGGAATTAATTCACTGACTGATATCAACACAGACCAAGTATTAGGTCAGGTTGGATGTGAGGTCATGTGTTTATTTTTCAGGCTTGATTTTAAGTGAAATATTCCTTACCTAGAAGGTACTTAAGACATTGAGAAGGGTAGGAGAGGATGAGAACCAGACCACTCCTACCTGGAGAAGAGAAGGTTAAGGCATGATAACTTGAGAGATTTCAGATAGGAGGAAGGGCTTATTCTATATTTGCTCCATGATACCCTACTGCAGTGGCTTTCAGAGAGAGCTAACAACTCATGGGTCATGAAATCAAATGACTAGTGTTGTGAATAAAAGATATAAAATATAAGAGGAAATTCCAGATGCAGAGCATGGTAATTGCTACCATGAAACTTGTTTAGTTACATTTATATTTGTATGTGTAGGTTCAAATGTAATACGCATTCTTTTGTGGGTTCTCAGTAAAAAAAACAAAAGTTTGAAAGTTCTAGAAGGCAAAACAAGGACAACTGAGTAAAAGAAACAGGAAATTGGTTTTCAGCTCTCTATAAAGAAACTTTTATAATAATGATCACTGTACC
Organism: Urocitellus parryii; assembly: GCF_045843805.1. Taxonomy (NCBI): domain Eukaryota; kingdom Metazoa; phylum Chordata; class Mammalia; order Rodentia; family Sciuridae; genus Urocitellus; species Urocitellus parryii. The sequence continues at coordinate 84,198,315 of NC_135534.1, read as the reverse complement.
ACAATAGACCAGGTTTTCTCTGGAAGTAAGACCCTCTCCCTACAATACCCCCTCAGAAGACATTCTAGAAGAGGTGCAGTAACATGAAGTAATGAGGGATGGCATGGGATATTCACTCCGTGAGGACACTAAGATGCTCTGACTTTGCAGAACAAAGTAGATCAGACCTGACTTTCATGCTTGAAGAGAGACTGGAACATATCAAAACTTTAATATATAGACTCTGAAACCAGATAACCAAATCCGGGAGAAGGGATTATTCTGTGTTTACATATATTATACAAAAATGGGTCATACCTCAAATCCCTAAAGTTGTTTAGGATTTCCACTATAGGGAGCTAATTTCTAGCATGCATTTTGTAAACGAGGTGATATAATAATACACCCACCAGCAAACAAGTCTAACTGTTGTAAGCACCTAAGTTGAGTCAAGTGGAAACTGAATACCTGGTGATATGGAACAGAGCCATGTTTTACCACATCCACTAAGAGAGTAAGCCAAAATTCAATGCAAAGAACACAGCATCCCAGATGTCACTCCCTCACCTAGGAATGCCCCACGAAACAAATGATACCAGCTAGATTTGATTTTCAGATAAACAACAAAAGTTTTTTGGCGTAGTATATCCCAAATGTTGCAGGGGACATATTTATACTAAAATATTTTCAAATTTAATTGGGTTTCCAATGTTTTTATTTGCTAAGCCTGGCAATACTTACCCATCAAACTTGGACTCTCTCTAAAACTCCTTTGGAGGATTCCTCAGTCTTTCTTTTGGTAAAGAGCATGGAATGACAGCTTCCAGAAGCTGACAGTAGCAAACCACCACCAATGATGGCAATAATGGGAAAAGGAGTGACATGCAAATGAGCAGGTGCCACAGCTTTGACCCAGTGAGCAAGCCAAAGGGCTTCTTAGGAATAGGACAGCAGCTTCTGTGAAACATCTGCACATGCACAGCATTTGAAGAAGTCCATAACAATGTTACAGTCCCACTTTATAGACTTTCCATGCTAATCCAGGCTTAGGTGAGGGAGGAGACTCAGCTTCAGGATTATTCCTGTGCTCGAGCACAGATGAGTTCACTGTCGCTGCCATTAGTTGTTCTCAGGAGCACCTGGTGCTGTTCATGCCCTGTGCCATTTGCTCTTGCTGGTCACACTATGAAGAATGGATCTCATCCAGGAAGCCTGCTTGGCCTCCCCTGCACCTCCATAACTCAATTTGGTTCCTCTTCTCCAGAGACCTATGCCCCCTTGCACTCACCAGAATAACAATTGCAATTACTCAGGGAGTGCTCACTGTGCACTAAGAACTTTGCATGTATTAACTCAATCCCTCCCAATAACCCTATGAAGTAGGTACAGTCATATCATTTTTGTTTGTTTTGCTTTATTTTGTTTTGGGGGAGGACAGGAAATTAAACCAGGACTGCTTTTCACTGAGCTACACTCCCAAATCTTTTTATTTATTTATTTATTTATTTATTTATTTTAACTTTTTGAGACAGTCTCACTAAGATGCTTGGGGCCTTGCTAAACTGCTGAGATTGGCCTTGAACTTGCAATCCTCCTCCTGCAGTCTCCTAAATCACTGAGATTACAGGCATAAACTACGGCACCTGTCCCCGGTCTTATATCACTTAACATGGGGATACATTCTGAGAAATATCTTTTCAGGTGATTTCATCATTGTGTGGGCCTTACTAACTAATCTACTGCACACCCAACTTATCTGCTCCTAGGCTGTACACACACACACAGCATGTTAGCATGCTGAATACCACAGGCAATTTTGACACAGTGATGAGTATTGGAGTATCTAAACATATCTAAACAGGAATGTTTGTACCAGCACTACTCTAAACCTGTGAATAATGTGTTGCTCTATGACTTTAGACAGCCATAATGATACTAGGAGACAGGAATTTTTAGCTCCATTATAATGTTATGGGGCCAGCATTGTAGATGTGCTCTTGTGCAGCACGTGACAGTACTTGAATTCCTTTATCAAACATGAGGAACCCCAAACCCACAGGGTTAGACACCCTGCCCAAGTTCACATAGTTGGTTAGTGCCCATTGGCCTGAAAGAGCCAGAGTTCCATGCTGTAAATCTGATCTGCACATGGGTCTTTCTCTCTTGAGTTAGGTCACCAGTTCTTTGAGGGAAGGATTGAATCTGTTCACCTTGTGTTCCTGAGCCTACTTGCAGTGTGTGGCACAGGATGGGTGGTGTTGTAGCTGAGCCAGCCTATCCTTTGCAGTCAGATTATGGTTCAAAACTCTGCTATTGAGAATCAGGTGTTCTGGTGTCTTGTTCTGGAGTTGATGATGGTGTTAAGAATCCCAGCAATAGAGAATAGGTTTGCCCTGAAGTCCTAGCTCTACTACTAACCACGGTGACTTGGCAAGTTATCTAACAGGTCGGTCGAAGCGGCAATTCTCCATCTTATAGGGAGGGAAGTAATAGTGTCTGGCTCATCAAATTTTTTGAGATAATCAATATGTCACTTCTTAAGGAGATACCTAGTACATGGAAAAAACACCCAACGAATTTTCATCTTTTTATTATAATGTATTTAATGATGTCATTTGAACTGGAGCAAACAAATTTTGGTAAATTATTGGCATTAATATTTCAAGTTTTAGATGTTTTTTTATAAGGAGATCTTGCAAAATATAAATCCCATCATTTAAATAATTGAGGGGAAATTTGTTTTAAAAAACATATTCAAAGGAAAATTTATACAACACTGAAAGAGTTCCTTGAAAAGGGAAGAAATACAGATGAGAAGTCTGGAACTGGGGAATCAGGATTATGATGGTCAGTTGTGTAGGCTGTCCATTGCACAATGCTAAGTGAGTGAATGGGAATGAATGGGACAGGGGAGTAGAGAGGGGAGGGGAGGGGGGCTAAAATCTAGCTTTCATTCTATTCACTAAGCTAGAAATACTGATTCTGTTCTTCATCCACCTAGAGCGAATTCCTTTTCCTAATGTTTTTGATGGCCTTTATTTGGTTTTGTGGTGGCTCTGGCTTTGCACGTTTATAGTTGATTTCCTTTTTCCTTTTCTCCTTTTGCAATGACACCTGAACCCAAGAGCAGAGGAGAAATGGCATGGCCTTCAAGGAAATGAGTCATGATTGAAAGTGATGGGGAGAGGGGAAGGGGAGAAAGAAATCCCCAGTAGGATGCAAATATTATTAAATGTAGATGGTTTGTTACTTCTACAGGATGAGAAGGGACCACTGTAGGTGGAGGTTGAGGGTGGTCTCCTGGGGATAACCCACATAAGGGTCCAACAGAGACATAAAACTGGTTGTCTTAGTCCTGAGTCCTTAGCAAATCCCCAGATTAGACTCTTCCTTTGAGTCAGTGTGTGTTTGGGGCGGGGGGAGCGTGGCTTTTAGAGTCAGAGAGGTAATAGATTATTATTTTTTTTTAAAAAAAAAAAAAGGAGGAGGAAGTCCAAGCTCTCAGATTGGCCAACCCCAAGGGCAGCAATAATGAACGTTCTTTATGGTCAACAGCCAGTGCACAGAAAACCTTTAGGAGATAGAAACGAAGGAGCCCAGGCTGGTTCAGGGGTCCCAGCAAGATCCTTACTTGGCTCTCCTCCCTCCCCCACCATGGACTTCCGGATGATCATTCCAGACCAGGGTCCACTCCCACAGTTCTCTCCTCTGTTTTCTTAAAACCTGAAGTTTCCTTAAAATATTTATTCTTAAACAGGGAGTGACCTGAAAGTAGCTTTGACTTCCACTCTTCCCAGCAGTTTTTCTTTTTCTTTTTTTTTTTTTTAAAGCTCTGAGAAGTTGAAAATAATACTGCTACCAGGTGGTCAGTCAGTAATCTTGCCAAAGATAGATTTGAGGGAACAAAGGTCACAGGAGAAGAGCATTAAGCCAAAATAAAAACATATATATATATTTTGACACTATAATAACCACCCATATGTGCCATGGTGGTAAACTTTCATTTCTAGCAATCCTGAAGAGGGGCCTCTCAGCAGGCAGCAGACAGCCAGAGACAGCAAAACCATCCCGGAACATCTGTTTCCTCCATTTTGCCAAGGAACACTCTTTTTTTATCCCCTTTTATAATTTGACCTGTTCCATTTTCTGGCAGAGGGCCCTCGAAGGCAAGCCTGTGCTGTCTATATTCCAACTGAAGATGGGAAAAGAAAGGAGGGAGCAACTGGAGGAAGCAGGGGAGGAGACTGCTGTGGAAACAGAGGCAGAGACAGAGACAGAGCAGAGAAGAAGCAGGGAAAGGGGAGGGGTGAGAGAGAGACAAACAAGTGACATCGACTCAAGTCAACATGTCCACCCCGGGTAAAACTGCTGTGAGAGTGGGAGAAACAGAACCAAACGGGACATATTCCAGAATGATCATCCAGGAAGAATGTGACCCAGAAACCATAATCATAGCATCCTTGAAGCCATCAAGCTGGTTATTCACACTTTTCTCTGAGTCCCAGCACACTTAACAATAAGTGAAATATCACTTTATGGGGAGTCACACTTATGTTTGATATTCTGGAACGACTAGCTGCAATTCGACGTATTTCTAGTATGAACATCTCTTTGGCAAGATTTCCATCTTCGTGTGTGTGTGTGTGTGTGTGTGTGTGTACACGTGTGTGCATGCGTGTGCATTCTATCCCTGAAATCCACGCTCTTTTTTGTCGTTTGTTGTTTTGTTTGTGTTTTAACCAAGATAGATAATCATTTATCTCTGAGAATTGTCATTTCCCCCTCCTAGTCCCTTCTTTCTTCCAACTACAATTCCTTGAAATCAAACTTCGGGCTGGGGATGTGGCTCAAGCGGTAGCGCGCTCGCCTGGCATGCGTGTGGCCCAGGTTCGATCCTCGGCACCGCATACCAACAAAGATGTTGTGTCCACCAAAAACTAAAAAATAAATATTAAAAATTCTCTCTCTCTCTCTCTCTCTCTCTCCCTCTCCTCTCTCACTCTCTCTTTAAAAAAAAAAAAAAAAGAAATCAAACTTCACCTCCTGGGCAAGACATAATATCATTTTGCAAACACATTTTAAGGGAGCAGTGATTCATTTTACACCCATGTCCAAGTGCATCTGCCCTCCATCTGGAAGTTGCATTTCTATACTCTACCAGAATTCTATCACCCTGCTCTAAATGCTACTGCAAAGGTTTGGTTTCCTTTGAAAGTGGGTCAGTGCCACCAGGAACCATGAGAGGTTTCATGTTCTGGGAAGTCCATGCACAATACAAGAAGAGAGAGAGAGAGAGAGAGAGAGAGAGAGAGATGAAGGGAGCTAAGAAGAGTTTTTATGGCTGTTGATTTGGATCCCTTTGTAGAAAATTCCATTGCAAATTGATTATTATTTGGCAGTCTGAAGAAACCCAAATATATACAACTTTAAACAATTACTATTCAGTCATTTTTTCAATAAAACGGTCCTGAACTGACAGGTACAGCCAGGCTCTAGGCTGGATAAGTCATCCTTCCATAACTATGAGGGACTGGTTCTGGGACCATTGTATTAGGATATCAAAATCCATGGGTGTGCAAATCTATGCACATCCACCCATAAATTTTAAATCATCTCTAGATTACTTACAATACCTAATACAATGCAAATGCTATGTTAATGGTTGTTGCACTTTTTTATTTAGGGAATAATAGAAAAAATCTGTACATGTTCAATACAGACACCATTGATTTTGAAAAATATTTTCCATCCACAGTTAGTTGACTCTACAAATGCAGAACCCACAGGTACAGAGAACCAACTAAATTTTACACATACTTACTCAACACACAAAGAATCTCCCCAGGGAGGAAGACAGTTTGCACATTTTTCTCCCCAGGAAACTGAGATTGGATCTAGAGACAGAGATTATAAATTTAATCTAAACCCTAATAAGCTGTGTAATATTGGACAAATAATTTAGCTTCTGTAAGCTTTTGTTTTCTCTTCCATAAAATGAAAATAACCCCATCTGCTTCACTGAGTTGTTCTGAGAATGAAATGGGAAAAAGATCAATCATGGAAGAGAATGAGTTGCCCAGATTTGGGGAACTGTAACAATGTTGAACTCTTCTGTGATTGTTTTATTGGAGCCAGGAGACTGGACCACACCCTTGTGGTAGGGTGAGGTTTCCTGTGAAGGGAATTGAATTTTCCACTGTCAGTCATCCTGAGAAAAAGCTGAACTGGGGTGAAAACTCCCTCCCCATCAGAAGCTATGTCTAGGGCCTGGAGAAGGATGGCAGGCAGGCTAAATCCCTGGAAACTGTTCTGTTTGGAATGCAAATGTGGGTAACAGGATTTAAATCCCACTCTGGTAAGCTGGTGTAATGTTTACATGTGTAAAGTTCCTGGTACAGAGTAGGTGCATGGTAAGCCTGGTTCCTTTTTCCTTATTCATCTTCATGTCAATGGGAGGGAGAAAACTTTGGATATAGGAAGCATCTGACTCAGAACAGATGTGTTCACAACTCTTGAGTCTTTACACATTATCCTGTTCCCCACAGAGTGGGGAAGAGGCAGAGTGGCAATATGATTTAATGTATATGGCAAACATTAAATCTTTCAGAAGGTTTTAGCCATGCCTGAAGGCATCAGAGCACCTGCATAGAAGCAGAAAAACATTTAATGGTGGTTACTGTGTTCAGGCATTCCTTACCACCATGGTCTGAGGTTGGTATTGTATCAGTCAAGACTATCAATACAGGGGCAATCATGAGAGCCTAAGGAAGGGACTACTTACAAAAGTGTGATTGGTACAGTCAAGGGAAAACAATAGGAGACAATGAAAGCCCCCAGGGCTAGTCGCAATGCAGAGCTGCTACCACCCCTGAGATGGTTAATTTTAGGTCTCAACTTGACTGAATTAAGGGATGCTTAAGATAGTTGGTTGAGCACTTTTTTTCTGGTGTATCTGTAAGGATGTTTTCAGAGGAGATTGGGGCTGAGAATGGAAGATATGCTCTCAGTGTAGGCAGGTACCATTCAATTGGCTAGGGAAACTGCTGAAAAAAAAAAAAAGGTGAAGGAAAAGCAAATTCTTGCTCTGTCTATGGAGCTGGATATCTTGAGTGCCAGAATGCCAGGTTCTCCAGCCTTTGGATTCTGGAAATTGCATTGGAGTTTCTGTTCCCTAGCTTCCTACCCTGGATTCCCAACCCCATTTTCAGGCTTTTGGCCTCAGACTGTCAAAGTGACACCATCAGCCTGCCTAGTTTTGAGGCTATCAGACTCAGAGCCACCCCACTGACTTCCCAGGTCTCCAGCTTGCAGATTACTGTGTGAGCCAATTCTCTTAATAAATCCTAACAACATCCCAAGAATCTAGCATGACTGGATGCTATAAGAAAAGACTGCTCTATAGGAGGTATGGCCTTCAGTACAACCATATAGCCATACCATCCCTCAGCTTGACAGACAGGGAATAAATACCCTGATGTCTCTGTCTTTCTTGCCACTATCACGTATCCTGCCAGTACCTCTCACTAGCCAAAGCCAACAGGAAGCCAGAGGATGCATTGTAAAGGGTAAGTTTTCCATGGCACAGAGCAGAGTGACAAAAGTAGTGAGTGACCCTGGAAATGCATCTGAAAATATCTGGGGCATGATCTTACAGACTGTGAAATGGAGACACAGATTACGTAAATTGCCCATGGTCAAAAAGCAACTAAGAAATGGAGCTAATATTCAAACCCACACAGTAGGTACCTGGATCCACACTCTTAACCACTAAGACATACTTTGTTAAGATTACTAGTCTTCCCTCTACTCTACCCAACCATTTTACACCATTGCCTGGAAACTACATTTGAGGATATGAAGCACCATGACACTACCATATCAGCCTTGGATTGCTTGTGCTCTAAGTGAAACAAAAATTAATCTGTAGTTTGGTTAAGTATTTGTCATTCTGCCTTTTGTTGAAGCAACTCAATGTATACCCCAAGTAATACAAAAGAGCCCAGTACTTACATGGCCACAATGAGGCCAAGAGTCATGGTGGTTTGAGCAATAAGAGAAATTTAGGTGGTAGAGACTGCCAGTGAGCACCAATGTATGTGTTCTCTTCTTTCTGGAACATTGCTGTATTTCCCAGTCCCATCCAACTGGGTAAGGCTACAGGAATAGTTCTCACCTTTGGAATATACTGGCAAGGAAGTATTTATCTCCAGGCTGAGATAAGCAAGGGTGAGCATATTTTTTTCTAGCTCATCAGATTTCCCCTTTCTTCTAAATAGATACAAAGCAGGCATTGAAAGAATCCGAGCCCATGGAAGACAGTGAAACCAGGAGATGGAGAAGCCAGGAGCTTCTGATGACCACATGGAGTAGAGCCCTTCTAAATCCAGTGCTAGAATATAACACCAGAAAGAAACACAGCCTTTGCTGTGTTAAATCACTGACATTTGAGTTTAGCTATCCCGAGTAAGACATAAACACAATTATCTAGAGCTACGACTTCATCCCATATTTTAGAAGTGTGGGGTGGTAGGGGAGCGACTGGCAAACATTTAAGTGATTATTTTGAAGAAGTTACATAAATGTTATAATTTTTTTTTCTGATAAGACCCAGACATCCTGCCTAAATGAGGAAGGCAAGAATAGCACAAGACAACTCTTTCTCATGATATATTGGTCCTCAGAGAGTTAACCCCCATGGCTCCCAAGAATGCAGTTCTCATGGGACACTCCTCTTCTGACCCTCAGAGGGCAGTTTGCAGGCTCTGAGTAAAGATCAGCAATTGAGCTTGCTCAGGCATGCCAGGGGTCAAGCAACCCCAAAGGACAACAAGTTAGGAAAAGTTAAGGAAATAAGGGACCAGTTTGCTTCTAGATAGTGTGAGTAGGTTTTTTTCCTATTCTTCCTAATATACAAATTTTCTAAAATAATCAGGTATTACTTTTATATGAAACAAAGTTTTAAACTTTAATTAAAAAAATAAAACAAACTGAATAAAACCAAGGAATGAATAAAGGAGTTAGATACAAGTCACAAGTTAAAGGATCTAGTCCTCAAGGCACTGTTAAAACCAGTAGAGGAGGAAATCTCAGAAATGTAACTTTAAAAAAGGCAAAGCAGCTCAGCAATGGCTCCTTCACTCTCTCATTCAATACGCATTCACTGCAGATTTCCCATGTGCCAGGCACTATGTCAGCTGCTACATTTATAAAGAAGAGTGTGGTGGTCACTATCCAGTGCCGTGGTATGTGACCATGGCTGCACACTACAATCACTTGAGATTGATTTTAAAATGACAACAATAACACTGATACTTTGGCCCAGACTCCAAGGATTGTGATGGGTTGGTTCAGAGTTCTGACCCGGTCAAAAAGACTTTTAAGAGCTCTTCCTGATTTTAATATTCAGCCAAATTGAGAACCACTAAGAAGTCATGACACATGGGGTCAGTATTGAAGGATGGATCAAAGCTAACCATATGAGAAGGGAGAAGGGGGAGGAAGGGTATGCAGGTGGAAGGAACGAAGCTACATTCAGAGGATTATTCCCAGTGTAACTAGAAGTTTATATTGCATAGGGTTGATGCAGACCCTGGAGGTCCTCCTATACTAAACCAGATGTCTATTCTCCAGGTAGGGGAGAGTCAATGAAGGTTATTAAACAGGGGTGTCAGGGGCTAGAAGGAAGTTCTCCTTCTAAGAACAGCCTGACCTTTACAAGAAACAGCCTGCGGCCATCTTGCGGATTCTCTCTCCTCTGGCAGTTTCACAACCTACGCCCAGCAACCGCCAAGAGGAGAGCTTCCCTATCCCCAGCATATAAATACCTCTGTGTGAACAATAAAAATTTGCAGCTTGATTAGAACTCCTGTCTTGCTGTCATCCCTCGTGGTGTCTCTTGTCCCTTCATTCCTCCCCGCCTAGGTTCGCCGCCCTCGTTGATGTGTCCTGCCGGTCGGGACACATGGGCAACCATGATAATATCTGGGTTCATCCCAACTCTCCATGCACTCTCTCTAACCCCTTAGAGATCCACCACATCTAAGTAGAGACAGAAAAGCTGTGGAAAG